>NC_138032.1:5957345-6557345 GCF_964106645.2 Podarcis pityusensis
ACAATAATCTACAACAGAACCTCTCAAACTTTTCATGTTGATGACACACTTTTTAGATATGCATCATTTTACGACAGAGTAATTCAGTTTTACTAGCAAACCGGAGGTTAAACGAACCCCTTTCCAACCCTAGGAGGAACTCAGGGAGCATCCACACGACACAACTACACACTGTAGTTGACACACTAACATGTTGTGACACACAGTTTGGAAAGCACTGATCTACTCAATGAAAGAGACTCAAATATATTCAAATGCTCACAGGGCAAAAAGTTGGCAAAAGAAGCTAAAGTAAGTGATGGAGAACAGACTATAAGGCATATAAATGACATGTCACCTTTCTTATTTTCAGCACCAGAACAGGAATGATCCAGCGTCTACGTTTAATGAAGACAACCTGGCCCAGTGCATTTTTGACTTCTTTGTAGCAGGGACAGAAACAACCGCCATTTCTCTGAAATGGGCACTTCTCCTCCTGGCAAATCATCCAGATATCCAAGGTGAGAGAGGGAGACGTGCGCAATGGGAGCCAAAAGACAAGAGCATATTGAAATAAGCTAAATGTTTTTGACTTACATCTCATGGAAGATCATTCTTCTTCACAAATGTTTCCTTATACAGATTCTGGAACTTATAATCAAACTCAGCAGTGTGGTAGAAGTAAAAAACTAATTTGCCCTGAACACCCCATGCCCATAGAATACTTCCAGTCTATGATTACTGGGACAATAAGAGATGGAGGGTCTCAATTTATAATTAAATTCATAGGAGAGGGTCAGGGACAAGAATGTGCCCCTGTTGTTAGACTAAAGTGAATTCATCAAAGTTTTTCTGAAGGAGAGAAGAGTGGCTTTGCAAATAGAGGGAGGACAATTTGAAGACTGGGATGGTCAAAGGAAGGGAGAGAAAGAGATGAATGTTTTTGCCAGTGATGTCATGGTGAATCCAGAAATCCAGGCTCCCTTCATGACAACCCCCAAGCCATTCCCCTTCTAAAACTCTGCAACCAAAATGAAATGTTGACCAATGCACAGATTATGACTTAATGAAGTCATGTTTTTTCTTACTCCCTGCCCTTCCGCTTTGCTTAACATCCAGCTTGGAAGAATTCTGGTAGACCTGCTCAATCCCTTGTGACATTTTGGTTGGCCATGATATCTTTCCAAATATAAGTAGCAGCTGAGATTAGGGAATTTTCCAACTTTCCAGACCTAGGAACTCACCTTTAGCTGAAAAATGTTTTTGGAGGAGCACTCCTTAATTTTTTACCAGATATTTATAAGGTGGCAGTGCTGGTGTTGCAACCCACTTTAGGTCGGGAAAAATCCTGGTAGTGCAGCCACCTTGACCCACCAGTGGAAGTAGCAGTTAGAATGTCAAACTAGGATTGAGAAAACCCAGGTTCAAATTCTAGTACAGCTATGAAACCCTCTGGGTGGCCTTAGACTAGTCCGTATTTTTCAGATTAACCTATTGTCCCAGGTTACTAATGAGGTTTAAAAAGAGTGGAAGAACCATGTATATTGCATTGAAGTCCTTGGAGGAAAATATGGGCTATAAATGCAATAAATAATATAATAATATAAATGAGCTATAAACTGGGATTCATTCATATATCTTCTTAGAATAATTTCATGGTAAATAAATATCCTGGAAAAAAATGTTCTTGTCAAAATAAACAATACATTTCCATCATTTTCTTCAGATAAAGTTCACAAGGAGATAAAAAATGTTATAGGTTCTTCTCATTCAATGTGCTACCAAGATAAGAAGAAACTGCCCTACACCAATGCTGTGATTCATGAAATGCAGCGCTTTAAATATGCCTTTGTAAGTGGAATTCCCAGGCAAACGGCAAAGGATGTGAAGATACATGGTTCTCTTATTCCCAAGGTAACAGCTGCATTCTTGTATATCAAGAGCATATAGGGCTGGATCATAAGTGGCGTAAACCTCACTTATGAGCTGCCGAAGCACATGTTCTGGCTCGTAATAGGGCCTACAATGTGGTGGCAAGGGCAGAGGTTTTATCCTACTTTGCTGCCTCCATTACATCCTCGGGGAACCATTGAGCAGAGTTATTCTGTGTCATCCAGAGGTTAGTAACTTGTGACTGGCGAGGTGGATCTCCTGAACACATGGTGACTAGCTGTAACTGGATAGCTAAACATTTCAAGGATAAAGTTGTTTGGCTCTGCAGCAATTTAGATGCTGCTATTGAGACTGTGCCAGCTGAGGTGTCCTACAAATTGTCAGGCCCAGTATTGTGGAATCAATTCCAATTAATAATCTCAGGGTTGTGGGTTTGAGCCCCATGTTGGGCAAAAAATTCCTGCATTGACCCTTGTTGCCCCTTTCAACTCTACAACTCTACAATTCTATGATTATTATTCTATTACAGTGGCACCTTGGTTTAAGAACAGCTTAGTTTATGAACAACTTGGATTAAGAATGCTGGGCGGGGTGACTGGATCGATCAGAGGTGTGGTAGTGTGATGGAGTGGTGCCTGTTGCACTTAAAGAGGCGGTGGTGTTCCACTTCTCAAAAATCCCACTCTAGACCCAATGGAGTGTAACAACTATAGACGGGCTGCCAACACACCTTTCTTAGCAAAGGTGTTTGAGATGGTGGTTGGAGAACAGGTATTCCTGCATACTCTTCAACTGCTCTGAAAATGCTGGGACTGTCACAAAAACCCTTAAGCCATCTGACTCTGTAATGCAGAGTTCTGAATTCCCAGATGAAAGCCTTTCCCACCAACCATCACACTTAAAAAAATAATCAAATCTTTATTCACATTTTCATTCCTTGCTCCTTCCATCTCCTGGCCAGGGAAAGAGAGAAACAGCAACTTACTTCAGGTTCTCATTTGCACACTCTTCTGAGCTGTTCAGCAACATTACACACAACAAGGAGAGTCTGCTCTGCATCCAAAACTCTTAGGTCCCTGCCCAGTTTCTTTGCATTGCTGCCTCATCTTTCATTCCCAGTTTCATTTGAGAACCTGAAGTATCAGAGAGCATTCTGGATTAGTTGTAGTTTCCAGGTCACCTTCAAAGGTAGCCCCACACAGAGTGAATTGCAGTAGTCCAAGTGAGAGATAACTAGAGCATGCCTCTGGTGAGGCAGTCTGTGGGCAGGTAGGGTCTCAGCCTGTGTACCAGATGGAGCTGGTAAACAGCTGCCCTGGACACAGAACTGACCTGCGCCTCCATGGACAGCTGTGAGTCCAAAATAACTCCCAGCTGCACAACTGGGAGTCCTCCACACCTGCCCGCCTCCTGTCCCCCCAAAACAGTACTTCTGTCTTGTCACGATTCAACCTCAATCTGTTAGCTGCCATCCATCCTCCAACCACCTCCAGACACTCACACAGGACCTTCACCGCCTTCACTGATTCTGATTTGAAAGAGAGGTAGAGCTGGGTATCATCTGCATATTGATGAACACCCAGACCCAACCCCCTGATGATCTCTCCCAGCGGCTGCATGTAGTTGTTAAAAAGCATGGGGGAGAGGACAGAACCCTGAGGCACCCCACAAGAGAGAGCCCAGGGGTCTGAACACTCATCCCCCAACCCCACGTTTTGAACACGGCCCAGGAGAAAGGAGCGGAACCACTGTATAACAGTGCCCCCAGCTCCCAGCCCCTCTAGACAGTCCAGAAGGATGTTATGGTCGATGGTGTCAAAAGCTGCTGAGAGATCCAGCAGAACTAGAAAAAGCTCTCACCTTTGTCTCTAGCCTGCTGGAGATCATCAACCAGCACAACCAAGGCAGTTTCAGTCCCATGATGAGGCCTGAATCCTGACTGGAAGGGATCCAAATAGTCCGCTTCTTCCAGGCGTGCCTGGAAGTGCTTGTAAAATGAAACCGTTACGCATTTTACATCCTGCTCAAGTAAACAACTTACTTGATTGATCTTTCTTGTTTCCATGAATGTTTTATTGCCTTTCGTGTGCAACCAGCCCTTCAAATGTGTTTCCAAGGAGGCCGCACTGATTGATCACTCTGCTGATTTTAAGACAGGCACACGTGGAAGTGTTGCTGGACCCAGAGATTTATGAGGATACCCCATATCATACACCTGCACAATCACAACAACAATAATTGTTCAAAGTTATCATGTTTCCAAAATGCTCATAAATACATGACATCACATAGTCTCCACACACACAAACACATAGTTGTATTTATTGATTTGAGGTTTTCTTTTTCCGCCAGGCTTCCCTAAATGAAATACATACCGTATTTTTTGCTCTATAACACGCTCCCAACCATAACACGCACATAGTTTTTAGAGGAGGAAAACAAGAAAAAAAAAATCTAAACGAAACAGTGGATGTATGATTTTTGTGGTTCATGCTGTGGCCACAGACATGTGATCTTACGGTGAGTTTGGGGTAGCCCAATGCAAAAATCCTGAGGATCCATGTGGATCCGTGCTTTGTAACCACGTTTTTGCACCACTGCAGCCCCAGGCAACAGTGGGTGCGTGATTTTTTTGGTGCAAGCTGTAGCCATGGACATGCTATGTGATCTGATGGTGAATTTGGGGTGACCCAGTGCAAAAATCCTGAGGATCTGTGTGGATTCGTGCTTTGTAACCATGTTTTAAGTGGGGAGGGAAGGAAAAGCACTCAAGGGACAAGGAACACGCATGGGGTGGGTGGAGAAGGATGCTGTTAATAATGCAGAAGAGGGGTATAAGAGGAGAAGGCTCTTATAAGAGGAGTGGGGAGGAGAGAGAGACAGAGAGCCTGCTTGAAAAAACGTTGCTGCTATTTAGCGAGTGGGGAGGAGGGAGAGACAGAGAACCTGCTTGAAAAATCTTTGCTGCTATTTAGCGAGTGGGGAGAAGAGAGAGACAGAGAGCCTGCTTGAAAAAACATTGCTGCTATTTAGCGAGTGGGGAGGAGACAGAGACAGAGAGCCTGCTTGAAAAATCTTTGCTGCTATTTAGCGAGTGGGGAGGAGAGAGAGACAGAGAGCCCGCTTGAAAAATCTTTGCTGCTATTTAGCGAGTGGGGAGGAGAGAGAGAGCCCGCTTGAAAAATCTTTGCTGTTATTTAGCGAGTGGGGAGGAGAGAGGGACAGAGAGCCTGCTTGCTTTAAAGGAGCCAACCGGACAGGAACCGCTTACACTCGTGTAAGCGGCTCCTCTCCTCTCCCCTCCCGCTTTGCTCCTTTAAAGCAAGCAGGTTCCCTGTCTCTCTCTCCTCCTCACTCAGCGGCTCTTCTCCCGCTTTGCTGTTTCAAAGCGAGCCATGGAGGAGGGAAGGAAGGGGAACCATGGATCTTCTGCTCACGACTGCAGCAGATCCCCCCGCCATCCGTAGGCATTCGCTCCATAACACTCACAGACATTTCCCCTTACTTTCTAGGAGGAAAGTACGGTGTGAAAAATACGGTAAATTCAAATATTTATATGCTTAAAATACTGCAATTTTGTGTTTCCTCTAATAACGTTGGTACTTGACCAGGAGGAAATACACAAACAGTGATACTGAGTTCAGAAGAAGTTTTAGAACTGAATCAGCCTTGGTCGCCCTGATGGATGGCTGTTATTGGCCAGAGGTCTCAGTCTAGATGTTGGGCTTTCCTTTGAAAAGAGGGGTGGAGAGAAGGAGGCCATTCTTCTCCTGGCTATACAGGTAGGTTTTAATAGGGAGAAAAGCTGAGGATGAATCTGGCCACTGGTAAATGACTTCCCTCCCCTGGCATATTAAAGGACATTTCAGAAATGTGTTGATCTTAGTGTATTCAATGACAATGGTTTCTTCTTTACAGACGACTGGTATCTTTCCTGACCTGCGCTCTGTTCTCCTTGATCCCACACGATGGGAGACACCTGCAGAGTTCAACCCAAATCATTTCTTGGACAAGGATGGACAATATGTGGCTCGAGAAGAATACCTGCCATTTGGTGCAGGTGAATGCAGAAGACCAAGCTATGTTTTGATGTGTAGACATGCATATTGGGCTGCTCACAGGAAATGACATCATAATCAGCACATGCAAGAGAAAGTAGACAGCACTCTTGCAGGAGCAGTGGCCCTGTGACTCACCAGAACAGGAATGAGAAAGGAAGTGGCAACTTTGGGGAAGCTCTGGGTTGGTGATGGTGACTCTGCAGATGCACATACACTTTCAGGGTCTTCACCACCACCAACCTGAAGCATCTCAGACTTTGCCACCACCCTGCCCTATCCCTCCTTTGAGCTCTAAAGGAGACAGGAGTCCTGATTATTTCCTTGACCCAACTCCTTCCAACTCTACGATTCTATGAAGCTACGACTAGTAGTTGGGCTTGGTTTTACAAAATATTATGTGGAGTATTTCAAAGTTATAAAATAATGATATCTGGAGACAGTGCAATTTTTCTAGAAAAAGAGGTGCTGGAACTCACTGTGAACCTCCCTCGTTCTCTTAGAATGGCAGTGATGCCCACCTCAGAGATGCTGGAACTGAGATCCAGTGAGTTCCAGCTGAAACCCCCCCCCCCCCGACTGGAAAGTAAGTTATTACTCAGTTGCTGATTTTCCCATGTCTCCTCTTCAGGGTCTCGCATATGTTTGGGAATGCAGCTGGCAAAGATTGAAATCTTCATCTTCCTGACCAGCCTGCTGAGGACATTCAGCTTCCGGCTGCCAGAAGGAGTGAAAGAACTTAATCAAGACCCTGTACCAAGGGTTGCAATGAACCCTCATCCTTATAAAATCTGTGCTATTCCCCACTGCAGGACATAATAAAACAGGGACCGGCACATCTCTCTCTCCTTCCTTTCCACTGAATATGATGTTCTGCCCTGACTTGCTCATTTTATCTGAAATTAACATAAGAACATAAGAGTCTTCTGGATCAAATTTAGGGTAGTTGTATACCAGGCAAAGGGCCCTTCTCGGTAGTGGCGCCTGCCCTGTGGAACACCCTCCCATCAGATGTCAAATAAATAAAAAACTGACTTTTAGAAGACATCTGAAGGCAGCCCTGTTTAGGGACGTTTTTAATGTTTGATGTTTTATTGTGTTTTTATTGTGTTGGGAGCCACCCAGATGGGTATGTATGTATGTATGTATGATGATAATAATAATAATAATAATAATATAATTTATTATTTATACCTCGCCCATCTGGCTGAGCATCCCCAGCCACTCTGGGCGACCTCCAATCAAGTGTTAAAAACAACACAGCGTTAAATATTAACAGATATTAACAGATCCTGGTTGGTGGAAGAAATTAGAAGAACATGGATTTAATAAATTAAAAGATCTGTTAGATGAAGACGGGAAGTTAAGGACAAAAAATAGCATTTTGGTAGGAAAACAATATTGGTTGAAAGCGCAAGGGCTATATAAATGAATAGAAGCAGAAAAAATAAAGGATATGATGAGTTCAGGATCAGTAATTGATGAAATACGTAACAAAAGACAAATAACAGAGAAAGGGATAGCAGGCTTGATATATAAATTAATGATAAGAAATAAGGAAAGGATGATTAGGGTATTTCAGAATAAATGGGAGCGGGAAGGGCTGTTTCATTTGAATACGGTCCAAGAGATGATGAAGAGTATAGATAAAATAAAAATGGATAAATATAAAGAATTAAGTAGGAAATTCCTATTGAAATGGTATAGAACCCCAGCGCAACTGGCGTGTATAGTTAAAGGATTGAGTCCTAAGTGTTGGCATTGTTGTCAAGAGTTAGGGGTATATGCACATATGTGGTGGGAGTGTATTTGTGTAAAGCAATATTGACAAAAGATTATAAAGGTTATTTCTGAAGTATTTCAGGTTAAGATAGAAGGCAATAGAGAAATGTTTATCTCAGGAATACTGGGGAATAGTAAAATAGAAAGAAAAGAGCAAGATTGGTATAAAATTATGATCTTAGCTGGTATGCTTGTTATTGCATTAGGATGGAAAGAAAAGGATAAATGGACAATGGAAAAATGGAATGACTATGTTTTTGACTATATACAATCTGACATATTTGAACAGGTAATGACGGAAGATACATGGGAAAACAAATGTCAAAAGATTTTGAATAAATGGACAAGTTATAGGAATTGGATAGCACGGGGGGAAGCCAACCCAAGCATCCAAATTAGAATGAATAATCTGTGCACATGGTTAAAGATCTGAAGAGAGAACACGTGTTGGGGGGAGGGGTTAAAGGGGAGGGAGGAAGGGGGAAAAATAGGATAAATGAGTATGGACAAAAGTATATACTGTTACGTATAACTAATAGGAGGAGGATTTTGATGCATGTTATTGTTAGATTTTCGATTGAATGATTTTATTTGTAAGTTATTCGACATCCCTGGATGAAAGTGTGATTATAAAGAATGGAAAATTAAAAAAATTAAAAATTAAAAAAGAAAGAAAGAAAAAGAAAGAAATCAGATTGGTCTGGCATGACTTATTTCTGAGAAACCCATGCCTGTTCTTAGTAATCACAGCATCCTTTTCTAAGTCCTCACAGACTGACCGTATAATTATCTTGTTATGTACTGAAGTTCTCACCCTGGGCCAGCAGGGGGATACTGTAGATAGTTGTGCAAATGAAGGATCGAAAGTGACGTTCAGTGATTGGATAGTTTTAGAAAGTTGTTACAGTAAGGTTGTTCTGGAGCTCTATATAAGCAGGCTGACTGAACCCTTTAGTTCAGTTCTGTTCTGGCTTGTGAATAAACAAGCGAGCCAGAGCCGCACACGGAAACGCCGTTTACCTTCCCGCTAGTAAGCGGTCCCTATTTATCTACTTGCACTTTGATGTGATTTCGAACTACTAGGTTGGCAGGCGCTGGGACCGAGCAACGGGAGCGCACCCCGCCGCGGGGATTCGAACCGCCGACCATACGATCGGCAAGTCCTAGGCACTGAGGTTTTATCCACAGCGCCACCCGCGTCCCTTCCAAAAAAAAAACCCCGTAGCCTTCTTTTAATATAACTTTATTATATTGTTATAAAGAAGTTTGCTCTTTGAGTTACTGGACCGACCCAGCTTGGGTAGGTTCCAGAGATGGGTCAGTCTCTGCACATTGGGGTGTGGGGTGGGGAGTGGCAGCTTAAAATAAGGTTTGAATAAAGCAAGAAGGGAGTTAGAAAGTCTATGTTGTGTTGGTGTTTTAGTGTACACCTCTATGTACTACCCATCTCTGCTGTTTCTCCTTGTTAAAACAGTTTTTAAAAATAAATGAATAACAATTGCTCAGGATCCCTCCATCCTTGCTTTACTCAAACCTCTGCTGTTGTTTTAAACCACAGTGGTCTTGGTGTCCCTCCACCTCCATATTACTCTTAACTTCTGTGGTTGAAAGAAAGAATAGCGGAAGTTGGAGGAATGGCTGCTCTAAAATTCTCCCTCTTCCATTTCTTAGCAGCCACATGGGAGAGTGATAAAGGATGTGAAGTCATCAAATATCCCACAGTGCCTCCACACAACGTATTTCACTCCTGATCCCATGAGTTTTGCCCCCAAAATGAAGTTCCAGATTCAGTGTAGTGATTTGGAAGAGATATTTTTATTAAAAAGCAGATGGGATTCTACTCATCTTAAAGATACAGTCACATATATTGGCACGGGGAGTGTGCTGAAAGGAGGCTGTTCATTATATAGGTGTTGAGGAAAAAGGGGGAAGGGGGAAAAGTAGTGAGGGTAGGAATGGGGATGCAAAGGAGTTGAAAAGAATTGAGGGATTAGGAGGCATGGATAGGATGGAAGATGAAAGGGGCATGAAAGAGCTTGAAGAATAGGAGGAGATGGGGTGACGGTGAAAATGGGCACAAAGCAGAGCTGCAGAGAAAAAGAGAGAAGAAGCCTCAGAAATGGAGCTGGGAAGGTGAAGAGAGACCACAATAGTTGCATGAGATGGGAAGGGGAAACTCTATGTGTCAGGAGTGACAAAGGGTAAGCAGAGGAAGCAGAGGTGCAGCCCCATGTACTTTCATATTTTATTATGCATTGCAGCGGGGAACTGCACAGAGTTTATAAGGATGGGGATGTGCTGTAGCCCCCAGTAAAGCCTCTTTATTGAGTTCTTTCACTCCTTCCGGCAGCTGGAAGCGAAATGCCCTCAGCAGGCTTGTCAGGAAGATGAAAATTTCAGTATTTGCCAGCAGCATACCCAAACACATGCGAGACCCTGAGGATGAGACAAGGGAAAGGCAGCAAGTGAATAATAGCTTACTTTCCAGGGTTCATTACTTTGTAGCTATAAAACACTCTACAAAATATGACATAATAAGGGCAGGAAATTACAAGAAGGAAGCAAGTGGAAGGAAAGGGCTCATGGTTTTGATTATCTCTATACTAACACACAGAACATGGAAAACTAAAACAAATTTGAACCATTAATACAGGATGGCAAATATGACCCAATAGCCACTACTGAAACCTAGTGGAATCAGACTCATGACTGGTATGTAGAAGACTGCTCTGCCCCTCATGTTACTGTTGCCATTTTCTGGAAGCAGACCAATAAGCATGCCTACAGATGCCTACAGGGGCATGGATGGCTTGCCGATCAGAAGGTCGCAGTTCAAATCCACGTGACTGAGTGAGCTCCCATTGCTCAGTCCCAGCTCCTGCCAACCTAGAAGTTCGAAAGCATGTCAAAGTGCAAGTAGATAAATAGGTACCACTCCGGAGGGAAGGTAAACAGCATTTCTGTGCACTGCTCTGGTTTTGCCAGAAATGGCTTAGTCATGCTGGCCACATGACCCAGAAAAACTGTCTGCAGACAAACATCAGCTCCCTCGGTCAGTAAAGCGAGATGAGCGCCACAACCCCAGAGTCGTTCGCGACTGGACTTAACTGTCAGGGGTCCTTTACCTTTATCTTTTTTCAGATCACAACATAGCTTGGACTTTTGGATTTACCTGCACCAAACGCCAGAAACTCTTCTCTAGCCACATATTGTCCATCCTTGTTCAAGAAATGGTTTGGGTTGAACACTGCAGGTGTCTCCCATCTTGTGGGATCAACAAGAACAGAGCGGAAATCAGGAATAATATAAGTTCCCTGCAAAGAAGAAACAAATGATTGGCACTCAGACCAATACATTTCTGGATTGTTCCTCACTGTTCCATAACTAATCTTTGAAGAATTCAAACTGAATTCAAACTGACTAGGGTTTGTGTGTGTGTGTGTGTGTGTGTGTGTGTGTGTAATGCACATTTACCAAAGGCCAGATTCATTCCCAACCCCCCCCCCAATTAATAAGCTACTTGTACAGGCAGAAACACAGGGTGACCTCCTTTTCCGTATCCCTCTTTTAAAAGGAACCCAGAAGATGACCTCTAGCCACTGAGTGTTCCTCCCCTGCCTGTCAGCATCGCCCTTGAGCCAGTGCCACAAACTGGACTCATCCACTTCAGCCCCGACTGGGCTAGGCGAGCTGGGTAGCACTTCCAGAGACCACCTTCTGTGCAGGAACAGGTCAAAGTGCTATGGACTCACAGCTTAGAGTTGTGAGCACCGGATTCACTCCCACAAGAAGACAGTCGTCGCACAGCAGAGTATAGCAGAGTATAGCAGAGCATAAACGACTCGGAGAGCAGCTCTGTAGAATATCTTCTTTATTCTATCTACAACTATAATACACAACTTTATACAGAGCTAAGTGAGGTTTAAGCATAAATGAATGCTGAACTGCACTGAGTGTCTGCAGCTGCAGCAACCTTATCTATACACACAATCTCTAACACTCAGTCTCTCTCTCTCCGACACACTGACTGACTGACTGACTGACTGATGTTAGGCTGGAGCGGAATAAGTAGAGAGCAGAACACCGCCCCTCCTCTCTGGAAAATCACCAGACTCATCAGCAGATTCTTGGATATGGGAGGGGTGAAATCTCCTCATCGCCTCACATTCCCAATAGAACAGCACTAGCCAGTGGTGAAACATGTCTACAGATGGAGCTCCTGCTCTTGCTGCCCTTTTCCTGCCCTTCAAGTTTTTGACTACACAGCAAGTTCCTCTATGGCTTTATGCATCTCTCAATATGTTACCCTAGGATTCTCTTTGCTCTTGAGATACAGGAGTGCAGTTTGCCACACTTCTTTACCTTGGGAATGAGAAAACCACACAGCTTCACATCCTTTGAACATTTCCTGGCGATCCCGAAAAATAAGGCATATTTAAAGCGCTGTATTTCATGAATAACAGCATTGGTGTAGGGCAGTTTCTTCTTATCTTGATAGCAGATTGTGTGAGAAGAACCCAAAGCATCTTCTATCTCCTTGTGGACTTTATCTGAAGAAAATGACGGAAACAGAAGGTTTATTTTGAATACTGCATTTTATTTCAGATGGACATTTATTTTCCAAAAGGGTCTGGGAACGAGCCTCAGTTTCTTATCTTTATAGCCCATTTTTTACTCCAAGGAGCTCAAGTCAGTGTACATGGTTCTTCCCCGCTCTAGATCCCAGGTGTGAAAAGGTTGAAAGCAAACCTCATCTCAGCTGTTTCTGGTTACCAGAGCTGGCTGGATTTGCTGAAGGTCTGTGATCCAAGGCTGTCTGTTTTACACATTTTTTTTTTTAAATCCTCCACCCCTCAGCCCTCAATATTTCCCACTCTGTTTCACCAATCCTCCTTTTCCAGCTTGATCTTTGGCTAACATCACTCATGTAATGGAGCAAGGAGAGGCAGGGATGAGGCTCAGGTACTTATTTCACAGCAGGGGCAATGATGGCGCCCCCCGGGGACCTCTTGGCCAGCCCTCTGCAGGCTGAATAAATAAGAATTTATCAAAAAGAAAATCACCCACTAAGCCAAGCAGAGGTAAAGGTGGCTTACATTAACTGTGTGTTAAGCTACCATTTATATTTGGAAAGATTCCTTTATCACAGCCAAAGCAAATTTCAGGAGTGAATGAGCCCACCAGAACTCTTCTAGGCTGAATGCTGAGTAGGGTGTAATGTATGTGTGCAAAAGTGGGGCAATAATGAAGGAATGGGTGGCGCTGCGGTTTAAACCACTGTGCCGCTTGGGCATGCTGATTGGAAGGTCGGTGGTTTGAGGCCCCACAAAGGGGTGAGCTCCCGTTCTTCGGTCCTGGCTCCTGCCCACCTAGCAGTTCGAAAGCATGCAGTGCTAGTAGATAAATAGGTACCACTCCAGCTGGAAGGTAAATGGAGTTTCCATGCGCTGCTCTTGTTTCGCCAGAAGCGGCTTAGTCATGCTGGCCACATGACCCAGAAAACTGTCTGTGGAAGCGGACAAACGCCGGCTCCCTCGGTCTGTAAAGTGAAATGAGTGATGCAACCCCAGAGTCATTCACGACTGGACTAAATTGTCAGGGGTCCCTTTACCTTTTAATGCAGGAGCAAGGAGGGGGTCTGAGGAAAGGAAAGGAAACGTGCCCCCAATGCCACATGCTTATCTGCTGCCATCCTTGTGCACGGCACACACTACTCTGCAGTGAGGGGGTGGCGGCTTGCATTTATGTATTTATTCTACTAATTTGGAAGTATGCTTGATGTTTTAAGCATCTCCTGGCACTGTACATTATGTACAATATAAAAACAATATCCACCAAAACAAAAACAAAAATGCTTCATGAAAGGCAGAGGGAAGGGCATTCCACAACACAAGAGCAACATTAGAAAATTCCTATTTTGGGGTCACCATCCTACTGCATTCTGTAGGGTGTTGTGCTACCAGCAGAATGCAAAGGGTTAATGCTCACAAGGGCTGTAGAACTCTGTGATGCCATACATGTATGTCAAAAGCATTCAGCTTATTTCAATAACGCTTTGTCTCCCCAAACTTCCATCATAAGCTCACTTACTTTTAACTCTTTCTGATGTTTTATGTTCTTTGTTTTATCATCTCATTAGATGTGAATGAAACCTTTAAATAATTACGGTCCACTCTAGAGATCAAGAGAAGCCCAGGCTCCCATTGTTCCCTCTCTCACCTTGGATATCTGGATGACTTGCCAGGAGGAGAAGTGCCCATTTCAGAGAACTGACAGTTGTGTCTGACCCTGCTACAAAGAAGTCAAAAATACACCAAGCCATGTTTTCTTCATCATAGGTGGACTCTGGGTCATTCTTGCTCTGATGTTGAAAATGAGGAAGGTGACAAGTCATTCACATGCATTACAATCTGTCCTTCAGCACTTACTTTATCTTCTTTTACCCAGTTACTACAATGCAACTAACATATGCTTGATGAAGGGCAGGGCATCCCATTACACTGCTTGCTGCAAAATGGGAAGATGCCATCACCACTGCCCTGCTGCCACTGCTGCCCCCCCTTACCTGAATCACACAACAGTGCCCACAAAGTGGGCTGGATAGAAAGATCCCACTTCTTGCCATTCCACCACCCAAGGCAGCTGCCTCAGCCTGCCTAATGGGCTGGCCGGCCCTGTGCTTCATAGTTGGTTGTGGCAAGAGATCTATGCACACCTTCCTGTGACCACAGTTGTAGCTGCTGGTGCTGCATTTGAGGATCTGTGGTTTGGGGTAATAATCCAGCACTGACAGGAGGAGAGGGATCCAATGGAATCTCTCTGGCAGCACACATTCAAAATGTGCACTAAAGGGACCCCTGACCATTAGGTCCAGTTGTGACCGACTCTGGGGTTGCAGCGCTCATCTCGCTTTATTGGCCGAGGGAGCCGGCGTACAGCTTCCGGGTCATGTGGCCAGCATGACTAAGCCACTTCTGGCGAACCAGAGCAGTGCACGGAAACGCCATTTACCTTCCCTCCGGAGCAGTACCTATTTATCTACTTGCACTTTGATGTGCTTTCGAACTGCTAGGTTGGCAGGAGCAGGGACAGAGCAACGGGAGCTCACCCCGTCGCGGGGATTCGAACCGCCGACCTTCTGATCGGCAAGTCCTAGGCTCTGTGGTTTAACCCACAGCGCCACCCGTATCCTGAAAATGTGCACTACTTAACACTAAATATAATTATTTATTCTTTTGTCACCATAATGAAATTATGTTAAAGTTTGTTGGGTCATATATCTTTGACCCACTGAGTCTGCTGCAACGGCCCTGCAATAAATTTGATTTATTGCTACTCCGACAAACTTCCAATGGCGCCCACACGCTTCCACTCCGTGCGCTGCCAGTCTCCTCAGTTGCTGGATAATAGCAGAGTTCACATGCAGCATCAAATGGCTTGTCTGTGTCGACGTGGTGTCCTCAATAACGCAGCTCGACACCAGTGCTTCTAATCCAAAACTCTTTATTTAGTAGCACTCATAACAGAAAAGAAAACCTGCAGAATCTAGCTGCACGTTCGCAGCTCACTGCCTCTTAACAAAAACTGAAACAACCTTGCTAACGTCCCCAGACAGACTGCTCTCCAGAGAGAGCTCAGCCCCCACAGAGCACAGATCAAAGGAACAAAGCATGGATCATGTGGGCAGTGCACCCAGTTGATAAGAAGCCTCCTGGAGTGTTAACTCCTGACAGTCCAGAACCACAACAAATTATATTTTTAACCTTCTAGTGTATGAATATAGATGAGTCAGGGGTTTGAATTCTGACTCCCCTCCCCCTGTGTGTGGCGTGTAATAAGACATTTGCCACTATCCACTTGGATTGTGCCCAGACTGAGGTTTCATATTCTTCACCCTCACAACAGTCATGTAGGGTGGGACATTTGCTGTTCCTGTTTTCCTGTGGGGAATAGAGACTGATCCTATTCAGCTCTTGGTAATGTGGGGACTTGAACTGCGGCTACTCCTAAGCCTAAGCAGATTTTAATAGCACCTGGGGTGGGTAACACTGAGGGTTATATTAGACTTCCGGGTTAGCGCCATCGGCGAATGGCAGAGTTCCTCCGACCGGAGGAACTGGCTCTGTGGAAACTGGGTCGTCCCGCCGCGGCGAAGGTGGGGACCCGCTAGAAATCCCAGGCGGAGGAAGCCTGGGAATGTGGGGTTCGGCAGGGCACCAGGAGCGCCCCCCTACTCACGGGAACCCCATTTCGGGGCTCCGGAGTGAAGTGGGGTGAGCGGCGCGGTGCTGCGAACTGATTGCTACTTTCACGGAGTGAAGCCGCACAGCCATTGCCGGAGAGCGCTGACTTTTTCCTGTGGACAATTGGATTTAAAACAAGTACCCGTGAGTAGAAACGGAAAATTGGATCAAGAAAATATCTTAATTTGGCACCGAAGCGGGGAGGTTCAAAACAGGAAGTCCGCCTTCCGCTTTTTGTATATAGACTGAAGCAAAAACCTTGTAAGCTAAAGCCTGGAAAGTCGTTAAAAAAGTCTAAATTTCCTTCATTTATAACTACTGAAACCCCCTTGGAAGCAGGAGAAAAGGGGGGGGGACTTTGTTTAACGCCCGCAGGAGAGGGAGTGAAGAAAGATAAGATTCCACCGTCTCTAACCTGGGAACGGGGTGTCAGAGACAGAAATTGTTGGAGAGGTTCATTTACTGTGAATGGAATACTTTGACAGATAGCTAAAGAAGAGAAATAAACTGATTCCAATGTTGCCTTTTGCATTCTAAAGAAACAAAATATCTGAAAATGAAAGTAATTTCCCTTTGTTGGACTTGCCTTAAAAAAAAATGGATACAAATAGAAATTGTCTCCTCTAGAGATAGCTTGCTAAATTGTTGCTGCAGTCTACTTGAGGACTCTACAGCTGTCAGATTAAGATCGTGGGACCAGTCCTTTTTGACCTTGACTAAACATGAGCTGGGAGGAAGTTTTGGTGCTTGCTTTATGCAAGACAAGTGCCTTGTTGGAACAGATGCATGAGAAGATGGATTTGATGAATGAGAAAATGGATTTGGTGACTGTTGTGGTTAATAACTGTGGACAAACAGGGAATATTGATACAGAAACCATTCAGGAACCAACTCAGGAACCTGTACTGATTGGGCAAGTGCAGAAGATAATGGAGGAGGTTGCGGTTGCACCTCAAATAATACAAATGGAGAGACCCGAGGCCCTACAGGAGCATAAGCCGCTGTCTTTGAAGATTGAAGTTGGAGGGGGCCAGGGGGAGTCTGGAGCTGAGGAGGTTCTTAACTTTGGAGAGACCTTGAAATATGCTTTTAAATATTCTTTGGACTACATTGATGACTGTGGGGAGTGGGACTGTGGGGAATGGGCTGGTTTGATGAAGGGAGATGGAGATAATTTTGGGTTGGAATCCCCCAGAGACCTACTCCTCAATGAGAAAGGAAAGAAATTAAGAAAGAGACCAACAGAAGACAAGGAAAAGTGCAAGTATAAACAAGAAGAAGAAGATCTGCAGAAGGGACATAGAATCATAGAATCATAGAATCATAGAGTTGGAAGAGACCACAAGGGCCATCGAGTCCAACCCCCTGCCAAGCAGGAAACACCATCAGAGCACTCCTGACATATGGTTGTCAAGCCTCTGCTTAAAGACCTCCAAAGAAGGAGACTCCACCACACTCCTTGGCAGCAAATTCCACTGTCGAACAGCTCTTACTGTCAGGAAGTTCTTCCTAATCTTTAGGTGGAATCTTCTTTCTTGTAGTTTGGATCCATTGCTCCGTGTCCGCTTCTCTGGAGCAGCAGAAAACCACCTTTCTCCCTCCTCTATGTGACATCCTTTTATATATTTGAACATGGCTATCATATCACCCCTTAACCTCCTCTTCTCCAGGCTAAACATGCCCAGCTCTCTTAGCCGTTCCTCATAAGGCATCGTTTCCAGGCCTTTGACCATTTTGGTTGCCCTCCTCTGGACACGTTCCAGTTTGTCAGTGTCCTTCTTGAACTGTGGTGCCCAGAACTGGACACAGTACTCCAGGTGAGGTCTGACCAGAGCAGAATACAGTGGCACTATTACTTCCCTTGATCTAGATGCTATACTCCTATTGATGCAGCCCAGAATTGCATTGGCTTTTTTAGCTGCCGCGTCACACTGTTGGCTCATGTCAAGTTTGTGGTCAACCAAGACTCCTAGATCCTTTTCACATGTACTGCTCTCAAGCCAGGTGTCCCCCATCTTGTATTTGTGCCTCTCATTCTTTTTGCCCAAGTGCAATACTTTACATTTCTCCCTGTTAAAATTCATCTTGTTTCTTTTGGCCCAGTTCTCTAATCTGTCAAGGTCGTTTTGAAGTGTGATCCTGTCCTCTGGGGTGTTAGCCACCCCTCCCAGTTTGGTGTCATCTGCAAATTTGATCAGGATGCCCTTGAGTCCATCATCCAAGTCGTTGATAAAGATGTTGAATAAGACCGGGCCCAAGACAGAACCCTGTGGCACCCCACTAGTCACTCTTCTCCAGGATGAAGAGGAACCATTGATGAGCACCCTTTGGGTTCGGTCCGTCAGCCAGTTACAAATCCACTGAGTGGTAGCATAGTCAAGACCACATTTTACCAGCTTCTTTACAAGGATATCATGGGGCACCTTGTCAAATGCCTTGCTGAAATCAAGGTAGGCTACATCCACTGCGTTCCCTTCATCTACCAGGCTTGTAATTCTGTCAAAAAACGAGATCAGGTTAGTCTGACGTGACTTATTTTTCAGAAATCCATGCTGACTATTGGTGATCACAGCATTCCTTTCTAGGTGCTCACAGACTGTTTGCTTAATGATCTGCTCCAGAATCTTCCCTGGTATTGATGTCAGACTGACTGGGCGGTAATTATTTGGGTCCTCTCTTTTCCCCTTTTTGAAAATAGGGACAACATTTGCCCTCCTCCAGTCTGCCGGGACTTCACCTGTTCTCCAGGAATTCTCAAAGATGACTGCCAGTGGTTCTGAGATCACATCTGCCAGTTCTTTTAATACTCTTGGATGCAGTTCATCTGGCCCTGGAGACTTGAATACATCTAAACTAGCCAAGTATTCTTGTACTATCTCCTTAGTTATTCTGGGCTGTGTTTCCTTTGCTGAATCATTTGCTCCAAATTCTTCAGGTCGGGCATTGTTTTCTTTATCGGAGAAGACTGAGGCAAAGAAGGCATTGAGGAGTTCAGCCCTTTCTGTGTCCCCTGTTTGCATTTCACCATCTTCTCCTCTGAGTGAGAGACTTGGAAGAGACTTAAGGGCCTCGGACATAAGATTACCTGGTTGATGGACTAGATGGAATGGACAGTAAGGACTGACACGACCCGAGACCAGGAAGAAGAGACGTTGGATGAAGATTGGAAGAAAATTTATAAAGAATTTTTTTTCTAGGGAATTAGCCTAAAATTAATGAATATTAGGGGAAATGTTGGAATGAAACTATATGACTCTAGTAGAAATGATATCAGGAGTTATGTATAATTGAGTATTAAGCTTTAAGCTCTAAAGTATTTTTTTGGTAAGATAAGGTTAAATAAATTAAGGTAATTTGAATAACAGAATATGGGGAAAAGATGGAAAGGATTTGTTGAGTTAATTAATAGGTTAAATTGTTAAGATAAATTATTTAATAAAAATTGAGAAAGATGGAAAGGATTTGCTGAAATATCTAATTAAACTAGAATACAAAAAGGGAGGCGTGAGGAGGTCAATGAAACAAGCAAATGGAAGTTAAAGATATGTAATATGGGATTTGTGTCTTTTCTTTCTTTCTTTTCCCCCCCTTTTTGCTGTATTGTTGCATTGGTTTTTATGTTTTGCTTTTCTTATTCTTTTTTATGTATTGTAGTGTTGTTTTTAATTTTTTTCTTTCTTTTCTGTAATTTTGAAATTACTAATAAATATTATTTTATAAAAAACAACAACACTGAGGGTTATATTGATATCCTCACAGTTTTTTTAGATCTCCCAAGAATACCCACTCCCTCTTGAGAGCCAAGTTCGAACAGGAAGGCATTTAAAGAGGTATGCCCAGTCACTGCCTTAACTTCTGTGGAGACTCCCTTCCCCATGCGGTATGCTCAAACCTGAGCCACTTTGGCTTGTATTGTGCCATCTTTTTCTTTAACATTGTTATAGATTTAAGGGGGACCCTTCCCTAAACCCTACAAATTAATAAATGCTAGGATTTTGGTTATTTGGGGTGTGAAGGGAGAATGCAAGCTGCAGAGGAATTCCTGTGGCTGAGCTATGTCCATCAAAGAACAATAGATGGCAATTGAGGGACATTCATAATACAAGAGGACTCCTTTCCCTTGCCTGAAGGTGTGAACTAGGGAATCAGAATGTTGCTGGGGTAACTGGCCCGGTAGCAAGAAGGAGGAAGAAGAGCTGAGATCCATCTTGGGCAGCCTGGCTGAAGGCTGGCTGTGCTGCTGAGGGGTACAAACTCCTCTTGAAAGGACCATGCTGTAAGATCTGGACTTCCTCCATGCAGACTGAAGGTGTAATGAATATTTCTTAAAGCCACAACAGTCTCCGCCATTTCTTCAATTCTCCAAAGAAACACAGATCCTGGGTGGGTGCTGCTACCGATCGGCAGAGAAAGAGGGGCAGGGACTCGACTTAAGACATTTCAAGTGTCCCAAGGTGCTTTTGAGTTGGCTTTTGGTGACCATGGTTAAGCTCTGAATTTGTGGTAGAGATGAGGTTTCAATCTGTGGCTTATTTGCCTGCTTTTCAACTAGTTTTAAATGTTTTAATCTGTCCTGAACGTGAGGGGTGTGAAAGGGTTAGCAATTCAAATAAAGTCTTATTTCATGCTATTGGATCTGCCCAGTGGTGGAGGAAGGGGGGGCAGCAGGGGCGGCGGTCCGCCTAGGGTGCCATCTTTGAGGGGGATGACAAGAAGGCACCCTGCAGGGGGCTCACCCTGTCACCCCCGGGTGTGGTGGCGTGAGACACCACCATCGTGCTGCCGCCACGTGCAGAGAATCCCTCCGCTGTCCATATGGCGCACATGCTGCGCCGCTGTACATAGTGGCGCTGCGCATGTGCCATACCTGGTGGCTCTGCACATGCTCAGCTGGGTGGTTTGCCCTGCCCCTGTGGGTGGTTTGCCCCGCCCCTTGACACCCCACACCGGGTGCCAGACAGCCTTTCTTCACCCCTGGATCTGCCCCCAGGAGCGGTATAATTTGATCGCTGTTAACTGGAGGTGCCTGGGTTGGCATACAGAAAATTGGCCAGATGTGTAAGCCACAGATTGTGTCCACTGGGTAGATTGGTGGCATTGTGTACAGTCTTGCAAAGGATAGCATGGGTTAGAACTATGTACCAACAAATCCTTCACTGAAGAAAAGTGGGGTGAAAATGAAATCATTGAACCAACAAGCAGTGCTTTTCTGTTTTCTCAGTCCATGTCTGAATGTGAGATGAACAACAATACAAAATAATTTATGTACAGAAACAATGTTCCATAGGGAAGACCCCTCAACACACATGAACTCACACTCATTCACACTCATATTTGGGGTTATGAAAATATCTGCCTTTTCCTAGCCATTTCAATAGATGCTTCAATAGATGGATGTTCACCCACTTTAATAATAATAATAATAATAATAATAATAATAATAATAATAATAATAATAATATTTTTTAGCAAATAAAAAACTGTGAAAGAAATTTGGGGAAAGCTCAAGGTGGTTTCCAGCTGAGATTCAGAAAAAAATGTTGGTTTTCTGGCAACAGATTAGTATTCACATGTAACAGGGAATATAATGACTCCTGGGATGAACAGTATTCAGTTGCAAAATAGATACTTACTTTCTCCATCTGAAGTAGATAGAAATCAATGAAATCCTGTGGCTCATGCAGAGATAGATTCTCCTTATGCTTCTCTATCTCCTCCTTTGCAAATGAAAGCATTGCCTTCAGGCAGTACAATGCCTTCTTGTGAGGCCCTGGGACATGTTTCATAAGCCATGGGAACATTTCATATAGCTAAAGGAAAGATAGAGAAAATTTGGTCACATGGTTCATGCTTTGGATTAGCGATGTTCAAGGGACGTCTCTGCTCTCAGTATTTCTCCTGCAGAGGGGAGCACAGAGAGAAAATCATTTTGACTGTTGACCTCTGAGCTCCAAAGCCACGTTGCAATTGGGGATAGACCCTGTCAGTGAGTGACTGTAATTTGTTGAGAACCACAGGGTGATTCCATGATAGCTCCATGATAAACAGGTCACACCTGTCTTGTGGCATGGATTATTTCCTCCAACACTGCAAGATGAACCCATGAAAGTGCATCATGGTGGCTAACAGATTGAAGTTGAATCCTGACAAGACAGAAGTACTGTTCTTGGGGGACAGGGAGTGGCTGGTGTGGAGGACTCCCTGGTCCTGAATGGGGTAACTGTGCCCCTGAAGGACCAGGTGTGCAGCCTGGGAGTCATTTTGGACTCACAGCTGTCCATGGAAGTGCAGGTCAATTCTGTGTCCAGGGCAGCTGTCTACCAGCTCCATCTGGTACGCGGGCTGAGATCCTACCTGCCTGCAGACTGTCTCGCAAGAGTGGTGCATGGACTACCGCAATGAACTCTACATGGGGATACCTTTGAAGGTGACACGAAACTGCAATTAATCCAGAATGCAGCAGCTAGACTGGTGACTGGGACTGGCCACCGGGACAATATAACACCAGTCCTGAAAGACCTGCATTGGCTCCCAGTACGTTTCCAACCACAATTCAAAGTGTTGGTGCTGACCTTGAAAGCCCTAAACAGCCTCAGTCCTGTATACCTGAAGGAGCGTCTCCACCCCCATTGTTCAGCCTGGACACTGAGATCCAGCACGGAGGGCCTTCTGGCGGTTCCCTCATTGCGAGAAGCCAGGTTACAGGAAACCAGGCAGAGGGCCTTCTCGGTAGTGGCACCTGCCCTGTGGAACACCCTCCCATCAGATGTCAAAGCAAATAAGCAACTATCCTACTTTTAAATGACATCTGAAGGCAGCCCTGTTTAGGGAAGTTTTTAATGTTTAATGCTGTAATGCGTTTTTAATATTTGATTGGGAGCCACCCAGAGTGGCTGGGGAAACCCAGCCAGATGGGCGGGGTATAAATAATAAATTATTATTATTATCATGAGGGAGGAATTGAGACCAGCTTTCAGCACTTCCGTTGGGATTCCATCCTGTCCTGGGGTTGTACCACATGCTTGAGAGTTGAAGGTGTTATTCAGCTTGTCAAGGGAGAGAGGGACATTCAGCACTTCAAAGAGAGGCAAAGACTGGATACTGTCAATGTGTTTGAGACCATGTTTTCCCATAGCACAATTCATGATAATGATCTGCCCATCACTTCATCTGCTTGCTGCTGTGTCTCCAGACAAGGTTTTCAGTGGTGCAGATTTCCTGGCTGTTGGTCCAAAGGCAGTCTTCATGCCTTCATACATTTTTCACTGTCAGCAGTGAGTTGAATGTTTGATATAGCTTTAGCGAGTAGTCATTGACACATCATCTGATCCTTGCCTTTCTCAGTGCAGGAAACATCTTCTCATAAGGCACAAATTTGTAGTTCACAAATGTGAACCTCACCCTTTGCAGCAATAGCAAGCTCCCTCTCCTGACAGCCTGCTCTAGTTCTTCATAGAACATGTCCTTGGTCTGTATGTCAGAGCACATAGGTGGGACTGCAGATGCTTAAGATGCTCTAATAACATTCAAACCTGCAATTTGCAACTTTGCAAAATTGCATACAAATGTGTGCATTAGGAGAAATTAGCACCAAAATGCTGACGAAATTTCATGAGAATTTTTTTTAAAAAACATATCAGAAATTGATGTAGAAATGTGGAGAACCAATTTTAAGACAGGAAAAATGAGAAACTAAGAGAAACTGAAATTGTCAGGTCCACCCATCCCCCTCAGGTCAAAAGGTTTTAGCTGAGGTCATACAGAAGGGGGCTGCTTTCCTTAGCAGTGCAGGGAATGCTTGAGTTGCAGACCTCTGTTTCATTTTTAAAAAATCCAGCAAAGGAGCCACACCATAGGCACCATAATGACTGACACTGCTAAGTTGCAGCTCCCCTGCTTGCAATACAAATCAGGAGATTGATTTGCCCCTCCCCCTTGGGAAAATCAATGCACCTCTGTTGGGTTTAGAGTTGAACTCTTCAACGGTTATGGTAGCACTATTCAAACATGGGCATTTATGGCTCTCCTGAAACTTACTAGTGATGTTCCCAAAATTTAGGTAAAGGTAAAGGGACCCCTGACCATTAGGTCCAGTCGTGGCCGACTCTGGGGTTGCGGCTTTATTGGCCGAGGGAGCCAGTGTACAGCTTCCAGGTCACATGGCCGGAAATTTAGAGATGTATGAATATTTATGGCACAAAGGTTCAAATACTGCCATTGTATATTCCAGGCAGACAACCTTCACACCCTCAGCAAAATGTAGCCATGTGGAGTTTATGGATCTAGCCAGCCAGCCATGCTGTCCTTGCATTTCCAAATTATATCACCAACATGTCCTGGTCTGTGGTCTGTGTATGCTCAGTGCTCATTTGGATGTTTGGCGTCAATGTGCTATAGTAGGTCCCTGCCCCCAATAATACTTGTCTTTCTTAAAACTTGAAGATAGCCCGGGATCTTAAATTGGTCCAAAATATGGCTGCCAAGACATATGCTCATCAATCAAGTCCTATAAGCCTTGATATACAGTGAGCAAAGAATAGACACATTTATTTTTCCATAATGACAATAAAATTGTAGAATTCTCTTCTTGAGAAGATTATTTTGTTCACTGCTGTTTACTTAAGGTGGGCTCTAGACAACTTGTTCTGAAAGGTTATTGTTCCATTTTTATCCAATTTTTTCTCCAAAGAGTCCCTTGTGGTTGGACATAGTCTCCTTATTCTTTCTTTCAACTTTTATAATAATCTTGAGAAATTATTTATGCTATGAGATCGTAAATAGCCCTTATCTCAGATTAGATTTAAACCTGAACTCAGTTTTCCAATGCTCTAACTTCTATCGTAATGGATTCCAGAATGCTGATTGAGGGATTTAAGGCACTTGGGAGACCTGTCAGGCTCAGTAGGAATGAAAATGAAAACTCACAAAATGAGCAAAGCTACACAGATATTTTAGGAGAAAATTCATGGCTTCTATCAGCTTCTGGAACCTTTTATCTTCAAGAGCAAACAGGTGCCCAAAAGCCACAGCACATATCACGTTGGAGGCTGAATTAGTGATGGGCATGGAGGGGTCAAGTGGTTGACCTGCAAAATAAAGTTATACTAATGTGAGTTCAGCCACTCCTGTTCATACGGAGAATGGTATTTTATGGTGGACAAGAGAAACTGCAGGGATCTCCAGCAATTGGTTTATTAACATTAATTAATTAATTGATTGGTTGGTTTATATACCACCCTTCATCACAAGATTCTAGGGTGTTTCACAGAGTAGAAATACAAGATAAAAACCCAGGTAAATAGTTAAAACAAAATAACAAAACATTCCATAAGCACATTTAAAAGGCTGTAGAATATTAATCAGCCAAACACCTGTTTGAAGGGGAACATTTTTTCTTGGCACTTAAAGATATATAATGATAGCATTCCATTTAAGGCTCATTAGGAATCAAACAAAACATATCACATTCCTTCACAAAATGTACAGAGGTTATACACAAAGGTTTCTTCAGACATATGCCAACCCAGCGCCATCACCTATCATCACATACCCTTTGAACGTGCAAAGACCTCCACTAGCTGATGGGCTTCCTCTTCTATTTGGTGCTCCATGCCTTTCCTCCCCAGTCCTAGCTTCCGCATAGTAACAATACCAAACCGTCTCTGTTGCCTCCAGGTGTGACCATTTGATAATATAATGCCTATGAAAAACCAGTGACAATAGTGGAAGAAGGGAGAACTTTAGATAATCCCGAGGAAGTTAAAAAGTGCTTTATAAAATATTGTAATGAGCTATATAAAGCAGGAACTGAGACAGAGGATGAAATAAAAGAGTATTTATATGGAAAGGACATACCTAAAATTAAGAAAGAAAAGATTCAAGATCTAAACTCTCCAATAACCATGACAGAGCTACATCAAGCAATAATTAAGATGAAATTGGGAAAATCCCCAGGCCTGGATGGAATCACCATTATCACCTATGAAGATACTTTTAAATAGAATACTAGAAGACGGGAAGATTCCCAATACCTGGAAGCAGGCTCATATAGTAGTAATCCCAAAACAAGGACGAAATAAGGAGTTCATAACCAATTATAGACCAATATCATTACTTAATAATGACTACAAGATTTATGCACAAATATTGGCAACAAGATTAAAAACAGTTTTGCAGGATTGTATAAACAAAGAGCAGGCAGCGTTTTTGCCGGGCAGGAAAATGAGTGATAATATAAGAACAGTGATTGATATGATCGAGTATTTAGACATGAAACCGAATAAGAAGGTAGCCTTTGCATTTGTGGATGCGGAAAAGGCGTTTGATAAAGTTTCATGGAAATTGCTAAAAATAATATTAGACCAGATGGACATGGGAGACCAAATTACAAGAGGGTTAAAAGCAATCTATGAACAACAAGAAGCAAATATAATAATAATAATGACATGACTGATTATTTTAAAATACAGAAGGGCACCAGACAAGGGTGCCCGCTCTCACCATTATTATTCATTTTGGTTTTGGAAGAAATCAGACTAGACCAAGAAATAAATGGAATATCCTTAGGGGAGAAAACATATAAAATAAGGGCATTTGCTGATGATTTAGTGTTAATGGTGGAAAGCCCAAAGGAAAGCATAGCAAAGGCTCTAGAAAAAATGGAAAACTTCGGAAAGGTTTCAGGCTTTGCTTTGAATAAAGAAAAAATGAAACTAATGGTAAAAAACATGGGAGACCAAGAGAAAAAGGAACTGGTAGAAAAATTTGGATTACAAATTTGTAAAAATGTGAAATATTTAGGAATTCAAATAACAATGAAAAATATAAATTTGTTTAAAGATAATTATAAAAAAAATTGGGAAGAAATAAAAAGAGAAATGGAAATTTGGACAAGATTGAACTTAACACTCTGGGGTAGAATTTCGGCTATTAAAATGAATATCTTACCAAAATTCCTGTTCCTTTTTCAAATCATCCCCATAATAGGTAAAGATGATTGTTTTAAAAAATGGAAAACGGATCTAACAAAATTTATAAGGGAAGGCAAAAATCCACGGATCAAACATAAATTATTAACTGACATAAAAGAACGGGGTGGCTTTGGACTCCCAGACCTGAGAATATACTACGATGCGGCATGCTTTAGTCGGATCAGAGACTGGATTACATTAGATAATAATGACGTTTTAGACTTGGAGGGATGGAACAACAGATACGGTTGGCATGCCTATCTAATTTACAACAAAATGGCGGTGCCTAAAGACTTTCTAAGGTCATGTAATTAGAAATTTGTTATATAAGGTCTGGGTGAGACATAGAATGTTGTTAGAACTGAAAACCCCATGGTGGGTTTCACTGTTAGAAGTAATATCCGTTAAAAAGAAAAATACGATAGGAAGATTGGCGACATACCAGCAGCTCCTAAAGGAGGAACAGGGCCAATTAAAATTAAGACCATACGAAGAGGTGACCCAATACTGCACCACGTGGTTACAATATCATCAAATTGCTCAAATATTTAACCAGGATAAAGCAATAGGATTTGAAAAAGAAGAATCAAAATTACAAAAAGTATTATTACAAAACTCGAAAAAGAGTATATCCAAAATGTATAATTTATTATTAGAATGGGAGTTAAAGGATGAAGTAAAAAAAGTTATGACTAAATGGGCATGCGATATAGGTTACGCTGGACCAATGGGAGAAATTATGGAAATGTGATATTAAATTTACGGCATGTTACACAATCAGAGAAAATTTGATGAAAATGGTGTACCAATGGTACTTAACTCCGGTAAAATTGGCTAAAATTTACAAATTAAAATCAAATACCTGTTGGAGATGCAAGAAAGAAATAGGAACAATGTTTCACATGTGGTGGGAATGCCGACCTATTAAACAATTTTGGAATGAAACATATGAAGAAATCAAAAATATCTTTTAGTAAAAAACCGGAGGCATTCCTTCTAGGTATAATCACAAATGATATTCCTGACAATCAAAGGAAAGTATTCCTTTATGCAACAACAGCTGCCAGGATGCTTATAGCAAAAAATTGGAAAGGGAGAAAAATTCCATCAATGAAAGAATGGCAAATTAAATTTTGTGAATATATAAATCTGGCAAGACTCACAGCATTTATAAGGGGACAATCGGACCAGAAATTATTAAAAGAATGGGGATGTGCTAAAGAGTATATGAAAAAACATTGTTCTGGAGTAAGCATATTGGCATGTAATGAATGATGCTTTGAAGGGTTAAAGAAAAAGAAAAATTGTGTAAAAAGTATAAAGATAGAAGTAATCTACATTAGACACAGCAATTTAGAAAGAGTAAAACTTTTGAGGTCTTAGAACAAAGGAAGGAAGTCAATATGTGTATATGTATGTAATGACTAGATTAGAATGAAGATATGGTTTTATTTGTAGATGTGTGCTTTTTTCTTTTTCCCCTTTTTTCATCTTGTGTTCTGTTTTTCTTTCTTGTTTGTATAGTTTCATTTCGGATTCAATGTTTGTAATTTTTGTTGTAATTTGTATTGAAAATAAAATTTATTTTAAAAAAAGAAAAAGAAAAAAAGAAAAACCAGTGACAAATTATTGCTCCCAGAAATTAGTGTTAAAAATTAAGTTCCTAGCCCAGAACTGAAGTTCATGCCTTTGCATGTAAGATCTGCTTAGTCTCTGTAATGCAAAGAATTACTAGTTGATTCTGACTCCGTCTCAATTTAATGCATGAGTATCTCTACAATATAGGCCAGCATTGCTTACTTTACACAATTCCCACCAGAATGTCACATTCCGTTGCCTTTCATCATTTAGAAGTTCATCATTGGTTCACGCCCAAGTTTTAGCTGTCTCAATTTGTGTGCTAGTCTGATTGTTTCAGACGTTCCTCCACTTTGCAGTACCAGCAAAAAGTGAGATCTCTGGACGTCTCTATCAATTTTGACTCTTGTGGGGAAAACTGGTACCTAATATGCTGGTAATTTCTGCAACAAAGACTGAACTTGCAAGTACAGTATTTTTCGCTCTATAGGACGCACTTTCCCCCCTCCAAAAATGAAGGGGAAATGTGTGTGCATCCTATGGAGCAGATGGAGAGCAAGATGGTGAGCGCCGACCCCCCTCTCTCTCCACGCTTCAGGGATAGCCGCCTGAAGCCTTTGGAGCGCAGCAGGAACTCGCGCTGCGCTCCAAAGGCTTCGGGTTCCTTTTGCTGAAGCCAGGAGAGGCGGCTATTCCTGAAGCCTTTGGAGCGCAGCAGGAACTCGCGCTATGCTCCAAAGGCTTCGCAACCTTGCCGCCGCTCCCGGACCCGTTCTGGGGGCTGGGGTCGGGGTAAGCTCGGGCTTCCCCCGCCCCAGCCCTGCGGCTAAAAACGAATCCGCGCACAGCTTCTCCCAGCTGGAGAGGAAGCCAAGACAGACAGTGGGATGGATCCTGCTCGCTGTCTTGGCTTCTTTGCTCTTTGGGGCTGGGGGGGGGGAAATAATTTTTTTTCTTTATTTCCCCCCCTAAAAACTAGGTGCGCCCTATGGTCCGGTGCGCCCTATGGAGTGAAAAATACGGTATCACATGAGCTTTCTCACAACTTTAAACCCCAGCAGACACCCCCCACAGTTTTTAAGGATATAATTTAACAGATGTGTAATGTTGACAAGTTTCCATCTTTCCCTGGAAGGAAAAAAATTCACTTCTCATTTGGGAGATGAATGGATGCCAAGTGTTGCAGAAGGATAAAGGAGTTCTCTTGCTCCTAGTCACCCTGACCTGACAGGTCAGTTTCTTGGCCAAAGCAACAGACCACACCTGAGCATACCATGAGTCTATTGACAGCCCTGTTGTATAGCGCCAACATTCAGCCTTTTCTAAGCAAACATTTACCAGCAAATATGTCAGCATCTCTCAATGAGATAAATTTGATTTGATTCACCTATTATTCCTAGCATGGCTATCAAAGGAGTTGGATGTGATAATCAAATAGAAATCTGATTGTCTCAGAAGTTCCTGCACTAATGTGTCAGCAAAAAGCGAGATCTCTGGAAAGCACTTCAAAATTTGACTTTTGTAGGGAAAACTGGCATCTGATACACTGGTAATTGTGGGCCCAGCCAGAGTGCCACCCACTTCTGGGTCAATGTCTACATGTAATATATGATTAATAACTCAGACAAACAACAATCTGGATTAAAAATGCCCATAACTTTTTTGATTACAGATGTAACTTTTTTTATTACTTTTTTGATTACAGATGTAATCTGTGATCCATGCCTCTCCAAGACGTTGATCATCCTAAGGCCACTGCTGGAAGCCCTATGGCTTATCTTCCCCATGCTTGGCTTCAGGACAGAGACATCCACCAAGACCACTTTAACAGGGTACGCTGAAAATGGTGCAGGATCACTACTGGGTGATGCACCCCACACTTGAAGACCAGGATTCCACCCAATACCTTAACTGTTGCTATGGGGAAGGCAGAACCTCTACACCAGCCAATTTGTTTACAGGGAAATTCCTTCCCAGCCCTTAATATGGCATTTGCAACCATTTGCAACCGTAGTAAGGTCAGGAGATATACGGGAAGCAAAATAAGGTTAAACAGTGAATGAAGGGAATAGAACATTTTTAAAGCAGCAACCTGAAAAGCAGAAAACATTTTAAAACCCCAAAATCACCTGAATAATAAGAAAGGTTAATGACAAGGGAGGAGGGGAGAGTTTTGCTCCTTGTCTGACTGCGCTGAGGCAGGATGGCGCTGCCAGCTTTTCTGCCTCGCTAGAAGTGAGGCCACAGCCAATGCCATTTCAGCCAGCAAGGCACATCACCCCAAAAGAGCCCACTAACTGGCCAATTTGAATTACAGATGGGTAGCCGTGTTGGTCTGCCATAGTCGAAATAAAAAAATTCCTTCCTGTAGCACCTTAAAGACCAACTAAGTTAGTTCTTGGTATAAGCTTTCGTGTGCATGCACACTTCTTCAGATACACTGAAACAGAAGTTGCCAGATCCTTCTATATATTGAGAAGGTGGGGAGGGGTATTACTTAGAAGGGTGGTGGGAATCAGAGATTGGCAGATAGCTGAGATGAGCCTGTTGGACGACTCTTAACGACTGTAATAGGTCTTACAGGAAAAGGCAAGGGGTGAGAAATGGCTTAGTCATGTATAATGAGATAAGAATCCGATGTCTCTGTTCAGACCAGGTCTCTCCATTGTTTTAAGTTTGGTAATGAGTTGTAATTCAGCAGCTTCTCTTTCCAGTCTATTTCTGAAATTCCTTTGTAGTAAAACAGCTACTTTGAGATCTTGTATAGAATGTCCTGGGAGATTGAAGTGTTCTCCTACTGGTTTCTCTGTTTTGTGATTCTTGATGTCAGATTTATGTCCGTTTATTCTTTGGCGTAAGGTTTGGCCTGTTTGTCCAATATAGAGAGCTGAAGGACACTGTTGGCATTTGATGGCATACACAATGTTAGACGATGAGCAATTAAATAGTCCCGAGATGGTATGTGTGATGTTGTTGGGGCCAGTAATGGTGTTGTCCGGGTGTATGTGGCAGCAAAGTTGACATCTGGGTTTATTGCAGGCTCTGGTGCCAGTGTCCGTGTTAAGTCTGGTTGTAGTATTATTGTGGGTTAGGAGTTGTTTAAGATTTGGTGGCTGTCTGTAGGCAATGAAAGGTCTTCCTCCCAGAGCTTGAGAAAGAGAACTGTCATTGTCCAGGAGAGGTTGTAGATCTCTGATGATGCGTTGAACTGTTTTAACTTGGGAGCTGTATGTGATGACTAGTGGTGTTCTGTTATTTTCTTTTTTGGGTCTGTCTTGCAGCAAGTTCTCTCTGGGTATCAGTCTGGCTCTGTTGATCTGTTGTCTAACTTCATCTGCTGGGTATTTTAGTTCTGAGAAGGTTTGCTGTAGATCTCTTAGGTGAGAGTCTCTGTCTGTAGAATTGGAACAGATGCGGCTGTAACGTAGTGCCTGGCTATATACAATGGACTGTTTGGTATGTTTGGGATGGTAGCTAGAGGCATGTAGATATGTTTGTCGGTCAGTTGGTTTACGGTATAAGGTGGTGTCTATGCGTCCATCCTGTATTTTTATAGTAGTGTCCAAAAAATGTATTTCTTGCATAGATTGATTCATTGTAAGGTTGATTGTGGGGTGAAAATCATTGAATTTCTGGTGAAAGGTGTCCAGGGTCTGTTGACCATGTGTCCAGATGATAAAAATATCGTCAATGTATCGCAGGTACAAGAGAGGTTTGAGTGGGTAGGAGTTTAGGAAACGTTGTTCTAAATCTGCCATGAAGATGTTGGCATACTGTGGGGCCATGCGGGTGCCCATTGCTGTGCCGCTGATCTGAAGGAACAGGTCATCACCGAATTTGAAGTTGTTGTGGGTAAGGACAAATTGGCAGAGTTTGGTGGCAAGGTCTGCTGTGGTTTTATCTGAAATGGTGTTCCTTATAGCTTGTAAACCATCGTTGTGTGGGATGTTGGTATACAGAGATTCCACGTCCATAGTAGCTAGTATAGTATTGTTGGGAAGATTATTTAAAGATTGTATTTTCCTCAGAAAATCTGTGGTGTCACGTACATAGCTGGGAGCACTGATGGCATATGGTTTCAGAACAGAGTCCATATAACCGGAGACACCCACTGTAATAGTGCCAATACCTGAAATGATGGGGCGTCCTGGATTTCCTGGTTTGTGTATTTTAGGTAGAAGATAGAAAGTTCCTGGTCGAGGTTCTGTTGGTGTGTTGGTGAGGATCTGTTCTTGGATGTGTGGGGGTAGCTCCTTAACAATCACATACAGCTCCCAAGTTAAAACAGTTCAACAATATTGTGAAAAACAAGAAACTCTCTAACCTTTCCAACCTACAGGCTACTAATCAAAACAAGATCAACAATATTGTCAATCTCTCACAGCAAGCACTCAGCCCAGCCGAGGAATCAGTCCTTTCACGTGGACTGTCATTCTGCCCTGCCAAATCCCCACACATGATCCAGTTCTACGGGGACTTGGAAGCATTTTTCCGCCGTTTACGCCTGAAGGCGTATTTTCAACACACACAACAACAAGACAAATCAGAACAAACAACAACTTCACAACACAACACCTCTCAACCCACTGGAGAACAACAACCACCCTCCCAACAGAACACTGACCACCAACTACCACTGAAAAAGTGTTACACAAAAAGGGATTCCACATGGACCCCTCCTGATGGACGCAATACCACACTGGACTTGTACATTGACTGCTTCCGCCACAGAATCCAAACAGATGTAACCAGAAAACACCATCGCTTACAACAAAATCTAAACCATGCTGAAAGGAGAGCCATAGATAATCTCAGAAACAACCCAAACATTATAATTAAAGAAGCAGACAAAGGGGGAGCTGTCGTCATCATGAACAAAACTGACTACATTCAGGAGGCTCACAGACAACTTTCCAATACCGCCTTTTACACAAAATTGGACTCAGACCCCACACAAGAATACAAGAAAGAACTGAACAAGATTGTTAAGGAGCTACCCCCACACATCCAAGAACAGATCCTCACCAACACACCAACAGAACCTCGACCAGGAACTTTCTATCTTCTACCTAAAATACACAAACCAGGAAATCCAGGACGCCCCATCATTTCAGGTATTGGCACTATTACAGTGGGTGTCTCCGGTTATATGGACTCTGTTCTGAAACCATATGCCATCAGTGCTCCCAGCTATGTACGTGACACCACAGATTTTCTGAGGAAAATACAATCTTTAAATAATCTTCCCAACAATACTATACTAGCTACTATGGACGTGGAATCTCTGTATACCAACATCCCACACAACGATGGTTTACAAGCTATAAGGAACACCATTTCAGATAAAACCACAGCGGACCTTGCCACCAAACTCTGCCAATTTGTCCTTACCCACAACAACTTCAAATTCGGTGATGACCTGTTCCTTCAGATCAGCGGCACAGCAATGGGCACCCGCATGGCCCCACAGTATGCCAACATCTTCATGGCAGATTTAGAACAACGTTTCCTAAACTCCTACCCACTCAAACCTCTCTTGTACCTGCGATACATTGACGATATTTTTATCATCTGGACACATGGTCAACAGACCCTGGACACCTTTCACCAGAAATTCAATGATTTTCACCCCACAATCAACCTTACAATGAATCAATCTATGCAAGAAATACATTTTTTGGACACTACTATAAAAATACAGGATGGACGCATAGACACCACCTTATACCGTAAACCAACTGACCGACAAACATATCTACATGCCTCTAGCTACCATCCCAAACATACCAAACAGTCCATTGTATATAGCCAGGCACTACGTTACAGCCGCATCTGTTCCAATTCTACAGACAGAGACTCTCACCTAAGAGATCTACAGCAAACCTTCTCAGAACTAAAATACCCAGCAGATGAAGTTAGACAACAGATCAACAGAGCCAGACTGATACCCAGAGAGAACTTGCTGCAAGACAGACCCAAAAAAGAAAATAACAGAACACCACTAGTCATCACATACAGCTCCCAAGTTAAAACAGTTCAACGCATCATCAGAGATCTACAACCTCTCCTGGACAATGACAGTTCTCTTTCTCAAGCTCTGGGAGGAAGACCTTTCATTGCCTACAGACAGCCACCCAATCTTAAACAACTCCTAACCCACAATAATACTACAACCAGACTTAACACGGACACTGGCACCAGAGCCTGCAATAAACCCAGATGCCAACTTTGCTGCCACATACACCCGGACAACACCATTACTGGCCCCAACAACATCACACATACCATCTCGGGACTATTTAATTGCTCATCGTCTAACATTGTGTATGCCATCAAATGCCAACAGTGTCCTTCAGCTCTCTATATTGGACAAACAGGCCAAACCTTACGCCAAAGAATAAACGGACATAAATCTGACATCAAGAATCACAAAACAGAGAAACCAGTAGGAGAACACTTCAATCTCCCAGGACATTCTATACAAGATCTCAAAGTAGCTGTTTTACTACAAAGGAATTTCAGAAATAGACTGGAAAGAGAAGCTGCTGAATTACAACTCATTACCAAACTTAAAACAATGGAGAGACCTGGTCTGAACAGAGACATCGGATTCTTATCTCATTATACATGACTAAGCCATTTCTCACCTTCTCACCCCTTGCCTTTTCCTGTAAGACCTATTACAGTCGTTAAGAGTCGTCAACAGGCTCATCTCAGCTATCTGCCAATCTCTGATTCCCACCACCCTTCTAAGTAATACCCCTCCCCACCTTCTCAATATATAGAAGGATCTGGCAACTTCTGTTTCAGTGTATCTGAAGAAGTGTGCATGCACACGAAAGCTTATACCAAGAACTAACTTAGTTGGTCTTTAAGGTGCTACAGGAAGGAATTTTTTTATTTTGGCCAATTTGAAGTGCAGCAGCTGGTGGGAACTTGAGCCAGCTGCTCAAGGAGGCCAGTGAGAATTCCCCCAACAGCCGCCTGGCCATGTGCACTCCATCCTCACTGCCCAGGGATGGCAACCGAGTGAGAGAGGGCACAACAGCCACCCACCTGCAGGAAGAGCTAAGTGTCAGGGATGCATATGGTTGCTCACGAGTAAACAGCCAGGACTCCGACCTGCCTTTTTACAGGTTTTATTAGGTGCAAACTATATACAGTGGCGCTGGTGACAAGGGTGGCGCTGTGGGTTAAACAACAGAGCCTAGGACTTGCTGATCAGAAGGTTGGTGGTTCGAATCCCCGTGACAGGGTGAGCTCCCATTGCTCGGTCCGTGCTCCTGCCAACCTAGCAGTTCAAAAGCATGTCAAAGTGCAAGTAGATAAATAAGTATCGCTCTGGCGGGAAGGTAAACGGCGTTTCCGTGCGCTACTCTGGTTTGCCAGAAGCGGCTTAGTCATGCTGGCCACATGACCCGGAAGCTGCACGCCGGCTCCCTTGGCCAATAAAGCGAGATGAGCACCGCAACCCCAGAGTCGATCATGACTGGACCTAATGGTCAGGGGTCCCTTTACCTTTACCTTTACCTTTATATACAGCGCAGAAGCCCAAAGTTCATGTCTGCCTCAGTCACTAGCAGATTCCAAGAGTGGGTTCTTCCTGTCCCCTCCCCAGCTTAAGAACCTCGACACCCCCAGCTTCCTCTTTTCCTTACGTTTGACTCCCTTGCGAAAACTAGCGATGGAAGCTGCATGTCTGTTTCCCCATCAGCCTGCCTGACAGTGGTGCTAGGGCTCGCAGTAACCTCTGTGAGCCTTTGCCTCACTTCCCCCCTCCTTTCCTCCTCCGTTTCACCGGAGGCTTTGCTCTCACCAGTCTCTGACGAGGTGTTACTACTCAGCAAAGTCGGAGGCTCCCTGTACGTTTCTGCCTCCCTCCCCGCTTTCGATGGCAGTCCCCTGACACTAAGCAACAAATTTCTGCAATGAACACTGAACTTGAAGGTATCACTTGAGCTTTCATAGAATGTTAAACACCAGCAGTAAACTTCAGTCAAAAACCCATTTCAGCTAAGTTTTCCACACTGTTTTTAAGGATATAATTTCACTGGTGTGTGATGTCAATAAGTTATTTTTCTACTGGCGCCACCAGACTGGTGTTTTATTGAAGGTGTGTATTCTGCAACATATTCTGGACACAGCAAAAGCCAGTTGGGCAGTTCCCTCATCCTGGCAAAGGGACTGAGAGTGAATTGGGTGCCAAACTGGCACCAACACAGCCTCCATCTCCAAGGGCACAGAGATGCCATGTATGAACTAACCTTGCAAGTCCAACATGCTCAAAGGAGTGCTGGCTTGCTCCCCAACCTAGGAACTCTGCTCACTTACTGCAATAAAAGCTGTGTGGGATGTTAGATCAACATCTTAGCTAGCACTTAGCCAGGTGTCTTTACCTCTTATATACCTGCTACAACTTGTAACCTGTGCCTTGGCAATGCACCAGTCTGATGTAGGCATCAAAGCCTTGGGTAGAAAGAGCGAGGAATTCAAGTTCTTCATCCAGCACTGAGATCCAAGCCAGTAAATGCATTAAAATGGCAACAGGCAACAAACTTCTGCCTGCAGCTGACTCTTACCACAGTGCATTACAATTGCTACTTCCAGAGAGCACTTGCTAGAGAGCACTGGGTTGTATTCAACAATGTTAGAGTAGACCCACTGAAATTAATAAACCTACATTGGTCATGCCAATTAATTTCAGTGGGTCTACTTTGAATAGAACTAGTACTGTCTACAACCCATTTCCTGTTGAGTGCAACATTAACAGAGAAGCTCTGTTGTTCTGTTTTTCCAGACAGCCCTTTATATGTTTTCCCTGGGGAAAATACCAGTGGAAATTCTCACATTTCACTACTTACCCTTTCCTTTTCCTACAGTCATAAGGAAAGGAGTACGTGGTCGGTCTTCAAAATATTCAGAGTGGTCAACGAGCGCTTCTTCCACTGCTCGGAATCCAGACAGCACTACAAAGGGCAGATGCCCTACCCAAAGGGTGTAAATGTTTCCATATTGCTTTGCCATCTACCATTTGGGTCAAAAGAGAGGAGAAGATTGTTATAGTCAAAGAAAGAAGATACTAATTTGAACCTAAAACATGAGCTTCATCCTTCCTCCATGGGTGTAGCCAGGATTTTTGTTAGGGGGGCAGGCCTTTTGTTAGGGGAGGCAGAACCTCAGTTAGCTATGTATTTTTTAATTGATTTTTATTGATTTAGGGGGGCAGTATGAGCTCCTTTGACAGTGGAATGGTCTCCCTTGGGAGGTTGTGGACTCTCCTTCCTTGGAGGTTTTTAAGCAGAAGTTGGATGGTCATCTGTCATGGATGATCTAGTTGAGATTCCTGCATTCCTGCAGAGGGTTGAAATAGATGACCCTTGGGATCCCGTCCAACTCTACAGTTCTTTGATTTTATAATCTGCCTCTCTCTAATGGATCTGGTCTGATAACTTGGAACTAAATGGTACCTTTGGGGATACCAGAACTGAGCCCAGGGACCACTTATTGCACCGAAAGAAAGTCAAGACTGCACTCCTGGCCATTGCATTTGAATACGCTAATTCATTTCTTAATGTATGCACATTTAAATTTGACCCTTAACTTCTGAAAATGCTGAAGTGGGAAAAGGAAAACATCTGAAGAGGAAGAGGCATAGGCTGGGCTAGAGCACTGATGCAGGTTTCTGACCCACAGTGGGTCACAGCAGGAAAATTGCCACCATACAAATATATGGGTAAGAAATTAAGATATGCCCCCCCCAAATGCATGTTTGGGTTAGAAATTATTAGCAATTTCAGATGTTTTAAAAGTTAATGCATTCATATCTGATGATGTAGTAATTTTGTATTTTTTTAAAAGAGTTTCCTCTAGAAAAAAATCACTTATAAATGTATTCAATAAACAATAAAATAAAGTATGGATTGACAAAGAGTGAATTCTTCTGGAGGAGGCAATGGAAAAGTCCCTGTTCTGTTTGACTACACGTGAGCTGTAGCTCCCCTTGGCTTTACTAAAATGAGTTTACGAGCTTCTGCTTCACTGCCAAGAGAATTTGGTGCCCATTAATCAGTCAGAAGGGGAGTGTTACACAGTGTTCTAGGTCATGTTGCAACGTACACTAGAGAAGAAGGAACACAAGTTCCAGAGCAGGCTTCCTCAACCTTGGCCCTCCAGATGTTTTTGGCCTACAACCCCATGATCCCTAGCTAGCAGGACTAGTGGTCAGGGATGATGGGAACTGTAGTCTCAAAACATCTGAAGGGCCGAGGTTGAGGAAGCCTGTTCCAGAGCTTGTAATAAACTGTTTTATTAACTCAGCTTCCTGTTTTGATTGGTTCAGAGAGATGCCTCCTTCGTCCAGTAGCTATAAGCAACACACACAATAATAATATTGTTACAAATCTGGGGTAACAGACTTTGTGAGTGCAAGGGCTCTCATAACTTCTAGAGTTAGTGATTGTTCAAAATTAATAAAGGAGTAGAAATTAGTAGAAGAGAAGATGCCAGGCCAGGGCCTCAACTGCAATAGAAGCTGCTAAGAATGTGAAAAGGTGCTGGAAGCAAGTCATTAACACATCAATGGCAATCATTTCCAGGGCAGGAAGTTACAGGAAATATGACGACACATGGAGTAAATCTGCCCTTTTTGAGAAAAGGGTCTGGAGAACAGAGGCTCCAAGTGTCCCTATTTTCCAGGGTCATCTCGGTTTCTGATTTTATCCCAGAATGCCCTGCTTTTCCTTAAAAGGTAAAGGGACCCCTGACCATTAGGTCCAGTCGTGGCCGACTCTGGGGTTGCGGCGCTCATCTCGCTTTATTGGCCGAGGGAGCCGGCGTACAGCTTCCGGGTCATGTGGCTAGCATGACTAAGCCACTTCTGGTGAACCAGAGCAGCACACGGAAACGCCATTTACCTTCCCGCCAGAGCAGTACCTATTTATCTACTTGCACTTTGACGTGCTTTTGAACTGCTAGGTTGGCAGGAGCAGGGACCGAACAACGGGAGTTCACCCTGTCACAGGGATTCGAACTGCCGACCTTCTGATTGGCAAGCCCTAGGCTCAGTGGTTTAGACCACAGAGCCACCCACGTCCGGTTTTCCTTAGGACGTCCCTATTTTCATTGGAGAAATTTTGGAGGGTATGGAGTTATCGTGAAGCTGAGGCTCCAATACTTTGGCCACCTCATGAGAAGAGAAGACTCCCTGGAAAAGACCCTGATGTTGGGAAAGATGGAGGGCACAAGGAGAAGGGGACGACAGAGGATGAGATGGTTGGATAGTGTTCTCGAAGCTACCAGCATGAGTTTGACCAAACTGCAGGAGGCAGTGGAAGACAGAAGTGCCTGGCGTGCTCTGGTCCAGGGGGTCACAAAGAGTCGGACACGACTAAATGACTAAACAACAATAACAACAACATGGAGTTATCCAACCCCCAAGTGGTCTGAAGGCAATCCTGCATAGGGAAGTTTTTTAAATGTTTAATGTTTGTGTGTGTGTCCGTGTGTCCCAGTAAGATGTGTGGGGTATAAATAGTAAAATAATTATCATGGAATGGGATGTCCCTATTTTCATCAATGTTGGAGGGTATGGGAGAAGAGGGGCGAGCAGACAGAAGATATTTCATTTTGCAATGTGTTCAGGGAACAAGGAGGAGGAAATGGGTGGAACTCCATGCAGCACTGGCTGGTGGAGGCTGCACCAGAGACCAGGGGCCATGACTTACTGCTGCTTTCAACCCAAGCTATGAGAGAAGCACAGCTATACTCTTGCAGTGTATTGTTCTGCACTCTCCCCACTGAAGGCTTTAGGTGTAAATATGTGTAAAGTAAGCCATATTTCTTAAAGACACTAGTCGCTGCTGTGCCTCGATTTTCCAATGGAAACTCAACCCTGGGTAAGCACATGGAACTCCCTGGAATCTTGCCAAGCTACCGCTTGGCAGAGATTTGGGGTAGCATGAAATATATATACAGTGATACCTCGGTTCCTGAACACCTCTGTTGTTGTACGTTTCAGTTCTCAAACGCCGAAGACCTGTAAGTAAATCCTTCTGTTTTTGAATGTTTTTCGGAACCTGAATGTGTGACATGGCTTCCGCTGGGTGCAAGAAGCTCTTGCAACCAATGGGAAGCTGCACCTTGGCTTTCAAACAGGCTTCCGGAACGGATTACATTGGAGAACCAAGGTACCGCTGTGTGTGTCCAATATTTTCCCAATATTACCACGGTTTTGCCAATTATACAGATTCCATTAATATTAAAATAATTCCAGTTAATTCCAAATGTATACAATTTAATCAAAGTGGTTTTTTGATCAATGTTTCTGTCCAGTTATTTTATTGCTGTGGCTCATATTTCTTATTAACATCTAATTACATTTCGGTTGGTATAATCATTAATATAACAGCTGCATTTTCAGCGTTTACTATTTGTGTTAATACCTTTTCTTACTTTCCATAGGAATTCAAATGAGGTGCTCTAAATTATTTTCCCTTTCTCTGCTTGCGTCAGTCTGAATACAACCAATTACAAAGTCCTTGGCCTTTGTTTGCTGTCCAGTTCTTGAAATTCTTCCTACTGCTGTTGTCTGTCAGCATAGCTGGGGTGGGGCTATAATCCTGGAGAATTCTCAAAAAATCTCATTAGCTCCCTCCCATCGTGCTCTCATCTTGCTCAGTGTTTCTGGACAATCACATGGAGTATGTGATTGTCCACTCTTTCTCACTACTCATTCAACATCTAGAAAATTTCCACAGCCCGACAAAGAGGGATCCAGCTCCCACCGCAGGGGATCTTGGAGTACTTTCATTTTAATTAATCACCATCAAAGTCTCCATGCCTCCCTCATCCATGATCCCAAATTCCTTTCATCTTTACGACTGCATTTTGGCCAAAGTCCACTTAAGCTGTGTCTCTTCTCTGTTGTTTTTAAGGAGGGTAGAGAAAGTATCCACTCTAATTTCCCAAAATAATCCATTCCAGCATTAGAGCTCTCCCCTCATCTTTTTAAACCACACGCAGCTAACTGTTCTTTTAATCACACGTTTTATTCCATATTGCAATCCAACCTCATTTTGTATCTTTAAAATTTTGCGTTTGGAGAGAGTTGCCGAATCATTAATAAAGAAACTCAAAGTAAACAAGAAAGCAGACACTCCCCTCTTCAGCATCCACTGCCCACACCGAATAAAATCTTTCCTCGTTTAAAAACCTCAGATCAATGCAGCTGGGTAATTCCACAGTTCTGGTGAAAACATCTTCTTTTGGAGCTTACCTGACTTTAAAGTCAATTAACAATCCAATTAACAGGAGAACATCTGCTTATTTTTACCAGGTGGAGTGCTTTTACACTCAGCACCTCCCTGCTCCCCACATTCCATGCTGGAATGAGAGCCAAGTACTGAGACGGACTGCAAGTGAAGCCCATTCCTCCCTTCCCTGGGAGGAATGTCCAATAATGATTTATCCTCATCCTTCTTGTTTTTCTCCACCTTCGATCCCTGCAATGTCATTGGGGCTGCCCCCATTAAGGCAGATAGGAACCGGAAACAAGCATGAAACTGTTATAAACAATATAAAGCCATGAACAACTTGGGAGGAGGTTACATGAAAGATCCCCAGTAAGACCTGTAAGTTCTTTTATTTCATTTATGGAAATTCTGCTTGTGGAAAAAGCCCAAGAGAATATGAAGGAATGGGTTTCCCAAATCTAAAACCTGACTGTGCAGTCAGTCTGAAACGGGCCCCAAAATACCCATTTTTCCTTCTCCAAGGGTGCATTAGCTAAAAGCCATTAACTTGAGCAAATGTGTAACAGGAACCCAGCTGTATAAACAAAGCTCTCTCCTTTATCAGTCCGTGACGCTTAATGGATGGCCTTGTCAGTTCCGAAGTGGAGTCAGGATGGCAGAGCTGGGGCTTATCTTATCTTGTGGGTTGTAAATATCCTGACACACTGACGCACAGACCTTGCAAGACACCCCCACGCTCGGGGATGATGCCAGGAGTGCTCTTAGAGTTGGTGACCTTCTTACCCCAAGATAAGGAATACAGGAACAGGAACATCATTTTATGATCAAGAGTACCGGAACAGGAACATCTGTTTATGGTCATGGATGTCAACTTACGTGTATAAGTTGACGTGGCTGGATTCCTGGGGAGGGGGCAAGGGGACCAGAAAGGGTATATAAGCTGTGTGTAACCGCTCTTTAATTGCTCTTGCTGTGAACTGATCATTCAAGTGCCTTTCTGATGCTCCAGAGAGCAGAAATAAATAACTATTTCTTTGAATCCACCTCGGTGTCATTTGACTTCCTTTCTCCCTCCCGGGAGCAATGCAGACCCCACCAATCGGTAAAGTCTAAGAAGGCTACAAATAAGTGAGCCTGAAGTCAAAATTGAGGGAGGACTAGCAACATCCATGGAGCAGTTCAGGTTGATGCACCAGCAGTGAAGCAATCGATGGCCGAAGTGGGTTCTGCAAATGGACCACTGGCAGATATAGAGGTTTAATAGAGCAGACCAGTACGGATGGGGTGGGCCAGAGGGTCTTGCAGAAAGTTAATTACATGCACCTGTGTACGGCCTGTGTAACACAGGGGAAGTGCCTAGAGTGAACTAATTCATATTGACAAATTCACAGAATTAATTCAAAAACCTCTGAATTGTTTATTTTATCCTACTTTTTATTTATTACTTTTGTTTGTCTCCTTTTTTTGCTCATATTACATCTGAAAGTAGTTTGTAAAAATTCTGGGTGACCTGAACATAAATAATGAAACCTTGGGTGATTTTAATTAAATTCAGTTTTAATTCCATAATTCATAAGTGTAGGGGTTTCATTGCATTTAATTCTGTGCTTGATTTACTGCATTTACTTTTTTAACCTACACTATGGTTTAACATTAAAGATAATAGAATCATAGAATTCTGTAGTTAGAAGGGATCCCAAGGACTATCTAGTTCAAGCCCCTCGATGAAGGAATCTCATAGAATCATAGAATCATAGAAGCATAGAATCATAGAGTTGGAAGAGACCACAAGGGCCATCGAGTCCAACCCCCTGCCAAGCAGGAAACACCATCAGAGCACTCCTGACATATGGTTGTCAAGCCTCTGCTTAAAGACCTCCAAAGAAGGAGACTCCACCACACTCCTTGGCAGCAAATTCCACTGTCGAACAGCTCTTACTGTCAACTGAACATCCATGGCAGATGGCCACCCACCCTCTTCTTATAAACCCCGAAGGAAGGAGAGTCCATCACCTTCCTAGGGAGTCCATTGCACTGTCCAAGACATTGGAAAATTCTAAACCATCGGACTTCCGCTTGAGGCGCCATGGGAAATGGCTGAAAATTCCATTGCTCCAGTTCTCATGCGGTAATTAGAGGCTGAGATGGGAGTAATCAGCCTCCCAAAATCTTCATGGGGGTACAGGAAGACACAGTCTCATCCGCAGATGCCCAACAAACCAGCCCCAAATTCAGAAGGAAGGAGGGGCTGGGGGCACTGGATGGAAAGCCCCCAAGAGAATCTGGCTCTCCTGGACGCTGTCTCTGTGAGCGAATCAAGTTCCATTTCTTAAGATGAAAAATTGGATTTACCGTAAGTTTTGGACATGGTTTGAGTGAGGAGGGAGGAATTACTCTGCTAATTAACCCAGCCACTGAAGTGCCAAAAAAGACTGAGTGGAAGAAGGACTAACATCTAAGTTGGTATGTTGGAACAGAATGGAAAGGGGGGGGGGTAAGCCTCTCTTACTATTGTACTTTGCTTTATTATATTATTTAGCAAAAAAAAAACAACAACCCCAGAAGAACTGTTTACATTATAACAAGCGAGATTGGAAAGTTTTGTATTTGTTTATATAATATGGCTCTAAAATTATAAACTGTTTGGAAATAATAATACTATATAATTAAGGCTTTTGATCTTTGATTTGCTTGGAAGAGGATAAAAGATTCTCCAAGGTGTGGACATCAGACAGAAGCAGAATCTCATTAGCCGCTGGACAGTTTTCTGGAATCTATGTGGGAGCTGTGTTGCACACTTTTAATTTGGAAACCTGCCATGCTTGGAAGTCAACACCGGGCTGCAGGATTACAAATAGCCATAGAGGGAGGTGAGCCTTTAATATGTCATTATATTTGTTTTTATGGTTTGATTTGGTAAATATCCCCTGGAAAAGCTAATGTTTGATGCAACTGGTCTGGGAAAAGCAGACGCTTAGATCTGATTTTATTGGAACTGAGCGAAGATGGCAGCTGCCGGCAGCGAAAAGACTTTTGGATTGATTTGGCAGAAACCCCAGCATGTGAGGAAATGCTACAAACTTACAGAGGGGAATCATAGACATAAAATCCACACAGAAATACATCATTGCTTGTTTTAACTTGCTTGTGGGAACAATTCAGAGGCTGTGAAAGAATGAAGGTCAACAACAGAAAGAATTAGAGGAACCATCGGAAATGACTATGAAAAGCAGTAGAAGTATGAGATGATCAGAACCCTCCGAACTTGAAGCATGGGAAGTCCTATTAAAAATATATAATTTGGCAGAATATTCAGACTATTTGATATGTATATGTATAATTTGGAATATTTAATGTGATTTGATTGGATTGTTAATGTGGAAAACTTAATAAAAATGAATTTAAAAAGGAAAATTCTAAACCATCATAATGGCTGGGGAAAACAAACAAAACAACTCTTAACATTACATTAAGTTATTGCTAAGAAATACATACCTTGCTGAAAGTATCTTCACGAAACTTTACCCCAGTCCTCCACATGCTTCCAATGAGAGGAAGCTGGAGAGGTCCTGGAGGATAGTGCCTATTTGACCAGAGCTGTTTCAGGAAGTCCAGAATCAGAAGAGCCACCAGGAGAGCAATAAAAAATGCCCATATCTCCATCCTTGCTATCTCTTTCTCCTTAATTCTTCCTAGGATGTCTGATGAGGTTCACTTCTCTTTCTCTAAGGGCTTCTTCCTTTCTGCAGGGACCTCAGCACTGCACTGGAGAACATTTATAATTGATAGGTTGGGAAGTGGCTAGCTTGCTTTGTTTTGTCGAGGAGTGAAAAGTCACCCTGGAACTGCTTGTTCAAGATTTTGGGCTTGTCCACTCTGGAGTAATAATAATAATAATATTAATAATAAATTTTATTTATATCCCGCCCTCCCCAGCCGAAGCCGGGCTCAGAGCGGCTAACAACAGTAAAACGATAAAACATTCTAAAATCATTTCATTATAAAATTAATTCCAATCAAATTAATGGCAACCATTGGGCTAGAGGTTCTGTGAGGATTGCCAAAGGAGGGAGTCAGGCTGTGCCCTGGACAAAGGCCTGGTGGAACAGCTCTGTCTTGCAGGCCCTGCGGAAAGATGTCAAGTCCTGCAGGGCCCTAGTCTCTTGTGACAGAGCGTTCCACCAGATCGGAGCTACAGCTGAAAAAGCCCGGGCTTTGGTTGAGGCCAGCCTAACCTCTCTGTGGCCTGGGACCTTCAAGATGTTTTTGTTTGAAGATCGTAAGTTCCTCTGTGGGACGTACCAGGAGAGGTACGAGGGTCCTAGGTATAATGTGAACTTGAAGTTGTTTGTGCTGACATCCACTGCAGAGAACTGTGATCTTGTACATTTCCCCCCAATGCATTTGAATTTCCCTGACCTGGGGATAATCCAGTAAACCAGGTCAGGGAAATTCAAATACATTGGGGGGGAAATATATATATATCTTTCCCCAATATATTGTTGTTGTGGGGGCCACCAGGGGGCGCATTGGAAGATGGCCAACAATAACATCTCTCCGACCCACATGAGGTAATTAAGAGGCTGATATGGGAGTATGCAGCCTCCCTTGCCCCCCCCCAAGGGAATGGGGGGAGTGCCTTGCCTGCTGTGTCCATAATTCACCCCAGGATTCGAAAGAATAGGGTGAGGGCACTAGGCACGAAGCCCTCGGGTGACGTCGGCTCTCCCGGACGCTGTCTCTAATCGCGCACTGGCTTGCATCAGCTCGAAATATATAATTGGAAAACGAAGCAAATGCACATACTTCAAGTGAAGATCGGGAGCAAAGACTGCTAATTGAAGTGATCTCTGTGAAACGAGAGCAACGGGTTGGATTTAACGGAATACAACATGAAGAAAATACACCAGGTTCAGTATGCCGGAGCGGGACTGGATGGGGGGGGGGAAACCTTTTTTTCCTTTTCTTCTATGTGATTAATCAATAACCCCTCCTCAAAAAGAACCGTGGCATAACCGACCTAAGCAGGAGGATTAAAAACTGTGTAGAAATGATTTACTACCAAAAGTTTGGCTTGTGAGATCGAGAAAAAGAACAAGGGCTTTTGATGACACAGCAATAAAAAGGGAGTCGTAATTTTGACAGGTCTTGTCAAAAGATTCATGTTCGGGAGGAGGAAGCTATGCTTTTATATTGGATTCCTGGTAGAACCTCCTCGAGGACTGAGAAAGAGGGGCAGACCTGTGAAAAGCTAATGAGTAGACAGCAAGAAAGTTTTTCTTTATAGAAGTGATGGAATACGGCTGCTGTCTGAAATATGACTCTTGGACAAACAGAAAAATCCACACAGGAATATAAATTTGTTTGAACCCGCTTATGGAGACTATTAGAGGCCACAAAGACAAAGAGAAAGGAAAAATATATGAAAACAACTAGAAGAGATGTGGAAAACAGCAAGAAAGGATTGGACAGAATTGTGAACATTATTTGAACAGATTTGTGGACTTTTAAAGCAGCAGCAAGAAGAGGATTGGATCCCTTTTGGAACTTGAAATATGGGTACCCCAAACAAAAATTTAAAATTAGACTTTGTAATTCGGTATTTATGTGATATGATTTGATTGGTCTGTTAATAAAAATTATTTTTTTTAAAAAAAAATATATTGTTGTTGTTTTTGTTGTTGTTTAGTTGTTTAGTCGTGTCCGACTCTTCGTGACCCCATGGACCAGAGCACGCCAGGCACTTCTGTCTTCCACTGCCTCCTGCAGTTTAGTCAAACTCATGCTGGTAGCTTCGAGAACACTATCCAACCATCTTGTCCTCTGTCGTCCCCTTCTCCTTGTGCCCTCCATCTTTCCCAACATCAGGGTCTTTTCCAGGGAGTCTTCTCTTCTCATGAGGTGGCCAAAGTATTGGAGTCTTAGCTTCAGGATCTGTCCTTCCAGTGAGCACTCAGGGCTGATTTCCTTAAGAATGGATAGGTTTGATCTTCTTGCAGTCCATGGGACTCTCAAGAGTCTCCTCCAGCACCATAATTCAAAAGCATCAATTCTTCGGCGATCAGCCTTCTTTATGGTCCAGCTCTCACTTCCATACATCACTACTGGGAAAACCATGGCTTTAACGATACGGACATTTGTTGGCAAGGTGATGTCTCTGCTTTTTAAGACGCTGTCTAGGTTTGCCATCGCCTTTCTCTCAAGGAGCAGGCGTCTTTTAATTTCGTGACTGCTGTCACCATCTGAAGTGATCATGGAGCCCAAGAAAGTAAAATCTCTCACTGCCTCCATTTCTTCCCCTTCTATTTGCCAGGAAGTGATGGGACCATGATCTTCGTTTTTTTGATGTTGAGCTTCACACCGTATTTTGCGCTCTCCTCTTTCACCCTCATTAAAAGGTTCTTTAATTCCTCCTGACTTCCTGCCATCAAGGTTGTGTCATCTGCATATCTGAGGTTGTTTATATTTCTTCCGGCAATCTGAATCCCGGTTTGGGATTAATCCAGCCCAGCCTTTCGCAAGATGAATTCTGCATATAAGTTAAATAAGCAGGGAGACAATATACAGCCTTGCCGTACTCGTTTCCCAATTTCGAACCAATCAGTTGTTCCATATCCAGTTCTAACTGTAGCTTCTTGTCCCACATAGAGATTTCTCAGGAGACAGATGAGGTGATCAGGCACTCCCATTTCTTTAAGAACTTGCCATAGTTTGCTGTGGTTCACACAGTCAAAGGCTTTTGCATAGTCAATGAAGCAGAAGTAGATGTCTTTCTGGAACTCTCTAGCTTTCTCCATAATCCAGCGCATGTTTGCAATTTGGTCTCTGGTTCCTCTGCCCCTTCGAAATCCAGCTTGCACTTCTGGAAGTTCTCGGTCCACATACTGCTTAAGCCTGCCTTGTAGAATTTTAAGCATAACCTTACTAGCATGTGAAATGAGTGCAATTGTGCGGTAGTTGGAGCATTCTTTGGCACTGCCCTTCTTTGGGATTGGGATGTAGACTGATCTTCTCCAATCCTCTGGCCACTGCTGAGTTTTCCAAATTTGCTGGCATATTGAGTGTAGCACCTTAACAGCATCATCTTTTAAAATTTTAAATAGTTCATTGTTTAATGTATGGATAAGATATAAAGATTTGTTAGAAAAGAAAACCCCAAGATGGTTGTCACCAATGGAAGCGAAGGCACAGAAAAAACTCAATATGGAGGCCAAATGGCCGAAATATTGGGAAATTCTGGAACAAGAGGGAGACAGACGAAAATTGCACCTTGACAGCGTCATCGTTTAAATTTTAAATAGTTCAGCTGAACTATCATCACTTCCACTGGCCATTTCTTTTTGGTATAATTCCTCTGTGTATTCTTGCCACCTCTTCTTGATGTCTTCTGCTTCTGTTAGGTCCTTTCCACTTTTGTCTTTTATTATGGTAATCTTTGTACAAAATGTTCCTTTCATATCTCCTATTTTCTTGAACAGAACTCTGGTTTTCCCCATTCTATTGTTTTCCTCTATTTCTTTACATTGCTCGTTTAAGAAGGCCTTTTTGTCTCTCCTTGCTATTTTTTGGAAGTGTGCATTCAATTTCCTGTATCTTTCACTAGCTCCCTCGCATTTTGCTTGCCTTCTCTCCCCCGCTATTTGTAAGGCCTCGTTGGACAGCCACTTTGCTTTCTTGCATTTCCTTTTCATTGGGATGGTTTTAGTTGCTGCCTTCTGTATAATGTTACGAGCCTCCATCCATAGTTGTTCAGGCACTCTGCCCACCAAATCTAAATCTGTCCACCAAATCTAAATCCTTAAACCTGTTCCTCCCTTCCACTGTGTATTCATTTTTTTTATATTATATTTTTATTAGTTTTCAAATACAAAAACAAAGGTATACACTCCAAACATCTTAATTACATCTTGTTTCTCTTTTTGACTTCCCTCAATTTGTCTGGATTTCCTTCATCTTATTACTTTTTACACATTCCTACCCGTTGTTATTAAAACTATTAGCTTCAATTCATTTTTTCTTACTTATTTTCACATTCTCACATCACAGAGCTTCCTTAAAACTTACAAACATAATCTGGTTATCACTCAATATTGAATAAACTTTTTCCAATCTTCTGTAAATCTTTGATCTCGTCGGTTCCAGATCCTTCCTGTCATTCTGTCCAATTCTGCATAGTCTATCATTTTGGTTCTCCATTCTTCTATCGTAGGTAGCTCCTCCTGTTTCCATTTCTGGGCCATCAATATTCTTGCTGCTGTCACTGCATATAAAAATAACATTTTCTTTTATGACTGTACATGCAGTGAATCTAAGGCCATCTTTCCAAAGTCTTTCCCAATCCTCCATCTGTATACCTATATCTTTGGCCCAATCAATCATAACTGATTTTACCTCCTCATCCTTCGTACACCATTCCAATAATATCTTATACATTTTTGCTAAAATCTTAAAGTCATTATTCAACATTTCTGTCTGAAATTTTGATTCTTTATCAGCAAAACCCCTTTGATTTAAATCTTTTCTAAACATCTCATTAATTTGGAAGAAATGCAGCCAGTCATTCACATAATTCTTAACTTCTTCAAATGGTCTCATTTTCCATTTTACTTCACTTTTACATATTAACTTTTCGTATGTCACCCATCCCCCTGTCATATTGACTTTCTTTACACTCATCACCTCCAAAGGTGACAACCAGTATGGAGTTTTTTGTTCCAACAAATTTTTATATCTTTCCCACACTTCAATCAAGGACCTTCTTATAATATGATTTTCAAATCCTTTATGTACTCGTTTCTTGTCATACCACAAATACGCATGCCACCCAAATCTATTATCAAAACCTTCCAGGTCTAACACATCCGTATCTTCTAATTTCATCCATTCCTTCAACCAACAGAGGCAAGATGCTTCATAATATAATTTCAAGTCTGGCAGGTCGAAGCCTCCTCTTTCTTTTGCATCTGTCAATATCTTAAATTTTATCCTCGGCTTCTTACCCTGCCAGATATACCTTGAAATTTCTCTTTGCCAATTTTTAAAAATTGCTGCCCCCTTGATTACTGGAACTGTTTGGAATAAAAATAACATCTTCGGTAGCACATTCATTTTTATCATTGCAATTCTTCCCCAAAAAGACAATTTCATTCTTCCCCATACCTCTAAGTCCCTTTTAATCTTGTTCCATGTTGGAACGTAATTATTCTGAAACAAGTCAATGCTCCTGGGTGTTAACCATACTCCTAAGTATTTAACTTTCTTAACCACTTCTATCTCCGTTTGCTGCTGTAATCTATTAACTGTCTCCTGGTCTATATTTTTAGTAATTGCTTTAGTTTTTTTCTTATTCACAATAAATCCTGCCAACTGGCCGAACTTATCAATTTCTTTCAATACTTCTGTTACCGTATTCATAGGGTCTTCCAGAGTTAGTACCAAATCATCCGCAAAAGCTTTAACCTTATATTCTTTTCTACCCACCGTTACCCCTTTAATCTGATCATTACTTCTAATTGCCCTTAAAAACACTTCTAGGACCGTGATAAATAACAGTGGTGATAAAGGACATCCTTGTCTTGTTCCCTCAGTTATCTTTATATTTTCCACTGTCACATTGTTAACTATCAGTTTAGCTCTTTGATCCATATATATAGCCTTGATACCATTTAAAAACATTGGACCCACCTCCATCATTTCAAATTTTTTTAACATAAATTCCCAAGAAATATTGTCAAAAGCCTTCTCTGCATCAACAAATATTAACATAGCTTGTTTATCGTTTTTAGCATTCAGGTATTCCATTACATTAATTATATTTCTAATATTGTCTTTCATTTGTCTACCTGGCAGAAAACCCGCCTGGTCTTTATGTATTAACTCCTTCAAAACCTTATTCAACCTGTTTGCTAATATATTTGTAAATAATTTATAATCATTGTTCAAAAGCGAAATCGGTCTAAAATTTCTAACTTGACTTAAATCAGAATCTTGCTTGGGTATCAATGTAATGTACACTTCTTTCCATGTTTCTGGTATTTCTCTGTTTAATAACATGTTATTCATAACTTCTTTCAATGGTACAAGTAGGATGTCCTTCAGTTCTTTATAAAATCTTGCACTAAGTCCGTCCGGTCCCGGTGTCTTTCCACTTTTTAATTCTTTTATTGCATTTTTGATCTCCTCGATTTCTATCTTCTCATTTAGTTTACCTCTTTCTTCTGCACCCCTTTCTCATTTAGATATTCCTCTATTTTTTTTTATATTGACCTTTTCTTTTCTCTTATATAATTATCTGTAAAAGTTCACAAATCCTTTTTTTATCCCTTTCGGATCATCTATCTCTTTATCTTCCACAATTATTCTATGTATAGTGTTTTGTTCTTTCCTTTTTTTAATCTGCCAAGCAAGCAATTTTTCCGATTTATTTGCAAATTCAAAGTTCCTTTGTCTCATTCTTTTGATATTACAATCTACTTCTCTGTTTATTATCATTGCAAATTGTGCTTGTAACGCTTTAATATTCACTTTAATTTTTTTGTCGCCAGGGCTAGTAACCAATCTCTTCTCATTTTCCATTATTTGTTTTAAAATTTCTTTTTTCCCCTTTTCTCTTAGTTTATTCTTGATTGAGTTCTGTTGGATAAAAAATCCTCTCATTACCGCTTTACTAGCGTCCCAAACTGTAGTTATTTTTGTTCCTTGGTTCATGTTATTTAGAAAATAATCCTTCAAACACTTTTGTGCTTCTTCTACAACTTTTTGATCATCAGAAAGGTTTTCATTTAATCTCCACCAGAAAGATTTTTCTTCATATCCTTTCAAAATACATTTTATTGGGCTATGATCCGATAGTACCATTGGTTGAATTTCGATCTTTAAAATTCTTGTTGTAAGCTCATTAGTTATCCATATCTGATTGATTCTTGACATTGATTGATTTGCCTCTGACTGATAAGTGAATTGTTTTTCTAATGGGTGTTTCATTCTCCAAATATCTATTAAATTGCAGTTCTCTACCATTGAAAAGAATGACTTTGGTAGTTTCCCCTCTTTGGATTTACCTGTAGCTCTTAATCTATCCATGTCCATTGACACAACTGCATTCATATCACCCATTATTATAATCTTTTGGTCCATGTATTCAAATAGTTTTCCCTCTAAGTCTTTAAAAAAGTCCATTCTATTTTCCTTTGGTGCATATACTCTGACAATTATTAGTTTTTCACCTTGCCTTTTAACTTGTACAGCCACAATTCTACCTTCATCATCTTTGAAAATTTGTTGTGCTTCTAATTTGTTTTTAATATATAATACCACTCCTCTCTTTTTAGTTTTGTCTGATGAGATAAATTCATTTCCTAATTTTTTATTCATTAAAATTTTTCTGTTTTCTCGTCACATGTGTTTCTTGTAGGCAAATGATGTCCAAATTTTGTTTTTTCAAATATTGTTGAATTTTATTTCTCTTTTTTCCTCATTCATACCATTCACATTCCAAGACCATAATTTCAACGCCATATTGATTTCTTATTAAATTATAATAATAGTCTTTAAAATTTTAATTCTCCTCCCCTTCTTCCCCCTCCTCTCCCTCTTCTTCAGATTCTTGTGAGGCTCCTCCTCTGGCTCCTGCTTCCGCCAGTGCTGCTCCTTCTTCTTCTCTTCCCAGCTCTTTATATCTTCTTAAAAATTTGTCCATTTCATCTAATCTTGTTATCCTGTGTCTTTTCCCTTTATATGCAAATGACACACCTTCTGGGAATTCCCATCTGAATTCTATTTTATTTTTCCTCAAGGCTTGCACAAGCTGTTGGTATTGGTTCCATTTTTTCAACAACCGAAGAGGGACGTCTTTAAAAATAATTATATTGCTCCCATCGATATTCAGTCTTTTCTCCCTATTCTTTTGCAAAATTAGATTTTTCATTTCTCGATCTTTAAATATAACCAAACAATCTCCTGGAAATTTCTTAGCTTTCATTGATCTCACTTTAATTCTGAAGGCATTTTGTACTGTCTTTGCGACGTCCTCTTCCTGCATCTCAAGCCATATAGCAATTTCTTTTATCAATTTCTCCTTTATTTCTTCTCCTTGGGCCTCTGGCACCAATCTAAATCTCAGATTATTCACCTTCTGTCTCAATTCATTCATCGCAATAGCATCCCATAATTCCTCTTGTGTCTTATTAACCTCTGCTACTTCTGCTTTCATTTTCTCTTCTTGTTTTCTAATCTCCTTGACTTCCGTTCTAACCTTTTTTGCCCCTTCTTCCAAATTTTGTGTCCTTTTTATCATATCTTTCATCTGCCCCTTTATTTCCTTAACAGTTTCATCAATTTTTTCCACTGTAACGTCTATTTTTTTGTCCACCAGCTCCAATTTTGTCGCAATATTTTTCTCACTTTTTTGTATCTCTGATTTAAGTTCTGTTTTGAGATCTGTAAACATCTTCATCAAATCTCCTTTAATATCTGGTTCTTGTCTAGAGCTCCTCCTCTCTGCTGGAGTCCCTCCATCGCCCTTCTTCTGTGTATGAGACATCTTATAGATTTAATTAAATTAATTAAATAGTTTTTGATGCACCAATAAAATTGTCCACCAGGGAGCAGCGTTTACTTAAATTTCAATTTCTGTATTATTAGTACTGTATTTATATAGTTGACCTCTAGGGGGCGTTTCAAAATTATCAACCCAACGTTAGCCAAGGAAAATAAAAATACCCCCCCCCAAAAAAAAAATCTCCAGTTCTTCTCGCCACTTGACTGGCCAAATCCAAAACAGTGGTTGTATTAAAAAACTAGAAATCCATGCGAAGTTTCCAAAATATAATCTTTAGAATCCTTTAAATCCTTAAAGTCACGGTGTCAGAGACCCAGAAAAAGATAAATTCTAAAATCCCAAAAAAACAAACCAGAAAAAGAGAAGCCCCAAAAGAAAAGGAAAGAAAAATAAACCAATCCAATTTCCACGGGGAGGAAGAAAACAGGGTGAAGAGACACAACTCCAAGCTCCTTCCAATGTCCAAAAGTAAAATAAAATGGCGTTGCTTTCTTCTCATTCAAAATTAAATTATGGGGGGGTGGGTGGGCATAAATCCTCTACATGAGTTCTCAGACCATTCGCATTATATCCAAATCCACAATCCAACCAAACACTTAAAGCAAATAATATTTCTTCTCTTCGTATTAAACAGTACTGCCAATGTGGGGGTGTAAAAATAACTAAAAATAGAGGCTTTTCAGCTCATTGCGCAGTTCATTTAAAATTGAAAGTAAAGTAGTCCACTTTCCAGATCCTTTCTCGCCATCTTAGACAATCACCAGTTCAAAAAGAAAGGGATTATTCCCCTACGCCCTCGATCTTCTTCATCCCACCAATTTATTTCTTATGTAAGTCCTATAAAAAAATATCAGAAGCCAATAAAAAGGTAAAACAACAAGGTAGTTCCAATCGCCAAACAGTCTCCGCTTGTTTTTTACTCACAGTTATGATCCGCTCTGATAATAGTTCTTGTGTGCGCTTCGGAATTCAGACAAGGTTGACCTCCTTTTTACCCTTTGTCTGCATCGAATTCGGTCCAAATCATCAAAATGTAATCCTTTCGTACTCCCCAAACGATTTCTTTTAATTTGGAAAGCCGATCACTCCAGTGGGCAGGCTCGGAGCTGCGCTCCTAGAAGCTGGCAATGGCGTCCCGCTGCAAGCCCTTCTACCCCGCCGCTCTCGTCTCCTTTTCAAAGAAGATACCTGGCGGCTGGGGGAATCGCTAGTCCGCAACGCTGGGATCCTTACCCCCTGAATATCCTTTCAGTGGGGTTTTGGGGGGCTAAGGCGCCCTTTTAGCACCCCCTTTTATCTTCTAGGAGTTGGCCTCCCTCTCCCGAGGGAAAACCCGCTTGCTTCCACCTTGCGATCTGACCGGAAGTCTGACTTCCACTGTGTATTCATAAGGGATTTGATTTAGATTGTATCTTACCGGCCCAGTGGTTTTTCCTACTTTCTTCAGTTTAAGCTGGAATTTTGCTATAAGAAGCTGATGATCTGAGCCAGTCAGCTCCAGGTCTTGTTTTTGCTGACTATATAGAGCTTCTCCATCTTTGGCTGCAGAGAATATAATCAATCTGATTTCAATGCTGCCCATCTGGTGATGTCCATGTGTAGAGACGTCTCTTGTGTTGTTGGAAAAGAGTGTTTGTGATGACCAGCTTGTTCTCTTGGCAGAACTCTATTAGCATTTGCCCTGCTTCATTTTGAATTCCAAGGCCAAACTTGCCAGTTGTTCCTTTTATCTCTTGACTCCCTACTTTAGCATTCCAATGCCCTATAATGAGAAGAACATCCTTCTTTGGTGTCATTTCTATAAGGTGTTGTAAATCTTCATAGAATTGGTCAATTTCAGTTTCTTCAGCACCAGTGGTTGGTGCATAAACTTGGATTACTGTGATGTTAAAAGGTCTGCCTTGGATTCGTATCGAGATCATTCTATCATTTTTGAGATTGCATCCCAGTACAGCTTTCGCCACTCTTTTGTTGACTATGAGGGCCACTCCATTTCTTTTATGGGATTCTTGCCCACAGTAGTAGATATGATGGTCATCCAAACTGAATTCGCCCATTCCCGTCCATTTTAGTTCACTGATGCCCAAGATGTCAATATTTATTCTTGCCATCTCATTTTTGACCACGTCCAACTTACCAATTCTATGAAGACTTACAACACCTTATAGAAATGACACCAAAGAAGGATGTTCTTCTCATTATAGGGGATTGGAATGCTAAAGTAGGGAGTCAAGAGATAAAAGGAACAACTGGCAAGTTTGGCCTTGGAGTTCAAAACGAAGCAGGGCAAAGGCTAATAGAGTTCTGTCAAGAGAACAAGCTGGTCATCACAAACACTCTTTTCCAACAACACAAGAGACGACTCTACACATGGACATCACCAGATGGGCAGCATCGAAATCAGATTGATGATATTCTCTGCAGCCAAAGATGGAGAAGCTCTATACGGTCAGCAAAAACAAGACCTGGAGCTGACTGTGGCTCAGATCATCAGCTTCTTATAGCAAAATTCAAGCTTAAATTGAAGAAAGTAGGAAAAACCACTGGGCCGGTAAGATACAATCTAAGTCAAATCCCTTATGAATACACAGTGGAAGTGAGGAACAGGTTTAAGGATATAGATTTGGTGGACAGAGTGCCTGAAGAACTATGGATGGAGGCTCGTAACATTATACAGGAGGCAGCAACTAAAACCATCCCAATGAAAAGGAAATGCAAGAAAGCAAAGTGGCTGTCCAACGAGGCCTTACAAATAGCAGGGGAGAGAAGGCAAGCAAAATGCAAGGGAGATAGTGAAAGATACAGGAAATTGAATGCAGATTTCCAAAAAATAGCAAGGAGAGACAAGAAGGCCTTCTTAAACAAGCCATGCAAAGAAATAGAGGAAAACAATAGAATGGGAAAAACCAGAGATCTGTTCAAGAAAATTGGAGATATGAAAGGAACATTTCATACAAAGATTACCATAATAAAAGACAAAAGTGGAAAGGACCTAACAGAAGCAGAAGACATCAAGTAGAGGTGGCAAGAATACACAGAGGAACTATACCAGAAAGAAATGGATGCCTCGTATACCCCAGGTAGTGTGGTTGCTGACCTTGAGCCAGACATCCTGGAGAGTGAAGTCAAATGAGCCTTAGAAAGCACTGCTGATAACAAGGCCAGTGGAAGTGATGATATTTCAGTTGAACTATTTAAAATTTTATTTATTTATTTTTTAAAATAATATTTATTATTTTTCCAAAAACATTTAAAAAAAGAAGAAAAAAAGAAAAAGAAAAACAATACAATACAACACATCAAATTAACAAAACAAGACTAAGACAATAAAATAAATCAACCAATTTCATTATCCCATCTTTCATTCACTTATTTCCACAACCTCCTCACACCTCCCGTTTTGTATTCCACTTCTGTTAATTATTTCAGCAATTCCTTTCCATCCTCCTCTGTTTTCTATCCTATAATTATCTTAACTCATTCTAACCTTATTTTTTTTTCTTTAATACTCTATTAACCTATCTGTACTTAATTCCATATAATATTTCTACTAAAGCCATGTAACTTCATTTCAACATTTTTCTAACATTCATTAATTTTACAATATTTCTGTAGATAGTCTTTAAACTTTTTCCAGTCTTCTTCCACCAACTCCTCTCCCTGGTCTCGGATTCTGCCAGTCATTTCCTCCAGTTCCATATAGTCCATCAACTTCATCTGCCATTCTTCCCGGGTGGGTAAATCTTGTGTCTTCCAATACTTCGCGATGAGTATTCTTGCTGCTGTTGTAGCATACATAAAAAAAGTTCTATCCTTCTTTGGCACCGATTGGCCAACCATGCCCAGGAGAAAGGCCTCTGGTTTCTTCAGGAAGGTATATTTAAATACCTTTTTCATTTCATTATAAATCATCTCCCAGAATGTCTTAATCCTTGGGCATGTCCACCAAAGGTGAAAGAATGTGCCTTCAGTCTCATTACATTTCCAACATTTATTGTCAGGCAAATAATTTTTTGCAAGCTTGACTGGTGTCATGTACCACCTATAAATCATTTTCATTAAGTTTTCTCTTAGGGCATTACATGCCGTAAATTTCATACCTGTGGTCCATAACTGTTCCCATTCAGCCATCATTATATTATGTCCAACATCTTGTGCCCATTTAATCATAGCTGATTTCACCATTTCATCCTGAGTATTCCATTTCAACAGCAAGTTATACATTTTTGACAAGTTCTTAATTTTGGAATTAACAATTCTGTTTCCAATTTTGATTTTTCCACCTGGAAACCAACTTTTTTGTCCAAATTATATCCCTCCATTATTTGATAATAATGGAGCCAATCTTGCACTTTATTTTTCAATTTTTCAAAGCTCTGCAATTTTAGTCTGTCTCCCTCTTGTTCCAGAATTTCCCAATATTTCGGCCATTTGGCCTCCATATTGAGTTTTTTCTGTGCCTTCGCTTCCATTGGTGACAACCATCTTGGGGTTTTCTTTTCTAACAAATCTTTAAATCTTATCCATACATTAAACAATGAACTATTTAAAATTTTAAAAGATGATGCTGTTAAGGTGCTACACTCAATATGCCAGCAAATTTGGAAAACTCAGCAGTGGCCAGAGGATTGGAGAAGATCAGTCTACATCCCAATCCCAAAGAAGGGCAGTGCCAAAGAATGCTCCAACTACCGCACAATTGCACTCATTTCACACGCTAGTAAGGTTATGCTTAAAATTCTACAAGGCAGGCTTAAGCAGTATGTGGACCGAGAACTTCCAGAAGTGCAAGCTGGATTTCAAAGGGGCAGAGGAACCAGAGACCAAATTGCAAACATGCGCTGGATTATGGAGAAAGCTAGAGAGTTCCAGAAAGACATCTACTTCTGCTTCATTGACTATGCAAAAGCCTTTGACTGTGTGAACCACAGCAAACTATGGCAAGTTCTTAAAGAAATGGGAGTGCCTGATCACCTCATCTGTCTCCTGAGAAATCTCTATGTGGGACAAGAAGCTACAGTTAGAACTGGATATGGAACAACTGATTGGTTCAAAATTGGGAAAGGAGTACGACAAGGCTGTATATTGTCTCCCTGCTTATTTAACTTATATGCAGAATTCATCTTGCGAAAGGCTGGGCTGGATTAATCCCAAACCGGGATTAAGATTGCCGGAAGAAATATAAACAACCTCAGATATGCAGATGACACAACCTTGATGGCAGGAAGTCAGGAGGAATTAAAGACCCTTTTAATGAGGGTGAAAGAGGAGAGCGCAAAATATGGTCTGAAGCTCAATATCATAAAAAGAAGATCATGGCCACTAGGCCCATCACCTCCTGGCAAATAGAAGGGGAAGAAATGGAGGCAGTGAGAGATTTTACTTTCTTGGGCTCCATGATCACTTCAGATGGTGACAGCAGTCACGAAATTAAAAGACACCTGCTCCTTGGGAGAAAGGCGATGGCAAACCTAGACAGCGTCTTAAAAAGCAGAGACATCACCTTGCCAACAAAGGTCCGTATCGTTAAAGCCATGGTTTTCCCAGTAGTGATGTATGGAAGTGAGAGCTGGACCATAAAGAAGGCTGATCACCGAAGAATTGATGCTTTTGAATTATGGTGCTGGAGGAGACTCTTGAGAGTCCCATGGACTGCAAGAAGATCAAACCTATCCATTCTTAAGGAAATCAGCCCTGAGTGCTCACTGGAAGGACAGATTCTGAAGCTAAGACTCCAATACTTTGGCAACCTCATGAGAAGAGAAGACTCCCTGGAAAAGACCCTGGTGCTGGGAAAGATGGAGGGCACAAGGAGAAGGGGACGAGAGAGGACGAGATGGTTGGACAGTGTTCTCGAAGCTACAAACATGAATCTGACCAAACTGCAGGAGGCAGTGGAAGAAAGGAGTGCCTGGCGTGCTCTGGTCCATGGGGTCACGAAGAGTCGGACACGACTAAACGACTTAACAACAACTTACCAAGGTTCATGGTTCTTACATTCCAGGTTCCTATGCAATATTTTTCTTTACAGCATTGGACTTTCCTTTCGCTTCCAGGCATATCCGCAACTGAGCGTCCTTTCGGCTTTGGCCCAGCTGCTTCATCAGCTCTGAATCTACTTGTACTTGTCCTCCGCTCTTCCTCAGTAGTATGTTGGACGCCTTCCAACCTGAGGGGCTCATCTTCCAGCGCCATAACTTTTATATGCCTATTGCCTTTGTCCATGGAGTTTTCTTGGCAGGGATACTGGAGAAGCTTGCCAGTTCCTGCTCCTGGTGGATCACGTTTGGTCAAAACTCTCCACAATGACCTGTCCATCTTGGGTGGCCCTGCACGGCATAGCTCATAGCTTCTCTGGGTTATTCAAGCCCCTTCGCCACGGCAAGGCAGTGATCCATGAAGGGGGCTTGTAGTGCTTTAAAATAAAATTATATGAAAATTATGTATCATTGGTATTTATCTCCAGTAAAGTTAGCAAAAATGTATAAGAATTTCTCTAATGTATGCTGGAAGTGCAAATATAAAGTGGGTACATTTTATGATATGTGGTGGTCGTGCAAAAAGGTAACAGGTTTCTGGGAAATGATTTACAATGAATTGAAGAAAATGTTTAAGATAACTTTTGTTAAAAAACCAGAGGTCTTTTTATTAGGAATAACAGGTGAAGACATACCAAGAAATGTTAAAAGACTATTTATGTATGCAACCACAGTCATACCTTGGGCTACAGATGCTTCAGGTTGCTTTTTTTGGGTTACGGACTGCCGAAACCCAGAAGTACCGGAACGGCAGAAGCACTAAATTGTGCTTTGCACGTGTGCAGAAGCGCCAAATCGCAACCCACATGTTCACAGACGTGCCGCTGCAAGTTGCGAACGTTGCGGGTTGCAACCCGAGCTTCCACTGTACAGCCGCCAGGATGCTACTTGCCCAGAAATGGAAAGAAGAGAAAGTACCAACGAAGGAGGAATGGATAACTATGATGATAGACTATGCTGAAATGGCAAATATGACAGTGAAAATCCGGGACCAAGATGAAAAAAAATTTATACAAGACTGGATTAAATTTATAGAATATCTTAAGGTCCACTGTAAAAACATTAGCAGGATTGATATAGTATCTATGAATTAATGTGAATTAGGGTTATCAATTGACTTGTAACTGAATGGAAAACTAAAGATGTGTAAGGTAACAAGGGGGAAATTGGAAACCAGGGGGTGGGGGGAAGTTTAGAAGGGATGAATAAGTAATTAATTTGGATGTTAAATTGTTAAATTATTGAAAATTGAAAATAAAATATGGGGGGGGGGGAGAATCACAGGAGTCTGTTCTACTGCTGAACAGCTCTTACTGTCAGAAAGTATTTCCAAATGTTTAGTCAGAATCTCCTTTCTTGCAACTGGAAGCCATTGGTTCAAGTCCCACCCTCCAGAGCAGGAGAAAACAAGCATGCTCCCTCCTCCAGGTGACAGCCCTTAAGATATTTGAAGATGGCTATCACATCTCCTTTCAGTCTACTCTATTCCAGGCTAAACATACCCAGCTCCTTCAAGCGCTCCTCATAAACCCTAGTTTGCAGACCCTTGATCATCTTCTTTGCCCTCCTCTGCGCACGTTCCAGCTTGTCAACAACCTTCTTAAATTGTGGTGCCCAGGATTAGACATGGTCGCTCACAGCAGGAGCATCACCACCATACAAATAGGTAAAGGTAAAGGACCCCTGGATGGTTAAGTCTAGCCAAAGGTGACTATGGGGTGGGGCACTCATCTTGCTTCAGGCCAAGGGAGCTGGTGTTTGCAGTCAGCTTTCTAGGTTATGTGGCCATCATTAAAGGGAAGTTCTCTTTCTGCAGTTCTCTTACTGCACATAACTGTGGTATTATGGGAAGTCTTGCTATGGGAACTATTGCTTCTTTTCTCTTGCATTCTGGGAAGTCTCACTCATAATCTTTTCTCTGCTTCTGCACACACTGTACCAACCTGTTCTAAACACACCAAGACATTCCCTCATTCCTCAGTTCATTTTAAGTTCATGAACAAACAATATGATCTGTTCTTAATGCATAGCTGACCACATCTACGGAACTCGATTATTATATTCTTTCATGTTATGATCAATCATTAGTAATTGTTTTAGTCATGTTATATTAATCTTTACTTATAATTTAATTAGGAGGTTTTATGCCTGTCTAGTTCCAGCTCCGTTTCCCAGCCTTTAATCTATCAGTGATAAATGGTTATATGTAATTCCCGCCTTGTACCTATGTTAACCAATCAGCAACAAGTTGCTTTGTGTTTGTATCAACCAATCAGCCACAAGCACACCTGTGGCAATGTTTGTAATATTCAATAAAAGAGAGTTCCCGGGGCTTGCCCCAGCAGACGCCTCATATGACACCTGCCACTCGTCTGTCATGAATTCATTCCAACACATCATGACTAAACTGCTTCTGGCGCAATGAAACACCGTGATGGAAGCCAGAGCGCATGGAAACACCATTTACCTTCCCACCACAGTGGTACCTATTTATCTACTTGCACTAGTGTGCTTTCAAACTGCTAGGTTGGCAGAAGCTGGGACAGAGCAACGGGAGCTCACCCCATCATGTGGATTAGAGCTGCCGATTAGAACCTTCCAATCTGCAAGTCCAAGAGGTTTGGTGGTTTAGACCACTGTTCTACCCGCATCCCAATCAGAGTGAAATACGTTGTGTGGAGGCACTATGGAATATTTGAAGACCACATCCTATATCACAGCTAAGGAATGGAAGAAAGAGAGGTTCAAAACAGCCATTCGCCTCACTTCCACTATCCTTTCCTTCAGTGGAAGAAGTTTGAGTAAAATGGAGGTAGAGGGACACTGATATGTCTGATTAAGAGCACCTCTAGCTGACAGAGTTCCAGAGAGTTCCAGCTGTAAAAATAATACAGGTATAATAAAGGAGTTCCAGGTGTAAAAATAACAAACAGAACCTTTTTCAAATGCGGAAGAAAAGTCACCCCCCCAAAATCATTTTCTGAGGTTATATTTTCTGAGAATCCTCTGGAAAAATAATTTCTCAAAGGACCTGTTGATGGCATTTTACCATTGTGCTGTTGAGTTTATTAACTTATGGTCTCTGTGTGTGGTTTGGGAGCTGCACGGTCAGGGAAAAAACAATGCTGTCCAAGGTTGTAAGGACTGCGGAGAGAATAATTGGGTGCACTCTTCCCACCTTGGATCAAATCTATGCTTCCAGGTGTCATAAGAAAGCTGCAGAGATAGAGTAGGATAGTGCGGACCCTGAAAAAGATCTCTTTCAGCTTCGGCCTTCTGGAAGAAGGTACAGAGTTTTAAAGACTAGGTAGGACTAGCTGCCTGAGAAACAGTTTCTATCCAAATGCGATTTTGGTTTTAAACACAGTAAGGTAGTCTCTATGGGAGTATATTGTATTTAATTATAGGGGATCAGAGTTTTTAGGGGGCTAACCAGGCTGGGATAGCTGGGATAGCAGGCTTGTTGGTTTTTGAATGTGTGATGTAGATTTTTTCAATTTCATTGTTCTGTATGGGACAATGACAATAAAGATTATCATATCGTATCAGCAATCATAGTCACAATCAGAATTATATTGTTTCCTCACTTGAACTTAATGAAAAGGCACAAGTCACACACATATGTTATAGACACAAGTCCCTATGCCAAAGATCAATGAGGGTTTTATTGGCATAGCTAGATACGTCAGTCAGGCAATTATGAGTACAGGTTAGACTTATGGAGGTAACAAAAGATTACACTTATGGTTACATGTACACCTAAGATTACACTAAGGTTACCTCCACCTACGTGACCTACCTCTAGCACTAACACTGGTAAGCTTTTATCACTTGTACTGCTGGTTTTATCATTTGTATATATTTCATTTTACAATATCCTTATTATATTTGTTCACTTGCTTCATTTTAAACATTTTGATGACAAGTTGCCTTGTGATGGCTTGCATACTAGGACTCAATTTCTTGACTTTAAGAAAGCCGACTTCATAAAACTTAGGGAAGTGCTGCGTGAGATCCCATGGACAGTAATACTAAAAGGAAAGGGAGTTAATGATGGCTGGGAGTTTGTTAAGAGGGAGATAGTAAAAGCACAACGTCAGGCAATACCAATGAGACGGAAACATGGAAGGTGCCTAAAGAAGCCAGGGTGGCTATCTAAAGAACTTTTAACTGAGTTAAGATTAAAAAAGGATGTGTACAAAAAATGGAAAAGGGGGGAAACCACCAAAGAGGAATTCAAACAAATAGCCAGCACGTGTAGACACAAAGTCAGAAAAGCTAAAGCACAGAATGAACTCAGGCTTGCTAGAGAGGTTAAAAGCAACAAAAAAGGCTTTTATGGGTATGTCCGTAGCAAAAGGAAGAACAAAGAAACAGTGGGGTCACTCAGAGGAGAAGATGGTGAAATGCAAACAGGGGACACAGAAAGGGCTGAACTCCTCAATGCCTTCTTTGCCTCAGTCTTCTCCAATAAAGAAAACAATGCCCGACCTGAAGAATTTGGAGCAAATGATTCAGCAAAGGAAACACAGCCCAGAATAACTAAGGAGATAGTACAAGAATACTTGGCTAGTTTAGATGTATTCAAGTCTCCAGGGCCAGATGAACTGCATCCAAGAGTATTAAAAGAACTGGCAGATGTGATCTCAGAACCACTGGCAGTCATCTTTGAGAATTCCTGGAGAACAGGCGAAGTCCCGGCAGACTGGAGGAGGGCAAATGTTGTCCCTATTTTCAAAAAGGGGAAAAGAGAGGACCCAAATAATTACCGCCCAGTCAGTCTGACATCAATACCAGGAAAGATTCTGGAGCAGATCATTAAGAAAACAGTCTGTGAGCACCTAGAAAGGAATGCTGTGATCACCAATAGTCAGCATGGATTTCTGAAAAATAAGTCATGTCAGACTAACCTGATCTCGTTTTTTGACAGAATTACAAGGCTGGTAGATGAAGGGAACGCAGTGGATGTAGCCTACCTTGATTTCAGCAAGGCATTTGACAAGGTGCCCCATGATATTCTTGTAAAGAAGCTGGTAAAATGCGGTCTTGACTATGCTACCACTCAGTGGATTTGTAACTGGCTGACTGACCGAACCCAAAGGGTGCTCATCAATGGTTCCTCTTCATCCTGGAGAAGAGTGACTAGTGGGGTGCCATAGGGTTCTGTCTTGGGCCCGGTCTTATTCAACATCTTTATCAACGACTTGGATGATGGACTCAAGGGCATCCTGATCAAATTTGCAGATGACACCAAACTGGGAGGGGTGGCTAACACCCCAGAGGACAGGATCACACTTCAAAACGACCTTGACAGATTAGAGAACTGGGCCAAAACAAACAAGATGAATTTTAACAGGGAGAAATGTAAAGTATTGCACTTGGGCAAAAAAAATGAGAGGCACAAATACAAGATGGGTGACACCTGGCTTGAGAGCAGTACATGTGAAAAGGATCTAGGAGTCTTGGTTGACCACAAACTTGACATGAGCCAACAGTGTGACGCGGCAGCTAAAAAAGCCAATGCAATTCTGGGCTGCATCAATAGGAGTATAGCATCTAGATCAAGGGAAGTAATAGTGCCACTGTATTCTGCTCTGGTCAGACCTCACCTGGAGTACTGTGTCCAGTTCTGGGCACCACAATTCAAGAAGGACACTGACAAACTGGAACGTGTCCAGAGGAGGGCAACCAAAATGGTCAAAGGCCTGGAAACGATGCCTTATGAGGAACGGCTAAGGGAGCTGGGCATGTTTAGCCTGGAGAAGAGGAGGTTAAGGGGTGATATGATAGCCATGTTCAAATATATAAAAGGATGTTACATAGAGGAGGGAGAAAGGTTGTTTTCTGCTGCTCCAGAGAAGCGGACACGGAGCAATGGATTCAAACTACAAGAAAGAAGATTCCACCTAAACATTAGGAAGAACTTCCTGACAGTAAGAGCTGTTCGACAGTGGAATTTGCTGCCAAGGAGTGTGGTGGAGTCTCCTTCTTTGGAGGTCTTTAAGCAGAGGCTTGACAACCATATGTCAGGAGTGCTCTGATGGTGTTTCCTGCTTGGCAGGGGGTTGGACTCGATGGCCCTTGTGGTCTCTTCCAACTCTATGATTCTATGATTCTATGAAACCTTTCTGCAAAAACTCTATCAAGGTTGTGGATCAGATGATAAGAAGTCAAAGAGCTGGGTGCAGTCAGCATACTAAAGCCACCACTTCCTAGATACTCTAGATGACTATGTCCACTGGCTTCAGGTAGATATGAATTAGCATGGCAGATAGCCCTGTTCCTTCTTGAACAGTTCTATATCATCATCATCATCATCATCATCATCATCATCAAAGCCTCTTTCAAACACAGAATAAAAGCTCTTCTGATTCTGCACTTCCTGAAACAGCTATGGTCAAATATGCAGTACCCTCCAGGACCTCTTCAGCTTTCTCTCATTGGAGGCATGCAGCAGACTGGGTTGAAGGTTCATGAAGATACTTTCATTAAGGTACTTATTTCTCAGTTTAATGTCAACAATTGTTTTATCTATTTTCCACAACCATTATTATGCTTAAGCTTAAACAGGAGCATGGGTTAAAATAGTAAATCAACAAAGTCAACTCTGATGTAACCCATAGATTTATAAATCTGGCTGAAGAAGTACGTTTTTGGCTGGTGCCAAGAGGTATATAATAAAGGCACTAACCAAATCTCCCTGTGGAGAGCATTTCACATTCTCGTGTTGCCTCCACCACAAGGAATCTGGAAGGTAGCACCTTCCGGAATTCTTGTGGAGGAGGCACGCTAAGAAGGGCTTCAGAGAATGCTCTCAGAGTTTAGATACGTGCATATGGAAACAGGCGGTCCTTGAGGCATTGCAGTCCTGAGCTGTTCTGGAACTTGTGTTCCTTCTGCCTTTGGCAGTGAAAGTGGAGATCATAATCTCTTCCCAGGGCAAGGGAGGGGAGCTTCCAGCTCACTTGTTGTTGTTTAGTCATTTAGTTGTGTCCGACTCTTGGTGACCCCATGGACCAGAGCATGCAGGCACTCCTGTCTTCCACTGCCTCCCGCAGTTTGGTCAAACTCATGCTGGTAGCTTTGAGAACACTGTCCAACCATCTCGTCCTCTGTGGTCCCCTTCTCCTTGTGCCCTCAACCTTTCCCAACATCAGGGTCTTTTCCAGGGAGTCTTCTCTTCTCATGAGATGGCCAAAGTATTGGAGCCTCCACTTCAGGATCTGTCCTTCCAGTGAGCACTCAGGGCTGATTTCCTTAAGAATGGATAGGAGATGTAGGCAGTGTTGGTGTCAGATTGGCATTCAATTCACTCTCGGTCCCTTCCCCAGAATGGGGAGGCTGCTCATTGGCAATTCCATTTGGAAAATTGGTTCTGATCCTCTCTCCAGGGTCGGTTTTATAGAAACAGCACTGTGTGATTGTTTTTCAACCCCTTTGCCTTTATGCTCTGGTGTCTCGCAGGGTACCATCTGTTTCTAATGCGATTTAACTTCCATATGAAGCAGCAGTGAATGCCAGATTTGGGGCGAGATGTTGCCAGCACCCTGATGATGTTCAGCTCTTTTACTCTTTGACATCCGAATTGGGAGAACCCATGGAAGCCCTGAACTCGTGTCTGGATGGGCTGGATGTGGGCCAATGAAGTGACTTTAAGTCCTGGTAAGATGGAGGCACAGTCGGTGGATGGTTCTTGAGTCTACATAATTGGTCAACTGCTACGGATGGGATTGTACTCCCCCTGAAATAACAGGTTCATAGTCTGGGGCTGTATACAACTTGGGATCTGGATACATGAAAGATAATCTCATACAGGCTGGATCTAGACACATCAAAGAAGCATTTCAGTTTAAAGAGTTCTAAATTTAAACAGGGAAAACAGGTAGAGAAAAATGGGATTCCATGTCAGCATGTAGCAGTCAAACGAAGACAGACGAAGTGTTTAAGGAAATGCCTTTATTTTAGCTGCAGCTAGACCCCAGCCCTAAACAGACTGGTGTACTGATGTCCATTCAGATCAAACTTATACTGTATAGGTTTTTCAGAAAGTGAATCAGCATGACATATGGACATATTGCATTGCAGTCTGACATGATTTATGAAGCAGGATGTTCAGTTAGCCAAGAAAATGAGATGATGTATGAGACATTTGACATGTTACAGATAGGATGCACTGGATTTTCTATCTGCCTTGATTCTACTTCCTTGATACGGCACTTCAAACAACACAAACTGTTGGCTTTTTGCAGTATGGTAGCACTGCAGAGAGCTTGCTGGGGAGACCATGCATTAAAAAGGGACTCAAAAAGCTACTTAAACCAGTCTCAAATCTTCCATTCTTGGGCAAGGTGATTGAACGCGTGGTTGCTGAACAACTCCAGGCACGCCTGGAGGATGCGGACCATTTGGATCCCTTCCAATTGGGATTCAGGCCTCACCATGGGACTGAAACTGCCTTGGTCGCGCTGGTTGATGATCTCCAGCGAGCTAGGGACAAAGGTGAGAGTTGTTTCCTGGTTCTGCTGGATCTCTCAGCGGCCTTTGATACAATCGACCATAACATCCTTCTGGACCGTCTAGAGGGGCTGGGAGCTGAGGGGACTGTTATACAGTGGTTTCGCTCCTTCCTCCTGGGCCGTGTTCAGAAAGTGGTGGTGGGGGATGAGTGTTCAAACCCCTGGGCCCTCACTTGTGGGGTGCCTCAGGGTTCTGTCCTCTCCCCCATGCTTTTTAACATCTATATGAAGCCGCTGGGAGAGATCATCAGGGAATTTGGACTGGGTGTCCATCAATATGCAGATGATACCCAGCTCTACCTCTCTTTCAAATCAGAACCAGTGAAGGCGGTGAAGGTCCTGTGTGAGTGCCTGGAGGCGGTTGGAGGATGGATGGCGGCTAATGGATTGAAGTTGAATCCTGACAAGACAGAAGTATTGTTTTTGGGGGAGAGGGGGCGGGCTGGTGTGGAGGACTCCCTGGTCCTGAATAGGGTAACTGTGCCCCTGAAGGACCAGGTGCACAGCCTGGGAGTCATTTTGGACTCACAGCTGTCCATGGAGGCGCAGGTCAATTCTGTATCCAGGGCAGCTGTCTACCAACTACACCTGGTACGCAGGCTGAGACCCTACCTGCCCGCGGACTGTCTCGCCAGAGTGGTGCATGCTCTAGTTATCTCCCGCTTGGACTACTGCAATGCGCTCTACGTGGGGCTACCTTTGAAGGTGACCCGGAAACAACAATTAATCCAGAATGCGGCAGCTAGACTGGTGACTGGGGGCGGCCGCCGAGACCACATAACACTGATCTTGAAAGACCTACATTGGCTCCCAGTACGTTTCCGAGCACAAGTCAAAGTGCTCGTGTTGACCTTTAAAGCCCTAAACGGCCTCGGCCCAGTATACTTGAAGGAGCGTCTCCACCCCCATCATTCTGCCCGGACGCTGAGGTCCAGCGCCGAGGGCCTTCTGGCGGTTCCCTCATTGCGAGAAGCAAAGCTACAGGGAACCAGGCAGAGGGCCTTCTCGGTAGTGGCGCCTGCCCTGTGGAACGCCCTCCCATCAGATGTCAAAGCGATAAATAACTACCTGACATTTAGGAGACAACTTTAGGCAGCCCTGTTCAGGGAAGCTTTTAATCTGTGATATTTTACTGTATTTTTTGTTTCTATGGAAGCCGCCCAGAGTGGCTGGGGAAACCCAGCCAGATGGGTGGGGTACAAATAATAAATTATTATTATTATTATTATTATTAAACAAGGTTTTAATTACAAAAACAAAAACTCCTTATACACTAAATACATCAACAAACAAACATGACCCAACCACCAACCCATCCCCCAGGATAATGGGAGAGCTAGGTGCTGCTCCTTATATACTACACCCAATTGCTGACACAGCTTAATCAGTACAACTCAGCAGCACCTGCTATGTTTCACAGCTGTAAAGCTGGGTCTCCTTATTTTGCTCTGGCCCTGGCATTTTTTAAACAACTTCTCATAGGGGGTGACATCTAAACCAGAATGATAACTGCGATTTCTAACATAACAAAAGGCATTGAGTGCTTCAGCCCAAAATGCTTTGGGCAGATTAGCATCATGCAGATAAGTTTTAACCCCTGCCTGCAGGTCACGCTGCACAACTTCAGCAAGCCCATTTTGCCAGGGACTTCGGGGGCAAGATAACTCATGAGTAGTCCCCTGCGCTTCCAGGAAATTCTCAAAATCCTCAGAAACAAATTCCCCGCCCCGGTCAGAAAACAGGTTCTTAATAGGTTTGTTAAAGTGCATTTTTACCCAGTTGCAAAAAGCTTTGTACTTCTCAAATGCTTGTGACTTTTCAGCTATTGCATAAGTCCAACAATATCTACTATACTGGTCTATCAGGGTAAGCCAGTACTTAGAACCTTCTAAGGATGGTGGGAGTGGCCCAACTAAATCACAATGTACACGCTCAAATGGCTCAGTTACTTTCCTATCTGAGCACCTACCCTTGCGTGCAACCTTAATCTTATTCTTGCAACAGGATAGACATTGCATGAAGAATTTGCATGGTTTTAAGTTGAGGCCATTAACAATATTCTTTGTCTTAATTACATCAGCAAAATTCAGATGTCCCAGAATTCTGTGCACCTCATGGACACACCCAGAATGTGGCCTTACATTCCTCAACTCCTGGCTTGACTGTGCTGCTCTGCAATTTATAGGCGATTGTGAGTAGGTGCGAAAATACAGTCTATATAAACCATCAGAGTCCCAGGCATACAATAGACGTTTGTTCCCCTCAAAAAACTCACACATTGAATTTAAGAAACGCACAGTTATGCCTTGATGAGCAAAACACCTTACTGATAATAAATTGTCCACTGACGGGCAGTAAATGCAGTTCGCTATTGTAATGTTTAAAGAGTCAAGTTTAACAGTACCCCTGCCAAGCGACTGTAAGACTTGTGAATTGGCTAAATATACATTACCAATTTCCTCTTCGAAAGAAATAAACAAACTTCGATCGTTGCAAATATGCTGAGATGCTCCTGAGTCCACAAAAAAGACTTCCACTTAGCACCTTTAAGTCTTTTATGATCTGTTGTCCGAGCATGAAAAGCTCGCGGCTCGTTTCTGTCTTTACAGTACGATGTAGGCTGCTGGGCTGACGACTGTGACTGACGAACAGAAACAGACTTGAGAGTACCTTGCTTTCTTTTGGCTCTGCAGTCCTTTGCAAAATGTCCTTGCTTATTGCAGAACCAACAACGCTTTGCAGCTCTAAATGCAGTTGTATCACCACAAGTTTGCATATGGCGTTCCTCATTCTTTCTGGAAATAGAAGTGCTTATGGCACAAGCCTCCCTTCTGTCCAACTCGCCCATTAATCTTGCCATTACCCCTTCCGCAGTTAATTGTGCTGGTGGAACGGCAGATATCTGGCTAGCTATACCATCAAAGTCCTCGTTAAGGGAACAAAGAATGATAAAAACATACTGAATACCAGGTATCTCCATGTCCCTTCAAATTAATTCGCAGCGTATTGCCTCCAGACGTCTCAAGTGTGCTGCCAAATCACCACCAGGCTGCAACTTCGTCTGGTACAACTGCTTGAAAAACGTCAATGCAGACGCTGACTCTTTTCTAACAGGCACTGCTGCAAGACTGTCCCACATTTCTTTGGCAGTTTTCTTATTTCTTATATAGACTACTTGCTGGTCGCTGACTGCCAAATTAATTATCGCCCTGGCTTTTGCATCTCCTTTCGACCAAGCATTAGTTACAGGGTTAGGAGGGTCATCAGTTACATAGGTCCATACTTCTCTAGAGGTCAAGAGCGCCTCCACCCGAAAAGACCATAAACTATAGTTCTCATCTGTTAGCTGTGGGAAGACCAGAGTCTTCTCAGCTTCAGGAACCGGGTCAACCATTCTGGAACTCTTCCAGACCCACAGAACTACGCCAACAGGAGAAGGAGTTTTCAAACCTTTCTCAGAGTCCAAAAATATGCAGTCATCCACTCAGCACCTGGGCCCATAACCAAAGATGTTGGCTTTTTGCAGTATGGTAGCGCTGCAGAGAGCTTGCTGGGGAGACCATGCATTAAAAAGGGACTCAAAAAGCTACTTAAACAAGGTTTTAATTACAAAAACAAAAACTCCTTATACACTAAATACATCAACAAACAAACATGACCCAACCACCAACCCATCCCCCAGGATAATGGGATAGCTAGGTGCTGCTCCTTATATACTACACCCAATTGCTGACACAGCTTAATCAGTACAACTCAGCAGCACCTGCTATGTTTCACAGCTGTAAAGCTGGGTCTCGTTATTTTGCTCTGGCCCTTTCTCTGGCCCCTTAAAGACATACACATCGAGTGGAACAATGATGAACCTTTACATATTAAGAAACCATTCAAGACAAACAGGCTGGATATGTCAATTACTGTCCTGATTAAAGCATTCCAAAGCTGAGATACTGTTTGGCAAGCAATCATGCAAATCCTCATTAATCCCTTTCATCTAGCATTCTTACAAACGCCCTATGTTGCTTCCTTATTGCTAAACCTTGCCAACTGCTGAGTCTTCAGCCAGTCATTCCAGTCAAAGTAAACTTTCCACCCCTTCATGAACTGTAGGCTTTGCAGAGAGAAAGTCTCTCCTTTTTACAGGCTCCAGGCTTGGGGTTCATTTTGCAAACAGGCTTGTTAGTTTTCTACACAAAGTTGGGGTTCATAATAAATTCTGTTCACTCCTTCCCTCAGTGGCACAATGTTATATTGCAAATACAGTGCATAAAAAATACTTTTTCTTTACCGGTCCGAGTCCCTAGTTTATCACTGTCCTTCAGGTGAGGGTCTCCTGCAGATACCATCTAATCAGGAGGCCCACTCCATACAATGGAGGTATGGGACCTTTAGTGTTGTGGCACCTATCCTTTGGACAGGGGTCACCCTTGTTGTCTTTTCAGTGCCTGCTGAAGACTTTCCTCTTTTAGAATCATAGAATCATAGAATCATAGAGTTGGAAGAGACCACAAGGGCCATCGAGTCCAACCCCCTGCCAAGCAGGAAACACCATCAGAGCACTCCTGACATATGGTTGTCAAGCCTCTGCTTAAAGACCTCCAAAGAAGGAGACTCCACCACACTCCCTGGCAGCAAATTCCACTGTCGAACAGCTCTTACTGTCAGGAAGTTCTTCCTAATCTTTAGGTGGAATCTTCTTTCTTGTAGTTTGGATCCATTGCTCCGTGTCCGCTTCTCTGGAGCAGCAGAAAACAACCTTTCTCCCTCCTCTATGTGACATCCTTTTATATATTTGAACATGGCTATCATATCACCCCTTAACCTCCTCTTCTCCAGGCTAAACATGCCCAGCTCTCTTAGCCGTTCCTCATAAGGCATCGTTTCCAGGCCTTTGACCATTTTGGTTGCCCTCCTCTGGACACGTTCCAGTTTGTCAATGTCCTTCTTGAACTGTGGTGCCCAGAACTGGACACAGTACTCCAGGTGAGGTCTGACCAGAGCAGAATACAGTGGCACTATTACTTCCCTTGATCTAGATGCTATACTCCTATTGATGCAGCCCAGAATTGCATTGGCTTTTTTAGCTGCCGCGTCACACTGTTGGCTCATGTCAAGTTTGTGGTCAACCAAGACTCCTAGATCCTTTTCACATGTACTGCTCTCAAGCCAGATGTCCCCCATCTTGTATTTGTGCCTCTCATTCTTTTTGCCCAAGTGCAATACTTTACATTTCTCCCTGTTAAAATTCATCTTGTTTGTTTTGGCCCAGTTCTCTAATCTGTCACGGTCGTTTTGAAGTGTGATCCTGTCCTCTGGGGTGTTAGCCACCCCTCCCAATTTGGTGTCATCTGCAAATTTGATCAGGATGCCCTTGAGTCCATCATCCAAGTCGTTGATAAAGATGTTGAATAAGACCGGGCCCAAGACAGAACCCTGTGGCACCCCACTAGTCACTCTTCTCCAGGATGAAGAGGAACCATTGATGAGCACCCTTTGGGTTCGGTCAGTCAGCCAGTTACAAATCCACTGAGTGGTAGCATAGTCAAGACCACATTTTACCAGCTTCTTTACAAGAATATCATGAGGCACCTTGTCAAATGCCTTGCTGAAATCAAGGTAGGCTACATCCACTGCGTTCCCTTCATCTACCAGGCTTGTAATTCTGTCAAAAAACAAGATCAGGTTAGTCTGACATGACTTATTTTTCAGAAATCCATGCTGACTATTGGTGATCACAGCATTCCTTTCTAGGTGCTCACAGACTGTTTGCTTAATGATCTGCTCCAGAATCTTCCCTGGTATTGATGTCAGACTGACTGGGCGGTAATTATTTGGGTCCTCTCTTTTCCCCTTTTTGAAAATAGGGACAACATTTGCCCTCCTCCAGTCTGCCGGGACTTCGCCTGTTTTCCAGGAATTCTCAAAGATGACTGCCAGTGGTTCTGAGATCACATCTGCCAGTTCTTTTAATACTCTTGGATGCAGTTCATCTGGCCCTTTTAAAAAGCTTTTAAGTTGAACTGTTTCTCAGTCTGCATGTGTGTTGGAATGTTAAATAAGTTTCTTATTGTTTTCTGCTTGCTGTTTGCAGATCTGAGTTCCTTTGGAGGAAGAGTGGTATATAAATATAGTAATATATGATTAAAAATAATCTGTCATTAAATTTATTGTGATAAAGGGTTTCAAGAGAAAAATCTTACAGGCTTGAAATCATCAGGGTAACAGATGCAGGTTTGGAAACTAATGACAGGCAAGATCAGGGAAACTGTGGGAAGTAGAAAAGAGGCACATATGTAGAGGTGTGCAGCATGGTAAAAGATAGGCCATATTGTGCCACGTGCAAGTCTTCAAACACATGTAGGAGAATGATAGAGAACAGCTGAGTCTTAGAGTAGTATTGCAGCATAACCTACTTGTTGTTGTTGTTTAGTCATTTAGTTGTGTCTGACTCTTCGTCACCCCATGGACCAGAGCACGCCAGGCACTCCTGTCTTCCACTGCCTCCCGCAGTTTGGTCAAACTCAGCACCAGGGTCTTTTCCAGGGAGTCTTCTCTTTTCATGAGGTGGCCAAAGCTTCAGGATCTGTCCTTCCAGTGAGCACTCAGGGCTGATTTCCTTAAGAATGGATAGGTTTGATCTTCTTGCAGTCCATGGGACTCTCAAGAGTCTCCTCCAGCATAACTAGCGACGGCACATCTGCGCACGCACGAGTTGCTTTTCGCCGCTTCTGCGCATGCACATGACGTCATTTTGAGCTGTTTTAGCACCACACTAGCCAAATTTCTAATTGCAATTCATATTAATCAGACTTCCTGTCATCTGAGTGACACATATAAGAATGATTATAGTGTTTGACTGTAGCACATGACTTGGGATCGCATTCCAAGGCTACTTGGATATGGTGTCAGAACACTTATTCCTTTTTAATAAGAGGGTATATAAAGAGAGGGAAATATTGTTTTCTCTGAGGAAAGCAAGAACTCCTTAGAGAAAGAGAGTTGAACCTAACCAGGCATCCTAAAAAGTATCAAAGAGAAAGAGAAAGCAAGAGAAGGATGGAAATAGCGGCATCTTTTACTGTTCTGCTGGTGGTTCTTCTGATTCTGCACTTCCTGAAACAGCTCTGGTCAAATAGGCACTATCCTCCTGGACCTCTCCAGCTTCCTCTCATTGGAGGCATATGGCGGACTGGGCTTAAGCTTCATACCCATACTTTCATTAAGGTACGGTACTTATTTCTTTTTTATAATAATTTTTATTAGTTTTACATATAAACACCTTGTGTAACCTCATATCCTCTTATTAAATCTTTTTGGTTCAACTTAACCTAACAACTTCCTTCCCTCCTTGTGGTTTACAAACTTAAATTTTGCTTCTTTGCATTTCACTTCTTTTCCTATTCTTGTTATATCATTACCTGAAATCATATATTACTCAACCTGAATAGGTAGCAATTTCACCTTACGGATCTTCAGATAACTCTGTGTACTACATGCTGTGAAGTTAATACCTTCATTCCATAACTTCTCCCAATCTTCTAACTGTATATTATGTCCAATATCTTTAGTCCAATGTATCATTACCGATTTTACCTTGTCACCTTTAGTATGCCATTCCAATAATAATACATTTTCGACAGTATTTTTTCTTATCATTCAATAAATCTATCTCAAATCTAGATCTTGTTGTTTCAAAACCATTTTCCTTTTTATCCTCTTTAAACACTTCATTTATCTGACGATAATGCAACCAATCCCTCAATAATTCTTTTATTTCCTCAATTTTTTTTTTAGTTTTAGCTGATTTCCCTCCTCCATCACTAAATCTCTGTAGGTGGCCCATTTTTCTTCCATATTTAACTTTTTAACCGTGAGCGCTTGCAATGGTGAATGCCACTACAGAGTTTTACGTTCTAATAAGCTTTTATATCTATTCCACACCTCATATATTCTTGGTTTTCTCCTTGCCGAATAAATTGTTTTATAACTTTTTGCCATTCTTTAAAATAACTCAACCCACTTATTACTGGGATTGTTTGAAATAAAAATAACCATTTTGGGTAGCAGATTCATCTTTACCACTGATATTCTTCCCCAAAATGATAGCTTCATCCTTCCCCACACTTCTAGATCTCTTTCAATTCCATTCCATATAGGTGTCTAATTGTCTTTAAAGGCAAAAGCAACAGAAGAAAAACTTATTTCAATGGGAGTCAAAATAGATGAAAATGTGAAAATAGCAGCTGAGTTATCAACTCAGGTCAATAATTTAGTACAAAAAAATTCAGAACTGACGAAAATAGTGCTAGACCTTAAAGGTAAAACACAGAACCTAGAGGAAGCTCAGAAAAAATTACAAAATGAAAATAGAGAGTTGAAAAGGGAATGCGATAAGATAAGGAAAGAAACAGCAGATCTGAAAGCACAGCAGGATTCAACTTTGGACTCTATTGCGATGTTGCGAATGCAGAGAAGGGAGAATACCCTAAGATTCAGAGGACTAACAGAGGACGCAGAGGAAATAATTGAGAAAAAAATCTCAAAAGAGCTAGCAGCTTGGTTAGACCTAGAAGAAGCAGAAATAGCACAAAAAATAGAAAAAGCATTCAGAGTCAAATCTAATGTAGCAAAAGCAAACAACTGGCCGGCTGATTGTTTAGTCTCTTTTAACTCTATGGATTTCAGAAATAGAATTTTACACGCTAGTAACAAGAAGAAATTCCAATCGGAAGGAAATGATATTATCGTCCACAAGATTATCCCAAATCAGTTGATAAAAAAGAGAGAAGCTTATAGACCTCTGGCCGAGGCACTAAAAGCAAAGGCAGTGGACTATAGGTGGGAGTACCCTGAAGGCATCTCCTTTTTCTTTAAAGGGAAACGTAGAAAGTGTTTGTCGGCATTACATGCGGACAAGTTCTGGTGAAAGTACCGGAAAGACCTTGGAGGAAAAAGGCAATTGTTGGGAGAATCAGAGGAAATTGAACAAACAGTTGAGAGTTAGGAGACAGATCTAAGAAGGGAATTTATTAAATGTATACTGAGACCTTGAATTTGTATTTTTTTTTTTAACCCATTGACGTATCATAAGAAATAAAGTATGGATTATAAATTTATTACTTGGAATGTAAATGGTTTAAATGAAAAATAAAAAAGGAACAAGGTGGAACATATTCTGGTTAAGCAAAAATATGATCTAATCTGTCTGCAAGAAACTCATGTAGCGGAAAAACATAAAAGAGTATTAATAAATAAGAGATTGGGGCTTGAGTTTATTGCATCAAGTAAAGAAAAAAAGAGAGGGGTGGTAATCTATGTAAAACCTCAGCTGGAGCCAAAACTGCTTTACAATGATGAAAAAGGCCGAACAGTGATTATAGAGGTTAAGATCAATAATGAAAAAGTGATAGTTATTGGAATTTATGCACCAAATGAAAGAAAATCCGAATTCTATCAATTCCTGGAAGAAAAAGTCATAGAATATTTAAGGGAAAAAATTATATTATTAGGAGATTTTAATGGAGTAGTCAATCCAAACATGGACAGAACAATAAAGAAGAAAGAAAAGAGGCAGAACAAACTCCCAACTACATTTTTCCAATTAATAGAACTCCTGAATTTGTTCGACGCTTGGAGGTTTAAGAATCCAACAGAGAACGAATTTACACATTATTCAGAGCCACAGAAATCGGCGGGACGAATCGACGTGATCTGGACAACAAAGGATTTATTAAATAATATTACAAAAGCAGGAATCCATCCAAGGACAATTTCAGATCACAGTGCGGTCTGGGTTAACTTTAAAGGGAAAGAAGAAAAGGTTAAAAGGTGGCAACTTAATGAGAGTATGCTAAACGATGAAAAAATTGTACAGAAGGCCAAGCAAATCTTAGAAGAATATTTTAAGTTCAATTTAAATCAAGGAGTAGATCTAGAGACGGTTTGGGATGCGGGTAAAGCCGTCATAAGAGGTTTCTTTATACAACAAAACACATTCCAAAGGAAAACAAAGGAGAAGAAGAAAATGGAGATCTGGGAGGAAATTAGAAAAAAGGGAAGGATCCTTTTCCAAAAACCAGATGATGAACTAATTAAGCAAAGTATAAAAATTTTACAGACGCAATTCTCCATGATAATAAATGAAGAGATAGAATGGAAGATAAAATGGTTGAGACATAGAAATTTTGAGTTTGCAAATAAACCTGGCAAACTTCTGGCCTGGAAATTAAAGAAGAAAAAGGAAGATAGAATTATCAATAAAATTAAAATTGAAGACAAATGGATTCAAGAAACGAAGGAAATTGGTAAAAACTTTGCTAGTTTTTTCGGAAAACTATATAAAGAAGGTCCAGAGACTCTAGAAAAAATAATTGATTATTTCGGCAAAAATAAACTACCAATAATACCTAAGGAAAAAAACTGAAATCTTGAACTCACCAATAACAGCTATGGAGGTGCAACAAGCTATACAGAGATCAAAATTAGGAAAGACACTGGGCCCAGATGGTCTTCCAGCTAATTACTATAAAAAGTTAGAACAAGCATTATTTCTTCCCATGAAAGACCTAATGAATAATATTCTGGCAAATGGAAAGCTTCCGAAAACCTGGAAGGACAGCTTTATTACTCTTATCCATAAACAGGGAACAGATGCCCCAAACATGGCCAATTACAGACCCATTGCACTGCTAAATAACGATTACAAGATATTCACAGACATTCTTGCAATAGATTAAAAAATGGTGCTGAACGAGATAATTCATAAAGATCAAACCGGATTTCTTCCCGGACGATTTATGCAATCCAATATTAGATGTGTGATTAATGTATTAGAATATTTGGATATTAAAATTGATAAACCAGCAGCTATTATGTTGGTGGACGCTGAAAAAGCAGGGGAGGTTGTATTTCCTGAGAATGCTCAGGGGACTGAATCTATCTCAGCACCTACTTCTGTCCTATTATCACAGTACCATCGAGAGTGTCTTAACCTATAGTATATTATCGTGGTATGGGAGCAGCTCTGAAACGGATAAAAAAGCTTTACAGAGAATAATTAAAATTGCCCAGAATGTTATTGGGCTCCAACTACCAACCCTGGATGAGATCTTCACGTCTCGCACTTTGAAGAAGTCACACAATATCCTGAGAGATCCCACCCATCCTGCTCACAACTTCTTTGAACTGTTGCCTTCGGGCAGAAGATATAGGACAATGAAAACACGAACCACACGCCTTCTGAATAGTTTCTATCCAAGAGCTCTGATTGCACTAAATAATGATCTCAGGGCCAGTTGCAAGAAATAGCAAGCAGGGAGTAGGAAGGAATGAGACAGGTTTTTAGGTTATGTTATGCTTTTAATAGGTTATGTTACATTCTGGAGTATGATATGTTTTTATAGATTATGTTTGAATAGGATGAGAGTGTTGGAGATACGTGCAAATGTGTATGTGAACCCGGTCTTTGGGTGGGTGTTTGATTTTCGTTGTTGTGTATACTGTGTATATACGGACAATGACAATAAATTTATCTTATCTTATCTTTTGATAACGTGTCCTGGAAGTTTATGAAAAAATTAATGGAAGAAATCGGACTGGGAGAAAATATTTGTAAAGGAATAAATGCCATCTATTCGGAACAATATGCAAAATTGATCATCAACGGAAGAATTACTGAGGAGTGCAAAATAAACAAGGGAACAAGACAGGGCTGCCCACTGTCACCACTGATATTTATCTTGGTGATGGAAGTCTTGAACAATCAGATAAGAAAGGATGAGCTTGTTAAAGGCATCACTCTGGGAAACAAAACATATAAAATTAAAGCTTTTGCGGACGATTTACTTGTTATGACTGAAAATCCTAAAGAAAGTCTGAAAAGAGTGCTGGAATTGATTAAAGAATTTGGAGATGTGGCAGGCTTTAAACTGAATATAACAAAAACAAAAATGCTTGTTAAAAATGTAACCACAGAAGAAAAGGATGACTTAGAAAAAATATTGGGCCTGAAAATCTCTTCAAAAGCGAAATACTTGGGTATTTGGATCACCCCCAAGAACATAAACTTATTTCAGGATAATTACACCAAAACTTGGTTAGAGATTAGAAAAAACTTGGTAATCTGGAGTAAATTAAAATTAACATTTCTGGGTAGGATTTCCATTATAAAGATGAATGTGCTTCCAAAATTAATCTTTTTATTTCAAATGATTCCGATACTGGGTGAAGCAGGTTGTCTCAAGATATGGCAAAGAGAAATTTCCAAATTCTTGTGGGAAGGGAAGAAACCTAGGATTAAACACCTGATCTTAATAGACATAAAAGAGAGAGGAGGCTTTTCCCTACCCGATCTAAAACTTTACTACGAGGCTGCCTGTTTCACCTGGCTAAAAGATTGGTGCACGTTGCAGGATCCGGACCTCCTGGACCTGGAAGGTTTTGACAACCGTTGGGGATGGCACGCCTACCTAATATATGGAAAAGCGAAAATTCATAAAAATTTTACCAACCATATAATAAGAAAGTCACTCTTTGCTGTATGGGAAAAATATAAAGACCTGATGGAGCCTAAAGTCCCGTGGTGGACTTCTCCAGTAGAAGCCATAGCAGTAAAACGGAAAAATACTCAGGAAAGCTGGCCAACATATAAAATACTTCTAAAAAATGAGGATAACCAAATAAAATTAAAAAACTTTGAGGAGATAAGAGAACACATTTCAGACTGGTTCCAATACCATCAGTTATTTGAAAAATTTAAATCTGACAAACAAAAGGGGTTCTCAGCAGAAATTTCCTGATTCGAATCTGATCTTGTAAACTCTAAAAGAAAAACTCTTTCCAAAACTTACCGACTCCTCCTTGACTGGACAGTCAAGGAGGAGGAGGTAACAGTGGCAATGGTGAGGTGGTCCCAGGATTTTGGCCATCCAATAACCATGGCCCAATGGGAAAATTTATGGAAGATCAATTGGAAATTCACAAACTGTTACACAATTAGAGAGAACTTTCAAAAAATGCAACATCGATGGCATCTAAAACCATGGAAACTTTCAAAAATGTATAAAAATGTGTCAAGTAATTGTTGGAGATGCGGAGACTCAGGAACATTCTACCATATGTGGTGGATATGTAGGAAAATGCAGGTATTCTGGGAGAGTATACATGCAGAACTGCAAAAAAATGCTAAAGATCTCTTTCAATAAAAAACCAGAGGCCTACCTCCTGGGAATAACAGATTTGGATATTCCACAAAAGAGGAAGGGTATCTTTTTATATGCGACGGCAGCAGCAAGAGTTTTGATTGCAGCAAAATGGAAGAGTAATGAAATCCCCTCTATACAAGATTGGATCCAAAAGCTGACAGAGTATGCCGAATTAGATGGTTTATCAGAAAAAATAAAGAATAAATCAAAACAGGAATTTGTTTCTAAATGGGAGGTTTTCAAAGAATATCTGAAAAATAAATATAGTAGTTTAAATTCTGTTGCAGCATTCGAGGAACTTCAGTGATAGTTGCTAGGTAGATAGAAGAAATTAGATTTATTGAGAATAAGTTTAATTATGAAAAAAAATGTGTATTGGCAATACAATATGAATTTGAAATATGGAATAGACGGGAAGTTGGGTCTTTAGTGTTAAGACCAATAGATGTTTTATTGTTTGCCAAGAAAATTATGTGTCTATGGTTATTTTTGTAATTTGTGTGTAATTTGGTATTTGTGTTTTTTGTGTGTGTTTTTTTCTTGTTGTATAAATAAATTTAAAAAAGAAAGAAAAAAAGAAACAAGTTTAAATTTTTTTGGTGTTAGCCATACTCCGAAATATTTTACCTTTTTTACCTCCGCTATCCCTATTTTCTGTTGCAACTCATCTTTCAAATGCTCATCCATATTTTTAACAAGCATCTTCCTTTGGGTTTTGTTAAGTTTAAAATCTGCTACTTGTCCAAATTGTTCAATCCTGTCCAGTGCTTCCGATGCACTGGATAATGATTCTTCTCCCATTAAGACTAAGTCGTCAGCAAAGGCTTTTAAATTCTTTTCTTTTCGTCCAACTCTAATTCCTTTTACCTTTTCAGCTTTTTAAATATTTTTCAACAGGACCTCCAAGACCATTATAAACAGTAATGGTGATAATGGGCACTCCTGTCTTGTACCCTTCGTAATTTCAAAGTTATCTGTTAGCACATTATTTACTATTAAGCTAGCTTCTTGTTCTGAGTATATAGCTCTAATCCCTTTTATGAAATATTGACCGACATCCATGAATTCCATTTTTTTTCTTCATAAAAGTCAATGAAATATTGTCAAAGGCCTTCTCTGCATAGATGATAAGCCGCTTGCTTATCATTCCTGGTCCCCAGATATTCTATTATATCAACTATACTTCTTACATTATCTTTCATCTGCAAACCGGGGAGAAAGCCCACTTTATACCCAGAGTGGCTGGGGAAACTCAGCCAGATGGGCAGGGTATAAATAATAAATTATTATTACTATGTATCATATCTTTCAAAATTCTTTTTAATCTGTTCACAAGTATACTTGCGAACATTTTATAATCATTATTCAGGGGTCAGCAAACTTTTTCAGCAGGGAGCTGGTCTACTGTCCCTCAGACCTTGTGGGGGCCGGACTGTATTTTTTTTTGGGGGGGGGGAAATGAACGAATTTCTATGCCCCACAAATAACCCAGAGATGCATTTTAAGTAAAAGGATACATTCTACTCATGTAAAAACACGCTGGTTCCTGGACCATCTGTGGGCCCGATTTAGATGGCGATTGGGCGGGATTGGGCTCCGGGGCCTTAGTTTGCCTACCCATGTCATTATTTAACAACAAAATCAGCCTATAATTTTTAACCTGAAATAAATCTGCATCTTGTTTTGGGATCAATGTAATATATGCTTCCTTCCATGTCGATGGAATCTTTCCTTTATTCAAAATGTTATCCATCACATCCTTTAATGGTATTAACATTTGTTCACCTAGTTTTTTTTTATAGTATTTTGCTGTAAATCCATCTGGTCCTGGTGCCTTTCCAATTTTTAACTCTTTTATTGCTGTCTGCACTTCCTCTAACATTATTAGTTCATTCAGTTGGTCTTTTTGGTCTTTCGGAATTTTCTTCACATTCTCTTGCTTTAAATATTCATCAATTCCATCTACATTTTCTTTTCCAGTTTTATATAATTATTTATAAAAACTTAGAATTTTTTTCCTAATCTCCTTCAGATTTTCTATTATTTTCTCATCAGTTTTAATCTTCTTATGTTTTGACCCTGTCTTTTTTTTAATTGCCACGCTAATAATTTCCCAGGTTTATTTGCAAATTCAAAATTTCTTTGTCTCATCATTTTTATTTTCCATTCCACTTCTTGATTAATTAACACTGAAAATTGTGTTTGTAACATCTTAATATTTTGTTTATTTTGTGTATTTACTGGCTTTTTAATTAATAACCTTTCATTTTCAATTATATGATTTAATAATTCCACTTTTTTCTTTTATCTTTTTTCTGAAAGCTATTTTGTTGTATAAAGAAACCTCTTATTACTGCCTTACTTGCATCCCATACTATATCAATCTCAGTTTCTCTGTTCAAGTTTAATTCAAAATAGTCTTTTAGGGTCTTTTGTGCTTTTTCAAAAATTTTCTCATTTTCTAATAGTCCATCATTCATCCTCCAACTAAATGACGAATTATCTGTCCCTCTTAGCTCCATTAAGATTGAATTATGAGCCAAAAGAGTTTTTGGCAAAATCTCTACTTTTACCGTCCTTGTTGCTAACTCGCTGGATGGCCAAATGTAATTTATTCTTCCTGCAGATTGATTTGGTTCTGAGAAAAAAGTAAATTGTCTGTCTAATGGGCGTTTCAACCTCCAAATGTCTATTAAATTATAACTTTCTACTAAAGAGAAGAAAGTTTTGGGTAGTTTCCCTTCCTTAGAGTCTGAAGGCCCTCATATTTACAGGACTGCCTCTCCTGGTATGACACACAGAAGACCTTAAGGTCCATGAATAACTATAGTTTAGAGGTCCCGGGCCCTAAGGAAGTCAGACTATCCTCCACCAGGGCCAGGGCCTTTTCAGTGATGGCTCAGACCTGGTGGAATGTTCTGTCCCATGAGACTAGAGCCCTTCAGGTTTTAACCTGCTTCCGCCTGGCCTTTAATTTTAAATTGGCCTGATATTTTATTTCCCTTCTCTTCTCTCCCCCTCCCCTTTTATGAAGATTACCCGCTCTGAGACCCCACAGCTAATTCTCCCCTGGCCTCCTCGCTGGCCCAAGTAGGACCAATTCTTTTTTTTTTTTTTAAATGATATTTATTAGAGTTTCCAATAAAAAGAACACATCAGTAAAAAAGAATTAAAAAAAAAGAAAAAAAAGAAAAATACACAATTCAAAAATACACAATACATAATACAAAAAAACAAAAAACAAAAGACAAAAAAGAAAACAGTTAAAAACAATGCCACCTTTTCATCACCACTTTTCAATTTACTTATTTTCTGGACCTCCTCATACCTCCCTCTTTTGTATTCCAGTTCAATTTGTTTGTCCAGCAATTTCTTTCCCTCTTTTTTAATCCCAATCCTTAATCTTAATATAATATAACATTAAAATTTTACCTCTTAAAAACCAATTTTCCATTTCTTTTAACTTTTTTAATCCTAATCCTTAATCTTGATCTATATATAACTTTAAAGCCTGTATAGCTAGACCAAGTAGGACCAATTCAGCCAGCTAGCCCTGCTGATTACCTAATGCTTATTTCCCCTAAATTGATTTCTGAATTTTGAATTTTATTGTTATTCATGTTTTTATACTGTATTTTATGCTGCTTTTACAATTAAGTGTCTTAAATTTGTTATTAACCGCCCTGAGCCCAGTTTTTGAACTGGGAAGGGCGGGGTATAAATAAAAAAATATTATTATTCTATTATTTTCTTATTGTTCTATCAATGTCCAGAGAAACTACTCTATTTAAGTCCCCCATGATAATAATTCTTTGGTCTATATATCCAGGTAGTTTTTCCTCCAATAATTTGTAGAAATCTGATTTCTTTTCATTTGGTTCGTAAATTCCGACTATTATTATTTTTTCGCCTTGTGATAGCACTTATCCTGCAATCATGCTTTCTTCCTCATCCTTGAAGACCTGCTGTGCCTCATGTCAATTTTTAATATATAGAACCACACCCCTTTTTTACTGTTATCTGATGATATAAATTCTTTGCCCAATCTTTCGTTAATCAAAATTCTCCTGTTTTCTTGCGACATGTGTTTTCTGTAAATATATGTCCAAATTTCCCTTTATTAAGATTTGTTCAATTTTGGTTCTTTTTACTTTGTTATTTAGTTCATTCACATTCCAAGTCAATAATTTCAGATTCATTTCCAGTCTTAATTAAATAATACCATATTTTCATACTGTTTATTAAGACTGTTCTTTCTTCTTCTTCTTCTTCTTCTTCTTCTTCTTCTTCTTCTTCTTCTTCTTCTTTTCTTCTTCTTCTTCTGGTGTTGCTCGTATTTCTTCTTTGCCCAGTTCTTTTGCATATTTCCTCCAAAATTTATCTGTTTCCTGAATACTTTTGAACTTAAATTTCTTCTCTTTGTAGAAAAAGGAGACACCTTCTGGAAATTCCCATCTATATTTTATATCATTCTTCTGAAGTATGTCCATTAAAGATTTATAGGGGTGGGTTTGTTTGTTTGTTTGTTTTTTAAATCTCACTGGGATTTCCTTGAAAATTATGATAAAGGTTATGTCAATGCATAATCTTTTTTCTAGTAAAAAAAAAATCTTCCATTTCTTCGGAATTGAATATCACCAAACAATCACCGAGGAATTTCTTTGATTTTGACGATCTTGTTCTTATACTAAATGCACTCTATATAGGGTCATTCACTTCTTCTTCTTCTTGCATATTTAACCATTCTGCTATTTCAGAAACCAATCTGCTCTTAATGTCCTCCCCAGGCACCTCTGGTATTGATCTAAATCTCAAATTCAGTTCCTTCTGCTTCATCTCCATCATTGTCAAGGAGTCCCAAGTTTCTTCCTGTATTTTGGTCAGTTCTGCGGCATCCCCTTTGGCCCCCCCATCTTCTCTCACCTCTTTCATTTCCTTTTGAGTTTTTTGTGTGTGGCATCATCCAGAGCTTGTTTTTTTCCTTTAATTCCTGTACAGTTTTTCCTATTTCTGCTGATTTATTTGATTTGTCTTGTTAACTCTGCGACCGATCAGCCATGTTTCCTTTCCATTCCTGTTAATTCTTCCACTGTCTTTAATGTCTTTTTTCAATTCTGCAAACATTTCTAAAATCTCACTCATAGATTCCAGATCCTACCTTGAGCCTCTTCTCTTCCCCGGTGTGTAAACCGTGTCTGGAACTATGTAAAACATGCTAAATACTCAGGAATATCACATCTTGGCTTGCCTCAACCACAGTAAACCCACCTTGTGTGTGATGTAATTTCTGACTGTTTGTAGAGGGGATGTCCTCCTTGTTGGGAAAAAGCACCAAGGCAAAAGCCAGCTCCAGATGGCTGGAATGCAAAACAGTGCAGATGTACTGTTGGAGAAAAGGTGGAGCCTATTCTCTGTACTGAGCACCGGATGTTAGCTCAGTGTGTCATCTGACCTGTGCTGGAAGTACAGGGGAGGAGTGTGTGACTCTTCTGATGGAGTCTGAAGGGAACAGTCACATTTCTATGTACTGTTGAGTGACAGGAATAAAACATGTAGAAAGGACTCCTGTCTGTCTTTCTTCCCCTCCCTGGGGGAGTGCAGGGAGGGAGAGAAGGAGGAGGGTGTGTCCTGCTCACGTTTGAGGAGGATCGCCGGTTTGTTTACCTAGCCTGCCGGAGGTCGCAGACGGACGGTAAACATCCAGTATCTCGCTCAATTGCCTCGGGGGAGGCCAGGTACCTCTGCCTGTGGGCTGGAGATACTGAAATATGGCAGCCTTCGGATGGTTGCGATTCATCGGACATCTGCATGAGAGGCTGGTGGATTGTCCTCCTCTGCTTCAAGGAGGAAGGCAAGCGTCTGAGAGAAGCCAGAGGCTCAACAGACAGCTGATGGAAAGAAGAGGTGTTTTCCAGAGCAACAAAGTTCAAGGTATGCTGCATTTCGGGCTAAAAGTGTGAACGCAGTAAGAGTAATTCACTGGTTCACGGGGAGCTGCGTTTTGGAAAAATACAGCTCCGGGAGAAGAGGCCTGCATTCCACAAATTCTTGTGGTTAAGATAAGATGTCCTATTGAAATGCATTGTTGCTAAGTAACAGAAAGTTGGAAAGTTACTGGCAAAGGGGCTGGACTGTGACAGTGAGCCTGGGAAAGCGAAACAAAATCAGAGAATGTTTTGGCTACAAGTTCACGTGCCCTTGTAAGGGACTTTCCATGGCAGCCAGAGTTTAGCTGCCAGGTGCAAAAAGCGTAAACAAACTTGCAGTTTTGCCTGCGTGAGAAAGAAAAAAACAACTGTTGGATTTTACAGCTTGTTTGAAAGTGAGAGAGGCTTGCATTCAAAATGGATGCCAAGAAGGGGGAGACTTGCCTAACTCATCTCCCCTGACCAGAGACAGTTATTCATCATGGTCTGGATGGATAACTACCCCAGAAGGGGTGAGCCAAGATGATGCTGGCCAAGTTCCTAAGAGCTCAACGAAAGCTGAGGAGAGCTTTGACCCCAGAGGGGAGAGTGCAGGAACTGTGGCTGTTGGAACTGTTGGTGTTCCTGAACAAGGTGCAATGGGTGTTGCTGACAGGGGGAGGGAAGAACAGAGTTCAAATCTCCCCACTGATGATGCTACTGGGAAGCATGGAGTAGCATTGAGTGCTGTCCGATGCTACAATTGTGGACAGACTGGGCATCTACAGCTAAACTGTAAGAAGCCGCGCCAGTCAAGAAGAGCAAAGAGCAGCTCTACGAAGCCTGAGGCGTCAGGCAAAAGCCGTACCAAGTGCCAGGTGAAACCTGCAAAGGCTATGATGGCGAAAGGAACCACGCCAGATGTTGGGAACTCGTTCATACTTGACACGGGCGCAACGGTTCATTTGTGCCCGCACAGAGGACTATTTTCGACGTTGAGGAAGCAAAGCTTCACTGTGAAACAGCCCAACGGTCAGGAGTTGGAAGCGACCGGAATTGGGACTGTGTATCTTGAGAGTCTGAACTTGACTATAAGTGATGTTTACCTGATTCCAGAACTGAGATTTAATCTGCTGAGCGTGTCGCAGATTGCAAAGAAAGGACTGAAACTGTCCTATGATGCTAAAAGCTGCAAGATCTACAAAGATGGAGAACTGTTTCTTACTGCCAAAGAGAAAGATGGACTGTATTTGTTGACTTTTGATCAAAGTGATTACATGAAATGTAATTCTTCTGATTCTAACGAAATCTCTCTCGCAGGTGTGACCAGTGTGAGCACCAGGAAGCTGACCAAGAAGGTCGACAGAGCATTTCAGCGGGTGTATGCCGATGTGATTAGTCCTCTAGAACCATCTAGAGGCAGTGCAAAATATTACCTTTTGTGTGTGGATTGTTTCACTAATTATTCTTGGGTGGAGAAACCGCAAGAAACTTTAGAAAAGTTTCAGGAATTTTGTGACAAGGTTAAAAATATGCATGATGCTAACATTGATTGTCTTTTCACAGATGAGAAGCAAATTTTTCTGTTACAGAAGTTTCAGAAGTTCCTGGATGGAAAAGGGATAGACCACAAAGTTGCAGTTTCGCAAGAAGCGTGGAACAGGGGGGTCTGTGTGAGAGTGAACAAAGAATTGCAAAAAGGGATGCATGCGCAATTGCTGAGTTCACATTTGCCACATGAATATTGGGCCGAATCGCTAGCGTCCTATCTTCATGTGTGGCTGAGAAAAGTCTCAACAGAGTTGGGATGTTCTCCTTTTGAGAAGCTGTTCAATAGAAAACCTTCTGTTGCCTATTTTAAGGTTTTCGGGTCTCATGTGAGAACAGAAGCTCCAGGTGGAGTAAAGAATGCCAGAGGCATTTTTGTGGGTTATGAAAAAGGTCTCTACAGAGTAATTTTGTCTGAATCTGGTCAGGTGATTCTCACAAAGTTCCTAGAGAGTGCTCCAGAGCAAGAGCGGGTAGTACAGACATTTCCCACAGGTGACAATTCAGATGATGATGATAATTTTTCTGATGTCACAGATTACAGTGGTACTGACGATGACAGTGATAGCTCAGAGAGTTCAGTTGTAACGGTCATTGAGAGAAAATCTCACACAATGGATAGACCTTCACAGGTGAAGGAAGAACCACTGATTGCTACTGGTTCTCAACAGAGTCCAAAGGTTGAACCAGTGAGCACAGAGGATCAGAACCTCATACGCAGGTCTGAGAGAGTTACAAAGGGTGTACCACCAAAGAGGTACTCAAAAGAGTTTGCTAACTTAGCTGTTGCATGTGTTGCTATTGTTAACAACTCAAAGCAGGTTAAAGCAGTGTCTAAGTCAGAGACAAAGACACAACAGAGGGTAGCTAGCCAAGGTAATGCAGAAGCACTCATTCCTTGGAAGCCAGACAACCAGAGAGGTACACTGGTGAAACCAGTGGTGGGAAGTTCCAAGAGTGGAACTGAAACAACAGGGGACTGTTATATGTATAACAACTGTTTGTTCTCTTCTCTGGATCATGTTTTGCCAATTGATGCTTTTGGGGGAGGATGTTGGGAAAAAGCACCAAGGCAAAAGCCAGCTCCAGATGGCTGGAATGCAAAACAGTGCAGATGTACTGTTGGAGAAAAGGTGGAGCCTATTCTCTGTACTGAGCACCGGATGTTAGCTCAGTGTGTCATCTGACCTGTGCTGGAAGTACAGGGGAGGAGTGTGTGACTCTTCTGATGGAGTCTGAAGGGAACAGTCACATTTCTATGTACTGTTGAGTGACAGGAATAAAACATGTAGAAAGGACTCCTGTCTGTCTTTCTTCCCCTCCCTGGGGGAGTGCAGGGAGGGAGAGAAGGAGGAGGGTGTGTCCTGCTCACGTTTGAGGAGGATCGCCGGTTTGTTTACCTAGCCTGCCGGAGGTCGCAGACGGACGGTAAACATCCAGTATCTCTCTCAATTGCCTCGGGGGAGGCCAGGTACCTCTGCCTGTGGGCTGGAGATACTGACACTCCTTCTCCACGCCAAAATGGCGCAAATCCTTAAGAGAGATGTTTCTTTTTGGTTCTGGGTCTCTCTTGTCTCCTTACAAGGAGTGGAGGGAAATCTGTTGCAACGGAAGAAAGAAAGATCTGCTTTGCTTTCACGGCACCCTGCCTCCATCCATTCATCTCTTACCCATCATGGACTTAGGGGACTCAGTCCCTTGGGGAATTGGGCAGCAAAAGCCAACCACCCCTATTTTTTCTATACTACAATTGAGAAGGTAAGTTGTTGCATACGCAGTGGTGGAGGAACCCTCTTCGTCACCCGGGGTGGTACGCCGAGGGGTGGGGTGGGGCGAACTGCCCGGCAGCCTGATCAGACTACGCATGCACGGCAGCTTGTATGGACACCGTGCACGAGTGGCAGCTCGAACGGATGCTGCAAGCAGCGCCCATACTGACTGCTTGCGTGCCCCTTGCTGCTCCACAGCTGGGGGGAGGCAGTGGCCCATTTTGGCACCCCCCCAGGGTGGCACTCGGGCCACCCACCCCCTCCACCCCCCTCTTCATACAGCACTGTGTATACTGTTACATGTTATGTGCTTCCTTGGTGTATGTTTATAACCAACCAGAGAATTAACATGAAAAATCTTTCCCTCCATTCTTTCAAATCTTCTAGAGCCATCACTCCTGGTTAATATGAACATTATATTAAAAAAAACCCCACAGCACTGACCACAAACACATAAGAAAATGCATTTCTAAAAAGAGTGAGCACAAAGATCACTCTGCATTCATTCATGGCAAATGCAACAACATTTTGGCATGTGTATTTTCCTGATCTCACCTAGCTCCCCATGCTGTAATTCTCCTACTTTATATGTTTTTGTGCTTTTCATTATTAATCATATTATTTCCCTTTTACATTTTATATTAGTTTCTATATTATAATTATGTGTGTTGTTTGTATCTGCAGGATGAAGGATGCTTAAATCTGAAAGACACCACACAAAAGAAGCAGCTGAGCCAATGAAATAGTTTATTGCAATATACTCTGGAGCTTGTCCTCCCACTCTTCCCATGTGTGATGCAACATGGCCCAGAATGCTATGCACTTCTTCTCTTCCAATAGATGAACGGACACCAACTTGGCAGTGTAGCAGGAGATCACTAGCTATTCCCAGGAAAGCCATGGGACTTTTGTAACGCGTATGTAGCCAGGGAAGACACAAGACAATATTTATTTTGTCTGTTTGTTTAATAGATTTATACGCCAAATTACTCAGAGAGGTATTTCTTAATTCCTTACCACTTAATTCCATCCTCTTCTTAATTCCTTACCACAACTTTGGGTAACCTTCCGCCTCTGCTGTTGTGACCCACCGTGGGTCATAAACCTGACCCAGTGCTCTAGCCAAGCTTATACCAACTTGATGCTCTCCAGACTACAATGCCCATCTCCCCCAACCAGCATGGCCAATGGTCAGGGATGATGGGAGTTGCAGTCCAACAGCATCTGGTGGACTCCAGTTTCCACATCCCCGCACAAAATGTTTTTATGGTGATGATGAAGAAGCCTCTGGCAAAGGCTGGCTCATCTACTTGCCTGTCACCAGATGGCTGGAGACTATGAAGTGCCTCTCTGCTGCTCTGATCCCACGCAGGGGAAAAACAAGCAGGAGGGAGTAAAACAAATGGGTTGGAATGAAGGAAGGAACGAAAGAAAGAAAAGGAGATGCTGGCAAGAGAAGAAAATATAGTGAGATGCTTAAGAGGTGAGGAAGGCTGAAGCTCACATATTAGGTTGAAATAACTATCTGAACATAGCATTCCTCTTCTCTCTTTTGACCCAAATGGTAGATGGCAAAGCAATATGGAAACATTTACACCCTTTGGGCAGGATATCAACCCTTCATAATACTGTCTGGATTCCAAGCAGTGAAAGAAGCGCTCATTGACCACTCTGAAGACTTTGAAGACCGACCACAGACTCCTTTCCTTATGGCTATGACAAAAGGAAAAGGTAGGTAATGAGAATTTCTGCTGGTACTTTCCCCGAAGAAAAACATTTAAGTGGCTGTCTGGAAAAAGAGAACAAAGGTTTTCTATTAATGTTGTACTGAACAGGAAAAAGGGGTTCTATGCAGTGCCAGTTCTTATCAGAGAAGACCCACTGAAATCAATGGGCATGGCTAATGTGGGTCTATTAATTTCCATTAGTCTACTCTAACAAATGCTTTGTACTACACTGTGGTTAGATTGAACTGCAGGTAGAAGCTTGTTTCCTGTTGCAGTTGCAATGCATTGACTGTCCTGGCTCTCAGCGCTGGATGAAAAGCTTGAACTCTCTGCTCTTTCTGCTGAAGTACTCGTAAAATACACTGAGGCAGACTTTGCATCGTCTTGTAATTGTTTGCCTCAGAGATACTGAATAGCTTGCACATTCAAGGGGATGAACTTCAGTAAACAGAGTTTCTTCTTGGCTAGTAACTTAATTGTAACGTTAATTTCTGTAAGGAAGAATTTCTCACTAATTCTTCATAGGTATTATATTTTCAAATGGTCACATCTGGAGGCAACAGAGACGGTTCAGTATTGTTACTATGCGGAAGCTAGGACTGGGGAAGAAAGGCATGGAGCAGGAAATAGCAGAGGAGGCCCATCAGCTCGTGGAGGTTTTTGCACGTTCAAAGGGTATGTGATGATGGGTGATGGTGCTGAGCTGGCGTATGAAGATATATTTGTGTACTACCTCTGTCCATTTTATTTTTATTTTTTTTAATATATGATATTTATTAAAGTTTCCATAAAAGATTAAACATATAACATAAAAAAGAAATACACAATTCAAAAAATACACAATACATAATCCAAAAAAGAAAAAAAGAACAAAAAACAAAAGACAAAAAAGAAAAAAAAACAGTTAAAAACAATATCGCCTTTTCATCTCCATTTTTAAATTTACTTATTTTCTGGACCTCCTCATACCTCCCTCTTTTGTATTCCAGTTCAAATTGTTTGTCCAGCAATTTCTTTCCCTCTTTTTTAATCCCAATCTTTAGTCTTAATATAATATAACGTTAAAATTTTACCTCTTAAAAACCAAATTTCCATTTCCTTAAACTTTTTTAATCCTAATCCTTAATCTTAATCTATCTATACTTTAAATCCTGTACAGCTGGAAGCCACTTATTTTCAATCCAACATCACTCTAACATTCTTTAATTTTGCAATGTTTCTGCAGATAGTCTTTGAATTTCTTCCAATCTTCCTCCACCGACTCTTCTCCCTGGTCATGGATTCTACCAGTCATTTCTGATATGTTTTTCTTGGTTCCCAATGGAGATCCCAGCAGTTTCTCTTGGCCACCATGAAATCCCACTCTCAGTATGAACAGGAGCAGCTGAACTCACATTAGTATAACTTTATTTTGCAGGACAACCACTTGACCCCTCCATGCCCATCACTAATTCAGTCTCCAAAGTGATATGTGCTGTGGTTTTTGGGCACCGGTTTGCTCTTGAAGATGAACGGTTCCAGAAGCTGATAGAAGCCATAGATTTCCCCCTAAAATTTATAGGAAGCTTCATTCATGCTGTGAGTAGTCATTTTCATTCCTGCTGATTCAGAGAAGACTCCCAGGGGCCATATGTTCCCCACTCAGCATTCTGGATTCCATTATGATAGAGGATAGAGTGTTGGAGAACAGAGATGAGGTTCAAATCTAATCTGAGATTGAGCCCCCCCTTTTCTTTCTCTGTAATGCAGGGGTCAGCAAACTTTATCAGCAGGGGGCTGGTCCACTGTCCCTCCGACCTTGTTGGGGGTTGAACTATATTTTGAAAAAAAAGGGGGGAAAGAACGAATTCCTATGCCCCAGAAAAAACCCAGAAATGCATTTTAAATAAAAATACACATTCTACTCATGTAAAAACATGCTGATTCCCAGACCGTCCGCGGGCCGGATTTAGAAGGCAATTGGGCTGGATCCAGCCCCTGGGCCTTAGTTTGCCTACCCATGCTGTAATGTGTTTCTCTGTCCTCTTTTCTTCTGCTGGCTGCAACGAGCCACCAAAAGGCAAACTTTAACACTTCTCCTTCCCATCCTGCTGTGCTCCACATCCCTCCCTCACCGGCTTCTGTTAAAATAAGAATCTCAAGCGGAACTGTGTTGAGAGGCATGCTTTGCCTCCCTCCTCCTGATCAGTTTCACCCAGAGCCTTGTCAAATTCACCACATTCTTCTTCAAATGTCCCGTTCAAACCTTGGTATGTGGAAATGAATTAGCCATTGCCTCCCCCTTCTCTCTCTCCTGCCTCTTCCTTGCCTCCTCCTTCACATCTGAAGGGAGGGCATTCCACAGGGCAGGTGCCACTACTGAGAAGGCCCCCTGTCTGGTTCCCTGTAACCTCACTTCTCCCAGCAAGGGAACCGCCAGAAGGCCCTTGGCACTGGACCTCAGTGTCCGAGCCGAATGATGGAGGTGGAGACGCTCCTTCAGGTATACTGGACCAAGGCAGTATAGTGTTTTAAAGGTCAGCACCAACACTTTGAGGGACGTAGGTGGCGCTGTGGGTTAAACCACAGAGCCTAGGACTTGCTGATCAGAAGGTCGGCAGTTCGAATCCCTGCGACTGGGTGAGCTCCCATTGTTCAGTCCCAGCTCCTGCCAACCTAGCAGTTCAGAAGCACAAAGTGCAAGTAGATAAATAGGTACCGCTCCAGCGGGAAGGTAAACGGCGTTTGCTAGAGAGGTATATTCAGAAAAGGTAAGTAATTTATCTTTCATGAGAAAACTAGGAAAGAGGAAAAGCTCCCTTCTTAAAGGTTTGATTTTTTGAAGGAAGAGATGGGCATTACTTGACTGGGGAACTGGGGAATTTAATAAATAAAATAAAATAAAATAAAATTAAACTGCATTGCAAGATTTGGAGAACTGCACATTTCAAAGGATTGCTGTGTTTCAATTTGCCTATTGGGCAAATTCACTCTTAAATGTGAACTGACTTGAATTTTTCCCAATTCTCTAGCCACCCCCACTTCCCAACAAATACTTTGACCCCTAGTTTTCTTTCTTTCACATATTCGGCTAGAGATATTTCCCAGAACCAGTCATTGTGAGATCCAAGAGAAGCTGCAGACACCTACCTTCTTCTCAGGAAGACTCAAACTAATGTGCTAGCTCTGAAGAATAATTTGGGTCATGTTTTAAGTGCTAATTCAAATGAATTGACCCATGAACTGCATGACCAAGCTTCCTCATGGTAATGACGGCATTTCTGCTATCTTTCCTTTAGCTTTATGAAATGCTCCCATGGCTCATGAAACATCTCCCAGGGCCCCACAAGAAGGCCTTGTCCTGCACAGAGATGGTGCTTTCATTTGCAAAGGAGGAGATAGAGAAGCATAAGGAGAATCAGTCTCTGCATGATCCACAGGATCTCATTGATTTCTATCTACTTCAGATGGAGAAAGTAAGTATCTGCTTTGAAACTGAATGCTGCTCATCCAAGGAATCATTATACTTCCTGTTATAAGTGAATACTAATCTCTTCCAAGGACACCAATATTTTTTTCCTGAATCTCAGTTGAAAATGACATTGAGTTACTTTTTTCAATTTTATTGGATTATTATTTTTCTTAGTGAGTTGTGCAAACCACTATTCTGAATAATGTTTTTTATTAGGGTAGTGGGCACTGGAGATCAGATGATGGATCCAACAGGGCAGTGGGCAAAAATGTTTGAAAACCCCTGTTATACCTCATGGGAACATACTCACCACTGAAATGTTGCCTGTGGTGCCCAAACAGTAAGAATGCCCAAATAGTATGAATGGCCAACTCACCAAGTGTCTTGTGGCAGATGTTTCATTACACATTACAATGCATAGCAAGAGGAAAAATCACTCCTCACTTTCATCAGCAGGGGACCAAACAAATCCTAAAGAAAATGTTCCTAAACTAAATATGACTTCAAACTCCTGCCTCATTTATTCCTACACTAGAAAGGTCAAAATATTTTTTCATCTTGCCTTCTTGGAACAATCTTTGAACACTCAAAGATTGACTAAAGAATGGTTAAATATGTTTAGTGCTAAGTAATGCACATTTTGAATATCTGCTGCCAGAGAGATACTTTTGTATCCCTCTTTACCTGCCAATGTTGGATTATTACCCCAACCCGCAGATTCTCAAATGCAGCACCAGCAGCTACCGCTGTGTACACAGGAATGTGTACATGGATCTCTTGTCACAACCAGCTACGAAGCACAGGGCCGGCCCACCCATGAGGCAGGCTGAGGCAGCTGCCTTGGGCAGTGGAATGCCAACTGGAGGCATCCTAGCCTGCCAGTAGTGGAGAAGTGGAGTGGTGGCAGTTTCCTGCAAGATTTCACCAAAAGCTTGCAATATTTCACTGTCCTCACTGTTGTTGTTACCACATTGTGGGCACTGCTGTGTGACCAAAGTAACGGAGGTGGCAGTGACAGCAGGACAGTGGAGGTGGCACCTTCCTATGTCACCTCAGGCAGTGTAAGAGGACACCTCACCCCTCATGTGTTGGTGGTATGCTAATAGGAGCAGGGGGAGTAATAAGTGCTGAAGGACAGATTGTAATGCATGTAAATGACATGACACTTTCCCCGTTTTCAAAATCAGAGCAAAAACAACCCAGAGTCCACCTATGATGAAGAAAACATGGCTTTTAGTATTTCCGTGCTCTTTGTAACAGGGACAGACACAGTCACCACTTCTCTGAAATGGGCGCTTCTCCTCCTGGCAAGTCATCCAGATATCCAAGGTGAGAGAGGGAGACCTGTGCAGGGCTTCCTTTGATATCTAGAGTGGACTGTAATTCTTGTGTCAATTAATTGTTAATGATTTTCCAAAAAAATTAAGAAATTGACAGCAAATTAATTCAAATTTACAACAAATTTTAAAGTGGATTATCTCCCATTCCCCGTTCAAAATGTTAGCAGCAAAGGAACAAGAGAAAAGAAACAATAACATACTTTCCCCTCATTTCTGTTACTTTTCCATCCTTTCCTCAATTTCCACTGGCTGTGCATATTTAAATTCCTGCTTAGATTTTCATTTAACTATAACATTTCCCCAGTTATTTAAGTAGAGTTATTCTTCCTTTATCTAACCATATAACCATCAATCATAGTTTCAAATCATATTTCCTCCTTTACAACTTTACAACAGACATCTGAAGGCAGCCCTGTTTAGGGAAGCTTTTAATGTTTGATGTATTATAGTATTTTAATATTCTTTTGGAAGCCGCCCAGAGTGGCTGGGGAAACCCAGCCAGATGGGCGGGGTATAAATAATAAATTATTATTATTATTATTATTATTATTATTATTATTATTATTATTATTTGTCTTCCTTTATGCGTTCTCAACACTCTGAATCATAATAATGGTAATTATATAATCTTCTTTAACCCGAGCATTCTCTTCAAACTTCACAGTCCTCAAAAGCATTCATGAAGACTCTTTGTTTTCCTTGCTATGCTGTTCCTTTAAGCAAAAACAACTTGACAATATCCATTTTCCCAGACTGAATCTTCCTGCTACTGTTCTGTCCCCCTTAACACTATCCCTACTAAGTACTGGAGAAGGGTGAACCTTATACCTGTGAAACTTTAAAATGTTATCCTTAATATACCCCCTCCCAATATTCAGCCAGGACCATACATATCCCCTTCTGTCTTTCACGTTATTCGTTCTTCTTTACGAAGCACATTCAATTTTTATAACGTAACAACAACATGAAATTCAGGGTTACTTCTTCCTTTCTCTCTGAATGCTTTGGACCTTGAGAGAACATTCTCATTCCATACCAAGAACCAGAGGCGTAGCAAGGTCAGGAGGTACCCGGTGCAGAATTTTTTTTGTCAACCCCTCCCCCAACATTGAAATTGAAATCTGTCAATGAGAGCAACCCCCTCCCCCAAGAAAACCGGACCCCCCTAGGCATGAGGCAGCTCCCTATGTTACCAAAAGCAATGCCTCAGCCACAGACTAGACCGTAGCATCTTGTAGTCCAACCCCTGCAATGCAAGAATCTCAACTAAAGCATCCATGACAGATATCCATAAATAATCCCTTCGTGAAAATGATTGACATCCAGCCTCTGCTCAAAAACCTCCAAGGAAGGAGAGCCCACCAACTCCTGAGGGAGACTGTTCCACTGTCTAACAGCTCTTGCTGTCAGAAAGTTCTTCCTGATGTTTAGTGGAATCTCTTTTCTTGTAACTTGAAACCATGGGTTCGAGTCCTACCCTCCGGGGCAGGAGAAAACAAGCTTGCTCCATCTTCCATGTGATGACCCTTAAAGTACAGTGGTACCTTGGGTTAAGAACTTAATTCGTTCTGGAGGTCGGTTCTTAACCTGAAACTTTCTTAACCTGAGGTACCACTTTAGCTAATGGGGCCTCCAGCTGCCGCCGCACTGCCACTGCCACCCGATTTCTGTTCTCATCCTGAAGCAAAGTTCTTAACCTGAGGTACTATTTCTGGGTTAGCAGAATCTGTGACCTGAAGCGTCTGTTGGAAAAACGCCCCCGGGAAGGGTGCCAACTTCCCAAGAAACCGGGGCTTCTCTCTGGTGGTCACTCTCTGGCTGGAATCCTCCCTCAGTCCAGAGAGACCAGTAATAAGTGACCCCTCCATCCTGAGAGGAGCACACTGATCTTCTGGCATCCCATCACAGAAGAAAGAGACAGTCCGTAGTCTGCTCACTACAATAATAATAATAATAATAATAATAATAATAATAATAATTTTATTATTTGTACCCCGCCCATCTGGCTGGGCTTCCCCAGCCACTCTGGGCGGCTTCCCAAAAAAATATTAAAATACTCTAATACATCAGGCATTAAAAGCTTCCCTGAACAGGGCTGCCTTCAGATGTCTTCTAAAAGTCTGGTAGTTGTTGTTCTCTTTGACATCTGGTGGGAGGGCGTTCCACAGGGAGGACTGTACATGCAGCTCTTACAAGCATGACTGCTCTCCTGAGCTGCTGCAAACACAAGAGTCTCTGACTCGACTCACACTTCGACTCAGAAGCGAAAGGAACTCTCCGGTTACATGAGAACTAGCAGAGACTTCCTGTCTCACACTCAGAGACATCACATGATGTCAACAATGTAGCAGCTCTTCGCAGCTGGTGAGATATAAAAATCCCAACAGCGTCTGTAACCTGAAGCATCTGTAACCGGAGGTACCAATGTATTTGAAGATGGCTATCATCTCTCCTCTCCTCTTCTCTAGGCTAAACATACCCAGCTCCCTCAACTCGAAATAAAAAAATTCCTTCCTGTAGCACCTTAAAGACCAACTAAGTTAGTTCTTGGTATAAGCTTTCGTGTGCATGCACACTTCTTCAGATACACGTATGTATCTGAAGAAGTGTGCATGCACACGAAAGCTTATACCAAGAACTAACTTAGTTGGTCTTTAAGGTGCTACAGGAAGGAATTTTTTTATTTCGACTATGGCAGACCAACACGGCTACCCATCTGTAACCAGCTCCCTCAACTGTTCCTTATAAGGCTTGGTTTCTAGATCCTTGATCATCTTGGTTGCCTTCCTCTGCACACGTTCCAATGTGTCAATTTCATTTTTAAACTGGGCTGCCCAGAACTGGACACAGGACTCCAACTGTGGTCTGATCTAGGCAGAAGAGAGTAGGACTGTGACTTCCCTATACTTCTTATTCTGTGAACTACCCTGAGATACCCAGGTATAGGACGGTATATAAATTCAATTAACAAAAACAACAACAACAACACTTCTGCTGATGCAGCCTAGAATAGCATTGGCCTTTTTTGCTGTTGCCTCATACTGTTGACTCATGTTGAACTTGTGGCCTAGATCCTTTTCACATGTGCTACTGGCTTTAAAATGATTTTTGTGTATCTGGGGGGGGCACTGCTCCCCCGGCTATGCCCATGCTCAGAGCGATGGACAGGAGCCCTGGACCACCATCTTCTCTCTCTCTCAGAAATCTATAATATCACATCAGATCCAATAGGGGCCAAATCCACTGTCCATAAAGGGTTTCTGGAGTCACAGTGAAAAGCTTTCTGAAAAGTGTCGTTCTCATCTGGCAATGGAAAAAAGCGCCATTCAATCTTAGTTTGAAAGGCATGCATGAATGAAACAGCAGGAAGCGTAATGTGTGAATGTAGCATGGAAACATGTACAATGCTCTTCTTGTCACATGCACACATGCCATCACAGAACTAGAGAATTAACTCAAAAGGGCAACTCAGTGATGAAGGGAGTGCAGCGTGTTCCAGAAGACAAGTGGTTGGTGCTTAAAAAAATAAGCAGAAGAAGACAACAGGAGAGGATGAGCCTAGAGACACAAGAGAAACTGCTAAAACTGCATTGTGGGGGAATATGTATTTTCCTCTCCTATTAGCAAAACTTACTGTGTTGTATCCAAAGTTGCTTATTCGGGAGTAAACGCAGGAAATCATTGGGACACCCTTCCAGAGGGAAAAAAGCAAAACAAAATCGGGTGGCAAACCGCACTCCTCCCAGAGTTAAAAAACCCCAAAGAACAGAATAGTGTGATTCTCCTCTCAGCAATTCATTTCCACCACCACCCCTTGAGTACTGGAGCGCAAAGACAAAAGAAGAAGAAAACTCCCAGGGTTTCGCCCCCAGTTTGCCAAGTAAAACTCACGGGATAATTTACAGCTCATTGAATCCCCCAACAAAAGCAGCAAAGACCTTGGACTGCACGTGGCAGGCTTTTAAATGAGGGTTGTGGGGAAACCAAAAGCAACATGCTCAGGCAAGCTCTGCAAAGACGCTCTGGACATGATGGCACGGGGGGGGGGGAGCCGCAGCTACACCTCTGCAGGAGCCTTTAAGGATGGGACATAGACGGGCAGGGAGAGCAGGACCTGGCCCACCTTGCAGTGAGCTGGGGAGGCAGGCAGGGGGACGGTGGTTGCCGATGCTTTGCCACTTGTGCCGGTGTTGGCTTGGGAGTTGCAGGGTGAGGGGTCCTGTGGCAAATATCACCCCCTTCAGGATGGTACCCGGAGCAGTGCGCCCCCTCTCCCTTCCTATGCCACTGCCAAGAACTCAGCTACATTAGTCAAAAAAGTTTTCAATGTGTTATAAATATGCAACACCAGATGGCACCAGAGACTAAAAGAAATTTCTATGCAATTTTTACATAGCTTTTTCTTTTCTTTTGTTATAACGATTTAATTACTGACTTATTTATAGTGGTCCCAGTCCCCCCCCCCCCGTGTGTAGATCCACCCCAACAATTGGTGAGGCTCCTAATCTTCCTTGTTATGTAGTTCCCTTTAAACAAAACAAACTTTGGATTATCTGTTTTCCATTTGATCTTCTGGCTACCGCTCTAGCCCTTTAACACTGCCCATGCCAAGTACTGGGGGGAGAATGAAGTTTATATATTCAAAATAAAACTTTTGTTTCCGTAATTTTCTTCAGATAAAGTCCACAAGGAAATAGAAGATGCTTTAGGTTCTTCTCACACAATCTGCTATCAAGATAAGAAGAAACTGCCCTACACCAATGCTGTGATTCATGAAATGCAGCGCTTTAAATATGCCTTATTTATGGGGTCTCCTAGGCAATGTACAAAGGATGTGAAGATGCGTGGTTTTCTCTTTCCCAAGGTAAAGAAGAGTGATACAGCTGCACGCCTGTATCCCAAGAGTCTATGAGCAGGTTGCAGCCCCCAGCCATGCAGGAACTTCCTGTGTAGTCTAAAACAGGAGTTCCATCTGCAGACATGTTTCACTAGTGCTATTCCTGGGGCCATGTGGCACCTCAGAGGAGTATGCAGTGGCCAAATGTCTCAGCGAGGCCTTTTTGAAACAGGTGTTGGGGGAGGCTCTGCTGTGTTTCTGCTTGTACAGAAATATTTTTTTAAATAGAAAAAAGTTGAGGATGAATATGGCCACTGTTAAATACCCACCTGTCCCCCCAAAACCCTAAGTTTCAATTCAGTTGGAACTCTGCAAAGATTCATCCTGGGAGAGTGAGGGAGAATCCTGGAATGTGTTGATCTGAATGCATTCCAAGTTAATTCTTTCTTCTTTGCAGGGGACTGCCATTCTTCCTGATCTGCGCTCTGTTCTTCTTGATCCAACACGATGGGAGACTCCGGCAGAGTTCAACCCAAATCATTTCTTGGACAAGAATGGACAATTTGTGGACAGAGAAGAATATCTGCCATTTGGTGCAGGTGAATGCAAAAGTCCAAGCTGAGTTGGGGTCTATAGACATGCTTATTGGTTGGCTTCCAGGAAATGACATCATCATCAGCAAGACAGTAGGGCAGAATGGATGCAATATCCCCTTGGCAGGAGTGGCACTGCTGGTCAGCAGGATGGGGCAAGGCTGTTGATAATTTAGGGAGTTTCTGGGTGGCTGATTTTGGACTCACAGGTACCCAAACCCTTATGGGGCCCCCATCACTGGCAATCTGGACATCTTCACACTTGCCACCCCATTGCCCTGTCCCTGAGAGAGGTAACACTGCCAGCACCAGGATGCTGTTGCTCCCTGTCACACGTCACTGCTGGATGCCATCCAACTTCTTTTCAGCTGACAAGGCTAAAGCTCCCCCACCTCTTTTCATGGAATGTAATTTAGCCTGCTATGAAACTATATTCAAAACTGAGTCTGCAGTTAAACTATCCCACTTCCGACTGAGGTTGAATAGTGACAAGACAGAAGTACTGTTCTTGGGGGACAGGGGGCGGGTGGGTGTGGAGGACTCCCTGGACCCTACCAGCCCACAGACTGTCTCACCAGAGTGGTGCGTGCTCTAGTTATCTCCTGATTGGACTACTGCAACGTGCTCTACGTGGGGTTACCTTTGAAGGTGACTTGGAAACTGCTATTAATCCAGAGTGCGGCAGCTAGACTGGTGACTGGGAGTGGCCGCCGAGACCATATAACACTGGTTCTGAAAGACTTACATTGGCTCCCAGTCCGTTTCCAAGTTTTGGTGCTGACCTTGAAAGCCCCAAAGTGTCTCAGCCCAGTATACCTGAAGGAGTGTCCCCACCCCCATCGTTCAGCCCGGACACTGAGATCCGGCGCCGAGGGCCTTCTGGCGATCTCACACTGCAAGATGTGAGGTTACAGGGAACCAGGCAGAGGGCCTTCTCGGCAGTGATGCCTGCCCTGTGGAACGCCCTTCCAGCAGATGTCAAGAAAATAAGCAACTATAATACTTTTAGGAGACATCTGAAGGAAGCCCTTTTTGGGGAAGTTTTTAATCTTTAATGCTATGTCATGTTTTTAATATTCGGTTGGATGCTGCCCAGAGTGGCTGGGGAAACCCAGACAGATGGGCAGGGTATAAATTCTTCTTCTTCTTCTTGATTATTTCACTTTCCTAACTATGTCTAGTTCTCCAAAGTATTATACAGTATAGCATGTTTTATAGCTGCGAAGTAATTGACACTGAAAAGTAAATTATTACTCACTTGCTGTCTTTCACTTGTCCCATCCTCAGGGTCTCGCATATGTTTGGGAATGCAGCTGGCAAAGATCGAAATCTTCGTCTTCCTGACCAGCCTGCTGAGAACATTCAGCTTCCAGCTGCCAGAAGGAGTGAAAGAACTCAATCAAGAGCCTTTACTTGGGACTACAACACATCCCCATCCTTATAAACTCTGTGCTATTCCCCGTGGCAATGCAAACCTCTGATTTTGTTTAAAAGCACCATTTTCCTCTCAGTGTCCCTCTAGTCCTACTTTACTCAAACTTCTGTCATTGCTTAAAATAGACACTTTTCCCCTTTTAGTGTAAAACCCATCTCACAATATTCAAACCGGATGGCAGCATGCTGTTGGCCATGTGAAGGTGTCAGTTGCTTGCACATTTATATTTTCCGTTGCTTAATAAGAGTAGAAAAACATAAGAGGAACTCTGCTGGACCAGGCAAGAAAGGCCCCGTCTACTCCTCCAGATGCCTATGGGAAGCCTCCATACAGGAAACTGAATGCAACAGCACTCTCCTCACTTACAATTTCCAGAAAGTGATATCCATAGCCACAGCATAGGCAGAACACAGCCCTTGTGGTTTGTACCCATTGATAGCTTTACCCTCCATGTACCTATCTGATTCTCTTTCTGAGCCATCCAAGTTGATTGGAATCGCTACATCTTCTGGGAGCAAATTCCATAGTTTAATGCTGCAGAGAAATGCTGTATTGGTCTGAAGGGAAGCCACTCCCAAATTTTGACTCCACACCTGAAATGAGATCTCTGGAACCATGACTTCTCTACCTACAGGTGTGTGATTGTAAGGCACAACCAAGTTTTATGCAAGCCAGATTTGAGGGTGGGTACTAGAGCATACATAGAATGCCCAGGGCAAACATGGTGTTTTCAATTCCCTTTTCACTCAGTGCACTCTGCCTGTGCTCAGAGATTTAGAGAAACCTTTTTAAATTTTGGGAAGCAATTGGGTTGCTTGGTTTTTTGGGGGGAGGGTTATGGTAAAAGATCATGCTGGTTCTGCTTGAGCAAGATTTTGGGCTTCTCCACCCTGGAGTATAATGTGAATTTGAAGTTGTCTGTCCTGACACCCGCTGCAAAGAACTGTGATCTTGTGTCATTAATTCCAAAACCAAAACACTTTCTAAGGCCTAATGACTCCTCCTTGACTGGGAAGTCAAGGAGGAGGAGGTTAAATCGGCCATGATTAAGTGGGGTCAAGACCATGGCCATACCACTGAGATGTACCAATGGCAGAATCTTTGGAAGGTAAATTGGAAGTTTACTGCGTTCTGTTCCGTAAGAGAAAACCTGAAAAAAAATGCTGTATAGCTGGTACTTGACGCCACGTAAGCTTTCCAAAATGTACAGGAATATCCCAGATATTTGTTGGAGATGTGGGAAAGCAGGTGGCACTATGTTTCATATATGGTAGACTTGCAGGAATATTAAAGGGTTCTGGAGTGATACTCATCTAGAATGTAAATTTCCCTAAAAAACCATAATCATTCCTACTGGGCATCACTGGTACTGATATTCCTAAGGATATAAGAAAAAGTTTTTTGTACGCAACTGCTGCCGTGAGTGCTTATTGCGACGTATTGGAAAAACGACAAAATCCCTACTAGAACTGAATGGCTTTTGAAACTGAGAGAATATGCAGAGTTAGCTTCCCTCTCTGAAAGAATTAGATATAAGCCCAGACAGAAGTTCATACTAGAATGGGATAATTTTAAGAAATATCTGAAAAGTAGCTGCTATAGTCTAAACATGGTGATAGCCTTTGAATGGTTTCTGTAATCAATGCTGATTAAGGAAAAAGACTTTAATATAGCAACGATGGTGTTACGTTAACATATGAGAGTGCTGGAGGTTAAATAGTTAAACAGGTTACCCAATCAGAACCCAGGAGGGTGGAGTCAGAGGGACTATCAAACCAGCTCTGGGAGGGGCAAAAAGGGGGAGTTCGTTGGGAGTTGGGTGGTTGGTTGGAGTGGGAGTGAATTGGGATATAGTCTGTGGGCAGATTGAGTTAGTGTAGCGAAATAAGCTGAGTCTGCAACAGTTAGGAGCTAGGAAGACATGTAAAATATCTGAGAGGTAGTTTAGTGCGTGAGAGCAGGTAGTGGAAGTTATAGGTCTGGATAGGCACCCCATGATTGTAACTGACTGAGACCATTTATGAAAACACACACTTGTTAAACTGCAATAAATAAACAGAAGTTTATGTTCCAATTTAACCCTGACTGGCCTCAGTATTTTACCTGGTAGGGCCTGGGTGGTGGCAGTGAGAAATAAAGTGGTAGCACAGGGATCAATATACGGTGAAACGTCCAGGGACCCTGTGTGATCGCCACAGAAAAGTGGTGGCAGTGGTGGGATACGATTAGTCTAAGAGCCTGTGAGGGGAAGCAATACACCTGGAGAGGGGGAAGGGTAAAATCGGTGAAGTGATTACCTGGCCCAAGGGTGTGATTGAGGTAAACCCCAGATTGCCATGAGGCCGAGATCACAATAAGAGCAAGAGATCTCAAAAGACTGTTCTGGCAGAGGCTTAGGCTCAGGGTCAGTGGATGTGAGCTTGAAAGGTTAGTGTGATGGCCTGGGATTCAGACTCGGATTCTGAACCTGAAGGATCCCAGCCTGCACAGGATTCCCCACCTCCAGAACCAGCTGAGCCGGGGCTGGGGCATGAGCCTGAAGGGTCCTCACCTGTGCTGGATCCTCAGGTGCAGGCACCAGCTGAGTCTGCTCTGGCTCCTGAGGTGATGGAGGACCCATTGCCTGCAGGTGCTCCACTCTCAGCCCCGTCAGAGGAAGCTGAGGTTGCCTCTGGGTCCAGTAACCCTCCAGCGCTCCTGAGCTGCAGAGGCTCAGGGCAGAGAGGCGGAGGGCTCGCCTCCAGGCCAGGAGATGCGAGTCACCAGAGGATCGGGGCCGCCCTATGCCTTGGGGCCACCCTATGCCTCTGGGCAGATAAAAGCTGGCCAGCCCTAGTCCCAAGTTGTAGGAGCAACATTGTTGGTTGCCAGTTCCTGCCTGAACCCTGTCCTGCCTTCCTGCCTGAGCTCTGACTTCACTCAGCTCCCTGCCCTGCACCCAGCTTCTGCTACTACGGATTGCCTCCCCGTTGCACCTTTGACTACAGACCGGACTTGGACCTTGCCTCTCGGGTAACCCACGGGACCAGCACAGTTAGAGGCAAAAACCTAAAGCTATACTTTGGGGACCAGGGTCTTGAAAAGCCAAGCTGGGAGGAACAGGGTTGAGAGTAAAATTCTCTTCTTTAATTAATTAGTGAAAATACTGACTCACACATAATGCCCCCCAAGAAGACCAAGCACCCCGTGAGAGAAAACCCATACGAAATCTCTGGAGAAGAGAATGGGAATCCCCAGGGGGAGGAAACGAGAATAGAAGAGATGACTAAAACCCCACCTGAAGTGGAAGTTCCACAGTTCTCAGAGCATTTTGAAAAGTGGAAATGAGTACAAGAATATAACTTGAAATTGGAGCTTGAGAAAAATAGAACTGAACAAGAATTGGAAAAAAGAAAAATTGAGGGCTGAGCTGGAAAGGGAACAGCAGCGGTTTCAGTTAGAGATGAGACAGTTGGAATTAATGGTTTAGGAAAATCGAAATAATAGTAGTAACACCGATGGGCAGAATCAAATGAAGATAGATTTAAAATGCTTTCCTGAGTTTAGAGATAAGGATAGCCCAGAAGCATTTTTAGTATCCTTCGAGAGAGAATGTCACGATTTTCAAGTGAGAGAGGAAGATAAAATGATGATCTTGAGAGCTAGAATAAGTGGCCCTCTAGCCAAAATATACACACAAATGACTGAGGAACAATCCCGAAATTTTGAGGTGTACAAGCAGTTAATATACACCCGCTTTGGGATTATCTCAGAGCAGTTGAGAATTTTTTTTAGAAGTGTGACAAAGGTGAGGGAGGAAACCTTGGTGCAAAGATAAAAACTTACCTCACGAGATGGTTAGAGCAAGAGAATGCAGACATGGTACCTAAGATTAGGGAAGTGATAGCATTGGAGCAATTTTACTACACAATAAATGGCCAATTGAAATACCTGATAAAAGAAAGGAACCCCAAGACAATAGAGGAAGCAGCTAGTTTAGCTGATAAAATAAATTAAATCAGAGACCATGGATTTGATGGGCCAGAATTTGGTGGGAGATATTGGGAAACAAACAAGAATAAATTTCAGCAAACCAAAGGAAAAATTACCTCAGAAACCGATAAGAGAAGTAGCCCCTCATCAAAAAGCCAACATGAGAAGGCACACACCCATATAAAGTTTACTGAGGGAAAAGTCAATAAAACAAGTTATGCAGGACCCAAAGACATTTCATGATGGAGATGTGGAAAATTAGGTCATAAAAGTTTTGATTGTAAAACAGGAAAAGAAACGTCCATTTGTAGCACCACACAAAAACAGACATATTGTATCCAGCCTGTGGAGCAGGGCCAGACTAGACAGGTTGTCAAGGGAACCAACATGCCAGCTAGGCCTGAGCCTGCTGAGGTAGTAGATGCCAAAGTCCTGCATTGTTATGTGATAGAACAAGATAATCTCTTGTTAAAGAACGCTGGAGAGTATATCTGGATAGACAGAAAAAGATATCTTGGGTTAAAGGACATGGGTTCACAAGTCACTATAGTCCACCCGGAGATAATCAGGGCTGAAGCCATAATTCCAGGAAAATTAATAAAATTAGAAGGCATTTGAAACAAGCAGAGATCCTAAAGGTGGTGGATATAGATGTCAGGTTCAAAAACTGGGCAGGGAAGTGGCAGGTAGCCCTTTCAGAAGAAATTCCCACCCCTGTGCTCATTGGTTGGGACATTTTAGAACATGTGCAGAGTACTTTCATAGTTACCAGAGCAAAAGGGAGCCTACAGTCACCTGATCCTGAGAGGGTGGATACAGTAGCAGAGGCAAACAATGCTGAACGACAACAAGGGGATAATCTGTGTGAGGAAGGAAAAGACACCTTTTTGTTTCCTTTGACTAAAAGTCAAACCCCAAGTTTGCCAAAAAGCAAAAAGAAGATACTGAGTTACAAATGTACTTTGAGGCAGCCGAGTTGGAGAGGCCGTTAACTCCTGAGTGCCCAGAACATTTTTGTTTGAGCAAGGACCTTTTATATCGAGAAGTCCTTCCCCACCATCTGGGTAGGGTGGGGGTGAAGAAGTGAGAAGACAGTTAGTAATCCCACATGAATACCGGGGCAAAATCCTGCAGTACGCTCACAATAGTGTATTTGGAGCGCGTATGGGGATCATACAAACAAAACGGAGAGTTGCTCAAAATTTTTACTGGCCAGGCATGGGGAAACAAATAAAACAATACCGTCAAGCCTGTGACATATGTCGGAGAAGAGGCACCGGTCAAGGCGAAACAAAAGCCAAATTGTGCCCCTTGCCTATCATATCAACCCCTTTTCAACGGTTAGGGCTGGACCTGCTAGGGCCATTGCCCAGAGCCAGCAAGCGGGGAAACAGATACATCCTCACCATAGTGGATTATGCAACCAAATATCCAGAAGCCATTCCATTGTGAAACATTGAAATGGAAATGGTGGCAAGCGCTTAAATTAACTATATGGGTAGATTGGGCTTTGCCAGTGAAACAGTCACTGACTTGGCTTCTTCTTTCACATCAAGACTAATGAAAAGGCTATGGGAAGTGTGTGGTATTAAGCATTTAACATCAACACCTTACCACCCTGAAACTAATGGATTAGTTGAAAGATTTAATGGAACCCTAATGAGAATGATTAAAACCTATACCGCAGAAAATCCCAATGATTGGGATGACAAGATACAACCACTACTGTATGCATATAGGGATGTACCCTAAGAAAGTACTGGGTTTAGCCCATTTGAATTATTGCTGGGATGTAAAAGGGCTCCTGGACTTACTTCGCATGAATTGGGAAGAACAGTGAGATCAAGTTCCAGAGTCCGTAGTGGAGTATTTGTTTAATTTGCAGAATACCTTAAAGGGATCCCTAGAGTTGGGGGGGGGGGATTTAAAAAGTGCCCAAACCAAGCAAAAAAACTGGTATGACAAGAAGGTGAGGGGAGAGACTCCATCAGGCAAGGTCTCCTTCCATCTGCCTTGCCCCACCCTCCGGCCCTGGGATTCTTCATAAGGAAGCTGTGCCTGGAGGAAGAACTGTGAGGGGAGAGACTCCATCAGGCAAGGCCTCCTTCCACCTGCCTTACTCCACCCTCCAGTCTCTGCTTCTCATTTTGTATTGTATTATGTTGTGCACTGTGGTTTGCTGTTGTTTTATTGATTGGAGTTTAGAAATTACTTGTTGTAACTGTTGAGTGGATTTCTGTTTAATTTTGAAATGCTGATGTTTAATATTATTCTATATTGTTTTAATGAATGTTGAATGTTATTTTATTTGCATATTTTATATTGTATTATGCATATTGTCTTATTTATATGATGTTAGCCACTCTGAGCCTGGCTTTGGCTGGGGAGAGCGGGACACAAATAAAATTTATTTATTTATTTATTTATTTATTTATTTATTTATTTATTTATTTATTTGGCCAGGGTAAGGTCATTTGCACTTGAGAGTGAAGTATTGCTGCTGAGACCAATTAAAGGGAACAAACTAGAATCATAGAATCATAGAATCAAAGAGTTGGAAGAGACCACAAGGGCCATTGAGTCCAACCCCCTGCCAAGCAGGAAACGCCATCAGAGCACTCCTGACATATGGTTGTCAAGCCTCTGCTTAAAGACCTCCAAAGAAGGAGACTCCACCACACTCCTTGGCAGCAAATTCCACTGTCGAATAGCTCTTACTGTCAGGAAGTTCTTCCTAATGTTTAGGTGGAATCTTCTTTCTTGTAGTTTGGATCCATTGCTCCGTGTCCACTTCTCTGGAGCAGCAGAAAACAACCTTTCTCCCTCCTCTATGTGACATCCTTTTATATATTTGAACATGGCTATCATATCACCCCTTAACCTCCTCTTTTCCAGGCTAAACATGCCCAGCTCCCTTAGCTGTTCCTCATAAGGCATCGTTTCCAGGCCTTTGACCATTTTGGTTGCCCTCCTCTGGACACGTTCCAGTTTGTCAGTGTCCTTCTTGAACTGTGGTGCCCAGAACTGGACACAGTACTCCAGGTGAGGTCTGACCAGAGCAGAATACAGTGGCACTATTACTTCCCTTGATCTAGATGCTATACTCCTATTGATGCAGCCCAGAATTGCATTGGCTTTTTTAGCTGCCGCGTCACACTGTTGGCTCATGTCAAGTTTGTGGTCAACCAAGACTCCTAGATCCTTTTCACATGTACTGCTCTCAAGCCAGGTGTCCCCCATCTTGTATTTGTGCCTCTCATTTTTTTTGCCCAAGTGCAATACTTTACATTTCTCCCTGTTAAAATTCATCTTGTTTGTTTTGGCCCAGTTCTCTAATCTGTCAAGGTCGTTTTGAAGTGTGATCCTGTCCTCTGGGGTGTTAGCCACCCCTCCCAATTTGGTGTCATCTGCAAATTTGATCAGGATGCCCTTGAATCCATCATCCAAGTCGTTGATAAAGATGTTGAATAAGACCGGGCCCAAGACAGAACCCTGTGGCACCCCACTAGTCACTCTTCTCCAGGATGAAGAGGAACCATTGATGAGCACCATTTGGGTTCGGTCAGTCAGCCAGTTACAAATCCACTGAGTGGTAGCATAGTCAAGACCGCATTTTACCAGCTTCTTTACAAGAATATCATGGGGCACCTTGTCAAATGCCTTGCTGAAATCAAGGTAGGCTACATCCACTGCGTTCCCTTCATCTACCAGGCTTGTAATTCTGTCAAAAAACAAGATCAGGTTAGTCTGACATGACTTATTTTTCAGAAATCCATGCTGACTATTGGTGATCACAGCATTCCTTTCTAGGTGCTCACAGACTGTTTGCTTAATGATCTGCTCCAGAATCTTCCCTGGTATTGATGTCAGACTGACTGGGCGGTAATTATTTGGGTCCTCTCTTTTCCCCTTTTTGAAAATAGGGACAACATTTGCCCCCCTCCAGTCTGCGGGGACTTCGCCTGTTCTCCAGGAATTCTCAAAGATGACTGCCAGTGGTTCTGAGATCATATCTGCCAGTTCTTTTAATACTCTTGGATGCAGTTCATCTGGCCCTGGAGACTTGAATACATCTAAACTAGCCAAGTATTCTTGTACTATCTCCTTAATTATTCTGGGCTGTGTTTCCTCTGCTGAATCATTTGCTCCAAATTCTTCAGGTCGGGCATTGTTTTCTTTATCGGAGAAGACTGAGGCAAAGAAGGCATTGAGGAGTTCAGCTCTTTCTGTGTCCCCTGTTTGCATTTCACCATCTTCTCCTCTGAGTGACCCCACTGTTTCTTTGTTCTTCCTTTTGCTACGAACATACCCATAAAAGCCTTTTTTGTTGCTTTTAACCTCTCTAGCAAGCCTGAGTTCATTCTGTGCTTTAGCTTTTCTGACTTTGTGTCTACACGTGCTGGCTATTTGTTTGAATTCCTCTTTGGTGGTTTCCCCCCTTTTCCATTTTTTGTACACATCCTTTTTTAATCCTAACTCAGTTAAAAGTTCTTTAGATAGCCACCCTGGCTTCTTTAGGCACCTTCCATGTTTCCGTCTCATTGGTATTGCCTGAAGTTGTGCTTTTACTATCTCCCTCTTAACAAACTCCCAGCCATCATGAACTTCCTTTCCTTTTAGTATTACTGTCCATGGGATCTCACCCAGCACTTCCCTAAGTTTTATGAAGTTGGCTTTCTTAAAGTCAAGAAATTGAGTCCTAGTATGCTTGGCTGCTCCTTTCCGCTGTATAGTAAACTTCAGAAGAGCATGATCACTCGCGCCTAATGATCCTTCCACTTCTACCCCACTAACCAGGTCATCAACATTGGTTAGGATCAGATCTAAAATGGCTGTTCCTCTTATTGCTTCTCCCACTTTCTGGACAATGAAGTTGCAAGGCCAGTGAGGAATCTGTTTGACCTTATGCTCTTGGCTGAGTTTGACATCCAACAAATATCCGGGTAATTGAAGTCCCCCATTACTACTATCTCCCTTCCTTTTGCATGCTTGGCCATCTGTTCCAGGAAGGCATCATCTATGTCCTCCGTTTGGCTTGGGGATCTATAGTAAACTCCCACAATGAGGTCACTGTTATTCTTTTCTCCCTTAATTTTGACCCAAATGCTCTCACTTTGGCTTTGAGATTCTAAATCTTGGATCTCTTCACAGGTATACACATCCCTGACATATAACGCCACTCCTCCTCCTTTCTTGTCTGGTCTTGTCTCTGAAATAGATTGTATCCCTCCATTATTACATTCCAATTGTGGGACTTATCCCACCAGGTTTCAGTGATGCCTATTATGTCATATTTAGTTTGCTGTACCAAGAGCTCAAGCTCATCTTGTTTATTTCCCATGCTTTGTGCATTAGTGTACAGACATTGAAGTCCATTAATCATTCCCCCGTGTCTCTTATTTAAGGATTTTTTCCTCCCACCACTAGGTCTGCGTGCTGTTTGCTCCATTTGGTCTATGACATTTGGATGATCATCCTGCTTGGCAGGGGGTTGGACTCGATGGCCCTTGTGGTCTCTTCCAACTCTATGATTCTATGATTCTATGATCTTCATCAATTGATAGACTCCTACCTTCAGGAGCACTGTCTCCCTCCCCCACATTAGTCAGTTTAAAGCCCTCCTGATGAGGTTTCTGAGATTTTTGGCAAAAACATTCCTCCCAACCGTTGTGAGGTGCAGCCCATCGCTTGCCAGAAGTCCATCTTCAAGAAACTGCAGTCCGTGATCTAAGAATCCAAACCGTTCCTGTTTACACCATTTGCGAAGCCAGCTGTTCACTTCCACTATTTTTCCCTCTCTCCCTGGGCCACGTCGTTCAACTGGGAGGACAGATGAGATGACAATTTGTGCATTTAATTGCTTCAATTTCTTGCCCAGAGCCTCGTAGTCTCTTTTGATCTTCTGGAGGCTATTGCTTGCAGTGTCATTGGTTCCCACATGAACCAAGAGGAAGGGGTATTTGTCAGTGGGTTTTATGATTCCTTGCAGTCGTTCAGTTACATCTTGGATCTTAGCCCCGGGGAGACAGCATACTTCCCGAGACATCTTGTCAGGCCCACAGATCACTGCTTCTGTTCCCCTCAGTAGGGAATCCCCTATCACCACTACACACCTCCACTTAGGTTTGGTCGGGGTTCTTCCATGAGCTGTCCGTTCCAAGGTCGCCTGCACATTCCCTGAGGACTGACTTTGCTGCTCGTCTTCATATACCTGATCGACTGTAATGAGGGAGAGATCCTCAAATGGAGTCTGTTCTTCGTCTTCCATGCTAGGGGAGAGGACCTCAAAGCGATTGTGTATTTCTAAACAATCAGAGCGAACCCTGGGCCTCCTACTTCTTTGAGTCACGTTTCTCCATATATCTGGCTCCTGTGTTGGTGAACTAGCCTCCTCAGGGGAGTCCCCTGTCTCCTCCTTGGTGGAGATGGTGTGCTCTGTTGCTTCCAAGAAGAGCTGCAGCTCTCTAATTCTTTGGAGCGTAGCTACACGTTCCTCCAGTTGCTGGACTTTGTCTTCTAAGAGGGCAATCAACATGCAATTGCTGCAGGTAAAGCTGCCTGCAACCTTTGGCAAGATGGCAAACATTGCACAGGAACCACAGGCGACTGCAGCTGTTTCCTCCCCCTCCATCTTGAGAACGTGTCGTTGGGGGTGGCTACAGCGGTCCTCCATCATAAAAAGCGTGAAGACAGGACAAATAACTCCCCCCCAAAAAAACCCTAGGTCTCCCCCAACAAACGTTTGAGACTAGCTCCCCTAAATCTAAAAGATGGATCAAACTAGGCGCGCACCGCTGCCCTGCAAGCTCTGATAAGCTCCTCCCACAGCTAATCACCTGCCTCAACAGAAACCCTGCCCCCTCTGACCTTTGCACAGGGAGAGCAGCTAATCAGCCACAAAGAAACACACACACACAAGAAAACCGTTTTTGCTCCTTCTTCAGCTGCTGCCCTGCAAGCTCTGATAAGCTCCTCCCACAGCTAATCACCTGCCTCAACAGAAACCCTGCCCCCTCTGACCTTTGCACAGGGAGAGCAGCTAATCAGCCACAAAGAAACACACACACACAAGAAAACCGTTTTTGCTCCTTCTTCAGCTGCTGCCCTGCAAGCTCTGATAAGCTCCTCCCACAGCTAATCACCTGCCTCAACAGAAACCCTGCCCCCTCTGACCTTTGCACAGGGAGAGCAGCTAATCAGCCACAAAGAAACACACACACAAGAAAACCCTTTTTGCTCCTTCTTCAGCTAAACTACAATTAGCTTGGGAAAGACCATATAAAATTATAGCCAAAATGAATGAAGTAAATTATGTGATCCGGCAAGGAGAGGAAGGGCGGAAAGTGGTGCATGTAAATATGATTAAACCTTATTTTAGAACAGAAATCTGGACAGTGTATGCCCTACGAGAGGATCCAGGTGAACCAGACATACCATGCTGGGGGGGGGGGGGGCGGACAAGAGAGAGTCCCAGGGTAGTTTAAAGGGCATAAAATTGGCTCCGACTTTAACCCTTAAACAGCAAGAGGAAGTAAAACAGATCTTGCAGGAATACGAATCCTTATTCCGTAATATACCAGGAGTGGCCAAGGGTGTGGAACATCAGATAGACACAGGGGAAGCCAAACCCATTGCTGTGAACCCCTACCATATAACAGGAGGGTATGTGAAGAAGGTTGGCAAGGAGGTGCGGGACATGTTAAAAGCAGGAATTATTGCACCTTCAGAAAACCCTTGGGCAGCCCCTATAGTGCTATTGGACAAGACCGATGGATCGGTATGCTTTTGTTTGGATTTCAGAAAACTGAACCATGTCACCAAAGCAGATGCGTATCCCATGCCACGATTGGATAATCTGATAGAGACCACTGGGTGATGTCATTACATCACGTGTTTAGATTTGACCAAAGGATATTATCAGGTCAAAATGAATCCGAGGGACCAAGAGAAGACAGCATTTAGAAGTCCCTTAGGGCTCTATGAGTTCAAAGTTACGGCATTTGGGTTAAAAAATGTGCCCACCACGTTCCAAAGATTAGTGGACAAGATTCTAAATGGACTGAGCAGGTGCACAGTTGCCTATTTAGCTGATATTGCAGTGTTCAGTGTGACCTGGGAGGAGCATAAAGTACATTTAAGACATTTACAGCAACTTAAGGAGGCAGGGTTGACTATCACAGCGAACAAATGCCAGATAGGTGGTGCGACTATACAGTATCTAGGACATATGATCGGAGGAGGGGTAATTAAACCAGTAGAGGCAAAGGTTGAGGCCATTTCCACCTGGTCTACCCCTACTTCCAAATGGAAGGTACTCGCTTTCTTAGGACTAGCAGGGTACTATAGGAAGTTTATTCCAAACTTCAGGAAACTAGCAGCACTGTTATCCGACCTTACGCGCAAGAAGGAGCCAGACGAAGTCAAGTGGACATCAGCCTGTCAGCAGTTCTTTGGCGCATTGAAAGGAGCCTTGATGCCAGGACCCGTTCTTGCAGCGCCAGACTACAATCAAGAATTCACTGTGTTCACAGACGCTTCAAATGCCAGAATTTGGGCTGTATTATGCCAGCCAGGACCAGAGGGAGACCTGCATCCAATTGCCTACATCAGCAAAAAGTTACTGCCTAGAGAAAAGCACCTCTCAATGGTTGAGAAAGAATGCTTGGCAATTGTGTGGGCCCTTCAAAGATTGAAGCCGTATATCTGGGAACGAGGCTTTGTGTTATGTACAGACCACTCACTATTGATATGGCTGCGATCGATGAAGAGTAAAAGTAAGTTGCTGCGGTGGGTCCTATTACTACAAGATTTCAATTTTACCATCAAAAGTGTGAAAGGATCCTTGAACATTGTGGCGGATGCCTTATCACGAAAACCAGAGAGTGAAGGATGAACAGAGACAATCAACAATTTACTTGTTTATGTATGTATATATATAGGAAAAAAACAAAACAAAACTGTTTGGTCAGGAGTGTAACTTTAAGAAGTTAACTTTCCTGAATCGAAACTTCTTAAGGGGGGAGGTATGTGACATTAACATATGAGAGTGCTGGAGGTAAAATAGTTAAACAGGTTACCCAATCAGAACCCAGGAGGGTGGAGTCAAAGGGACTATCAAACCAGCTCTGGGAGGGGCAAAAAGGGGGAGTTCGTTGGGAGTTGGGTGGTTGGTTGGAGTGGGAGTGAATTGGGATATAGTCTGTGGGTAGGTTGAGTTAGTGTAGCGAAATAAGCTGAGTCAGGATGTAGCCTTATTTGAGTTCACCGATTGGGTCTGCATTGCTCTGGGACAGGAGGAAGGAAGTCAAATGACACCGAGGTTGGTTCAAAGAAAGACTTTATTCTGCTCTCCGGATAGCAGAAGGCACTTGCGTAATCAAGTCCACAGCAAGTCCAAAGAAATGACAAGTTTCATGCAGTATATATATTCTCCAGGCACCCTCTCCCCCTTCCCCAGCCACGTCAGCTTGCACACGCAGGTTGACATCACAGATGTTCCTGCTCCGGCACTCTTAACCATAAAAGGGATTTCCTTCCTGCACTCCTGAACATAAAAGGATCTTCCTCTTCCTACTCTTATCTTGGAGGAAGGGGTCATCATCTCCGAGAACACGCTTCTGGCGTTTTTCCCAGAGTTGGGTCTGTGCATCTTTGTGGTGGGAACATAAGATAAGGCACAAACGTGTTTACTCTGTTCTACTGGTACAGTTAGGGTCATCCTTGATGTCACAAACTGATAAAGGAGAGAGCTGTGTTCTTGTTATGCATTTGCTCAATGGCTCAAGTTTATGCATTTTAGCTAAGGAAAAATAGGGATTTTGGTGCAGTTTAAAACTGCCTGCACAGTCAGTTTTGGGTTTTGGGAAACCCATTCCTTCAAGGAACAGTTAGGAGCTAGGAAGACAAGTAAATATCTGAGAGGTGGTTTAGTGAGAGAGAGCAGGTAGAGGAAGTTATAGGTCTGGATAGGCACCCCATGATTGTAACTGACTGAGACCGTTTATGAAACCACACGCTTGTTAAACTGCAATCAATAAACAGAAGTTTATGTTCCAATTTAACCCTGACTGGCCTCAGTATTTTACCCGGTAGGGCCTGGGTGGTGGCAGCGAGAAATAAAGTGGTGGCACAGGGATCAATAGACGGTGAAATGTCCGGGGACCCTGTGTGATCGCCACAGATGGTTTATTAAGTAAAAATGACAAAATTATGTAATATATGTAATTAAAAGGATAGCTGTATGGAGAGGATGGGAAGTTACACGTTCATGAAGAAAATACATAGCCAAAATTTAATGTAACTTTGGTAATCAATGATATGTTTATTTAACTGAAAAAGACGATTATGATTTCATGTTGTATATAGGTATAAATGAACAATAAAGCAAAATTTTAAAACAAAGAGGGGGAAAAGAACGGTGATCTTGTACATTTCCTCCAATGAATTTGGATTCCGTTGGCCTGAGGATAATCCAGTAAATGGTGAAAAAACCTTCCCCAAATTACTGCACTTTGGACAGCGGATGCTTTGCACTGGCGGTGGGAGGTTTTCTGGCAGATGAACCAGACTTTCACTACTACACTCCTTTTGACTGTATGCCCCCTCGTTCCCAGTGTGATCATTTGTGTTCCAGAGAAACTTGTGGCAAAATTTGTGCTCTCTTTTCTTCTTCTTATTTGGATGGGATTTCCATGCTCTGAAGGAATACTACTTGCTTCTGATAACTTCTTCGACGTTGCTTGTTAAGCATGCTGGCATCTTCTTAGCCCTGGTGGTACCTTTGCTGATCTGTGGTATACATTCTAGCTGAGCACCTAATACTGCAGTTTAAAAATAACTCCCTAGCATTCTGAACATAGGATTTGGCCTTATGCCAAATCAGACCATTGTTCCATCTAGCTCAGTCTTATCTACACTGACTGGCTGTGGCTATCCAGAACTTCAGACGAGACTGTCTCCCAGTTGTACCCGGAGATGCCATGGATAGGACACAGTACTATTTTTCTAGAAAAACAGATGCCAGAACTCACCGCAAACTCCTCCTCCCTCCTCCTCCTCCTTTCTTCTTTAGAGAACATGTCCAGCCCGACCTTGAGATGCTGGGTCTTTTGCATGTACAATTCACGTCCTACCACTGCGCAACAGCCATTTGTCTTTCTTGGGCAGCAGCTGCTACTTTTAAAAATATAATATTTTCTATTTTGACAAAGTGATAATAAATAAGAATAAAAATGTGCACCCTACCCCCGAGACCATTCCATTGTAACTATCCAACCTCCCAAAATTTCAACACCTCTTGTGATAGTTTGACCCCTTTCTGTTTTAGCAGCACAAATTCTGCAAACACGTTCCATGTCTCCTGCGTATTCCCCGTCTTACCTTAATAGCACATGTTAATTTATCATTAATAGCTATATTAAGGGCTATTGCCATGAGGGCTGAGGGCTTCCCATGGGCATTTGCATCGGGCCTTTTCCATATGCAATTTTATTTCATGAATGTATGGTACATATTTTCCCAATGTTTTTAGGACAAATCAGTCTTACACTGGCCAAAATTCTAATTGCAATTCATATTAATCAGACTTCCTGTCATCTGAGTGACACATGTAAGAATGTTTATAGTGTTTGACTGTAGCACATGACTTGGGATCACATTCCAAGGTTACTTGGATATGATGTCAGAACATTTGTTGCTTATTCCTTTTTAATAAGAGAGTATATAAAGAGAGAGAAATGTTGATTTCTCTGAGGAAAGCAAGATCTCCTTAGAGAAAGAGTGTTGAACTTAACCAGGAATCCTAAAAAGTATCCAGGAGAAAGAGAAAGCAAGAGAAGGATGGAAATAGGGGCATTTTTTATTGTTATGCTGGTGGTTCTTCTGATTCTGCATTTCCTGAAACAGCTCTGGTCAAATAGGCACTATCCTCCTGGACCTCTCCAGCTTCCTCTCATTGGAGGCGTGTGGTGGATTGGGGTGAAGCTTCGTGATGATACTTTCATTAAGGTACTTATTTCTAACTCAGTCTAATATGAACAATTATTTTATCTATTTCCCTTAACAACTATGATATTTCAGCTTAAACAATAGTAAGGGTTAAAACAGTAAATGTCATGGCCACAACCAAGCACAGAATAAAATGTGATGAAACCCCTACATTTACTGAAACTGAATTTAATTAAAAATCCCCCAATGTTCCATTGTGAGAGAAGTGTTTTCTAGAGCCACTGTACCCTCCCTCCATCCATTCATCTCTTACCCATCATGGACTTAGGGGACTCAGTCCCTTGGGGAATTGGGCAGCAAATGCCAACCACCCCTATTTTTTCTATATCACAATCGGAAAGGTAAGTTGTTGTATACTCAGTGGGGGAGGAACCCTCTTCATCACCTGGGGTGGTACACCAAGGGGTGGGGCAAACCGCCTGGCAGCCCAATCAGACTACTCATGCACAGCAGCCCATATGGACACCGTGTGCGAGCGGCAGCTCATACGGATGCCGCAAGCGGCGCCCATACTGACTGCTTGTGTGCCCTTCGCTGCTCCACAGCTGGGAGGAGGCAGTGGCCCATCTTGACACCCCCCCCAGGGTGGCACCCGGGGTGACCTGCCCCCTCTGGCCCCCTCTTCATACGTCACTGTGTATACTGTTACATGTTATGTGCTTCCACGGTGTATGTTTATAACCAACCAGAGAATTAACATGAAAAATCTTTATCTACATTCTTTCAAATCTTCTAGAGCCATCACTCCTGGTGTATATGAACATTATATATAAAAAGAAACCCCACAGCACTGACCACAGACACATAAGAAAATGCATTTTCAAAAGAGTGAGCACAGAGATCACTCTGCATTCATTCATGGCAACCCTTCAACAGATACAGACTTATCTGTTGCAGACCTGCATATGCTATTCAAGCTTTTAAGCCTGGAAAAGTCTTCATCTTGTTCATTGGAAATACAAACACTTTTTTAAAAAAGCAATTCAAAGACTAATACAGCAAATAGCATCTCTGCAGTAAATGCTAATCTCCAGGTAATACTCCCAGCAAGAGCAAAAGGCCAGGTCTGTGAAATCAGCATCAGAGAGTCATTTGAAAGCACCAGCTGCAGCTGTGAGACTAATGGCACTGAGACAGGAAGGTGCACAGGCTGATCCTGCTACCACTTACTAGTCAACACTTCTCATAGAGAAAATGCAACAACATTTTGGCATGTGTATTTTCCTGATTTCACCTGGCTCCCCATGATGTAATTATCTTACTTTATATGTTTTTGTGCTTTTCATTATTAATCAGATTCTTGTCCTTTTATATTAGTTTCTATATTATTATTATGTGTGTTGTTTGTATCTGCAGGATGAAGGAGGCTTAAATCTGAAAGACACCACACAAAACAAGCAGCTGAGCAAATGAAATAGTTTATTGCAATATACTCTGGAGCTTGTCCTCCCACTCTTCCCATGTGTGATGCAACATGGCCCAGAATGCTATGCACTTCTCCTCTTCCAACAGATGGATGGACACCAAGTTCACTTGGCAGTGTAGCAGGAGATCATTATCTATTTCCAGGAAAGCCATGGGACTTTTGTAGCTCATATGTAGCCAGGGAAGACACGAGACAATATTTAATTTGTTTGTTTGTTTGTTTAATACATTTATAAGCCAAATTACTCAGACAGGTATTTCTTAATTCCTTCCCACTTAATTCCACCCTCTTCTTAATTCCTTACCACAACTTTGTGTAACCTTCCCCAAAAATTTCAATGTGTGGGGGTGACAAAAGAAATTCTGCACCAGGTACCATCTGACTTGCTATGCCTTTGCTGTTGTGACCCACCGTGGGTCATAAACCTGACCCAGTGCTCTAGCAAAGCTTATATCAACTTGATGCCCTCCAGACTACAATGCCCATCTGCCCCAACCAGCATGGCCAATGGTCAGGGATGATGGGAGTTGCAGTCCAACAGTATCTGGTGGACTCCAGTTTCCACATCCCCACACAAAATGTTTTTATGGTGATGATGAAGAAGCCTCTAGCAATGGCTGGCTCATCTACTTGCCTGTCATCAGATGGCTGGAGACTATGAAGTGCCTCTCTGTTGCTCTGATCCCATGCAGGGAAAACACGGGCAGGAGGGAGTAAAACAAATTGGTTGGAATGAAGGAAGGAACAAAAGAAAGTAAAGGAGATGCTGGCAAGAGAAGAGAGTATAGTGAGATGCTTAAGAGGCGAGGAAGGCTGAAGCTCACATATTAGGTTGAAATAACTATCTGAACATAGCATTCCTCTTCTCTCTTTTGACCCAAATGGTAGATGGCAAAGCAATATGGAAACATTTACACCCTTTGGGCAGGATATCAACCCTTCATAATACTGTCTGGATTCCAAGCAGTGAAAGAAGTGCTCATTGACCACTCTGAAGAATTTGAAGACCGACCACAGACTCCTTTCCTTATGACTATAGCAAACGGAAAGGGTAAGTAGTGAAGAATGAGAATTTCTGCTGGTACATTCCCTGAAGAAAACATTTAAGTGGCTGTCTGGAAAAAGAGAACAAAGGTTTTCTAATAATGTGGTACTGAACAGGAAATAGGGGTTTTATGCAGTGCCAGTTCTTATCTGAGAAGACCCACTGAAATTAATGGGCATGGCTAATGTGGGTTTATTAATTTCCATTAGTCTACTCTAACAAGTGCTTTATGGAAGTCAGAATTGTACTGCACTGTGGTTAGACTGAACTGCAGGTAGAAGCTTGTTTCCTGTTGCCGTTGCAATGCATTAACTGTCCTGGCCCTCAGCGCTGAATGAAGGGCTTGAACTCTCTGCTCTTTCTGCTGAAGGCTTTGATGCCTACATCAGATCAGAACATTGCCAAGACACAGCTTACAAGGTGGAATGGGTACATAAGAATAGGTAATAGACACACAGCTAAATGCTAGCTAAGATGTTGATCCAACTAGTGATACATCCCCCACACCTTCCTTTTGGAGATTGAGGTGGGTGACTGGCATCCAAGGACTGTGAAGCAAGTGGGTACTCCTTCAAATGGGTTGGGCCTGCAAGGTTTGTTCATACCTGGCATCTCTATGTCCTTAATGAAGGAGACAGTGTTGGTGCCAGCTTGGCACCCAATTTAGTCTTAGTCACCTCCTCAGAATGGAGAGGCAACTCACTGGCAATTCTATTTTGCACAGTGGTTCTGATCCTCTCTCCAGGTCAGTTTCATAGAATAGAACTGGGTGCTTGTATTTCAATCCCTTGGCAGTTATGCTCTGGTTTGTCACAGTTTACCATTTGGCCCCAATTCGTTTTAACTTCTGCATAAAGCCTTTGGCAGCAGTGATTAGCAGATTTGGGGCAAGATGTTGTCAACACCCAGGGACTTCCGGGGAGGCGCCTCCGGTAATGGCGGAATTCCTCTGACCGGGAGGAATCTGCTCCGTGGGAATCTGGGTCTGGCCGCCACGGCGAAGGCGGAGACCCGTTAAAATCACAGGAGGGAGAAGCCTGTGAACGTGGGATTCGGCGGGCACCTTTTGCGCCTCCCCCACTCGCGGGGAACCCCGGTTTTTGGGGCTCTGGAGCGACGTGGGGTGAGCGGCGCAGTGCATCAAATTGTCTGCTTCTTCCACGGAGCAAAGCCGCATAGCTGTTGTCGGAGAGTGCTGACCTTTTCCTGTGGACAATTTGACTTTAAAGTAATTACCCGTGAGTAGAGCTGAAGCGGAAGAATTGGATTTCTAGATGTTTAATTTGGTACCGTAACGGGGAGGTTCAAAACAGGAAGTCCGCCTCCCCCTTTTGTAAATAGACTGAGGCAATGAAGTTGCAAGCTGGAGTCCTGGAAGGTCTTTTGTAAAAGATCAAATTTCCAACGGTAAAGAACATTAAACCCCCTCTTGGAGGCGGGAGAAGAGAGGGGGAAGTTGCGGATTGAGTATGCCTGCGGGAGAGAGCGATGGGACTTAAAACACCGCCGCTCTGACCCTGGAAACGGGCTGCTAGTAGGACTGACGTCTTTTGGAATGTTCATTGACAGCGTTTAGAACGTTCATTGACAGCTAGTTAAATAAGAGAAATACATTGTTTCTACTGTCTCCGGCTGCTTTAAAAAGGAGTAAAAGTAACTGAAAATTGAAACTAATTTGAAACTAATTTTGGATTGTTTAAAAGAGGATACTATTGACTATTACTAATAGAAACTGTTTCCCCCTAGTGGAAGCCTTTGAAACCGGTTGCTTTACAAGAGCTGGACTAGGGGAATTTCCAGCTGCAAGTTAAAAACCGTGAGACTCTGGGACTGACCTTGAATCTTTTAAGTGTTATGGTAAATGGAAGAGGAAAAGCAGACCAGTCAACTGCTGACAAAACATTAAGGTCTGGAGGACTTGGTAACAAACCAGGAGAGGTCTATCATTAGGCCCTCCTGTTCTTTCTGTTGCTGTCTTTGTACTAGTATATTTAAAACCAAGAGGAATGTCGACAGAAGAGGCTTTAGTGGCTGCATTATATAAGATAAATGACTCATTGGATCAGCTTCACAGGAAAATGGACACGATAAATGCGAAAGTGGATGTTTCAATTACTAAAATTAACTTAAATACAGAAAGTATAAATAATACCAATACAGAAATCACCCAGAAATTGATACAAGAACCTATTTTGATATGGCAAACTGTGGAGGAAGTCATGGAAAAAGCTGTTGCTGCTGAAGGTAAAGTAACACAACTGGAGAGAAAGAGAAAGAGAGCCCCAGCCCTACAGAGGCAATTTGATGAACATAAGTTGACGCTTGCTATGACTGAACTTAAAGAAAAACAGACAAATTTGAGGATTAGAGTTCACCTTTGGTGGACATGCCCAAGGATTAAGACACTTTGGGAGATGATTCATAACGAAATGAAAAAGGTATTTAAATATACCCTTTTGAAGAAACCAGAGGCCTTTCTCCTGGGCATGGTCGGCCAATTGGTGTTAAAGAAGGATAGAATTTGTTTCATGTATGCAACAATAGCAGCAAGAATACTCATTGTGAAGTACTGGAAGACACAAGATTTATCCATTCGGGAAGAATGGCAGATGAAGTTGATGGACTATATGGAATTGGCGGAAACGACTGGCAGAAATCCGAGACCAGGGAGAAGAGCTGGTGGAAGAAGACTGGAAAAAGTTTAAGACTATTTATAGAAATATTGTAAAAATAATGAATGTTAGAAAAATGTTGGAATGAAGTTATATGGCTTTAGTAGAAATGCTATAATGAATCAAGTATAAATAGATTAATAGTGTATTAAAGGGAAAATAAGGCTAGAATATGTTAAGATAATTATAGGATAGAAAACAGAGGAAGATGGAAAGGAATTGCTGAAATAATTAATAGAAGTGGAAAACAAAAAGGGAGGTGTGAGGAGGTCGTGGAAATAAGGGAATGAAAGATAAGACATTGAAATTGTTTTGTGTTTGAAATGGTTTGTGTCTTGCTTTGTTAGTTTTATGTTTTTCTTTTTTTCTTTTTTTGTTCTTTCTTTTTTTGTCTTTCTGTTTTGTTGTGTTTAAACGGTTGAAAATTAATAAATATTATTTTTTTAAAAAAAGATGTTGTCAACACCCTGATGATGCTCAACTCTATTGCTCTGTAACATCTGAATTGGGAGAACCCATGCAAGCTCTGGATGTGCTGGATAAGGTGGTGGGTTAAATGAGGGCCAATAAAGTGAGTCTGAATCCTGGTAAGATGGAGGCATGTTAGGTGGGTGGTTCTTGAGTCTAGATAATTGTTCAGTTGCCTGCTATGGATAGGGCTGTACTTCACCTGAGAAAACCAGCTCATAGTCTAGAAGTGCGTCTGGCTCCATCTTTGTTGCCCGAGGCCCAGGTGACCTCACGGCCTTCTACCACCTTCATCAGGCAAGGCAGCTTTGAATAGTAAGATAGCTAAGGTGGTTTCTGGATCAGGTTTGGCAACCTCCAGGCTAGATTACTGCAATGTGCTGTATTTGGGGCTGCCCTTGAGGTTAATCAGGGTGAAAAATGAAGTGGATCAACTGTTCATGTGGGCAGGATATAGCCAACATTTTAGCCACTGTTGAAAGAATTCCACTGGCTGCCAATTAGCTACTGGGATAAGTTCAAGGAGGTGGTTTGGGTGTAGAAAGGTCTATACAACTTGGGTCCAAGATACCTGCAAGATCATCTCATTCCCTTCATACATCGTCAATCACCATACTCCGCAGGTGACGGTCTCCTGAAGGTACCGTCTTATTAAGAGTCTAGGGTTGCCATATTTGGAAGACAAAAAGAGGACACATTTGCCAACTTCTACTTTTAACTATGGATCAGACTTTTAACCCAACATATGGAAAGCCTAGCTTAGGCATCCTCCAGTAAACTTTGTATTGATCATTCATAATGATTTGTGCTCAATTCTTTCAAGGGTGTTATATCCAACTCCATTTTCAATTGTGCCTGCAAAGAATTTGAGGTTGTCATACTGGTTAATTTCCATTCAGTCATATCGCTTAACTTCCTGCTGAAAACCACAAATGCACAAACTTGTTACTGTATTGTCCTGCTTTCCCTGTTATATAGCTTCCCCACACAGTAATAATGTGGTAGCATTCAGGAAGCATCACAGAACTAACAAAGCAGAATAAATTGACCATCAATGCACTACTGTCATGTCAAGAATATGCTGCAGAATACATCCTCAATAAAATCCCAGTCTGGCTTGGCCAGTAGAAAAATAACTTGTTGACATCACACATCAGCCAAATTATATCTTTAAAAATAGTGTGGAAAACTTAGCTGAATTGGGGTTGTGACTGAAAATAACAGCAGGTGTTTACCGCTATGAGAAAACTCATGTGACATCTGCAGGTTCAGTCTTTATGGCAGAAATTGGCAGAGCTGTCCAGAGATCTCTCATTTTATGCAGGACCTTCTGGGACCACCTGATTTCTGTTCTATTATCCAACAAATAACCAAAACATTTGGGTGAATCACTAATAATTTTCTGAATGACGACAGGAAATAGAAGGTGAGATTCTGTTAGGCATTGTGTGAAGCAAATAGTGCTGGCCTATATTGCAGAGATACCCGCAAAATACACTGAGACAGACTTCACATCGTCTTGTAATTGTAATCTTGAGATACTGAATAGCTTGCACATTCAAGGGCATGAACTTCAGTTTCTTCTTGAATGGTAACTTAATTGTATCATTAATTTCTGTAAAGAAGAATTTCTCACTGATTTTCCATAGGTATTCCATTTTCCAATGGGCACACCTGGAGGCAACAGAGACGGTTTGGTATTGTTACTATGCGGAAGCTGGGACTGGGGAAGAAAGGCATGGAGCAGCAAATAGCAGAGGAGGCGCATCAGCTTGTGGAGATTTTTGCACGTTCAAAGGGTATAAGATGAGGGGTGATGGTGCTGAGCTGGCGTATGAAGATATATTTGTGTACTACCTCTGTCCATTTTAGAAAGGAATGTGATATGTTTTTCTTGGTTCCTAATGGAGATCACGGGTGGTGCTGTGGGTTAAACCACAGAGCCTAGGACTTGCTGATCAGAAGGTCGGCGGTTCGAATCACCACAGCGGGGTGAGCTCCTGTTGCTCGGTCCCAGCTCCTGTCAACCTAGCAGTTCAAAAGCACGTCAAAGTGCAAATAGATAAATAGGTACCGCTCCGGGGGGAAGGTAAACGGCGTTTCCGTGCGCTGCTCTGGTTCGCCAGAAGTGGCTTAGTCATGCTGGCCCCATGACCCGGAAGCTGTACGCCGGCTCCCTCGGCCAATAAAGCGAGATGAGCGCCGCTACCCCAGAGTCGGCCACGACTGGACCTAATGGTCAGGGGTCCCTTTACCTTTACGTTTAATGGAGATCCCAGCAGTTTCTCTTGGCCACCATGAAATCCCACTCTCAGCATGAACAGGAGTAGCTGAACTCACATTAGTAGAACTTTATTTTGCAGGACAACCACTTGACCCCTCCATGCCCATCACTAATTCAGTCTCCAACGTGATATGTGCTATGGCTTTTGGGCACCGGTTTGCTCTTGAAGATGAAAGGTTCCAGAAGCTGATAGAAGCCATAGATTTCTCCCTAAAATTTATAGGAAGCTTCGTTCATGCTGTGAGTAGTCATTTTCATTCCTGCTGATTCAGAGAAGTCACCCAGGGGCCTTATATTTCCCACTCAGCATTCTGGATTCCATTATGATAGAGATAGACTGTTGGAGAAGTGAGATGAGGTTTAAATCTAATCTGAGATAAGGGCTATTTTACAGCCTAATCAATTTCTTACCATGAATATAAAAGAGAGAGTAATGAAACTAGGTCCGCAAGTTGGAACTCTTTGGAGGAAAGACAGGCTAGAAATGGAACAATGGCCTTCAGAACAAGTCATCTATAGCCCACATAAATGAGCAGAAGTGAGCAAAATAATTTTCTCAGGAAGGGAATTACACTATGGCATAGTGTGGGTGGAGCCAGGCAGCCTGTGGCCCTGGATGTGACCAGATGCTCCTATGACAGGCTCCCTCATGATGTTGGAGCCGTGGGGAGGCAAGACATCAGATGATTTCCCCTCTTTCCTTTCTCTTTCTTAACTGTAATGTGTTTCTCTGTCCCCTTTTCTTCTGCTGGCTGCAACGAGCCACCAAAAGGCAAACTTTAACACTTCTCCTTCCCATCCTGCTGTGCTCCACATCCCTCCCTCACCGGCTTCTGTTAAAATAAGAAATTTTTTCACTTGCCAAAGAAAATCTCAAGCGGAACTGTGTTGAGAGGCATGCTTTGCCTCCCTCCTCCTGATCAGTTTCACCCAGAGCCTTGTCAAATTCACCACATTCTTCTTCAAATGTCCCGTTCAAACCTTGGTATGTGGAAATGAATTAGCCATTGCCTCCCCCTTCTCTCTCTCCTGCCTCTTCCTTGCCTCCTCCTTCTCATTATTCTGAGACCTCTTGGCTAGCATTTATTTATATGGGGATCGGCTCTTTTCTCCGCCCTCTCACCTCAGATTGCCCTGATGCAAACCCAGGATATGTATTTGTCTTATTTAATATTATTTGTTATTGGGAACAAAGTTCTTGTAAGGAAAGGAAATGGAAGAGACCCAACCTCTGAAGTGTTTGCTAGAGAGGTTTATTCAGAAAATGTAAGTAATTTATCTTTCATGAGAAAACTAGGAAAGAGGAAAAGCTCCCTTGTTAAAGGTTTAATAATAATAATAATTTATTATTTATAACCCGCCCATCTGGCTCAGTTTCCCCAGCCACTCTGGGTGGCTTCCACAAAGACAAAAAATACACCAAGATGTCACACATTAAAAATTTCCCTAAACAGGGCTGCCTTCAGATGTCTTTTAAAGATAAGATAGCTGCTTATTTCCTTCACATCTGAAGGGAGGGCATTCCACAGGGCAGGTGCCACTACTGAGAAGGCCCCCTGTCTGGTTCCCTGTAACCTCACTTCTCCCAGCAAGGGAACCGCCAGAAGGCCCTTGGCACTGGACCTCAGTGTCCGAGCCGAATGATGGAGGTGGAGACGCTCCTTCAGGTATACTGGACCAAGGCAGTATAGGGTTTTAAAGGTCAGCACCAACACTTTGAGGGACGCAGGTGGCGCTGTGGGTTAAACCACAGAGCCTAGGACTTGCTGATCAGAAGGTCGGCAGTTCGAATCCCTGTGACGGGGTGAGCTCCCATTGTTCGGTCCCAGCTCCTGCCAACCTAGCAGTTCAAAACACAAAGTGCAAGTAGATAAATAGGTACCGCTCCAGCGGGAAGGTAAATGGTGTTTCGTGTGCTGCTCTGGTTTGCCAGAAGCGGCTTAGTCATGCTGGCCACATGACCCGGAGGCTGTCTGCATACAAACGCCGGCTCCCTCGGCCAATAAAGCGAGATGAGCGCCGCAACCCCAGAGACAGCCACGACTGGACCTAATTGTCAGGGGTCCCTTTACCTTTACCTTTACCTTTACCTTTACCAACACTTTGAATTGTGCTTGGAACCGTACTGGGAGCCAATGCAGATCTCTCAGGACCAGTGTTATGTGGTCCCGGTGGCTACTCCTAGTCACCAGTCTAGCTGCCACATTCTGGATTAATTGCAGTTTCCGGGTCACCTTCAAAGGTAGCCCCACGTAGAGCGCATTGCAGTAGACCAAGCAGGAGATAACTAGAGCACGCACCACTCTGGCGAGACAGTCCGCAGGCAGGTAGGGTCTCAGCCTGCGTACCAGGTGGAGCTGGTAGACCACTGCCCTGGACACAGAATTATTCTGTGCCTCCACGGACAGCTGTGAGTTCAAAATGACTCCCAGGCTGCGCACCTGGTCCTTCAGGGGCGCAGTTGCCCCATTAAGGCCCAGGGAGTCCCACACACACGCCCGCCCCCTGTCCCCCCAAAACAGTACTTCTGTCTTGTCACGATTCAACCTCAATCTGTTAGCCACCATCCATCCTCCAACCGCCTCCAGGCACTCACACAGGACCTTCACCACCTTCACTGGTTCTGGTTTAAAAGAGAGTTAGAGCTGGGTGTGATCGGCATACTGCCCAAACCCCCTGATGATCTCTCCCAGCTGCTTCATATAGATATTAAAAAGCATGGGGGAGAGGACGGAACCCTGAAGCACCCCACAAGTGAGAGCCCAGGGGTCTGAACACTCACCCCCCCACTTTCTTGACACAGCCTATGAGAAGGGAGCGGAACCACTGCATAACTGTGCCTCCAACTCCCAGCCCCTCTCGACGGTCCAGAAGGATGTTACGATCAATGGTGTCCAAGGCCGCTGAGAGATCCAGCAGAACTAGGAAACAGTTCTCACCTTTGTTTGAATTTTTGAAGGAAGAGATGGGCATTTCTTGACTGGGGAACTGGGGAATTTAATAAATAAAATAAAATAAAATAAAATAAAATAAAGAAAGATAAATTTTAAAACCGCATTGCAAGATTTGTAGAACTGCACATTTCAAAGGATGGCTGTGTTTCAATTTGCATATTTGGCAAATTCACTCTTAAATGTCAACTGACTTGAATGTCTCCCCATCTGTATTCTCTAGCCACCCCCACCTCCTAACAAATGGCCTGGGATTGTGCCCAGTTTTGAATGAAGCCTGGGAGCTAGAAAAATACTTTGACCCTAGTTTTCTTTCACATATTCGGCTAGAGATATTTCCCAGAACCAGTCATTGTGAGATCCAAGAGAAGCTGCAGACACCTACCTTCTTCTCAGGAAGACTCAAACTAATCTTTTAAGTACTAATTCAAATGAATTGACTCATGAACTACATGACCAAGCTTCCTCATGGTAATGACGGCATGTCTGCTATCTTTCCTTTAGCTTTATGAAATGCTCCCATGGCTCATGAAACATCTCCCAGGGCCCCACAAGAAGGCCTTGTCCTGCACAGAGATGGTGCTTTCATTTGCAAAGGAGGAGATAGAGAAGCATAAGGAGAATCAGTCTCTGCATGATCCACAGGATTTCATTGATTTCTATCTACTTCAGATGGAGAAAGTAAGTATCTGCTTTGAAACTGAATGCTGCTCATCCAAGGAATCATTATATTCCCTTTTATAAGTGAATGCTAATCTCTTCCAAGGACACCAATATTTTTTTCCCTGAATCTCAGTTGAAAATGACATTGAGTTACTTTTTCCCAGATTTATTGGATTATTATTTTTCTTATTGAGTTGTGCAAACCACTATTCTGAATAATTTTTTTATTATTAGGGTTGTGGGCACTGGAGATCAGTTGATGGATCCAACAGGGCAGTGGGCAAATACGTTTGAAAACCCCTGTTAAACTCATGGGAACATACTCACCACTGAAATGTTGCCTGTGGTGCCCAAACAGTGAGAATGAAGAGTTTGGATTTGATATCCCGCTTTATCACTCCCCGAAGGAGTCTCAAAGCGGCTAACAATCTCCTTTCCCTTCCTCCCCCACAAAAAGCACTCTGTGAGGTGAGTGAGGCTGAGAGATTTCAAAGAAGTGTGACTAGACCAAGGTCACCCAGCAGCTGCATGTGGAGGAGCGGAGACGCGAACCCGGTTCCCCAGATTACGAGTCTATTGCTCTTAACCACTACACCACACTGGATCTCAAAGAATGCCCAAATAGTATGAATGGCCAACTCACCAAGTGGATTGTGGCAGCTGTTTCATTACACATTACAATGCATAGCAAGAGGATGCACTTTCACTTTCATCAGCAGGGGACCAAACAAATTCTAAAGAAAATGTTCCTAAACTAAATATGACTTCAAACTCCTACCTCATTTATTCCTACACCAGAAAGGTCAAAATATTTTTTCATCTTGCCTCCTTGGAACAATCTTTGAATACTCTATGGTGACTAAAGAATGATTAAATATGTTTAGTGCTAAGTAATGCACATTTTGAATATCTGCTGCCAGAGAGATTCTTTTGTATCCGTCTTCACCTGCCAGTGTTGGATTATTACCCCAACCCGCAGATTCTCAAATGCAGCACCAGCAGCTACCGCTGTGTACACAGGAAATGTGTACATGGATCTCTTTTCACAACCAGCTACGAAGCACAGGGCCAGCCCACCCATGAGGCAGGCTGAGGCAGCTGCCTTGGGCAGTGGAATGGCAACAGGAGGCATCCTAGCCTGCCAGTAGTGGAGAAGTGGAGTGGTGGCAGCTTCCTGCAAGATTTCACCAAACGCTTGCAAGATCCCACTGTCCTCATTGTTGTTGTTACCACATTGTGGCACTGCTATGTAACCAAAATAAGGGAGGTGGCAGTGACAGCAGGGCAGTGGAGGTGGCACCTTCCTATGTCACCTCAGGCAGTGTAAGAAGACACCTCACCCCTCATGAAGCATGTGTTGGTGGTATGCTAATAGGAGCAGGGGGAGTAAGATAAAATAAGTGCTGAAGAACAGATTGCAATGCAAGTAAATGACATGTCACTTTCCCCATTTTCGAAATCAGAGCAAAAACGACCCAGAGTCCACCTATGATGAAGAAAACATGGCTTTTAATATTTCCGGGCTCTTTGTAGCAGGGACATCCACAACCACCAGTTCTATGAAATGGGCACTTCTCCTCCTGGCAAGTCATCCAGATATCCAAGGTGAGAGAGGGAGACCTGTGCAGGGCTTCTTTTGATCTCTAGAGTGGGCTGTAATTCTTGTGTCAATTAATTGTTATTGATTTAGGAAATTGACGGTAAATTAATTCAAATTTACAACAAATTTAAAAGTTGATTATCTCCCACTCCCCGTTCAAGGTGTTAACAGCAAAGGAACGAGAGAAAAGAAACAATAACATACTTTCCCCATCCTTTCCTCAATTTCCACTGGCTGTGCAAATTCCTGCTTAGATTTTCATTTACCGTAACTATAACATTTCTTCAGTTATTTAATGTCAGGTGCTGGTGGTGGTTGTTCGTGAGTAACCAGGCAGGACTCCAACCTGTCTTTTACAGGTTTTATTGTGCAAACGATTTACAGTGCAGATCTACAAAGTTCATGTCCATCTTAGTCACTTGCAGAATCCAGTAGTGGCCCCTTTCAGCTTCTCCCCCAACATAAGAACTTTGGCATCCCAAGCCTCCTCCTCCCCTCCTTGCGTTTCACCCCTCTGCGCAAGCTGGGCGACGGAAGTAGCGTGTGTGCCTCCTGGCTAGCCAGGCTAAGTGAGGCGCTTGGGCTCTCAGCAGCATCCTCGAGCCCTTTCCTCTCTTGGCTGGCCCCTTCCCCCTCTTCTCCACGGAAGGTGTGGCTTTCCCCACTATTGGATGTGGAACTGCTCCTCTGAAGTTTTGGTGGCTCCCTGTATCCCAACGGTGCCTCTGCTTCCCTCCCCTGTTCCGATGGCAGTCCCCTGACATCCAACCCCCTTCAAAAAAACCTGCCCCATCGGTGGGGTCTAGAGCTGTTTCCCACTCACTGGAGTTGGCAGGAGAGGGTGGGAACCCGAGGAATGAATCGTCCTCCTCCTCTGTGGAGTCAAAAACTGCTCCCCCCCGACCATCCCGGCCCTGGCGGGAAATCCCAAGAAGTTTCCTCCTTATCAGAGACCTCGGCAACTTTGTTCCCTATTCCCTTCCCCTCCCCTGAGGGTGGGAATCCCTCATATTCCCTCTTGTCCTCTGTGGGTCCAAACACTTCCCCAAAAAACAACTTCGGGGGGTTGGGCTTGTGCAGGAAAAGAGTGAGGAACTTCTCTTCTCAGTCACGTACCCTGCTGGGATCCATGCATTTTCTGAACTGGGAGCCCCCTCCCAGGCAACTAGGTACTCTACTTGGTGTCCGTTCCACCTAGAGTCAAGTATCTCAGTTACTTCATTACATAGTTCCCTTTCTTCTATGCTTGGTGGGGTGGGAACCCCCTGCTCCCTCTCCAGGAAGCTGTGCCCCTCCCTGTAAGGCGACAGCAAAGACCTGTGAAACACCGGATGTATCCTCATGTTATCCAGCAACTTCAGCCTGAACGCTACTGGGTTGACCTGCTGTGTCACCTCAAAGGGACCCATGCTCCTAGGCTGCAGTTTCTTGCACACCCCCTCAGGGGCAGCCCCTGAGATGACAACCACACTTTGTCCTCCACCCGGATAACCTCCCCCAGTCTCCTGTTTGTCCACCACCTTCTTGTACACTTCCTTGGCTCTTTCCAGAGTCATCTTGAGCTGTTGGTGCATGGCCTCCATCTCTTGTGCAAATTGTTCTGCAGCTGGTACACTCCATTCATCCTCCTCCCTCCCTGGAAAGGCCCTGGGATGACACCCATAATTGGCAAGAAAGGGACTCCTCCCTGTGGACACATGTTCAGCATTATTGTACGTGAACTCTACCAGTGCTAGCTTTTCCATCCAATCGTTCTGCCGCTAATTAATGTAACAGCGCAAGTACTGCTGCAAAATGGCATTTGCTCTTTCCGCCTGTCCATTAGTCTGTGGGTGTCTGGCTGTGGAAAAGCTCACCTCTACCTGCAACAAACCCATGAACTTGTGCCAGAAATGTGAGGTGAACTGTCTTCCATGGTCAGAAATTACCCTAGAAGGGACCCCATGCAGCCAAAAGATGTGGTCCAGGAACAACTTGGCGGTTTCCTCATCTGACACCGCATGGGAGCACGCCACAAGGTGGCACATCTTGGTCAGCAGGTCCACCACCACCAGGACTGCTGTCTTAGCTTGGGACATGGGCAGGTCCGTCATGAAGTCTATGGACACCACCTCCCAAGGTCTCCCCGGTGTTGGTAAGGGCTCCAGCAGCCCAGCTGGGGCCGCCCTTTCCCTCTTTGCTCTTTGACACATGTCGCACCCTTGGACATACTCCCGCACATCCTCCCTTACCTTGGGCCACCAGAAATCCCGTGTAACTAACAACATGGTCTTGTGTTGCCCAAAGTGCCCAGCTGTAGGGTTGTCATGGAGCTGCTTGAGGACTCTGACCCGCAAGGGTTCTCCCGGTACATACAGTGCCCCTTTGTAGAACAACAACCCCCCTTTCTCCTCAAAGCCCTCATCTGCTCCCATCCCTCCTTGAGCTCCCTAAATTTCCCTTGAGCAAAATCATCGTCTCTGGTGAGTCTAACCAGTTCTGCCTCCCCTGCCAGTGTTCCCTCACAGGTCCATTTGTTCTGCTGGAACATTTGTCTGGCCATGGGGCCCCCTTCATCTTCCATGTACTCCGGCTTCCTGGATAATGTGTCTGCCCTCACGTTCTGCTCTCCAGGAACGTAGTGGATCTTAAAGTCAAAATTGGCAAAAAAACTCCGCCCATCGAATCTGCCTCTGACAGAGCACACGCACGGTGCGCCAATGTTCCAAGTTATTGTGGTCTGTCCACACCTGGATCTGCTGCTGCACTACAATTAGAAAGTGTCTCCACTGTTTAAAAGCCGCATAAATGGCCAGCAATTCTTTGTCATAAATTGTGTAATTTTGCTCCGAATTGTTCTGCACAAGATCTCCAATCTCCCCCTGCGTCTTGTTGTAACAGGACTGCCCCGATGGCCTTGTCAGAAGTGTCTGTCTTCACCCACAAGGATCCACATGCAACAGCTGCTCCTCTGACACAAAGACCTTCTTTAAGCTTTCTAAGGCCTGCTGCGCCTCCTTAGTCCACAGAAACTTTTTCTTCCCACAATCAGTTATAGGCACCGACAAATGTGCAAAGTTCTTGATAAACTTTCAGTAGAAATTGCTGAAGCCTAGGAATCTTTGCACATCCTTCTTCATCTTGGGGCTTGTCCAGTCTAACACAGCCTTCACCTTCTCCTGATCCATGGCAAGTCCCCTATCCAACAGCCAGTACCCCAGGAACTCGACCTCACGAGCATGAAACTGGCATGCCACCCTATCCTCATCATTGGCAAATTCCTTCTTTTGTAAGTCCAGGGAATATTTAATCTCAGTCTTAAAAGCAAGGTACTCTTAGGAGTTCCCGCCAAATATACTCACCAGTGCTGGAATCCTTCTCCCCACCAGAGTTGCCTTGCTTTGCTGCTCCTGCAGTCTGCGCTCCTCCAGGCTGGCTGTGAGGTCAGTGATGTGAGTTTCCAGCTCCGCATTCCTCTGCATCAGGGCCGCTACATTCCATGCCATAATTTCCTCAGCGCCTCCGCCTGCAGCTCCTTGCTCTTCCAGCCTCCCTTTCTTCTCTAGACTTATCGTGCTGCTCTTCCCTGCTACACGCAAGCAACCACAATGACTTCCAGATTGCTGTCAGATGCTGGTGGTGGTTGCTGGTGAGTAAGCTGGCAGGACTCCGACCTGTCTTTTACAGGTTTTATTGTGCAAACTATTTACAGTGCAGATCTAAAAAGTTCATGTCCATCTTAGTCACTTGCAGAATCCGGGAGTGGCCCCTTCCAACTTCTCCCCCAACATAAGAACTTTGGCACCCCAAGCCTCCTCCTCCCCTCCTCGCGTTTCACCCCTCTGCGCAAGCTGGGCTAAGTGAGGCGCTTGGGCTCTCAGCAGCATCCTCAAGCCCTTTCCTCTCTTGGCTGGCCCCTTCCCTCTCTTCTCCGTGGAAGAAGGTGTGGCTTTCCCCACCAGTGGACAAGGAACTGCTCCTCAGAGGTTTGGTGGCTCCCTGTATCCCAGCGGCGCCCCTGCCTCCCTCCCTTGTTCCAATGGCTGTCCCCTGACATTTAAGTTGAGTTATTCTTCCTTTATCTAACCATATAATCATCAATCATAGTTTCAAATCATATTTCCTCCAATACAACTTATTTGTCTTCCTTTATGTGTTCTCAACACTCTGAATAATAATGGTAATTATATAATCTTCTTTAACCCTAGCATTCTCTTCAAACTTCACAATCCTCAGAATCATTCATGAAGACTCTTTGTCTTCTTTGTTATGCTGTTCCTTTAAGCAAAAAAAGAAAGAAAAGAAAAGAAAAGAAAAGAAAGAAAGAAAGAAAGAAAGAAGAAAGAAAAGAAAAGAAAAGGAAAGGAAAGGAAAGGAAAGGAAAGGAAAGGAAAGGAAAGGAAAGGAAAGGAAAGGAAAGAAAAGAAAAGAAAAGAAAAGAAAAGAAAAGACAAGCTTGACAATATCCATTTTCCCAGACTGCTCTACCCCCCTTAACATTATCCCTACTAAGTACTGGAGGAAGAGTGAACCTTATGCCTGTGAAACGTTAAAATGTTATCCTTAATATATCCCCTCCCAATATTCAGCCAGGACCATACATATCCCCTTCTGTCCTTCACGTTACCAGATTCATTCTTCTTTACAAAGCACATTCAGTTTTTATAATGTATCAACAACATGAAATTCAGGGTTACTTCTTCCTTTCTCTCTGAATGCTTTGGACATTGAGAGAACATTCTCATTCCATACCAAGAACCAGAGGCGTAGAAGGTCAGGAGGTACCCGGAGCAGAATTTTTTTTGTCAACCCCCCCAACATTGAAATTGAAATCTGTCAATGAGGGCCAACCCCCCCCCCAAGAAAGCCAGACACCCCTAGGCATGAGGCAGCTCCCTATGTTACCAAAAGCAATGCTTCAGCCACAGACTAGACCGTAGGGTCATCTAGTCCAACCCCTGCAATGCATCTCAACTAAAGCATCCATGACAGATATCCATAAATAATCCCTTCGTGAAAATGATTGATTTCCATCTGACTAGAATGTGAAGTCTTTTTATGTTAGATTTCTCATTCTCATATATCTGACAGATCAAATTTATCCACTATTTCAAAAAAAAGCCTTTCGTAATCTGCCAGCATTCATTTCGTCCTGTCTCTGTGTTCTATCCATAAGTGTTGATGCCACTCCATTCAGGTCCCCCAACAGAACCAATTGGTAATCCAGATAGTCCAGAAGTCTTGTTTCCAGGTTCTTAAAAAACCCTGGTGCCTGTGAGCTTTCCAATCTGAGTTCCTTAATGTTTTTCCCCAAAAAACCTCATTTTTTCTTCGACGGTCCTAATTCTTTGTTTCCTCCTTTGAAATTTGAAAAAGAGGCCCTCTGGAAGCTCCCATCTGAAGAAGATGTTCTTCCTTCTCAGAGTTCCAGCCAAATCTGTGTAATTATTCCTGAAGTTCAGAAAATGTTTTGGAATCTCCTTGAACAAAACAATTGGCTTGTCTTTAATCTTCAGGCTTTTTTTATAGTGTAGACCCAAAATATTGTCCCTCTGTTTCTTTGTCTTGAAAACCACTATACAGTCATGTGCAATTTTTGAGTCTTTCTTAGGCCCAAACCTATAGGCCCTCTCAATTCAAGAATTTAGCTCGTCTTTTTCCAAATCCCAGCGCGCTGCAAACTCCTCAATTAGCCAATCCTTAAGATTAGCTTGTTCCAATTGGGGGGTGCCTCTCACTCTCAGTTGATTTTCCCATTCCTCCATCTGTAAGAAAGCAATTACATTAAGCACATCCTGTTGGGTACTCTCCACATCAGGCACTCTCACTGTTTCCAATTCCTTCAATCTTGTTTCGTGACCGGCAACCTGTTCCTTGACCTCTTGAATACCTTTTTTTCAAATCTACAAATTCTTGTTTAAGCTCCTGTACATTCTGCTGGGTTCCTCTGACATCTGTTCTTATTTCTGTTAGCATTTTGTGATGGGACGATGAGCTGCTTGTGTGTAAAATCCTAGTCCCTCAGAGTTTGGTCAAGTTTGCAAACCTCTGTCTGTAACGGAGCCCCTTAAACATGGCTCCGTCAGTCGCTGGCAGATTCCGACAGTGGTTGCTTTCGGAATCGCTTCCAACATAAAAGCTCCTTAACGGAAACACGTCTTCTGGACTCTCTGCGTGACAGTTTCCGGCGAGGAGTGGGTGTCCCTACAGGAGGTCCTGAAACCTCCCCACTGTTTTCGCTGGAAGTGTCTCTGAGCCATCCCTCCAGCTCCCTTTCCCTCAGCCCAGCTCCTCTCCCCCTACTGGTTCCCTCTTCAGCTGCTGAGTCTCTCCCAACCTGTGTGAGCCCTTTCACTTCCCTTCCTTCCGATGGCAGTTCCCTGACATCCACCTCCCCTCCAGGGCCCCCTTCATCCCCTCTCGCCCCCTCCTCTACGGGCGGTGAGGAGGCAAAACCCCGGAATGAACTTCCTTCATCTTCCGATGTCCCGAACACTTCTCTCCACCTGTTGCGGTTCCTGGTCTCGAAGTACTCCTCCTCCTCAGAGTCCATCTCCCCTTCCCCTTCCGATTCCGAGAATCCTTCCAACTCCTCCTCCTCATCGGTGGTCCCAAAGTATTCCCTCCGGAACCTCTCCACAGGCTGAGGTTTCCTTGGGAACCTTTGATGGAACGTTTCTATCAATACCTCGTCATTGATATCTTCTGCCATTACCCAAGTGTTTTCTGACTCCGGTTCTCCTTCCCACGCTACCAAATACTCCACCTGATCCCCCTTCCATCTGGCGTCGAGGATTTCTGCCACATGGCTGCTGCATTCCCTTTCTTCTATGACCGGTCCCCGAGTGGCCATCCCTTCTCGTCCCCCCTCATACGGTGACAGTAACGACCTGTGAAATACTGGGTGCAGTTTCATGTGGTTGGGTAACCGGAGCCTGAAAGCCACTGGGTTGACCTGTTGAATGACCTCAAAGGGACCCAATCTCCTGGGTCTTAATTTCTTACAACCTCCTTTGAACGGCAACCCTTGGGTTGACAGCCACACCCTATCTCCCACCCTTATGGTTTCACCTTCCCTTCGGTTCTTGTCTGCCTGCCTCTTGTATTCTTCCTTCGCCCTTTCTAAGTTGAGTTGGAGCTGACGATGGATTGCTTCCATTTCTTCTACAAAATGCTCGGCTGCCGGGACACCCCATCTCTCCCCTTCTCCCCCTGGGAAAGCCCTGGGATGACACCCATAATTAGCCAAGAAGGGGCTCATCCCTGTGGACACATTCTCGGCATTGTTGTAGGCAAATTCCGCCAGCGCCAACTTTTCTACCCAGTCATTCTCTCTGTCATTGACATAACACCTCAGGTATTGCTGGAGGACCCCGTTTGCTCTTTCCGCCTGCCCGTTGGTTTCAGGGTGCCGGGCAGTCGAAAAGTTGACCTCCACCTGCAGTAAGCTCATGAGCTTCCTCCCGAACCTGGAAGTAAATTGTTTTCCTCGGTCTGAGACCACCCTCAATGGCACCCCGTGCAACCTAAAAATGTGTTCTACAAATAACTTCGCTGTCTCTTCCGCCGTGACTGCATGCGAGCAGGCTACAAAGTGGCACATCTTTGTTAGTAGGTCTACCACCACCATGATGGCTGTTTTCCCCTTGGATTTCGGCAGATCAGTCATAAAATCTATCGACACTGCCTCCCAAGGTCGTTCTGGGGTTGGTAAGGGTTCTAATAGCCCCGCCGGTGCCCGCCTCTCCCCTTTGGCTCGCTGGCATTGCTCACACCCTCTTACATACTCCCGTACATCTTCCCTCACCTTAGGCCACCAAAATTCCCTGGTGACCAACCACATGGTTTTGTGTTGTCCAAAATGCCCCGCCGTGGGGCTGTCGTGCAACTGCTTGAGTACCCTCCCCCTTAAGTCTCCTTCAGGGATATACAGTGCCCCTTTGTAATACAAAGCTCCATTTCTTTCCTCGAAACCCCCTGGTTCCTCTCCCTCACCCCTAAGACCTCTGAGCTTATTCTGGGCGTATTCATCATTCTCTGTTTCCTCTACCAGTTCTCTTTGTCCCACCAATGCCGCCCCACACACCCAGCGGTCCTCTGGAATGACATGTCTCTCTTCGGGTGCTCCCTCCCCCTCCAAATATTCAGGTTTGCGTGAGAGAGCGTCCGCCCTAATGTTCTCTGGGCCTGGCACGTAACAAATCTCAAAGTTAAATTTGGAGAACTCCTGGGCCCATCTCACTTGCCGTTGGTTGAGCACTCGTGCCGTCCTCCAATACTCTAGGTTCTTGTGGTCAGTGCACACTTGCACCTTATGTTGTGCGCCAATTAGCAGGTGCCTCCATCTCCGGAACGCCTCATGAATGGCTAGTAGTTCTCGGTCATACACCGTGTAGTTCCTCTCGGATTTGTTCAGCTTTCGCGAAAAAAAGGCACACGGTCTCCACTCTGACTCCTCCTTCCCTGGCTGCAGAAGCACCGCCCCAATAGCTCTGTCTGATGCGTCAGTTTCCACTCTCATCGGTTTTTGTAAATCCACATGCAGGAGTTGTTGTTCCGAGGCGAAGGCCCTTTTTAGTTCCTCAAATGCTCGCTCCGCCTCCTCAGTCCAAACGAACTTCTTCTTACTGCTGAGACAGTCCGTAATGGGCGCCGTCAGGTGGGCAAAGTTTCGGATGAACTTACGATAGAAGTTCCCAAATCCTAGGAACCTCTGCACATCCTTCCTTGTTTTGGGTGTTTTCCATTCCAGCACCGCCTGGACCTTGCCGGGATCCATGGCCAATCCCTTGTCTGACAGGCGATACCCCAGGAATTCCACCTCCTTGGTATGAAACTGACACTTCTCCAGTTTCACCCACAGCTGGTTGGCTTGCAGCCTGCTCAACACTTCTCTGACGTCTCTCACATGCTGCTCCTCATTCTCAGAATACACCAACACGTCGTCTAAGAAGGCCACACAATTCTTGTAAAGCAAAGGCCCCAGGACGTGGTTCATAAACGATTGAAAGCACGCGGAGCCTCCTTGTAGGCCGAAGGGCATAACTAAATATTCAAATGCCCCCAAAGGGGTGAACATGGTGGTTTTCCATTCATCCCCCTTCCTTATTCGTATCAGGTTGTACGCCCCCCTTAGGTCCAGTTTAGTAAAAATCTTTCCCTTCCTGACCCTTGTCAAAATGTCGTCAATCCTGGGCATAGGGAAAGCCACTGGTTCTGACACTGCATTTAAGGCCCTGAAGTCACACACAAGCCTCGGCTTGTTCGTGTTTTTTTTATCCACAAAAAACACTGGGCTGCCCCCCACCGCCCTGGACTCTCTGATGAACCCTCTCTTCAGGTTCTTGTCAATGAACTCTCTTAGCTCCTGCATCTCTCTGTCTGACATGGCGTACAGCTTGCCTACAGGGAGCTGTGCCCCAGGGAGTAAATTGATTTGACAGTCAAAGGGTCTATGCGGGGGTAATTGGTCAGCTTCCCTTTCGCTGAAGACGTCGCGGAGATCTGCGTATTGTCGTGGTACCTTCACGTTCTCCGTTACTTCAGTCCCTGCTAGGGTGGCTTGGGCCCCTGCCAAACCCTTTCCCTCTTTGCAGTGTTCTAAGCAATGTGCTGAACCAAAAGAAACCACTCTCTGATGCCAGCCCACCAGCGGATCATGTAACGCTAGCCAGCTCATCCCCAATATAATGGGAGCTCCTCCCAAGGTGGCCACATTAAACGCTATCAGTTCGGTGTGCCTTGCCACCTTCATTATCATTGGGACGGTCTGCAAGCTGACTTCTCCTCCCAACAGCTCCCTGCCATCGATCGTGGTCACCTGCAGGGGGTTGCTTAAAGGGATCGTCTGTATCTGGTGTTCAGCTGCAAACTCTTTGCTCATGAAATTGCAGGAGCTGCCTGAGTCCAACAGCGCCTTTATCTTTAGAGGGTGTCCGTTTGGCAGCTCTAGCGCCACTTCTATCACTAGGGCGGGTTTAGGAGGTTCTGGCGTGGGCACTTTCACTGCTCTTTGGCCTGGCTGCTGTGCCCCGACGGTGGCAGCCAGGCGTTGGCTTTTACTTGCTTCGGTATTTCTTCCTCTCTTCCCTCCACAGCTCCTACCATCCCTTGCCATTCCTTCCTCTGGGGGCAGACTCTGGCAAAGTGACCTGGCTGTTGGCAGAGATAGCATTTCCGGGCGCCTTTTCCCTCCTTCTTTCCCCCCTCACTGGGCTTTGAAACTGCGCGCGCGCGCGCTGTTCCGATTTCCATCGGCTCTGCCGGCGGGAAAGTTGGCTCTGGAATGTCTGGAATGCGGAACTCCTTCCAACGTTCCCCCTTCCCTTCCCGCCTCTCCAATGCTCTCGCCTCCTGGCGCGCTCCTATGGTCAGCGCTGATTTGGTCAGCTGGTCCATAGACTCCGCCCTGGGCGCCCGGGAAAGTTCGTCTTTCACAGCCGAAGAAAGCCCTTCTTCAAAGAGCATTTGAATGGGTTCCGCCGATAGATCCCACCCCAATTTATGGATCAACATGGTGAACTCAGTCCAGTACTCACGGACAGATCGGCTCCCCTGTTTGCAAGCCATTAACTGTCTGCGGACCACTCCCTGTTCAATATCGCTGGAAAACATCAGATCCATGGCGCGAAAGAACTTCATCGTGTCCTTTAGGACGTCACTATTCGCTGCCATCAGGGGTCTAACCCAGTCTCTCGCCCCCTTTTCAAGATGCCCAATCACGAAAGCCACTCGTGATTCCTCGTCAGGGAATTCATCAAACTGCAGATTGAGGGCATATTGCATCTCTGTCCGAAAGCCATGATAGTCTTTGGGCTCCCCCCCAAACTTCTGCACCAATCCTGGTACCTTTCTGACGAGCTGGGTGTCTTTCCCCTTTTTGTCTGCATCCTGAGCCCTCCTCTCCTCAAGCCTCGCCGTCTGCAGCGCTAGCTGGACCTCCAACACCCGGTACCTTTCTTCCAGGCTTGGACCCGCTCCAGCTCCTGCTTCTCCGGTTCCGGCTGGGTTGCTCATGATGCCTTCTCCTGCACAAGCTGCTCACGAAGACTGTCGGAATGCTGTGATGGGACGATGAGCTGCTTGTGTGTAAAATCCTAGTCCCTCAGAGTTTGGTCAAGTTTGCAAACCTCTGTCTGTAACGGAGCCCCTTAAACATGGCTCCGTCAGTCGCTGGCAGATTCCGACAGTGGTTGCTTTCGGAATCGCTTCCAACATAAAAGCTCCTTAACGGAAACACGTCTTCTGGACTCTCTGCGTGACAGTTTCCGGCGAGGAGTGGGTGTCCCTACAGGAGGTCCTGAAACCTCCCCACTGTTTTCGCTGGAAGTGTCTCTGAGCCATCCCTCCAGCTCCCTTTCCCTCAGCCCAGCTCCTCTCCCCCTACTGGTTCCCTCTTCAGCTGCTGAGTCTCTCCCAACCTGTGTGAGCCCTTTCACTTCCCTTCCTTCCGATGGCAGTTCCCTGACACATTTGCATCACCGCCTCTTCAAAAGTTGGTGCTTTGGAGCCTCTTCTATCTTCAATCTTACTTTCCCCAGGATTATCCGCACCACAAGCCATAACTATTCCAAAGTATCAAGGTCACAGTCACAGTCAGTCAACAAGATTTTTAGTATACAGGCAGAAGCAGACAACTCAGCAGCTCCACCTTTCAAAGTCTTATTCTTTTTACTCTTCTTATTCTTTTAGAAAGCATCCAAAATTAAATTGGGCACTTATATTCAATTCAAGGAGGGTAAGAGAAACACTGTGTACTATTATACCAAGCTCAGACAGCAGCAGTTACCTTGTAATCCCCTAAGAGGAAAATGAAAGCTGAATGTATCCACTCCCTTTGTGACGCAATAATGGAGTCTAGCCTTCCCCCGCTGGGTGGTCCGCTTCCAAAAAGCAAGAGTCTATTCCACTGTCAAATGTATCTCATGCAGGGCCTCAATTCAATCAAATTCTTCCCCCTTCCCCCTGCAGAAAGAGGGGCTTAAAATGATTCCTTGGGAGTTTTAACAAGACTTTCAAAGTTGCAGCTTCGGTCAGCGTTAACTGCTTTCACTTTTACGTCAGCAGAAAGCGATCAACCTTCGTAATTTGAATCCGTTTCAAGTCAATTAATAGTCCAAATTAAAATCCTTTTTTACTCACGATTAGCCAATCTTCTATATTTGGTCGGAGAAATTGGTCGCTAACGGTCGCCGGACTTTGGAGCTTCACGACTCATGTTGAACTTGTGGCCCACCAAGACGCCTAGAACCTTTTCACATGTGCTACTGGCTTTAAAATGATTTTTGTGTATCTGGGGGGGGGGCACTGCTCCCCCGGCTATGCCCATGCTCAGAGCGATGGACGGGAGCCCTGGACCACCGTCTTCTCTCTCTCTCAGCAATCTATAATATCACATCAGATCCAATAGGGGCCAAATCCACTATCCATAAAGGATTTCTGGAGTCACAGCGAAAAGCTTTCTGAAAAGTGTCGTTCTCATCTGGCAATGGAAAAAAGCGCCATTCAATCTTAGTTTGAAAGACATGCATGAATGAAACAGCAGGAAGCGTAATGTGTGAATGTAGCATGGAAACATGTACAATGCTCTTCTTGTCACATGCACACATGCCATCAGAGAACTAGAGAATTAACTCAAAAGGGCAACTCAGTGATGAAGGGAGTGCAGCGTGTTCCAGAAGACAAGTGGTTGGTGCTTAAAAAAATAAGCAGAAGAAGACAACAGGAGAGGATGAGCCTAGAGACACAAGAGAAACTGCTAAAACTGCATTGTGGGGGAATATGTATTTTCCTCTCCTATTAGCAAAACTTACTGTGTTGTATCCAAAGTTGCTTATTCGGGAGTAAACGCAGGAAATCATTGGGACACCCTTCCAGAGGGAAAAAAGCAAAACAAAATCGGGTGGCAAACCGCACTCCTCCCAGAGTTAAAAAACCCCAAAGAACAGAATAGTGTGATTCTCCTCTCAGCAATTCATTTCCACCACCACCCCTTGAGTACTGGAGCGCAAAGACAAAAGAAGAAGAAAACTCCCCCCCCCCGCCCCAGTTTGCCAAGTAAAACTCACAGGATGATTTACAGCTCACTGAATCCCCCAACAAAAGCAGCAAAGACTTTGGACTGCTTGTGGCAGGCTTTTAAATGAGGACTGAGGGGAAACCAAAAGCAACATGCTCGGGCAAGCCCTGCAAAGACGCTCTGGGGGTGATGGTGCGGGGGGGGGGGAGAGAAGCCGCAGCTACACCTCTGCAGGAGCCTTTAAGGATGGGACATAGACGGGCAGGGAGAGCAGGACCTGGCCCACCTTGCAGTGAGCTGGGGAGGCAGGCAGGGGGACGGTGGTTGCCGATGCTTTGCCACTTGTGCTGGCGTTGGCTTGGGAGGTGCGGGGTGAGGGGCCCTGTGCCAAATATCACCCCCTTCAGGATGGTCCCTGGAGCTGTGCGCCCCCTCTCCCTTCCTATGCCACTGCTAAGAACTCAGCTACATTAGACAGAAAAATTTTCAATGTGTTATAAATATGCAGCACCAGATGGCACCAGAGACTAAAAGAAATTTCTATGCAATTTTTACATAGCTTTTTCTTTTCTTTTGTTATAATGATTTAATTACTGACTTATTTATAGTGGTCCCAGTCCCCCCCGTGTGTAGATCCACCCCAACAATTGGTGAGGCTCCTAATCTTCCTTGTTATGCAGTTCCCTTTAAACAAAACAAACTTTGGATTATCTGTTTTCCATTTGATCTTCTGGCTACCGCTCTAGCCCTTTAACACTGCCCTTGCCAAGTACTGGGGGGAGAATGAAGTTTATATATTCAAAATAAAACTTTTGTTTCCGTAATTTTCTTCAGATAAAGTCCACAAGGAAATAGAAGATGCTTTAGGTTCTTCTCACACAATCTGCTATCAAGATAAGAAGAAACTGCCCTACACCAATGCTGTGATTCATGAAATGCAGCGCTTTAAATATGCCTTATTTATGGGGGCTCCCAGGCAATGTACAAAGGATGTGAAGATGCGTGGTTTTCTCTTTCCCAAGGTAAAGAAGAGTGATACAGCTGCATGCCTGTATCCCAAGAGTCTATGAGTAGGTTGCTGTAAAGGTTCTATGGGTTGCTCGTGCGTAAATCAGCGCCACACCTGGCTGGGTTGCCTGAGTGAACCCTTTCTGTCCGGACAGCCACTCGCCCGTGGCTGTCTCAATCGCTGGCAGAATCCGCCAGTGGGCGTTTCTTGAACTTCTTCCAGCAAAGAAGTTCTTTGATGCCTAGTCTCCGCCTACGCTCCCTGCGTGGAAGCCTTCTGCGCAGGGAGGGTGTGGGCAGCGGAGGACCCGTGCTCTCCCCACTGGTCCCCGGCGAGGAGTCATGGAGCCACCTCGCCGATTCCCCCATCTGCCCCCCTTCTCCACTGGTGCTACGCTGATTTCCTTCCCCAGAAGATGTGCTGCTTCTCTCCCTCCCGGGACACTCTCCGGAATCCCTCTGGAGCCCTCCCTCTCCCCCTGGCTCCGATGGCAGTTCCCTGATATCCACCTCCTCCCCAGGACCCCCTCCACCCCCGGCGCGATTTTCCGATATAACCTCGTCTCTTTCCTCGGCCGACGATGCGGGGAATCCCCTGAAGGAGCTGTCACCATCCTCTGAGGATTCAAAACCAGCCTCCCACCCGCTCAGATCTCTCCCCTCAGGGTGGACTTCCCGGTCTGATTCTTCTTCCTCTGACACCTCTCCTCCCTCCTCTTCGGAGGCAGGAAAACCCACAAAGTCCCCTTTGTCGTCTGTGGTTCCAAATTCTTCCTCCCAGAATCTCGCTAGTGGTTTTGGCTTATCCGGGAACAACCTGTGGAATTCTTCCACCAGATACCCGTCATTGATTGACTCAGCGGGGACTCACGTGTTTTCTGACCTGGGTTCTCCTTCCCAAGCTACCAAGTACTCCACCTGGCAACCTCGCCACCTTGAATCAAGTATTTCCGTGGCTTGGTTGCGGTGTTCCCTCTCCTCTACCTGCGGGTGGGTGGTGACTCCTCCCTCCCGCCCTGGAAATTCCCGCCCCTCCCTGTACGGTGAAAGTAGGGACCTATGGAACACCGGATGTATCTTCATGCTGTCCGGCAACTTGAGTTTGAATGCCACTGGGTTCACCTGCTGTGTTACCTCAAATGGCCCCAGCTGCCTCGGCTGCAACTTCTTGCACCCTCCCTTTAGGGGTAACCCTTGGGTTGACAACCACACCCGGTCTCCCACCCGTATGGTCTCCCCCTCCCAACGGTGCCTGTCTCCTCTGCCGTCACCGCGTGTGAGCAAGCTATGAAATGGCACATTTTTGTCAGTAGATTGACTACTACCATGACTGCTGTCTTCCCCTTGACTTGGGCAAATCTGTCATAAAATCAATGGACACCACCTCCCAGGGCCTTCCCGGTGTAGGTAAGGGTTCCAGTAGCCCTGAGGGGGCAGCCCTCTCTCCCTTTGCCCTCTGGCATCGGTCGCACCCCCGTACATATTCCCGTACGTCTTCCCTCACCTTTGGCCACCAGAACTGCCTGGTGACGAGCAGCATGGTCTTGTGCTGTCCAAAGTGCCCAGCTGTTGGGTTGTCATGGAGTTGTTTAAGTACCTTCCCCCTCAAGGTCTCCCCTGGTACATACAGTGCCCCCTTATAGTACAGTAGCCCTTCCTTTTCCTCAAACCCTCCATGGTCTTCCCTTCCCTTCCCGGAGTTCCCTGATTTTTGCTTGAGCAAACGCGTCGTCTCTAGTAAGCCCTGCCAGTTCTCGTTTCCCAACCAGCATTCCCCCACCCACCCACCGGTCCTTGGGAAACACGTGTCGGATCTCTGGTGGTCCCTCTCCCTCCAGGTACTCCGGTTTCTGGGAGAGAGCATCTGCTCTTACGTTTTCCTCTCTGATCTCGAAGGAAAACTTGGCGAACTCCTGGGCCCACTCCTGGTTGAGCACCCGCGCGGTCCACCAGTATTCCAAGTTCTTGTGGTCAGTACAAACCTGGATCTTGTGCTGCGCCCCTATCAACAGATGTCTCCATTGCCAAAACGCCGCATAGATCGCAAGCAGTTCTCGGTCAGACACTGTGTAGTTTTGCTCTGACTTGCTCAGCTTCCTTGAGAAAAAGGCACACGGCCTCCAGTCCTGCTTGGCTCCGGGCTGCAAAAGGACCGCTCCAACAGCTCGGTCGGACGCGTCCATCTCCAGTCTCATGGGCTTCTCCAGATCAACGGGCAGGAGCTGCTCTTCCGAAGCGAACGCCTTCTTCAGCCTTTCAAAGGATTGCTGGGCACTTTCTGTCCACGCGAACTTCTTTTTGCTACTGAGACAATCTGTTATGGGCGCTGTCAAGTGAGCGAAGTTCTTTATGAACTTCCTGTAGAAGTTGCTGAACCCTAAGAACCTCTGCACATCCTTCTGGGTTTTGGGGGCTTTCCATTCCAGCACTGCCTTCACCTTGCCTGGGTCCATAGCTAGGCCCTTGTCTGACAACTTGTACCCCAGAAACTCGACCTCCCTGGCGTGAAATTGGCATTTTTCCAGCTTGACCCACAACTGATGCTTCTGTAGTCTCTGTAGCATTTCCCTGACGTCTCTGACGTGTTGCTTCTCATTGTCCGAATAGATTAAGACATCATCCAAAAGGCTACGCAGTTCTTGTACAGCAGGGGCCCCAACACGTGGTGCATGAATGCTTGAAAGCAGACGGAGCCCGATTGTAATCCAAATGGCATGACTAAGTACTCAAAAGCCCCCAGGGGGGTGAACATGGTAGTTTTCCATTCGTCCCCCTCCCTTATCCTGATTAAATTGTATGTGTTGGAATTCTGCCTGGGTCAGAGGAATGTGCCACAAGCAGGCACCGGCAGATATTCCTGTCGACCTCCCCGCGTCTCCCAACCTCTGCTGATAAGCAGGCGAGGTCCGGCGATTCTTCTCAGATGTATGAGAGGAACACACCGTTCTTCCTCTCTCCCCTTTGGTGTCCCCAGGGAGGGGAAAGAAGCAGACAGAAAACTATTTACATCATTTATTTCTGCCTCTTACATCAGTACAGAGAATCATGTCTGCACTCAACAACAGCAAGAAGAAAAACTCCTCCCAAGTACATCCAGTACGGGTCATATGACACACACACACTGAGCTAACATCCGGTGCTCAGTACAGAATGGACTGCCCCTTTGTTCCCATGGCAACAGTCACAAACATCCTGTCTGGCTTTCCAGCCACAAGCAGCTGGCTGAGCTGCTAATGCCTTTGCTTGCTGCAGCATTGGTGCTTTATGGTAACATACTCCCCCTAAAGTATCAATGTGTGCTGCGAGCAAAGCGTCATCCAGAGAAGAAAACAAACAGTTGTTATATTTATAACATTCCCCTGTTGTTTCAGTTCCACCCTTGGAACTACCCGCCACTGGTTTAACCAATGTACCTCTCTGGTTGTGTGACTTCGCATTACCTCGGTTAACAACTCTCTGTTGTGCCTTTGTCTCTGACTCAGACACAGCTTCAATCTGTCCTTGGTCGTTTACAATAGCAACATATGCAAGGTTAGCAAACTCCTTTGAATACCTCTTGGGTGGTACACCCTTCGTTGCTCTCTCAGACCTGCGTATGAGGTTCTGATCCTCTGTGCTCATTGGTTCAACCTTTGGACTCTGTTGAGAACCAGTAGCAATCAGTGGTTCTTCCTTCACCTGTGAAGGTCTATCCATTGTGTGAGATTTCCTCTCAATGACTGTGACAACTGAGCTGTCTGAGCTATCGCTGTCATCATCAGTACTACTGAACTCAATGAGATCAAACTCATCATCATCATCTGTATCGTCACCTGTGGGAAATGTTTGTACTACTCGCTCTTGCTTTGGAGCACTCTCTAGGAACTTTGTGAGAATCACCTGACCAGATTCAGACAAAATTACTCTGTAGAGACCCTTTTCATAACCCACAAAAATGCCTCTGGCATTCTTTACACCACCTGGAGCTTCTGTTCTCACATGAGACCCGAAAACCTTAAAATAGGCAACAGAAGGTTTTCTATTGAACAGCTTCTCAAAAGGAGAACATCCCAACTCTGTTGAGACTTTTCTCAACCACACATGAAGATAGGACGCTAGCGATTCAGCCCAATATTCATGTGGCAAATGTGAACTCAGCAATTGCGCATGCATCCCCTTTTGCAATTCTTTGTTCACTTTTACACAGACCCCCCTGTTCCACGCTTCTTGTGAAACTGCCACTTTGTGGTCTATCCTTTTTCCATCCAGGAACTTCTGAAACTTCTGTAACAGAAAAATTGGCTTCTCATCTGTGAAAAGACAATCAATGTTAGCATCATGCATACTTTTAACCTTGTCACAAAACTTCTGAAACTTTTCTAAAGTTTCTTGCGGTTTCTCCATCATATAAACCCAAGAATAATTTGTGAAACAATCCACACACACAAGGTAAAATCGTGCACCGCCTCTAGATGGTTCTAGAGGACCAATCACATCAGCATACACCCGCTGAAATGCTCTGTCGACCTTCTTGGTGAGCTTCCTGGTGCTCACACTGGTCACACCTGCGAGAGAGATTTCGTTAGAAACAGAAGAATTACATTTCATGTAATCACTTTGATCAAAAGTCAACAAATACAGTCCATCTTTCTCTTTGGCAGTAAGAAACAGTTCTCCATCTTTGTAGATCTTGCAGCTTTTAGCATCATAGGACAGTTTCAGTCCTTTCTTTGCAATCTGCGACACGCTCAGCAGATTAAATCTCAGTTCTGGAACCAGGTAAACATCGCTTATAGTCAAGTTCAGACTCTCAAGATACACAGTCCCAATTCCAGTTGCTTCCAACTCCTGACCGTTGGCCTGTTTCACAGTGAAGCTTTGCTTCTTCAATGTCGAAAACAGTCCTCTGTGCGGGCACATATGAACCGTGGCGCCCGTGTCAATTATGAACGAGTTCCCAACATCTGGCGTGGTTCCTTTCGCCATCATAGCCTTTGCAGGTTTCACCTGGCACTTGGTACGGCTTTTGCCTGACGCCTGAGGCTTCGTAGAGCTGCTCTTTGCTCCTCTTGACTGGCGCGGCTTCTTACAGTTTCGCTGTAGATGCCCAGTCTGTCCACAATTGTAGCATCGGACAGCACTCAATGCTACTCCATGCTCTCCAGTAGCATCAGCAGTGGGGGAAATAGAACTCTGTTCTTCCCTCCCCCTGTCTTTTTCTTCCAGTGCAGCAAGTCTGTCGTGTTCATTCAGGACCACAGCACAAACTCTCTCCGCGGTCAGCTGCGCGGCCGGTAGGGAACCAAGCTGACTGGCAACAACCTTGTAGGTGCGGCTAAGGCTGTTTATCATCATGAAGCAAAACACTTCCTCCTGAAGACGGAAATTGCGTTCCACCATCTGTTGACGCAGAAACTTCATTTCTGTCAGGTGCGCTTGAACATCTCCATCAGGCGCAAGTCTCAGATTGGTCAATTTCTCAAAATACAGCAACGCTGAAGAACCAGCATCTCTCTGATGCGTTGTACGCAGCGTGTCCCAAACCTCTTTCGCATTTTCTAAATGCTGAACATGCACCAACTGATCATCTGAGACACACAGAATTATAGCAGTCCTGGCCCTTACATTTCGTGACTCCCAACCTCTGGTTGGTGCTGCAGGGATGGGGTTTTCAATTACATCAAAAAGCCTCTGATTCTGCAGCAGGGCCTTCATCTTTACAGACCAAGATGAATAATTGTCATCGGTCAAGGGAGGTGGGCAAGGCAAAACTCCTTTCTTGGCATCCATCTTGAAGCCAAGCCTCCAGCTCACTGTCAAACAAACTGTAAAATCCAACAGTCGTTTTTTCCTTTCTCACGCAGCAAACTGCAAATTGTTTACGCTCTTTGCACCTGGCAGCTAAACTCAGGCTGCTATTGAAAAGTCCCTTCCAAGAGCTCGTAAACCTTGTAGCCGAAACATTCTCTGATTTTGTTTCGCTTTCCCAGGCTCACACTCAGAGTCCAGCCCCTTTGCCAGTAACTTTCCAGGACCGTTACCTAGCAACAATGCATTTCAATAAGACTTCTTATCTACCACAAAAATTTGTGGAATGCAGGCTTCAGCCTTCAAGCTGCAGGCCTATTCCTCCGGAGCTGTATTTTTCCAAAACGCAGCTCTGTGAACCAGTGAATTAATCAGACTGCGTTCACACTTTTAGCCCGAAATGCAGCATACCTTGAACTTTGTTGCTCTGGAAAACACCTCTTCTTTCCATCAGCTGTCTGTGGAGCCTCTGGCATTTCTCAGACACTTTTCTCTTCCTCCTTGGAGCAGAGGAGGACAATCCACCAGCCTCTCATGCAGATGTTCGATGAATCGCAACCATCCGAAGGCTGCCACTGTTGGAATTCTGCCTGGGTCAGAGGAATGTGCCACAAGCGTAGGCACCGGCAGATATTCCTGTCGACCTCCCCGCGTCTCCCAACCTCTGCTGATAAGCAGGCGAGGTCCGGCGATTCTTCTCAGATGTATGAGAGGAACACACCGTTCTTCCTCTCTCCCCTTTGGTGTCCCCAGGGAGGGGAAAGAAGCAGACAGAAAACTATTTACATCATTTATTTCTGCCTCTTACATCAGTACAGAGAATCATGTCTGCACTCAACAACAGCAAGAAGAAAAACTCCTCCCAAGTACATCCAGTACGGGTCATATGACACACACACACTGAGCTAACATCCGGTGCTCAGTACAGAATGGACTGCCCCTTTGTTCCCATGGCAACAGTCACAAACATCCTGTCTGGCTTTCCAGCCACAAGCAGCTGGCTGAGCTGCTAATGCCTTTGCTTGCTGCAGCATTGGTGCTTTATGGTAACAGTATGCCCCCCTGAGGTCCAGCTTGGTAAAAATCTTCCCCTGCCTCACCTGTGTTAAAATGTCATCAATCCTTGGCATTGGGAAGGTCACGGGTTCTGACACCAGGTTTAGGGCCCTATAATCCATGACCAATCTAGGCTGATTAGTCTCTTTTTTGTCCACAAAGAACACCGGACTGCCCCCCACCGCCTTTGATTCCCTTATGAACCCCCTCTTCAGGTTCTTGTCAATAAACTGCCGCAACTCCTGCATCTTCTGGTCGGACATGGCATACAGCTTACCCACCGGCAACTGAGCCCCTGGGAGTAGGTTGATTTGGCAGTCAAAGGGCCTGTGGGGGGGGTAGTCTATCTGCCTCCCTCTCGCTGCAGACCTCCTTCAGGTCAGCATATTGTGGTGGCACCTCCCCCTTTTGTTCCACGGCCAGCCCAGCCACTCTGGCCACCGTCATTCTTGGGTTCTCCCCTCCCAGACAGTGTCCTAAGCAGTAAGCTGACCCAAAGGTGACTGACCGCTGATGCCATGACACTATGGGATCATGCAGTGCCAACCAGCTCATTCCCAGTATTATTGGGGGTCCTGCCAGTGTGGCCACGTGAAAGGCAATGGTCTCCGTGTGCCTGGAAACCCTCATTCGCATTGGCGGGGTCTGGTGTGTCACTTCCCCTCCCAGAAGTTCCCTGCCATCGATGGTTGTCACCTGCAAAGGAAAATCTAGAGGCAACAGGTGGAGTTGGTGCTCCAGAGCGAAGTCTCTGCTGAAGAAATTACACGAGCTGCCCGAATCCAGCAGTCCCTTAACTGTGACAGGGTGCCCATTCGGGAGTTCTAGCACCACTTCTATGGCTATAGCTGCCTTGGGGGGGTCAGGCTGGGGCACTTCTATTGGTTGCTGGCCTGGCTGCTGCCCCTGCTGGTTGGCAGCCAGGTGTTGGCGTTTCCCTGCGCCTGCCCTTCCTCCCCTTTCTCGTCGTAGCCTGCACCCCCCACCATCCCTTGCCAGGCCTTTCGTTGAGGGCAGACCTTAGCAAAATGTCCTGGTCGTTGACAGAGGAAACACTTCTTGGTAGTTTTCCAGTCCTTTCCCTCCCTTTTACGACCTTCACCGGAGTTTGAAACCTCTCGCGCGCCATCAATTTCCATTGGCTCCACCGCCTGGGAAGGCTCCCTCGGTATCTCTGGAATGCGGTAGTCATGGAAATATTCCTCTCTCATTTCCCGTTTCTCCTGCGCCTACGCTTCTTGGCGTACGCCTATCGCGAGCACAGCCTTTGTGAGCTCGTCCATTGACCGTGGGTGGGGCGCTCGGGACAACTTGTCTTTCACTTCGGGGGACAGGCCCACCTCAAACAACATTTGTATCGGTTCAGAGTCCAGATCCCACCCGAGCCGGTGGACTAACATCGCAAAATGCGACCAGTAGTTTCTGACGGATTGGCTCCCCTGCTTGCACCCCATCAGTTCCCGCCGTGTCACGCTTTGCTCCACCTCGCTGGAGAACATTGCGTCCATTTCCTGAAAGAATTTCTTAAGGTCCTTCAAGGCATCATTTTGCGTCACCAATAGGGGCCTGATCCATTCGCGCGCCCCATCCTGCAGATGCCCCACAATGTAAGCCACCCTCTCCCCGTCATCAGCAAAGTCATCTTTCTGCAGCTCCAAAGCGTACTGCACTTCCGTTCGGAAAGCATTGTAGTCTTGGGGCTTTCCACCAAACTTGTGTACCAGCCCCGGTACCTTCCTTGCGATGGGGGTGGTTCTGACCTGTGCATCCTGAGCCCATCTTTCCTCCAGCCGCGCCGTCAGGATAGCTACATGCGTCTCCAAGTCTCGGTTCCTCTCGACCAGACTCCGCACCGCAGCTGGTTGCTCCGTCTCTCTGGCTGTTCCTGTTTGGCTCATTGTGCTGCCTCTCCTGGGCTGTGCACAAGCAACGTCAGGGACTGACGGATTGCTGTAATGGTTCTAGGGGTTGCTCGTGCGTAAATCGGCGCCACACCTGGCTGGGTTGCCTGAGTGAACCCTTTCTGTCCGGACAGCCACTCGCTCTCCAGAATCCCTCTGGAGCCCTCCCTCTCCCCCTGGCTCCGATGGCAGTTCCCTGACAGTTGCATATTCAGAGATGCCCCCAGCCATGCAGGAACTTCTTGTATAGTCTAAAACAGGAGTTCCATCTGCAGACATGTTTCACTAGTGCTATTGCTGGGGCCATGTGGCAACTCAGAGGAACATGCAGTGGCCAAAGGTCTCAGCGAGGCCTTTTTGAAACAGGTGTTGGGGAGGCTCTGCTGTGTTTCTGCTTGTACAGAAATATTTTTTTAAATAGAAAAAAGTTGAGGATGAATATGGCCACTGTTAAATACCCACCTGTCCCCCCAAAACCCTAAGTTTCAATTCAGTTGGAACTCTGCAAAGATTCATCCTGGGAGAGTGAGGGAGAATCCTGGAATGTGTTGATCTGAATGCATTCCAAGTTAATTCTTTCTTCTTTGCAGGGGACTGCCATTCTTCTTGATCTGCGCTCTGTTCTTCTTGATCCAACACGATGGGAGACTCCGGCAGAGTTCAACCCAAATCATTTCTTGGACAAGAATGGACAATTTGTGGACAGAGAAGAATATCTGCCATTTGGTGCAGGTGAATGCAAAAGTCCAAGCTGAGTTGGGGTCTATAGACATGCTTATTGGTTGGCTTCCAGGAAATGACATCATCATCAGCAAGAGAGTAGGGCAGAATGGATGCAATATCCCCTTGGCAGGAGTGGCACTGCTGGTCAGCAGGATGGGGCAAGGCTGTTGATAATTTAGGGAATTTCTGGGTGGCTGATTTTGGACTCACAGGTACCCAAACCCTTATGGGGTTCACACTTCACACTTGCCACCCCATTGCCCTGTCCCTGAGAGGGGTAACACTGCCAGCACCAGTGTGCTGTTGCTCCCTGTCACACGTCACTGCTTGATGCATCCAACTTCTTTTCAGCTGACAAGGCTAAAGCTCCCCCACCTCTTTTCATGGAATATAATTTAGCCTGCTATGAAACTATACTCAGAATTGAGTCTGCAGTTAAACTATCCCACTTCCGATTGAGGTTGAACCGTGACAAGACAGAAGTACTGTTCTTGGGGGACAGGGGGCGGGTGGGTGTGGAGGAATCCCTGGACCCTACCAGCCCACAGACTGTCTCACCAGAGTGGTGCATGCTCTAGTTATCTCCCCCTTGGACTACTGCAATGCGCTCTACGTGGGGCTACATTTGAAGGTGACTCGGAAACTGCAATTAATCCAGAATGCGGCAGCCAGACTGGTGAATGGGAGTGGCCGCCGAGACCATATAACACTGGTCCTGAAAGACCTACATTGGCTCCCACTCCATTTCCGAGTGTTGGTGCTGACCTTTAAAGCCCTAAAGGGTCTTGGCCCAGTATACCTGAAGGAGCGTCCTCACCCCCATCCTTCAGTCCGGACACTGAGGTACAGCTCCAAGGGCCTTCTTGCAGTTCCCACACTGCAAGATGTGAGGTTACAGGGAACTAGGCAGAGGGCCTTCTCGGCAGTGATGCCTGCCCTGTGGTACGCCCTTCCAGCAGATGTCAAGGAAATAAGCAACTATAATACTTTTAGGAGACATTTGAAGGAAGCCCTTTTTGGGGAAGTTTTTAATGCTTAATGCTATATCATGTTTTTAATATTCGGTTGGAAGCTGCCCAGAGTGGCTGGGGAAACCCAGTCAGATGGGCGGGGTATAAATTCTTCTTCTTCTTCTTCTTCTTCTTCTTCTTCTTCTTCTTCTTCTTCTTGATTACCGTATTTTTCGCTCTATAACACGCACCCGACCATAACACGCACGTAGTTTTTAGAGGAGGAAAACAAGAAAAAAAATATTCTAAACGAAACAGTGGATGTATGATTTTTGTGGTTCATGCTGTGGCCGCAGACATGTGATCTGACAGTGAGTTTGGAGTAGCCGAATGCAAAAATCCTGAGGATCCATGTGGATCCATGCTTTGTAACCACTTTTTTGCACCACTGCGGCCCCAGGCAACAGTGGGTGCGTGATTTTTTTGGTGCGAGATGTAGCCATGGACATGTTATGTGATCTGATGGTGAATTTGGGGTGACCCAGTGCAAAAATCCTGAGGATCCATGTGGATCCGTGCTTTGTAACCACGTTTTAAGTGGAGAGGGAAGGAAAAGCACTCAAGGGACAAGGAGAAGGATGCTGCTAATAATGCAGAAGAGGGGTTTAAGGGGAGAAAAAGCATGCGTGGGGTGGGAGGAGAAGGATGCTGCTAATAATGAAGAAGAGGGGTATAAGGGGAGAAGGCTCCTCTCCTCTCCCACTTTGCTCCTTTAAAGCAAGCAGGCTCTGCTTTTCTCCCTCCTCCCCGCTCCTCCCCGGCTTAGTGAGCTGTAAACTTTGCTGCTATTTAGCGAGCTGAGTGGGGAGGAGAGAGGGACAGAGAGCCTGCTTGCTTTAAAGGAACCAACTGGACAGGAGCCACTTACACTCGTGTAAGCGGCTCCTCTCCTTTCCCGCTTTGCTCCTTTAAAGCAAGCAGGCTCTCTGTCCCTCTCTCCTCCCCACTCAGCGGCTCTTCTCCCACTTTGCTGTTTCAAAGCGAGCCACGGAGGAGGGAAGGAAGGGGAACCATGGATCCTCTGCTCACGACTGCAGCAGATCCCCCCCCCCACCCGTAGGCATTCCCTCCATAACACGCACAGACATTTTCCCTTACTTTCTAGGAGGAAAAAAGTGAGTGTTATGGTGCAAAAAATACGGTATTTCACTTTCCTAACTATGTCTAGTTCTACAAAGTATTTTACAGTATAGCATGTTTTATAGCTGCGAAGTAATTGACACTGAAAAGTAAATTATTACTCAGTTGCTGTCTTTCACTTGTCCCATCCTCAGGGTCTCGCATTTGTTTGGGAATGCAGCTGGCAAAGATCGAAATCTTCATCTTCCTGACCAGCCTGCTGAGAACATTCAGCTTCCAGCTGCCAGAAGGAGTGAAAGAACTCAATCAAGAGCCTTTACTTGGGACTACAACACATCCCCATCCTTATAAACTCTGTGCTATTCCCCGTGGCAATGCAAACCTCTGATTTTGTTTAAAAGCACCATTTTCCTCTCAGTGTCCCTCTAGTCCTACTTTACTCAAACTTCTGTCACTGCTTAAAACATACACTTTTTCCCTTTTAGTGTAAAACCCATCTCACAATATTCAAACCGGATGGCAGCATGCTGTTGGCCATGTGAAGGTGTCAGTTGCTTGCACATTTATATTTTCCATTGCTTAATAAGAGTAGAAAAGCATAAGAGGAACTCTGCTGGACCAGGCAAGATAGGACCCGTCTAGTCCTCCAGATGTCTGTGGGAAGCCTCCAAACAGGAAACTGAATGCAACAGCACTCTCCTCACTTACAATTTCCAGAAAGTGATATCCATAGCCACAGCGTAGGCAGAACACAGCCCTTGTGGTTTGTACCCACTGATAGCTTTACCCTCCATAAACCTATCTGATTCTTTCTCTGAGCCATCCAAGTTGATTGGAATCACTACATCTTCTGGGAGCAAATTCCATAGTTTAATGCTGCAGAAATGTTGTATTGCTCCTCACTTGAACTTAATGAACCAGAAAGGGCGTGAGTCAAGCATATGTGTTATGGTCAGAAGTCCCTTTGCCAGGGATCAATGAAGGTTTTGATAGCATAGTTAGATATATCAGCCAGACACTCACAAGTAAAGGCCTTGGAAAAGCTACCTCCATCTATGTGAAGTGCTGCTAGTAAGCTTTTCTCATTTGTACTACTGACTTAATAACAGTAATAGCAATAATGATAATGATGATAATGATAATAATAATAATAATAATAATAATAATAATAATAATAATAATTCTCTTTCTCTTTCTTGGGCAGCAGCTGCTACTTTAATTTTTTTTTTTTTGACAAAGTGATAATAAATAAATAAGAATAAAAATGTGCACCCTACCCCCGAGACCATTCCATTGTAACTGTCCAACCTCCCAAAATTTCAACACCTCTTGTGATAGTTTGACCCCTTTCTGTTTTAGCTGCACAAATTCTACAAACACCTTCCGTGTCTCCTGCATATTCCCCGTCTTACCTTAATAGCATGTGTTAATTTATCATTAATAGCTATATAAGGGCTATTGCCATGAGGTCCTGGCTGAGGGCTTCCCATGGGCATTTGCACCGGGCCTTTTCCATATGCAATTTTATTTCATGAATGTATGGTACATATTTTCCCAATGTTTCTGGCACAAATCAGTCTTACACCAGCCAAAATTCTAATTGCAATTCCTATTAATCAGACTTCCTCTCATCTGAAAAATCACATGAAAAATGATTATAGTTTTTGACTGTAGCACATGACTTGGGATCACATTCCAAGGCTACTTGGACATGGTGTCAGAACACTTATTCCTTTTTAATAAGAGAGTATATAAAGAGAGAGAAATGTTGATTTCTCTGAGGAAAGCAAGATCTCCTTAGAGAAAGAGTGTTGAACTTAACCAGGAATCCTAAAAAGTATCCAGGAGAAATTGAAAGCAAGAGAAGGATGGAAATAGGGGCATTTTTTATTGTTTTGCTGGTGGTTCTTCTGATTCTGCACTTCCTGAAACAGCTCTGGTCAAATAGGCACTATCCTCCTGGACCTCTCCAGCTTCCTCTCATTGGAGGCGTGTGGCGGATTGGGGTGAAGCTTCGTGATGATACTTTCATTAAGGTACTTATTTCTAACTCAGTCTAATATGAACAATTGTTTTACCTATTCCCCTTAACAACTATGATATTTCAGCTTAAACAATAGTAAGGGTTAAAACAGTAAATGTCATGGCCACAACCAAGCACAGAATAAAATGTGATGAAACCCCTACATTTACTGAAACTGAATTTAATTAAAAATCCCCCAATTGCGAGAGAAGCGTCATTCATATTCAGGTCACACAGAATTTTTATAAACTACTTTCATGTGTAGTAAGGTCAAGCAAAAGTGGCTAAATAAAAATTTAATAAATGAAAAATTATACAAAATAAACATATATTTTTTAATAAATTCAGTGTACTAGGTAATCTGAATTTGTTCATTCCAGGCACTCCTGCTGTGTTACGTACAAGGGCATTAGTATAAAACCACACAAAAGTTGAAAATGTGCATTCAGAAATTACCAATTGTTATAGGAATTCTAAGGTCTAAAAAATAGAAGAAATGTTGATAATTGAACAAGGTAAACACACATACGTAAGGATATAAACCACATGTCTAAAATAGTACAGGAGAGCAATCCAAAAGTCATCTTGGCTCTCCTAAAGATTCTCAGTATTTTCTCTGCCTCCTTAATCCCCCTTGCCTGAGAACACGTAGGCAGATAGCAGTCAAGGGAAGTTCCTGAAGGGATTCCTCTCCTATAGCAATGAATCTCCTTTGTATTAATTGTCATTGTTTGCCCAGATGCTCTGCATTGAGGGATTCTGACAGGCATATCAAATGCTAATGTTTTGTGTAAACTGTGTCTGGAACTATGTAAAACTTGCTAAATACTCAGGAATATCACATCTTGGCTTGCCTCAACCACAGTAACCCCACCTTGAGTGTGATGTAATTTCTGACTGTTTGTAGAGGGGAGGTCCTCCTTCTCCACGCCAAAATGGAGCAAATCCTTAAGAGAGACGTTTCTTTTGGGTTCTGGGTCTGTCTAGTCTCCTTACAAGGAGTGGAGGGAACTCTGTTGCAACAGAAGAAAGAAAGATCTGCCTTGCTTCCATGGCACCCTGCCTCCATCCATTCATCTCTTACCCATCATGGACTTAGGGGACTCAGTCCCTTGGGGAATTGGGCACCAAAAACCAACCACCCCTATTTTTTCTATATCACAATTGAAAAGGTAAGTTGTTGTATACTCAGTGGTGGAGGAACCCTCTTCGTCACCCGGGGTGGTACGCTTAGGGGTGGGGTGAACCGCCTGGCAGCCCGATCAGACTACGCATGCACGGCAGCTCGTATGGACACCGTGAGCGAGTGGCAGCTCATACGGATGCCGCAAGTGGCACCCATGCTGACTGCGCGCGTGCCCTTCGCTGCTCCACAGCTGGGGGGAGGCAGCGGCCCAACTTGGCACCCCCCAAGGTGCCACCCGGGGTGACCCATCCCCTCTGCCCCCCCTCTTCATACGGCACTGTGAATACTCTTACATGTTATGTGGATGTTTATAACCAACCAGAGAATTAACATGAAAAATGTTTACCTCTATTCTTTCAAATCTTCTAGAGCCATCACTCCTGGTGTATATGAACATTATATTAAAAAAAACCCCACAGCACTGACCACAAACACATAAGAAAATGCATTTTAAAAAGAGTGAGCACAAAGATCACTCTGCATTCATTCATGGCAACACTTCAACAGATACAGACCTGCATATGCTATTCAAGACGTTAAGCCTGGAAAAGTCTTCATCTTCTTCATTGGAATTACAAACACTTAAAAAATTAAAAAAAGCAATTCAAAGACTAATACAGCAAATTGCATCTCTACAGTAAATGCTAATCTCCAGGTAAAACCACTTCTGCAATAAACATAGGAGGTGGGGTTGCAGGCGTCACGCCCCTTCCCCAGATTCCCCAGGCTGGAGCCAGCCCCCGCGATACCTAAGGGAATCTCCGCCCGTGTCATACCCCGGGCCAGCCAGTTGGCTGGCTCTGGGGGCGGGGCCTCGGCTATTTAAACCTGCTGCAGCCGAGGCTCCTCCTCTTTTCCTCCGCTGCTGCAGCTGACCAGGTTTTTCCCGCCCATCCCACCCCTTTTTTAGGATAGGTTCTTTGACGTTGATATGAACTACGGGTGGTCGCCGTCAAGGGGCCTGGTAGGAATTTTCCCAAATAACAGATTGGCTCCAGCCATTTGGTTTTCGCCTACCTCGTAGCAAACCGTCACAACTCTTCGGTATTGGCAGTTAGGCATTGGTAGGGGTACTGTCCTATTGTTATGCAAATGAATGGGGAGAAGGAGCGCCATCACCTTTCCCCAGGCAAGGGTAGTCCGGTAAAGGATTCCGGGGGGCGTGGCCTTCTCCTAAGCCTAAGGAGGTGTGGGCCCACAGCACGCCCCCATGCGGTGACGCCCAGGGGAGGGCCTAGTTGACGTGCCTCAGGAGGACTCCTCCCCCTGGTGATTAACCCTTCCGGCTTCTAGCCGGTTAGTAGTTAGGACCAATGCCTAAGCCAATACCGTTCAATTCCTGTAATCAATAAAGTTGTGGCTTAATTCGACCCATTAACCTGAATTATTGTGTCCTGTGTCTTTATTTTCTTGGGAGGAGGCGGGAACTCGCCACGCAATACTCCCAGCAAGAGCAAAAGGCCAGGTCTGTGAAATCAGCATCAGAGAGTCATTTAAAAGCACCAGCTGCAGCTGTGAGACTAATGGCACTGAGACAGGAAGGTGCACAGGCTGATCCTGCTACCACTTACTAGTCAACACTTCTCATAGAGAAAATGCAACAACATTTTGGCATGTGTATTTTCCTGATTTCACCTGGCTCCCCATGATGTAATTATCTTACTTTATATGTTTTTGTGCTTTTCATTATTAATCAGATTCTTGTCCTTTTATATTAGTTTCTATATTATTATTATGTGTGTTGTTTGTATCTGCAGGATGAAGGAGGCTTAAATCTGAAAGACACCACACAAAACAAGCAGCTGAGCAAATGAAATAGTTTATTGCAATATACTCTGGAGCTTGTCCTCCCACTCTTCCCATGTGTGATGCAACATGGCCCAGAATGCTATGCACTTCTCCTCTTCCAACAGATGGATGGACACCAAGTTCACTTGGCAGTGTAGCAGGAGATCATTCTCAGGAAAGCCATGGGACTTTTGTAGCTCATATGTAGCCAGGGAAGACACGAGACAATATTTAATTTGTTTGTTTGTTTAATACATTTGTAAGCCAAATTATTCAGACAGGTATTGCTTAATTCCTTACCACTTAATTCCATCCTCTTCTTAATTCCTTACCATATTTGGTGGCTCAACAACTTTGGACTACCCTGCCTAAAATGTCAATGTGCGGGGGTGACAAAAGAAATTCTGCACCAGGTACCACCTGACCTTGCTACGCCTCTGCTGTTGTGACCCACCGTGGGTCATAAACCTGACCCAGTGCTCTAGCCAAGCTTATACCAACTTGATACCCTCCAGACTACAATGCCCATCTGCCCCAACCAGCATGGCCAATGGTCAGGGATGATGGGAGTTGCAGTCCAACACTATCTGGCGGGCTCCAGTTTCCACATGCCTGCACAAAATGGTTTTATGGTGATGATGAAGAAGCCTCTGGCAATGGCTGGCTCATCTACTTGCCTGTCACCAGATGGCTGGAGACTATGAAGTGCCTCTCTGCTGCTCTGATCCCACACAGGGAAAAAACAAGCAGGAGGGAGTAAAACAAATGGGTTGGAATGAAGGAAGGAACGAAAGAAAGAAAAGGAGATGCTGGCAAGAGAGGAAAATATAGTGAGATGCTTAAGAGGTGAGGAAGGCTGAAGATCACATATTAGGTTGAAATAACTATCTGAACATAGCATTCCTCTTCTCTCTTTTGACCCAAATGGTAGATGGCAAAGCAATATGGAAACATTTACACCCTTTGGGCAGGATATCAACCCTTCATAATACTGTCTGGATTCCAAGCAGTGAAAGAAGCGCTCATTGACCACTCTGAAGAACTTGAAGACCGACCACAGACTCCTTTCCTTATGGCTATGACAAAAGGAAAAGGTAGGTAATGAGAATTTCTGCTGATACTTTCCCCGAAGAAAAACATTTAAGTGGCTGTCTGGAAAAAGAGAACAAAGGTTTTCTATTAATGTTGTACTGAACAGGAAAAAGGGGTTCTATGCAGTGCCAGTTCTTATCAGAGAAGACCCACTGAAATTAATGGGCATGGCTAATGTGGGTCTATTAATTTCCATTAGTCTACTCTAACAAGTGCTTTATGGAAGTCAGAATTGTACTACACTGTGGTTAGATTGAATTGCAGGTAGAAGCTTCTTTCCAGTTGCAGTTGCAATGCATTGATTGTCCTGGCCCTCAGCGCTGGATGAAGGGCTTGAACTCTCCGCTCTTTCTGCTGAGATACCCCCAAAATATACTGAGGCAGACTTTGCATCGTCTTGTAATTGTTTGCCTCAGAGATACTGAATAGCTTGCACATTCAAGGGCATGAACTTCAGTAAACAAAGTTTCTTCTTGGCTGGTTACTTAATTGTAACATTAATTTCTGTAAGGAAGAATTTCTCACTGATTTTCCATAGGTAATATATTTTCAAATGGTCACACCTGGAGGCAACAGAGACGCTTTGGTGTAGTTACTATGCGGAAGCTGGGAGTGGGGAAGAAAGGCATGGAGCACCAAGTAGCAGAGGAGGCCCATCAGCTCGTGGAGGTTTTTGCACGTTCAAAGGGTATGTGATGCTAAGTGATGTTGCTGAGCTGGCGTATGAAGATATATTTGTGTACTACCTCTGTCCATTTTAGAAAGGAATATGATATGTTTTTCTTGGTTCCTAATGGAGATCCCAGCAGTTTCTCTTGGCCACCATGAAATCCCACTCTCAGTATGAACAGGAGCAGCTGAACTCACATTAGTATAATTTTATTTTGCAGGACAGCCACTTGACCCCTCCTTTCCCATCGCTAATTCAGTCTCCAACGTGATATGTGCTGTGGTTTTTGGGCACCGGTTTGCTCTTGAGGATGAACAGTTCCAGAAGCTGATAGAAGCCATAGATTTCTCCCTAAAATTTATAGGAAGCTTCGTTCATGCTGTGAGTAATCATTTTCATTCTTGCTGATTCAGAGAAGTCTCCCAGGGGCCTTACATTTCCCACTCAGCATTCTGGATTCCATTATGATAGAGGATAGAGTGTTGGAGAAGTGAGATGAAGTTTAAATCTAATCTGAGATAAGGGCTATTTTACAGCCTAATCAATTTCTTACCATGAATATAAAAGAGAGAGTAATGAAACTAGGTCCACAAGTTGGGACTCTTTGGAGGAAAGACAGGCTAGAAATGGAACAATGGCCTTCAGAACAAGTCATCTACAGCCCACATAAATGAGCAAAGGTGAACAAAATAATTTTCTCAGGAAGAGAATTACACTATGGCATAGCGTGGGTGGAGCCAGGCAACCTGTGGCCCTGGACGTGACCAGATGCTCCTATGACAGGCTCCCTCATGATGTTGGAGCCATGGGGAGGTAAGACATCAGATGACCCCCCTTTTCTTTCTCTGTAATGCAGGGGTCAGCAAACTTTATCAGCAGGGTCTTGTCCACCTTCCCTCAGAGCTTGTTGGGGGTTGAACTATATTTTGGGGGGAAAGGGGGAAAAGAATGAATTCCTATGCCCCAGAAATAACCCAGAGATGCATTTTAAATAAAAAGACACATTCTACTCATGTAAAAACACGCTGATTCGCAGACTGTCCGCGGGCTGGATTTAGAAGGCAATTGGGCCGGATCCAGGCCCTGGGCCTTAGTTTGCCTACCCATGCTGTAATGTGTTTCTCTGTCCCCTTTTGTTCTGCTGGCTGCAACGAGCCACCAAAAGGCAAACTTTAACACTTCTCCTTTCCATTCTACTGTGCTCCACATCCCTCCCTCACCAGCTTCTGTTAAAATAAGAATTTTTTTTACCTGCCAAACAAAATCTCTCTCTTTTTTTAATAATAATTTTTATTAATTTTAACATATAAATTATAATACATACCACAAAACCTCACCACTTATACAATCTTTTTTTGGACTTCCATCAGCACCTCTGATGATCCACCGTTTTAACCACTTCTTATGCATTTCTTAAATTCATATTGCCTTTAATTATCTTAACTAACCATCCTCCCCTTTATCCATTTTTGGAATAGTTCCAAGAATTCACCTCACAAAACTTCTTGCAAACCTACAAACGTAGTCTGATCATCACAATTACTTTTCAAATAGTCTGTAAATTTACACCAGTCTTCTGTGAATTTCTGGTCCCGCAGATTTTGAATCCTTCCTGTTAATTTATCTAGTTATGCATAGTCCATAAATTTCATCCTCCATTCTTCTTTCGTCAGTAATTCTTCTGGCTTCCATTTTTGTGCCAATAATATTCTTGCTGCCGTCGTTGCATATAAAAACAGCTTACATTCTTTTCTATTTATATCACTTCCTACAATGCCCAGTAAAAATGCTTCTGTTTTCTTTATAAATGTATATTTCAACATTTTTTTATCTCATTATATATCATTTCCCAGAAGCTTTTAACTTTTTTACATTCCCACCACATGTGATAAAATGTTCCTTCTTTTTCTTTACATTTCCAACATTTATTGCTAACTTTATACATTTTAGCTAATTTAACGGGTATAATATGCCATCTATACATCATTTTCATCACATTTTCTTTTAAAGCATTGCATGCAGTAAATTTTAAACCTTCTTTCCATAGTTTTTCCCAATCACTCAGCTGTATATTATACCCAAAATCTTTGGCCCAAGGAATCATAACCGACTTTACCTCCTCATCCTTCAAATGCCATTCAAGCAGCAATTTATACATTTAAAATTTTTTTTTACAGTTATTACTTAATATCTCTAGTTCAAACTTTGATTTATTTTCATCAAATCCTTTTTCTTTAAAATATAATAATAATAATAATAATAATTTATTATTTATACCCCGCCCATCTGGCTGGGTTTCCCCAGCCACTCTGGGCGGCTTCCAAAAGAATATTAAAATACAATGATACATCAAACATTAAAAGCTTCCCTAAACAGGGCTGCCTTCAGCAGCCCTGAAGGATTTAAAAATCCTGTTTAAACATTTCATTGACCTGACGGTAGTGCATCCAATCATTCACATATTCTTTGATTTCCTCATATGGTTTCATCTTCCATTTACTTCCTTCTTTTTGTATTAATTTCCCATAAGTTATCCATTTCCCACTCATATTGATCTTTTTCACACTCATTGCTTCTAATGGAGATAACCAATGCGGTGTTTTACGTTCCAGTAAGTTTTTGTACCTATCCCATATTTCTATTAAAGATCTTTGAAATATATGGCTTCCAAATCCTTTATGGACTTTTGTTTTATTATACCATAGATATGCGTGCCATCCAAATCTATTATCATAACCTTCCAAATCTAACAGTTCTGTATTTTCTAATAACATCCATTCCTTTAACCAACAGAGGCAAGATGCTTCATAATACAATTTCAGATCTGGCAGAGCGAAGCCTCCTCTTTCTTTAACATCTGTTAACAACTTATACTGTATTCTCGGCTTCTTTCCCTGCCAGATAGATCTTGAAATTGTTTTTTGCCAATCTTTAAAAATTGTTGCCCCTTTGATTATTGAAATTGTCTGAAACAAAAATAACATCTTTGGTAGCACATTCATTTTAATAGCCGAAATCCTTCCCCAAAATGACAATTTCATCCTTCCCAATATTTCTAGATCTCTTATAATACCATTCCACACCAGTGTATAATTATTTTGAAATAGATCAATATTTTTGGAGGTTAACCAAATTCCCAAATATTTAAATCTTTTAACTGCTTCTATACCTATTTGTTGTTGCAACCCTTCCACCAGGTCCTGTTTCATATTTTTAACTATCATTTTAGTTTTCTTTTTGTTCAATTTAAAGCCTGCCACTTGCCCAAACTGTTCTATCTCCTCTAGTACTTCTTTCACACTTGTAACTGGCTCTTCTATGGTTAATACCAAGACATCGGCAAAGGCTTTCACTTTATACTCATTTCGACCAACTGAAATTCCCTTTATTTTTTCATTTCTCCTTATTTACCTTAAAAAGACTTCCAGTACCGATATGAATAATAATGGTGATAATGGATACCCTTGTCTTGTACCTTTAGTAATTTCAATACTTTCTGTTACTATATTGTTTACTATCAATTTTGCTCTCTGTTCTCTATGGCTTTTATTCCTTTTAGAAAGAATTGACCAGTGTCCATTAATTCTAAATTCTTTAACATAAATTTCCAGGATATATTATCAAAGGCCTTTTCTGCATCCACAAAAATTAACATCGCTTGCTTTTCATTTCTGGCAGTCAGATATTCAATTATATTAACTATATTTCTTATGTTATCTTTCATCTGTCTACCAGGTAAAAAACCTGCTTGGTACTTATCAATAGTCTCATAGAATCATAGAATCATAGAGTTGGAAGAGACCACAAGGGCCATTGAGTCCAACCCCCTGCCAAGCAGGAAACACCATCAGAGCACTCCTGACATATGGTTTGCTAGCATACTTGCGAATAATTTATAGTCGTTATTTAACAGTGAAATTGGCCTATAGTTCTTTACTTGTGTTAAATCCGAATCTTGTTTTGGTATAAATGTAATATATGCTTCTTTCCACATTTCTGGTAATTCTCCCTTTCTTAGTATATTATTCATAACCTCTTTCAGCGGCACAAGTAGGGCGTGTTTCATTTCTTTATAATATTTTGCTGTAAATCCATCCGGTCCCAGTGTCTTTCCACTTTTCAATTCTTTTATAGCAACTTTAATTTCCTCTGTTTCAATTAGGTCATTCACTCTGTCTTTCTTTTCTGTCTGAATTTTTTGCACTCCTTTCTGTCTCAATAATATTTTTTTAAACATTTTTTCCATCTCTTTTATATAAGTGTCTATAGAAATCCACAAATCCTTTTCTAATTTCTTTCGGATTATCTATTTCTTTTCCTTCCACTGTGATCTTCTTAATTGTATTCTGTTCCTTTCTCTTTTAAATCTGTCAGCCATGCCAACCACTTTCCAGATTTATTAGCATATTCAAAGTTCTTTTGTGGCATTCTTTTAATATTCCATTCTACTTCTCTTTTTTTTTAAAAAATGATATTTATTAAGAATTTTAAGATGGCAGGAAAAACAAAGAGAAAAAGAAGGGGGAAAAAGGAAAAAAAGACAAAAGAAAAACAAACCACAATCAAACAATACAAACTGATAAAAATCAAAATCAAAAAACGACAACAAAACACGTAACACATCACAATCAAAAAGCAAAAATAGACCACAAAAATTTAAAAACAAATCCAATATTCCCAAATCCTTAACAGTCTTTACCTTATTTCATCGACCTCCTCACTCCTCCCCTTTTTTGTGTTCTAGTTGTTAATTATCACAGCAAATCCTTTCCATTTTTCATAGTATTCTGTCATTAAATTACCTTAATCTATTTTAACCTTATCTTACTATAAAAGACCCTAAAACTTAAAACTTAGATCTTATTTATACCAATTTCTCATAACCACAACATATTCTTACATAATTCTTTTAACATTTCTGCTAAAGCCAACTAATTTCATTCCAACATTTTTCTAACATTCATCAATTTTATAAAACAATCCTAATAAAATATTTTAAAACTTTCTTCCAATCTTCATCCAATGTCTCTTCCTCCTGGTCCCGGGTTTTGTCAGTCCTTTCTATCCCATCCATCTAGCTCATTAACCTGGTAATCTTATGTCCGAGGCCCTTAAGTCTCTTCCATGTCCCTTCCGCAGATCTTCTTCATATTTATACCTGTACTTTACTTTGTCTCCTGCTCCTTTCACTCGTGGAAACTCCAACTTGACAGTATTTTTGTCCCTTCTCGACAAATCAGCCCCTTTTCCATAGTCCACACTAAACTCCATGTGGTATTTAAAAACATGTTTCAAAGTCCCTCCAGAGTTAAGAACCCCCACAACCCCAAACATCTCACGGCCCATTGCCAGACTTGAAAAGTCAAAACATCCCTGCATAGGGGGAGTCTATCCAACCCCCCATTTCCAAACCAAACAAAACTCTATCTCTCCAAATCTGGCTTTTTCCAAGTTCATTTGTCAGATCCAACAACTCATGTTCCTGCTGGGCCACAGCTCCCTCCATCTCTGCCACCCGAGGTCCAGCAACATCCTCCTCCCTCATCTGATCTGTCAGAGCACACTCCTGAGTTGGTTCCTGGGTGGGTTCTACATAGTTACTCACTACCTGTCCAAAATTTCTGATCGCAACAGTCATCAAGTCCGTCTTCTCATGTAACTGTTCCAGTAAGGCACTTGTTTTGCAGAAAGCACGCACCAGAGCTTCTGAATACATTGTTATACAAGGTCAGAAGTCTATTCCCATGATCTTAATCTGTTGCAGCTGCAGAGCTCCCCGGTTCAAATTTAGTAACAGTTTCACAGGCTCCCTCTAGGGGAAGAACTTCTATTTGTATCCATCTCTTTTCTTTTTCTTTTTCTTTTAATAGCAGATCTAACAACAAGGTTTCCTTTTTCAGATATTTTGTCGATATTTGTTCCTTTAAAATGCGAAGGAGAACAATGGAATTACTATGTTTCTCTTCTTTTAACTGTCTGTCAAAGACGTTTGTCTATAGTCAATGAACTTCCCAAAAACGTCAGTCCTGACACCCCGCTCCCAGGTTCAAGACGGTGGAAAATTACTTTTCTTTACACTCTCTTCTGCAGGTTTAAACAGTCCGGAAAAAATCCCCCCTCTTCTCCTGCTTCCGAAGGGGGTTCAACAATTTAAAATGATGAAAGTTAATCCTTTACAAACAATTTTCTGAACTCTAGTTTGCCATGTCTTTGCTTTAATCTATCTACAAGAAACGGAAGGCTGACTTCCTGTTTAGACCTTCCCGTTTCAGTGCCAAGTTAAGAAGAATTTCTTAGTCCAATTTTCCTTTCTACTCACAAGTCGTTGTTTAAAGTCCAATTGTCCGAATTTAAGCTACTCACGGGTAGTTGTTTTAATAGCCAAATTGTCCCAGGAAAAAGGCAGCACTCTCCGGCAACGGCTGTGCGGCTTCGCTCCACGGAAGAAGCAGTTGACTCTCAGCACCGCGCCACTTGCCCCTCTTTGCTCCGGAGCCCGTAACTGGGTTCCTTTACGAGTGGGGGGGGGCGTGAAAGGTGCCCGCCGAGTCCCATGGTCACAGGCTTCATCCGCCTGTGATTTTTCAAAGGGTCCCCGCTTCGCCGTAGTGGGAAAGACCCGTTTTCCGTGGAGCCAGTCCCTCCGGATCAGAGGGAATCCCCCATTACCGATGGCGCCACCCCGGAAGTCCCCTAGTCCATTCTACTTCTCGATTTATTATCTTTTTTAAAAAAATAATTTTTATTAAATTTCCAATTAACAAGCTAATCATATCACATTAATTCCAAATTATACCAATACATAATAAACTCCAAATATTTAGCCGAATTTTTGTTGGGGGTACCCATGCTTCGAGCTCAGAAAGGGTCCAATCATCTCATATTTCTGCTGCTTTGATGTTCACAAGTCCCATTTTCCATCTCTTTGTTGTTATCCTTTACAAACCCCATCTTCCAATCTTCTTGTTGTTATCATTTTTCTTCTTAATAACCTCTGAGTTATCTCCACAAGCGAGTTGAAGCAAACATTATTATAGTCCTGTGTGGGTTTTCACGTTGATCCAAAAGTCCTATTCAAACAGCAGGCACGATTTCAGTTCCCATAAAATACAGTCCAAGCGTCTGCTCATTAACTTTCCCAGACCAGTTGCTCCATAAATCAGCCTTTCCAGGGGAGTTGTTGCCAATTCAGCCGTGGAATTCAGATATGATAACAAAACCGTAGCACCTCTCCCCCTTTGACTGTAAATCTTGCAACCAAGTCTGTCTCATAATGGCAGTTCCCCATTAGAACTGCGTCACACCAAAAGCCTTTCGTTTCCTTTCCAGATCTTCCGCAAAACAAAGTCTTTGGTTAATAATTTTGTTTCCACACAGTTTATTTTCCCATCTCACTTGCTATCAATCATGTGGCGGTTCTTCTTGGGGGGGGGGGGTTGTTAGGTAAATCATAAAGGTCTGGCACCATAAAATGTAAAAATGTCAAAGTCCTTCTACTCCAATGTCCACATCAGCTAAGTCAGAAGCAGGAAGGGGAGAGTGGGTAAACAATTTCTTCTTCTTACTCAGCTTTCCTCCAAATAAAATAAAATAAAATAAAATAAAATAAAGAACCAGATAATAGCAAATATTTCTATTTCATTTTGGGCTTGGCAGTTTCTCAAAATGCTGCTTTGGCATGTAAAAAATAAAGAAGAAAAAATTCCACCATGAGGCTTCTTAACAGTTAACTACGCAGTTCTCTAAAAACTAAAGTAATAAGTTTCCAGGAAGACTCTCCTCCTGCAGTCCCAGAAACCCACAAAAAAGACAAAAAAAACCCTAAATAAGGGCTTTCGCCCCCCTCCTTTGTTTAATACACAGTCTTAAGTAAAGTGTTTATATTAAATTAAATATTCCGCTGTAGGACAACTCACTGTTTTTTGTTCCGTGGGTACTTCTTGCATATAAATAAGATCCCAGTCGGGGCTGACCTCCTTTTTACCACCCTGCTGCTTCCGAATCATTCTTAATCCCTTTTTTCCAACTATTTCCACCAATTAAATCCGGATTTTTTACTGTTTCTGAATCTACCGCTGTGCCAGGTAAGCTTGAGGCTGCGCTTCTCGAGGGTAGAAAATGGTGTCCAGCGCCGGTGTCTTAATCTCGCTGCTCTTTTTGCTCCTAAAAGGGGCTTTTCAGGCAGCGGAGAGACTGCTCCTCGGCTAGCTGGGAACCTGCCCTCAGGATCTTCCTCCTGAGGTTTTTGGGGGCTTGCGACGCCCTTGCAAAGCCCCCATTTCCCCCCAAAAAGCTGGATTCTCCCCAGAGGGCTGAATCCCGCTTGCACTTGGCTCCATGGTAAACCGGAAGTCTCATTACTCTGAGACCTCTTGGCTAGCATTTATTTATATGGGGATTGGCTCTATTCTCCGCCCTCTCACCTCAGATTGCCATGATGCAAACCCAGGATATGTATTTCTCTTATTTAATATTCTTTGTTATTGGGAACAAAGTTCTTGTAAGGAAAGGCAATGGAAGAAACCCAACCTCCGAAGTGTTTGCTAGAGAGGTTTATTCGGAAAATAGAAGTAATTTATCTTTAATGAGAAAACTAGGAAAGAGGAAAACTCCCTTCTTAAAGGTTTAATAATAATAATAATAATAATTTATTATTTATACCCTGCCCATCTGGCTGAGTTTCCCCAGCCATTCTGATCGGCTTCGAATCAAGTGATAAAAAATACAGAATTAAATATTAAAAACTTCCCTAAACAGGGCTGCCTTCAGATGTCTTTTAAAGATAAGATAGCTACTTATTTCCTTCACATCTGAAGGGAGGGCATTCCACAGGGCAGGTGCCACTACCGAGAAGGCCCTCTGTCTGGTTCCCTGTAACCTCACTTCTCGCAATGAGGGAACCGCCAGAAGGCCCTCAGCACTGGATCTCAATTTCTGGGCTGAACGATGGGGATGGAGTCGCTCCTTCAGGTATACAGGACCAAGGCCGTTTAGGGCTTTAAACGTCAGCACCAACACTTTGAATTGTGCTCGGAAACGTACTGGGAGCCAATGCAGATCTCTCAGGACCGGTGTTATGTGGTCCCGGCGGCCACTCCCAGTCACCAGTCTAGCTGCCACATTCTGGATTAATTGCAGTTTCCGGGTCACCTTCAAAGGTAGCCCCATGTAGAGCGCATTGCAGTAGACCAAGCAGGAGATAACTAGAGCACGCACCACTCTGGCGAGACAGTCCGCAGGCAGGTAGGGTCTCAGCCTGCGTACCAGGTGGAGCTGGTAGACCACTGCCCTGGACACAGAATTAACCTGCGCCTCCACGGACTGCTGTCGGTCCCAGGCTGCGCACCTGGTCCTTCAGGGGTGCAGTTTCCCCATTCAGGCTCAGGGAGTCCCCCCCACACACGTTCGCCACCTGTCCCCCCAAAACAGTACTTCTGTCTTGTCAGGATTCAACCTCAATCTGTTAAGCATCCTCCATCCTCCAACCACGTCCAGGCACTCACACAGGACCTTCACTGCCTTCACTGGTTTTGATTTAAAAGAGAGTTAGAGCTTGATGTCATCTGCATACTGATGAACACCTAGCCCAAACCCCCTGATGATCTCTCCGAGCTGCTTCATATAGGTATTAAAAAGCATGGGGGAGAGGACGGAACCCTGAGGCACCCCACGTGAGAGAGCCCAAGGGTCTGAGCACTCACCCCCCAACACCACTTTCTTAACACAGCCCAGGAGAAGGGAGCGGAACCACTGTATAACAGTGCCCCCAGCTCCCAGCCCCTCTAGACGGTACAGAAGGATGTTACGGTCAATGGTGTCAAAGGCCGCTGAGAGATCCAGCAGAACTAGGAAACAGCTCTCATCTTTGTTTGATTTTTTTGAAGGAAGATATGGGCATTACTTGACTGGGGAATAAAATAAAATAAAATAAAACGGCATTGCAAGATTTTGAGGACTGCATATTTCAAAGGCTGGCTGTGTTTCGGGCTTCCAGTTTCCGTCGCGAACAGACAGGGAGCTCGGAAAATCTCCAGAGGAGATTTCCGAGTAATACAGGGGCTTGGGGGTGTTGCAAGGGCACTGCACCCCCCAAAAATCTCAAGGGGGAGACCCTTGGGGGAGAGATACCCAGCCGTGTGGAAGCGGTTTGCTGTTTTTCGGGGGTTTTTTTTCTTGGAAGATCTTGAGGCAGCGAAACTGCAAGCACAAAGGGAATGCAACGACCCTGTATTACGATGCCTCTGGCTCCCACTGAAGAAGGCGACGGACCTCCAAAACTGTAAGAACGGAACCCTTAGTGTGAGTAGACTTTGTTACTGGAAAAACTTTTGAAAATACACTAAGAGAACGTCGGATGTCAGACGATTTAACTTAGGAATTCACCTCGGTAAAGGGTTAAAATGGCGCAGGCTACAAAGTCGCAAGGTGGAGGAAAGAAGTATCCCCTCGCCTGACTGAGTGAACACAAAGTAAATATCTCGGGTTTCTTTGTGGGGAACTAAAGAATTTGAAACATTCCACCGCAAGGAAACATTGTTTACTCCTTTTGGGGGAGGCAGACAAAAAAAAAGAGAGAGAGTCATTTAAAAACGGAGCCTCTTAGAACTGTTTAAAAGGACAGCTGGGAACACGCTTCAAAGAAACTAAAGAGGTATTTGAAAAAGAACTTTTCCTAACCTTCATAATTTTGGGACCTAACCGTTGCTCCTGGGATTTATTCAACGCATGTTTATTTGGAATATTAATCTGAAGAACCATAGGATCTTTTGAACTCTAGAACTTTCTGCAAAGGCTGTATTTTTGCCCTGCCCATAATACTTGGGGTCTCTTTTTGTCTCTCTTTTTCTCTCTCCTCTTCCCTCTTTATACTCTCTCTTCCCCCTCATGTTTCCTCATAGTATTTAGGATATTTATATCCCTGTTTTAAATAAGAAAATTATCTGGTTATTTTGTTCTATTCCCCCCCCCTTTTCTCTTTTTTCCCCCTTTTTCCCCCCTCTCTCTTCCCTCGTTCCAATTTGTTTGCTTCCTCTCTGCCTTCCCTCCCCTCTTTTTCTACCACTTTCCACTATAATAACACAACTAACAGCATATCCCCCCTACCCTCAATTTTGAGGAAAATCTAACCTGACCCCTCCAGGTTGAGCAAGACCAGTATTTAATCCAAGGCGTCTTTCTACGCTTCGAGATGAATAACCAAATGATTTATTATTTGAAATAAACACTGAGAACTTCTTGAACTATTTGAAATAAAACACTGAGAACTTCTTGAAATACCCACATCTTTCCTAGGATTGCAAAGGAAACTAGTAAAAATTAGAACCAAAGGTAACAGAAAACGGTGAAAGTTTGATATATTTCCCCTGAAATGGATTAGGCCGACAAGTGGCTGAAAAATACAGAGACTGAGCTATTTTCTGGATGGTAAAAAGGAAATATTGTCTTTGACCTGTACCTTTTACTTTGTTCTTCTCTTCCTTCTGTGTTGAAACAATTATACTAACATATTAACATAACCTAAATTTATGATAACAAAAGACTACTGGGAGAGCCAGTGAGATTGGATAATTCTGAACAAGTCATTGAAAAATCTCTTTTTTGGGGGGGGATGCAAAGTGTTGTAAGAATATGATATAAGATATAAGAACATATAAATAAAGGGGTTGTATTTGCAGAGAGGGTAGAAGAAAGATTGTGAGCCCCCTAGGGGGAGAGAGTAATAAGTAAACTACTGAGAATTAAACCATAAAATGTTGGGGAAGAATGGGAAAAAAGCAGGAGGGACACCAGGAGAGAGAAAGGCATCCCGACAGGAGGAAATTAGAGATTTAGACATTTTATGGTTAAAGATCAAAGAGGAATTTAAGCAAAATGAATTACACATGGAAAGTAAATTAGGAGAAATACAGGAACAGATAGATAAGAAAATAGAAAGTGTGGTAGGAGAACTCTCCAGAAAGGTACAAGATCTGACAACCAAGTCAAAAATAATTGAGGAAATCAATAAAAGAACCCAAAAAGATCTGAGAGACCAAAAGAAAGAAACAGAAAATTAAAGGAAGAAGTAAAAGATTTAAATAAAATGCAAGATCAATTGTTGGACAATTTAGCCATGACAGAACTCCGTCAGAAACAACTTAATTTAAAATTCCGAGGAGTGGTGGAAGAGGTAAACGAGGATATAAGAGGGAAAATGGTTAAAGAACTCGCAAAGTGGTTGGAAATAAAAGAAGAACAAGTTGCGTACACGATAGAAAGTGCGTTTAGAATAAGAGGGAAATCGCAACGAATTAAATAAAAAAAAATCCCCGGTGACTGTTTAGTAATATTTAACTCATTGGAAATGAGGAACACTATACTAAGAACAAGCTACAGAAGAAAGTTAATGATTGGAGGCTGTCCAATTATTGTCTTTAAAGAAATTCCAATTAGGATTCTGCGCAAAAGGGAAGGATATAGACAATTAAAAAATGTCCTAAAGAGAAATACAATACAGTATAAATGGGAATTCCCAGAAGGGATTTCCTTTTTCTACAAGAATAAAAAGTTCAAACTGATAGATACACAAGAAGCGGGAAAGTTTTTGAGAAGATACGAAAAAGACCTGGGTAAAGAAAAAGAAAGATCTGGAGGAGAGGAAAAAAACGTGGGAGGTGGGGGGGGAGGGGAGAGAAGGAGGCCGAGGGAGTGGAGGGGGGTGAGGTAGAAGCAGGGGAGGAAGCGGAGGACGCGGGATCGGGAGAGGAGGAGGAGGAGGAAGAGGTGGAAACTATTGGAAATAGAGGCACCAGAATTTAAATCGGAAATTAGGATAAAGTGTAATTAGTCGAAATGACCCTTAAATTTCTGTCGTGGAATGTGAACGGTTTTAATGAAAAGTCCAAGAGAAATAAATTTGAGAAAATCATAAGGAAAAAAAATATTGATGTGATTTGTTGCCAGGAAACACATGTTGCCAAAAAACACAAACATATTTTAATAAATAAAAAGTTGGGAATAGAATTTATCAATTCAGACTCAAAGAAGAAAAGAGGGGTGGTAACTTATGTGAAAGAGAAATTGGAACCTAAACTGATATGTAAGGATGAGGAAGGAAGAATCCTAGGAGTACAAATCAACTACCAGGGAGAAAAACTTAATGTGGTAACGGTCTATGCGCCAAATACAAACAAAATGGAGTTTTTCAAAAAAATGGAACAAGTTTTATTAGATCTAGAGAATCACAAATTGATTCTACTTGGAGATTTAAATGGAGTGCCAAAACCAGAATTAGATAGAAGCTCGAAAAGGAAGAACTTAAATCAAGGGAAACTTCCGAGATCGTTTATTGACCTTGAGGAAAACTTAGATTTAATAGATATATGGAGATTCAAAAACCCCATGACCAAACAATTCACACATTTCTCAGAGCCGCATCAGAGCTGGAGTAGATTGGATCAGATATGGATATCAAGAGAATTAACAATAAGAGTGTCGAAATGTGAGATACTACCCAGAACACTATCTGATCACAACCCAATAATATTACACTTAAATTGGAAGACCCAGGGTATCTACAGATGGAGAATGAATGATTATTTATTTGAAAAAGAAGAAGTCATTGATAAGGCTAAAATTACTTTAAAAGACTATTTTGATTTAAATATTAATAAGGAGACTAACATGGATATAGTTTGGGATGCCAGCAAGGCAGTGTTAAGAGGTTTTTTGATACAACAAAATAGTCAAAGAAGAAAGGAGAGAGAACAAAAAAAGGAAGAGCTAATCACTCAATTGAGAGAATGTGAAAAGAATTTGATAGAAAAGCCGAGTGATGAAGGGAACAAGCAACTGTATAAGATGATACAAGCACAATATTCAACATTAATAAATCAAGAGGTAGAATGGGGAATTAAGTTAATGAAACAAAAATTTTTTGAATCTGCAAATAAAACTGGAAAGTTCCTGGCGTGGCAGTTGAGGAAAAGAAGAAAACAAAATCTTATTAATAAAATAAAAGTAGAAGACCAAATCTTGGAAGACCCTAATGAATAAAAAAGAGCTTCCTTAAATTCTATGAAAACCTATATAAAAGAGAAGAAGAAGATGAAATAGAAATGGGAAAATATCTAGAAGAAAACAGAATCAACAGTATATCGGAAGAGGAAAGAAATTTATTAAATAAACCCATAAAAACAGAAGAAATTCAAGAGGCAATAAAGAGGATGAAACTGGGGAAAGCCCCAGGCCCAGATGGATTGTCAGCCAAGTATTATAAAGTCCTAGAAGAACTTATTACACCAGTGCTATGTGAAGTAATGAACGAGATTTTAAGAGAAGGAAGAACACCAGCGTCATGGAAAGAGGCATACATTACGCTGATACCGAAACCTGACTCGGATAGGCTGAATATTAAGAATTACAGACCGATTTCACTATTGAATAATGATTATAAGATCTATGCAGATATAATGGCGACTCGACTTAAAAAATGCCTAGTTAATCTTATCCATACCGACCAGGCTGGTTTTTTACCCAATAGGCAAATAAAAGACAACATAAGACATACAATAAATATCATTGAGTACTTAGAATGCAAAAACGAAATCCCTGCAGCTTTACTGTTTATTGATGCCGAAAAGGCATTCGATAATGTATCCTGGCGTTTTCTTATAAAATGTTTGGAAATGACAGGGATAGAGGGCACATTCCTGGAAGGAATAAAAGCAATTTACTCACAGCAAAGTGCTAAACTAATTATTAATAATAACTTAACAGAACCCTTTGAAATCTCGAAGGGTACTAGGCAGGGGTGCCCTCTGTCACCTCTTCTGTTTATTATGATGTTAGAGATAATTACAAATAAGATAAGAAAAACTTCAGAGATACGCGGAATAAAAATAGGAGTGAAAGAATACAAATTGAAAGCTTATGCTGACGACCTTATGTTGTCTTTGGAGGATCCAGAAGAGAGTGTCAGTAAGGTGTTAGATCTGTTAGAAGAATTCGGAAAACTATCCGGTTTTAAATTAAACAGAACAAAAACTAAAATGTTGATTAAAAATGTAGAAGAGAAGGTAAAAAACCACTTTGAATCTCAGACTGGAATTAAAGTAACCAAAAAAGTAAAATACCTTGGAATCTGGTTAACGACAAAGAACATTAATTTGATGGAAGATAATTATACAACCGCATGGAAAGAAATAAGGAAGGACTTAGATACCTGGAATAGAATAAAGCTATCCTGGTCGGGGAGAATGGCGGCAATAAAAATGAGTCTATTACCGAAACTGCTATTCTTATTTCAGAATATACCAATAATCAGGGGAACATCAATATTCAAGGGCTGGCAGAAAATACTTTCTAAATTCATCTGGCAAGGAAAAAGGCCGAGAATTAGATTCAAATTACTCACAGACCAAAGAGATAGAGGAGGATTCGCAGTCCCAAATTTAAAGTTATATTATGAAGCCTCATGCCTCTGTTGGGTCAAGGATTGGATTATTATAAAAAATAAAGATCTGCTAGATTTAGAAGGATTTGATTTAAGATTCGGTTGGCACGCTTACCTATGGCGTAATAAGGGAAAGATCCATAAAGGATTTTCTAACCATATCTTCAGAGGGCCATTACTGGAGGTGTGGGAAAGAAATAAAAAATTATTGGAACAGAATACCCCTTGGTGGCTTTCGCCAATCGATATCCTGACAATAAAAAAAAAAATATCGAAGGAGAAAGATGGACCTACGAAGATTTATTAGTAAAAACAGAGACCGGTTGGAGGATTAGGCCATTTGAAGAAATAAAGAACAAATTGACAGGTTGGATCCAATTTCATCAAATCAACTCTATCTGGACCGAGGATTAAAAAAATGGGATAAGTGAGAAAAAATCTAGATTCCAGATTGAAATATTAGAAAGTAAAACAAAACTCCTATCGAAAATGTATAGCCTGTTGCTTGAATGGGACACTAAAGATGAAGAAGTAAAGGAGGTAATGGTGAGATGGGCAATGGACTTTGGGTATAACATAGAGTTTGATAAATGGCAGGCACTATGGAATAAAGGTATGAGATTCTCGGCATGCACAACACTCAGGGAAAATATGTACAAAATGATGTACAGGTGGTACGTAACGCCCGTAAAACTGGGAAAAATATATAAAACTGGTGATAAATTATGCTGGAAGTGCAAGATTAAGGAGGGCGATTTTTATCATATGTGGTGGTTGTGCGAGCCTATTAGAAAATTTTGGGAATCTATTTACAATGAACTAAAAAAAATCTTTAAATATACCTTTATAAAGAGACCTGAAGCCTTTTTGCTGGGGATAATTGGAGAGGAAATCAGAAAGGAAGATCAAACACTCTTTCAGTACGCAACAGTGGCCGCCAGAACTCTAATAGCGCAGAATTGGAAGACACCAAGAATCCCAACCATAAATGAATGGCAATCGAAACTACTCGACTATCTAGAATTGGCAAAAATGACACAGAAAATAAGAAATCAAAAAGACACAAAGTTTAATAAAGATTGGAATAAATTCATGGCATACATGGAAACAGAGGTAAAAAAAAACTAAAAAACACAGTAGGTGCGATATAACACTTGTGATGTAAAGAATTTTTTTTTTGAGGAAAAGAAACTGCAGATAGAAAATTTTATAACACATTCCGAAACCGAGATGAAGGGAAGTCAGTCAGTGTTGTGTGTTAAGTAGTTAATGTAGTTAATTTGTTGTTGTCTTATGTCAGGAGTATATATATATATATATTTATATATATATTTTTCTTTATTTAGTTTTTTTTTGGTGTGAATGTGTTGTGTTTGTCTTTTTTGTTTGTATGATGTTATAAAATAAAATTTATATTAAAAAAAAAACAAAAACAAAAACAAAAACAAAGGCTGGCTGTGTTTCAATTTGCATATTAGGCAAATTTACTCTTAAATGTGAACTGACTTGAATGTCTCCCCATCTGTATTCTCCAGCAACCCCCCACCTCCCAACAAATGGCCTGGGATTGTGCCCAGTTTTGAATGAAGCCTGGGAGCTAGAAAAATACTTTGACCCCTAGTTTTCTTTCACATATTCGGCTAGAGATATTTCCCAGAACCAGTCATTCTGAGATTCAAGAGAAGCTGCGGACTCCTACCTTCTTCTCAGGGAGACTCAAACTAATGTGTTAGCTCTGAAGAATAACCCGGGTCATGTTTTAAGTGCTAATTCAAATGAATTGACCCATGAACTGCATGACCAAGCTTCCTCATGGTAATGACGGCATGTCTGATTTCTTTCCTTTAGCTTTGTGAAATTCTCCCATGGCTCATGAAACATCTCCCAGGGCCCCACAAGAAGGCCTTGTCCTGCTCAGAGATGGTGTTTTCATTTGCAAAGGAGGAGATAGAGAAGCATAAGGAGAATCAGTCTCTGCATGAGCCACAGGATCTCATTGATTTCTATCTACTTCAGATAGAGAAAGTAAGTATCTGCTTTGACACTGAATGCTGCTCATCCAAGGAATCATTATATTTCCTGTTATAAGTGAATACTAATCTCTTCCAAGGACACCAATATTTTTTTCCTGAATCTCAGTTGAAATTGACATTGAGTTACTTTTTTCCAGATTTATTGGATTATTATTTTTCTTAGTGAGTTGTGCAAACCACTATTCTGAATAATTTTATTATTATTATTATTAGGGTAGTGGGCACTGGAGATCTGTTGATGGATCCAACAGGGCAGTGGGCAAAAACCTTTGAAAACCCCTGTAAAACTCATGGGAACATACTCACCACTGAAATGTTGCCCGTGGTGCCCAAACAGTAAGAATGAAGAGCTTGGATTTGATACCCCGCTTTATCACTCCCCGAAGGAGTCTCAAAGCGGCTCACAATCTCCTTTCCCTTCCTCCCCCACAACAAACACTCTGTGAGGTGAGTGGGCCTGAGAGACTTCAGAGAAGTGTGACTAGCCCAAGGTCACCCAGCAGCTGCATGTGGAGGGGAGGAGACGCGAACCTGGTTCCCCAGATTACGAGTCTATTGCTCTTAACCACTACACCACACTGGCTCTCAAAGAATGCCCAAATAGTATGAATGACCAACTCACCAAGTGTATTGTGGCAGCTGTTTCATTACCCACATTACAATGCATAGCAAGAGGAAAAATCACTCCTCACTTTCATCAGCAGGGGACCAAACAAATCCTAAAGAAAATGTTCCTAAACTAAATATGATTTCAAACTCCTGCCTCATTTATTTCTACACTAGAAAGGTCAAAATATTTTTTCTTCTTGCCTTCCTCATGCAAGATTTCACCAAACGCTTGCAAGATCTCACTGTCCTCACTCTTGTTGTTAGCACATTGTGGGCACTGCTGTATGACTAAAGTAAGGGAGGTGGCAGTGACAGCAGGGCAGTGGAGGTAGCACCTTCTTATTTCTCCTCAGGCAGTGTAAGAGGACCCCTCACCCCTCATGAAGCATGTGTTGGTGGTATGCTAATAGGAGCAGGGGGAGTAAGTTAAAATAAGTGCTGAAGGACAGATTGTAATGCATGTAAACGACACGTCACTTTCCCCGTTTTCAAAATCAGAGCAAAAACGACCCAGAGTCCACCTATGATGAAGAAAATATGGCTTTTAGTATTTCTGGGCTCTTTGTAGCAGGGACAGACACAACCACCAGTTCTCTGAAATGGGCACTTCTCCTCCTGGCAAGTCATCCAGATATCCAAGGTGAGAGAGGGAGACCTGTGCACGGCTTCCTTTGATCTCTAGAGTGGACTGTAATTCTTGTGTCAGTTAATTGTTATTGATTATTGAAGTTCTTCCTGATGTTTAGTGGAATCTCTTTTCTTGTAACTTGAAACCATGGGTTCGAGTCCTACCCTCTGGAGCAGGAGAAAACAAGCTTGCTCCATCTTCCATGTGATGGCCCTTAAAGTACAGTGGTACCTTGGGTTAAGAACTTAATTCCTTTTAGAGTTCCGTTCTTAACCTGAAACTGTTCTTAACCTGAGGTACCACTTCAGCTAATGTGGCCTCCCGCTGCTGCCACCACCCAATTTCTGTTCTCATCCTGAAGCAAAGTTCTTAACCTGAGGTTCTATTTCTGGGTTAACAGAGTCTGTAACCTGAAGCGTCTGCAACCTGAGGTACCACTGCATCTGAAGATGGCTATCATCTCTCCTCTCCTCTTCTCTAGGCTAAACTTACCCAGCTCCCTCAACTTATAAGGCTTGGTTTCTAGACACTTGATCATCTTGGTTGCCTTTCTCTGCACACGTTCCAATTTGTCAATTTCCTTTTTAAACTTGGGTACCCAGAACTGCACACAGAACTGTGGTCTGAACAAGGCAGAAGTGAGCAGGAATATGACTTCCCTATACTCTTTATTCTGTGAACTACCCTGAGACACCCAGGTATAGGGCGGTATATAAATGTAATTAACAACAACAACAACACTTATGCTGATGCAGCCTAGAATAGCATTGGCCTTTTTTCCTGTTGCATCATACTGTTGACTCATGTTGAACTTTTTTTCCAATTTTTTAATTAGTTTTCCACATTTATAACAAAAATGACGTTAGAAAACACACAACAAATAAAAACACATTTCAATACAAAAAACTTAACACAAAAACCAATTACTTCTTCAGCTACCTAATCTTCATAACATTGTTAACTGACTTCCTAGAATACCCTCTAACTGAATTTCCTTATATCACTTGTATAACAGTTCTCCAAATTCATATTTCTAATAATATTAACTCCTATCATTTACTAACCTCTTCTCCTTTATTAATATTCTAATCCTTGATATTTACTAACACATGTTCTTATTCTACCCCTAAGCCTATTCGTTACTTCCAAGAATTTTCTATTTATCTTATATCACAATATTTAGCTAAATATTCTTTAAATTTCTTCCAATCTTTATGTATCTCCTCCTCTTTCTGGTCATGGATTCTTCCAGTCAGGTCGGCCAGCTCCAGAAAGTCCAACATCTTCATCTGCCATTCTTCTATTGTTGGTATCTCTTGCGATTTCCAGTTTTTGGCTAATAGCAGTCTTGCCGCTGTAGTGGCATACAAAAACAATCTAACATCTTTTCTGGGCAATTCCAATTCTATTATTCCAAGTAGAAAGGCTTCTGGTTTCTTAATAAATGTATTTTTCAACATTTTTTTCTACTCATTATAAATCTTTTCCCAGAAGTCTTTCACCTTGGGAGACATCCACCACATATGATAAAAACGTACCTTCTTTTTCTTTGCATTTCCAACATAGATTGTCATTTGTGTGATAAATATTTGCTAATTTTGCTGGGGTTAAGTACCATCTATACATCATTTTCACAATATTTTCTTTTAATACAGTACCTGCAGTAAACTTAACCCCTTTCTTCCACAACCTTTCCCAATCTTCCAACATTATATTGTTTCCAACATCTCTTGCCCAGTCAGTCACCACAGATTTAACTTGTTCATCCTTTGTATGCCATTCCATCAGGAAATTGTACATTTTAGAGAGATTTTTAACATTGGTATCTAACAATTCCATTTCCAATTTGGATTTTTCTGTCGCAAAACCATTTTTCTTATCAAGTTTATACAATTCATTAATCTGATAATATTGCAACCATCCATCCAATTTATCTTTAATTTGGTCAAATGGTCTCAATTTAAATCCTTCATTATCGTCCAAGAATAAATCTGTATATTTCAACCATTTACACTCCATATCCAGCTTTTTCTGTGCCTTTGCTTCCATTGGTGAAAGCCACCTGGGTGTTCTCCTTTCTAAGAGATCTTTATATCTTATGCAAACATTATATAGTGATTTTCTAATTACATGATTTTTGAAACCTTTATGAGCCGGTATCTCATCATACCATAGATATGCATGCCACCTGTGATGGGACGATGAGCTGCTTGTGTGTAAAATCCAAGTCCCTCAGAGTTTGGTCAAGTTTGCAAACCTCTGTCTGTAACGGAGCCCCTTAAACATGGCTCCGTCAGTCGCTGGCAGATTCCGACAGTGGTTGCTTTCGGAATCGCTTCCAACATAAAAGCTCCTTAACGGAAACACGTCTTCTGGACTCTCTGCGTGACAGTTTCCGGCGAGGAGTGGGTGTCCCTACAGGAGGTCCTGAAACCTCCCCACTGTTTTCGCTGGAAGTGTCTCTGAGCCATCCCTCCAGCTCCCTTTCCCTCAGCTCACCTCCTCTCCCCCTACTGGTTCCCTCTTCAGCTGCTGAGTCTCTCCCAACCTGTGTGAGCCCTTTCACCTCCCTTCCTTCCGATGGCAGTTCCCTGACATCCACCTCCCCTCCAGGGCCCCCTTCACCCCCTCCCGCCCCCTCCTCTACGGGCGGTGAGGAGGCAAAACCCCGGAATGAACTTCCTTCATCTTCCGATGTCTCGAACACTTCTCTCCACCTGTTGCGGTTCCTGGTCTCGAAGTACTCCTCCTCCTCAGAGTCCATCTCCCCTTCCCCTTCCGAGTCCGGGAATCCTTCCAACTCCTCCTCCTCATCGGTGGTCCCCAAGTATTCCCTCCGGAACCTCTCCACAGGCTGAGGTTTCCTTGGGAACCTTTGATGGAACGTTTCTATCAATACCTCGTCATTGATATCTTCTGCCATTACCCAAGTGTTTTCTGACTCCGGTTCTCCTTCCCACGCTACCAAATACTCCACCTGATCCCCCTTCCACCTGGCGTCGAGGATTTCTGCCACATGGCTGCTGCATTCCCTTTCTTCTATGACCGGTCCCCAAGTGGCCATCCCTTCTTGTCCCCCCTCATACGGTGACAGTAACGACCTGTGAAATACTGGGTGCAGTTTCATGTGGTTGGGTAACTGGAGCCTGAAAGCCACTGGGTTGACCTGTTGAATGACCTCAAAGGGACCCAATCTCCTGGGTCTTAATTTCTTACAACCTCCTTTGAACGGCAACCCTTGGGTTGACAGCCACACCCTATCTCCCACCCTTATGGTTTCACCTTCCCTTCGGTTCTTGTCTGCCTGCCTCTTGTATTCTTCCTTCGCCCTTTCTAAGTTGAGTTGGAGCTGACGATGGATTGCTTCCATTTCTTCTACAAAATGCTCGGCTGCCGGGACGCTCCAATTAATAAATGCCTCCATCACCTGAACGCTTCATGAATGGCTAGTAGTTCTCGGTCATACACCGTGTAGTTCCTCTCAGATTTGTTCAGCTTTCGCGAAAAAAAGGCACACGGTCTCCACTCCGACTCCTCCTTGCCAGGCTGCAGAAGCACCGCCCCCACAGCCCGGTCTGATGTGTCCGTTTCCACTCGCATCGGTTTTTGTAAATCCACATGCAGGAGCTGTTCTTCCGAAGCGAACGCCCTTTTCAGCTCCTCAAAAGCTCGCTCCGCCTCCGCCGTCCAAACGAATTTCCTCTTACTGCTGAGACAGTCCGTAATGGGCGCCGTCAAGTGGGCAAAATTTCTGATGAACTTCCGATAGAAGTTTCCAAATCCAAGGAATCTTTGCACATCCTTCCTTGTTTTCGGTGTTTTCCATTCCAGTACCGCTTGGACCTTGCCAGGATCCATGGCCAATCCCTTGTCCGACAAGCGGTACCCCAGGAATTCCACCTCCTTGGCATGAAACTGACACTTCTCTAGCTTCACCCACAGCTGATTGGCTTGCAGTCTGCCCAACACTTCCCTGACGTCTTTTACATGCTGCTCCTCATTCTCTGAATATACTAACACGTCATCTAAGAAGGCCACACAATTCTTGTAAAGCAAAGGCCCCAGGACGTGGTTCATAAACGATTGAAAGCACGCGGAGCCTGCTTGTAAGCCGAAGGGCATAACTAAATATTCAAATGCCCCCAAAGGGGTGAACATGGTGGTTTTCCATTCATCCCCCTTCCTTATTCGTATCAGGTTGTACGCCCCCCTCAGGTCCAGTTTAGTAAAAATCTTTCCCTTCCTGACCCTTGTCAAAATGTCATCAATTCTGGGCATCGGGAAAGTCACTGGTTCTGACACTGCATTTAAGGCCCTGAAGTCCACTACAAGTCTAGGTTTGTCCGTGTTTTTTTTATCCACAAAAAACACTGGGCTGCCCCCCACCGCCCTGGACTCTCTGATGAACCCTCTCTTCAGGTTCTTGTCAATGAACTCCCTTAGCTCCTGCATCTCTCTGTCTGACATGGCGTACAGCTTGCCTACAGGGAGCTGTGCCCCAGGGAGTAAATTGATTTGACAGTCAAAGGGTCTATGTGGGGGTAGTTTGTCTGCCTCCCTCTCGCTGAAGACGTTGCTCAGGTCGGCGTATTGTTGGGGAACCTTCCCCTTCTCCGTTACTTCCGTCCCTGCTAGAGTGGCTCTGGCCCCTCCTTGAGCCTCCCGCTCTTTGCAGTGTTCTAGACAATGTGCTGACCCAAAGGAGACCACTCTCTGATGCCAGCCCACTAGCGGATCATGTAACGCTAGCCAGCTCATCCCCAAAATAATGGGAGCTCCTCCCAAGGTAGCCACATTAAATGCTATTAGCTCAGTGTGTCTTGCTACCCTCATTATCATTGGGACGGTCTGCTGGCTGACTTCTCCTCCCAGCAGCTCCCTTCCATCGATCGTGGTCACCTGCAAAGGGTTACTTAAAGGGATAGTCTGTATCTGGTGCTCAGCAGCAAACTCCTTACTCATGAAATTGCAGGAGCTGCCTGAGTCCAATAGCGCCTTTATCTTTAGTGGGTGTCCGTTAGGCAGCTCTAGTAACACCTCTATCACTAGGGCGGGTTTAGGAGGTTCCGGCGTGGGCACTTTCACTGCTCTTTGGCCTGGCTGCTGTGCCCTGACGGTGGCAGCCAGGCGTTGGCTTTTACTTGCTCCGGTACCTTTTCCTCCCTCTCCCCAACAGCTCCCGCCATTCCTTGCCATTCCTTTCTTTGGGGGCAGACTCTGGCAAAATGACCTGGCTGTTGGCAGAGATAACATTTCGTGGCGCCCTTCCCCTCCTTCTTCCGCTCTTCACTGGGCTTTGAAACTGTGCGCGCGTGCGCTGTTCCAATTTCCATCGGCTCTCCCGGCGGGAACGGTGGCTCTGGAATCTCTGGAATGCGAAGCTCCCTCCAACGTTCCCCCTTCCCTTCCCGCCTCTCCAAGGCTCTCGCCTCTTGGCGCGCTCCTATGGTCAGCGCTGATTTGGTCAGCTGGTCCATAGACTCCGCCCTGGGCGCCCGGGAAAGTTCGTCTTTCACAGCCGAAGAAAGCCCTTCTTCAAAGAGCATTTGAATGGGTTCCGCCGATAGATCCCACCCCAATTTATGGATCAACATGGTAAACTCAGTCCAGTACTCACGAACAGATCGGCTCCCCTGTTTGCACGCCATTAACTGTCTGCGTACCACTCCCTGCTCAATATCGCTGGAAAACATCAGATCCATGGCACGAAAAAACTTCCTCGTGTCCTTCAGGATGTCATTATTCGTTGCCATCAGGGGCCTCACCCAGTCTTTCGCCCCCTTTTCGAGATGCCCAATCACAAAAGCCACCCGCGATTCCTCGTCGGGAAAGTCATCAAACTGCAGATTAAGGGCATATTGCATCTCTGTCCTAAAGGTATGATAGTCCTTGGGCTCCCCCCCAAACTTCTGCACCAATCCTGGCAACTTTCTGGCGAGCGGGGTGGTTTTCCCCTTCTCTGCATCTTGAGCCCTCCTCTCCTCGAGCCTCGCTGTCTGCAGCGCTAGCTGGACCTCCAACGCCCGGTACCTTTCTTCCAGGCTTGGACCCGCTCCAGCTCCTGCTTCTCCGGTTCCGGCTGGGTTGCTCATGATGCCTTCTCCTGCACAAGCTGCTCACGGAGACTGTCGGAATGCTGTGATGGGACGATGAGCTGCTTGTGTGTAAAATCCAAGTCCCTCAGAGTTTGGTCAAGTTTGCAAACCTCTGTCTGTAACGGAGCCCCTTAAACATGGCTCCGTCAGTCGCTGGCAGATTCCGACAGTGGTTGCTTTCGGAATCGCTTCCAACATAAAAGCTCCTTAACGGAAACACGTCTTCTGGACTCTCTGCGTGACAGTTTCCGGCGAGGAGTGGGTGTCCCTACAGGAGGTCCTGAAACCTCCCCACTGTTTTCGCTGGAAGTGTCTCTGAGCCATCCCTCCAGCTCACTTTCCCTCAGCTCACCTCCTCTCCCCCTACTGGTTCCCTCTTCAGCTGCTGAGTCTCTCCCAACCTGTGTGAGCCCTTCCACCTCCCTTCCTTCCGATGGCAGTTCCCTGACACCACCCAAATACATTGTCAAATTCTTCCAAATCTAACACATCAACATTGTCTTGTTGAATCCATTCCTTGATCTAGCAGAAAGCCACCGCTTAAAAATATATCTTCAAATCTGTCAGGGAAAATCCCCCTCTCTCTTTAGAATCTGTTAATATTTTATATTTAATTCTGGGTTTTTCCCCCTGCCAGATAAATTTAGACATTGCTTTCTGCCATTCTTTAAAACATCTTACATTATTGATAATTGGTAAGGCTTGGAATAAAAACAGCACCTTTGGCAGTACATTCATCTTAAAAGTAAAGGTACCCCTGCCCGTACGGGCCAGTCTTGACAGACTCTAGGGTTGTGCGCACATCTCACTCTATAGGTCGGAGCCAGCACTGTCCGCAGACACTTCCGGGTCACGTGGCCGGCGTGACAAGCTGCATCTGGCGAGCCAGCGCAGCACATGGAATGCCATTTACCTTCCCACTGGTAAGCGGTCCCTATTTATCTACTTGCACCCGGGGGTGCTTTCGAACTGCTAGGTTGGCAGGCGCTGGGGCCGAACAGCGGGAGCGCACCCCATCGCGGGGATTCAAACCGCCGACCATGCGATCGGCAAGTCCTAGGCGCTGAGGTTTTACCCACGTCCCAACATTCATCTTAACCACCAATATTTGGCCCATTAATGACAGATTTAAATTTGACCAAACCTCAAGATCTCTCTTAATTTCATTCCATAATTTTTCATAATTATCTTTATATAAATTCAAAATTTTCACCGATAAATTCACACCCAAATATTTCACTTTCTTCGCAGAAACAAGGCCTGTCTTTTCCTGTAGGATTTTTTTCTCCTCATTATCTAAATTTTCCCTCAACACTTTGGTTTTGTTCTTATTTATCTTAAATCCTGCTACTTGCCCAAACTTCTGTATCAGTTCCAGTGCTTTTACTGCAATGGAATCTGGATCTTGTAAAGTTAACACCAAATCATCAGCAAAGGCTTTTAATCTATATTGTTTAGATCCTACTGTTATACCTTTAACCTCTTCCTCTTTCCTTAGCATGTTTAGCAAAACCTCCAGAACTGAAATAAAAAGCAGAGGGGAAAGTGGGCACCCTTGCCTCGTTCCTTTCTCAATTCTAATTTCTTCTGAAACCACAGTATTTACTATAATTTTGGCCTTTTGTTCAAAATAGATTGCATTAATACCATGTAAAAATTCTTGTCCAATCTCAATACTTTCTAAATTCCTTTTGATAAAACTCCGTGAGACATTATCTAAGACCTTCTCAGCATCAATGAACATTTACAATTTTTTAAAAGTTCCAACCTTTCTAACACATTGATTATATTCCTAATATTATCTTTCATATGTCTCCCAGGCAGAAATCCTGCCTGGTCCTTATGGATATAATCTGTTAGCACCTTTTCTATGCAGTCTAGTAACATGAGTTTCTTGCAGACAAATTATGTCCAAATTCTGTTTTGCTAACACATGATAAACTTGGTTTCTTTTTGGACGTGAATTCAAACCATTAACATTCCAGGAGTAAATTCCCAGTGCCATCTTGTACTATTAGGGAGCTCCTGCCCCTGCCCCTGGTGCCTGTGAGATTTCCAATCTGAGATCCTTAACGTTTTCCCCAAAAAACCTTGTTTTTTCTTCAACAGTCCTAATTCTTTGTTTCCTTCCTTGAAATTTGAAGGAGAGGCCCTTTGGAAATTCCCACCTGAAGAAGATATTCTTCCTTCTCAGAGCTCCAGCCAAATCTGTGTAATTATTCCTTAAATTCCGAAAATGTTTTGGAAACTCCTTGAACAAAACAATTGGCTTGTCTTTAATATTTTTCTATAGTGTAGACCCAAAATATTGTCCCTCTGTGTCTTTGTCTTGAAAACCACTATACAGTCATGTACAATTTTTGAGTCTTTCTTAGGCCCAAACCTATAGGCCCTCTCAATCCAAGAATTTAGCTTGTCTTTTTCCAAAGCCCAGCACGCTGCAAACTCTCTCTCTCTCAGCAATCTATAATATCACATCAGATCCAATAGGGGCCAAATCCACTGTCCATAAAGGGTTTCGGGTGTCACAGTGAAAAGCTTTCTGGAAAGTGTTCTTCTCATCTGGCAATGGAAAAAAGTGCCATTCAATCTTAGTTTGAAAGGCATGCATGAATGAAACAGCAGGAAGCGTAATGTGTGAATGTAGCATGGAAACATGTACAATGCTCTTCTTGTCACATGCACACATGTCATCACAGAACTAGAGAATTAACTCAAAAGGGCAACTCAGTGATGAAGGGAGTGCAGCGTGTTCCAGAAGACAAGTGGTTGGTGCTTAAAAAAATAAGCAGAAGAATACACAGGAGAGGATGAGCCTAGAGACACAACAGAAACTGCTAAAACTGCATTGTGGGGGAATATGTATTTTCCTCTCCTATTAGCAAAACTTACTGGGTTGAATCCAAAGTTTGGTTACTCGGGAGTAAACACAGGAAATCATTGGGAAGCACTTCCAGAGGGAAAAAAGCAAAACAAAATTGGGTGGCAAACTGCACGCCTCCCAGAGTAAAAAAACACCAAAGAACAGAACAATGTGATTCTCCTCTCAGCAATTCATTTTCACCACACCCCTTGAGTACTGGAGCGCAAAGACAAAAGAAGAATGTGGATTATCTGTTTTCCATTTGATCTTCTGGCTACCGCTCTAGCCCTTTAACACTGCCCATGCCAAGTACTGGGGGAAGAATGAAGCTTATATATTCAAAATAAACCTTCTGTTTCTGTAATTTTCTTCAGATAAAGTCCATAAGGAAATAGAAGATGCTTTAGGTTCTTCTCACACAATCTGCTATCAAGATAAGAAGAAACTGCCCTACACCAATGCTGTGATTCATGAAATGCAGCGCTTTAAATATGCCTTATTTATGGGGGTTCCTAGGCAATGTACAAAGGATGTGAAGATGCGTGGTTTTCTCTTTCCCAAGGTAAAGAAGAGTGATACAGCTGCACGCCTGTATCCCAAGAGTCTATGAGCAGGTTGCATATTCAGAGATGCCCCCAGCCATGCAGGAACTTCCTGTGTAGTCTAAAACAGGAGTTCCATCTGCAGACATGTTTCACTAGTGCTATTCCTGGGGCCATGTGGCACCTCAGAGGAGCATGCAGTGGCCAAATGTCTCAGCGAGGCCTTTTTGAAACAGGTGTTGGGGGAGGCCCTGCTGTGTTTCTGCTTGTATAGAAATATTTTTTTAAATAGAAAAAAGTTGAGGATGAATATGGCCATTGTTAAATACCCACCTGTCCCCTCAAAACTCCATTCAGTTTGAACTCTGCAAAGATTTGTCCTGGGAGAGTGAGGGAGAATCCTGGAATGTGTTGATCTGAATGCATTCCAAGTTAATTCTTTCTTATTTGCAGGGGACTGCCATTCTTCTTGATCTGCGCTCTGTTCTTCTTGATCCAACACGATGGGAGACTCCTGCAGAGTTCAACCCGAATAATTTCTTGGACAAGAATGGACAATTTGTGGACAGAGAAGAATATCTGCCATTTGGTGCAGGTGATTGCAAAAGTCCAAGCTGAGTTGTGGTCTATAGACTGTCAGCATCGCCCTAGAGCCAGTGCGCCAACTGGACTCATGCACCTCAACCCCGACTGGGCTAGGCGAGCTGGGTAGCACCGCCAGAGACCTCCTTTTCCCACAGGAACAGGTCACAGTGCTGTGGACTCACAGCTTAGAGCTGAGAGCACCGGATTCACTGTCTCAATAATACAGTCGTTGCGCAGCAGAGTTTTGCAGAGTCTTGCAGAGTATAAACCACTCGGAGAGCAGCTCTGTAGAATATCTTCCTTTTATTCTGTAACTACAACTATGATACAAAACTATATACAGAGCTGAATATTCTAAGCATAAATCAATGCTACACTGAGAGTCTGCAGCTGCTCTAACAGCAATCTTATCTCTAGGATCTCCAACACTCTCACTCTCTCCGATACACTGACTGACTGACTCTCTCTCTCTCTCACACACACACACACAGATATGTTGCTGGGCAGAATAAGTAGATAGGCAGGACACACCTCCTTCTCTCTGGAGAGTCAGCAGAGACCATCAGGAGATGATCAGGAGATTCTTGGGTATGGGAGGGGTGAAATCTCCTCATCCTCCCCCATTTCATCCGACCATTTCAAGAATCTTTAACATAACTGCAATTTGCACATACACTCCAAAAGTTGTTCTCTGCTTACAACCTTGGTTAACATATCTGCAGGTATCTCTCTCCCGGCATATAAAACACTTTTACAATACCATTGAATAAGCAGCTTCTGGAAAAATCTTCACACACATTTCTTCCTTTCAAATACAAATTGACATTTCTAATTAGGCAGATTTGAACAAACCATTTTTCAGAACTCAAATACACGCTTTCCTTCAAATATCAGGTAAGGAAATAAATAAAGCGTTTTGTGCTACTACTCTCAGCACACTTCATGCTAGGTTTGAAAACCCCACCAGAGTTTCTCGTGACCGCAGTCTTTGCAAACTCTTCAGAAAACCTTTTCGGTGGTACACCCTTGGTTGTTCTCTCGGATCTGCGCAAAACTCTCTGATCCTCTTGTTCTGGTGCTTCCTCCTCTTTGGGAGAATGGGGAGCTAAAGTATATGAAGCTGCTAAGTCTGAGTCAGCGTCAGACTCACCTGAGGCTTTTGGGCTCTGATAATCTGTGCCATCATCTGGAACTACATTGGCATCAGAATTATCACCACCAACAACACTTGCCTCCCTCTTAACTTTCTTTGCCCCTTTTGCACCATCATCACAAATGGGATGGCACTGAAAAATGCCAACTCTGTCCCATTGTGGATTGTCATCAATACTCCTGGTCAGCCTTATGGTTTTCGTGTCTGTGATCAGAACACGATAAGACCCTTTCTCATATCCTAGGAAAACACCATGTTCTCCACGCTTGCTCAGTTTGTCACCCTGCGAGGTGTGCACCCAAACCTCCGAACCAAAAATTTTAAAATGCTTTACACATGGCTTTCTTCCGTGAAGCACCTCATATGGGGTGCAATTTACACTAGACTGGTATCTCCTGTTATACACATGACAGAAAAACGAAAGAGCTTCGGCCCAAAAAGGATTGGGCAGCCCTGAATCATGTAACAGCGTTCTGATTCCTTGCTGCAGAGTCTGGTTTACTCTCTCACATAAACCATTCTGCCAGGGTGATCTGGGCGTGGCTGTCCTATGCTCAATGCCCTGTTCAGAAAGAAAACTCTCAAACTCTTCTGAACAAAACTCTCCACCCCTGTCTGTGAAAAGACAACGTACATTCTCATTATGTACATTTCTGAGCCATTTACAAAACTGGCGAAACTTGGTAAAGGCTTCAGCCTTTTTCTGCAGCATATAGACCCAAACATATTTCGAATAGGAGTCTATCAGAACCATGAAAAACCTTGAATTGCCTCTAGAGAGCGCTAGAGGCCCCACTAAGTCTGCATGAATGACTTCATATGGTTTCTTGGCCTCTCTCCCAGACTCTGTACCTTTGGGAGCTTGCCTTGCCTTACTCTCTGCACAAGAAACACATTTCATGTGGTAGGGACATTCTTTCAACTTCATACCCTGAACCATATCAGGCATTTTTGCCACAGCCTGGAAATTCAAATGACCATAAACGCGATGGTAATAATGAATACATTGGTCATGCAACTTCTCATTCTTATCCACAGACAAGTTGCAACACTCTTTCTCAGTTGCTTCTGCAGTGCCTGTACCTGAAACAAAAGGCAATTGGTACAATCCATTTACACATTTTGCATACAGAATGAGCTTGCCATCTCTAAGAATTTCACAGCGAGATTTAGCAAACACCACCTTAAACCCTTGACGATCAAGCTGGGAAACACTCAACAAATTGTCCTGAATATCAGGCGCATACAGGACATTCTTAATAGTTGCATTCAGGCTCTTTAAGAACACAGTTCCCTGAGCCATACTCGTGAGAACTGTCCCATCTGCTTGATGAATTTCTTTCTCTTGCTTCTCAAGCTGAACAAAGAGATTCTTATCTTTGGCCACGTGGTTTGAACAGCCAGAGTCGACCACGAAGAAACTCCGCCCACGTTGACTGGAACAGCGAGAGATCAAGGCCTTTGAAGTAGCAGGTGCATGGGGATTTCGTCCTCCTCCCCCTCTGCCTCTGAAGTTTCCCTTCTTCTTTGAAGATTTCTTGCACTGGAAACTCAAATGGCCTTGTGCTCCACACGAAAAGCACCGCTTCAATTTCAAAGCTTTAACAGCAGCAGTTTCACTTTCACTTTCCCCTGCTGAAGACTCAGGCACATTTTCAAGCATATTTTTAACAGCACAGTCCCGGCTTTCTTTAACAGCCTGTCTGCGATCCCACTCATTCAGAAGCACGCTAGACACATATTCTTCTGTTAGCCAGTCAGAAGGCATCGTGGAAATCTGGGCAGCTACTCCATCATAAGACTCATCTAGGCTATTGATCATTAGCATTGCAAACACAGCCTCTGAAATAGCCAGGTCTCGCTGAACAAGGTCCTGTCTGAGACGCTTTAATTGAGATAGATGGCTAGGCAAATCACCACCTTTCTCCAACTGCAGCCTGCACAGCTTCTTAAAGAAAATCACACTGGAACCAGCATTTTGTCTAAGATGCATATCTCTCAACTTATGCCAAACAGCTTGTGCAGTCTCTTGACCCTCTAAGTTCACCAGCAAGTGGTCTGAAACACTCAAAATAATTGTCCCTCGGGCTTTCATATCTGCAGCATGCCACTCAGCCCAATCATCATCATCCTTATCTGGAGGGTCATCTTCTATCGTGTGAAATAGCTTTTCCCTCTGTAAAAGCGCTTTCATCTTTACTTGCCAAACTGCATAGGTTTCAGGCGTGAGGAGAGGAAAGGACAGAGCCATCTGGCCAGAATGTGCACAGGCCATGTCTGCTATTACTTAGAGCAAGACACTTCCCTCGTGCAACACAGATAAAGCCTTGACTCCCTCAGCCACTCTCTCTCCCACTCAGAGCGCAATTAACAGGCAAACTGGGATGCTATCTTCTTCCTTTGGCAGTCAGCAACATACCTCCATAAATCAAGCAGCAGCAAGAGCAACAGCGGCAGCTTGAACACTCTGCTCCAAAACAGCTCTGCTTCTGGGCACCGCAAATCAGTCCAGCATGCAGCGTCCGTTCCACCGTCCGGCAATCAGCAACAGAAACCTCTGGCGACTGGGACGCCTGGGATGACTGGAACAACGCCAGGTCAGACGACTGGAACAACGACTGGGCCCATAACCGATGTCAGCATCGCCCTAGAGCCAGTGCGCCAACTGGACTCATGCACCTCAACCCCGACTGGGCTAGGCGAGCTGGGTAGCACCGCCAGAGACCTCCTTTTCCCACAGGAACAGGTCACAGTGCTGTGGACTCACAGCTTAGAGCTGAGAGCACCGGATTCACTGTCTCAATAATACAGTCGTTGCGCAGCAGAGTTTTGCAGAGTCTTGCAGAGTATAAACCACTCGGAGAGCAGCTCTGTAGAATATCTTCCTTTTATTCTGTAACTACAACTATGATACAAAACTATATACAGAGCTGAATATTCTAAGCATAAATCAATGCTACACTGAGAGTCTGCAGCTGCTCTAACAGCAATCTTATCTCTAGGATCTCCAACACTCTCACTCTCTCCGATACACTGACTGACTGACTGACTCTCTCTCTCACACACACACACAGATATGTTGCTGGGCAGAATAAGTAGATAGGCAGGACACGCCTCCTTCTCTCTGGAGAGTCAGCAGAGACCATCAGGAGATGATCAGGAGATTCTTGGGTATGGGAGGGGTGAAATCTCCTCATCGACATGCTTATTGGTTGGCTTCCAGGAAATGACATCATCATCAGCAAGACAGTAGGGCAGAATGGATGCAATATCCCCTTGGCAGGAGTGGCACTGCTGGTCAGCAGGATGGGGCAAGGCTGTTGATAATTTAGGGAGTTTCTGGGTGGCTGATTTTGGACTCACAGGTACCCAAACCCTTATGGGGCCCCCATCACTGGCAATCTGGACATCTTCACACTTGCCACCCCATTGCCCTGTCCCTGAGAGAGGTAACACTGCCAGCACCAGGGTGCTGTTGCTCCCTGTCACACGTCACTGCTGGATGCCATCCAACTTCTTTTCAGGTGACAAGGCTAAAGCTCCCCCACCTCTTTTCATGGAATGTAATTTAGCCTTTTATGAAACTATACTCAGAACTGAGTCTGCAGTTAAACTACCCCACTTCCATACTTCTCGCACTCTGAACTGTAGAGGAGGCTGGTGTATGTTCAGGTTTCAATTTTCAAAGAGCAAAGGAATATTTTTGCACCCTCTGTGTCAGGAGCCAGGCATTGTTGTCTGCGCCATGCCTGCAAGTATTCAGCAGACATCCTCACTGATAACTTAAAGGCTCCTGTTGACTTTTTAACACAAAGAATTATGCCTATTCAATTGTTGACGAGAATGTTATAAATTAAAAAAAGGACTAGTTCATCTTTAAACGATTATACAGTATTGTTTAACATGTTCTTATTGGTGTCAAGGCAAAAATAGGTGTATAGAAAGGAGAATTCCTTGGCTGCCAAGATCCAGGTATGGGGCAAGTACTTTTTGGTGAGAGAACCTCAACAAAGATTTAAAATTACAAACATGTAGGAAAGTAAAGCATGGAAACATATGCTTTAAAATAGGCCCTTGTGGGTTCCTTCCAAAATTTCCCTCTTCCCCTACCATAGTAAAAGCCCACACATTTGCTTCCCCACCCCCATCGTTCAGCCCGGACACTGAGGTCCAGTACTGAGGGCCTTCTGGAGGTTCCCACACTGTAAGACTACTGCAATGCCCTCTACGTGGGCTACATTTGAAGGTGACTCGGAAACTGCAATTAATCCAGAATGCGGCAGCTAGACGGGTGACTGGGAGTGGCCGCCGAGACCATATAACACTGGTCCTGAAAGACCTACATTGGCTCCCACTCCATTTCCGAGTGATGGTGCTGACCTTTAAAGCCCTAAAGGGTCTTGGCCCAGTATACCTGAAGGAGCGTCCTCACCCCCATCCTTCAGTCCGGACACTGAGGTCCAGCTCCAAGGGCCTTCTTGCAGTTCCCACACTGCAAGATGTGAGGTTACAGGGAACCAGGCAGAGGGCCTTCTCGGCAGTGATGCCTGCCCTGTGGAACGCCCTTCCAGCAGATGTCAAGGAAATAAGCAACTATAATACTTTTAGGAGACATCTGAAGGCAGCCTTTTTTAGGGAGGTTTTTAATGTTTAATGCTATATCATGTTTTTAATATTCGGTTGGAAGCTGCCCAGTGTGGCTGGGGAAACCCAGACAGATGGGCAGGGTATAAATAACAAATTCTTCTTCTTCTTCTTCTTCTTCTTCTTCTTCTTCTTCTTCTTCTTCTTCTTCTTCATTATTTCACTTTCCTATGTCTAGTTCTCCAAAGTATTATACAGTATAGCATGTTTTATAGCTGCGAAGTAATTGACACTGAAAAGTAAATTATTACTCAGTTGCTGTCTTTCACTTGTCCCATCCTCAGGGTCTCGCATATGTTTGGGAATGCAGCTGGCAAAGATCGAAATCTTCGTCTTCCTGACCAGCCTGCTGAGAACATTCAGCTTCCAGCTGCCAGAAGGAGTGAAAGAACTCAATCAAGAGCCTTTACTTGGGACTACAACACATCCCCATCCTTATAAACTCTGTGCTATTCCCCGTGGCAATGCAAACCTCTGATTTTGTTTAAAAGCACCATTTTCCTCTCAATGTCCCTCTAGTCCTACTTTACTCAAACTTCTGTCATTGCTTAAAATAGACACTTTCCCCCTTTTAGTGTAAAACCCATCTCACAATATTCAAACCGGATGGCAGCATGCTGTTGGCCATGTGAAGGTGTCAGTTGCTTGCACATTTATTTTTGCTGTTTCTTAATAAAAGTACAAAGGCATAAGAGGAACTCTGCTGGACCAGGCAAGATAGGACCCGTCTAGTCCTCCAGATGTCTGTGGGAAGCCTCCAAACAGGAAACTGAATGCAACAGCACTCTCCTCACAATTTCCAGAAAGTGATATCCATAGCCACAGCGTAGGCAGAACACAGCCCTTGTGGTTTGTACCCACTGATAGCTTTACCCTCCATAAACCTATCTGATTCTTTTTCTGACCCATCCAAGTTGATTGGAATCACTACATCTTCTGGGAGCAAATTCCATAGTTTAATGCTGCAGAAATGTTGTATTGCTCCTCACTTGAACTTAATGAACCAGAAAGGGCGTGAGTCAAGCATATGTGTTATGGTCAGAAGTCCCTTTGCCAGGGATCAATGAAGGTTTTGATAGCATAGTTAGATATATCAGCCAGACACTCACAAGTAAAGGCCTTGGAAAAGCTACCTCCATCTATGTGAAGTGCTGCTAGTAAGCTTTTCTCATTTGTACTACTGACTTAATAACAGTAATAGCAATAATGATAATGATGATAATGATAATGATAATAATAATAATAATAATAATAATAATAATAATAATAATTCTCTTTCTCTTTCTTGGGCAGCAGCTGCTACTTTAATTTTTTTTTTTTGACAAAGTGATAATAAATAAATAAGAATAAAAATGTGCACCCTACCCCCGAGACCATTCCATTGTAACTGTCCAACCTCCCAAAATTTCAACACCTCTTGTGATAGTTTGACCCCTTTCTGTTTTAGCTGCACAAATTCTACAAACACCTTCCGTGTCTCCTGCATATTCCCCGTCTTACCTTAATAGCATGTGTTAATTTATCATTAATAGCTATATAAGGGCTATTGCCATGAGGTCCTGGCTGAGGGCTTCCCATGGGCATTTGCACCGGGCCTTTTCCATATGCAATTTTATTTCATGAATGTATGGTACATATTTTCCCAATGTTTCTGGCACAAATCAGTCTTACACCAGCCAAAATTCTCATTGCAATTCATATTAATCAGACTTCCTCTCATCTGAAAAATCACATGAAAAATGATTATAGTTTTTGACTGTAGCACATGACTTGGGATCACATTCCAAGGCTACTTGGACATGGTGTCAGAACACTTATTTCTTTTTAATAAGAGAGTATATAAAGAGAGAGAAATGTTGATTTCTCTGAGGAAAGCAAGATCTCCTTAGAGAAAGAGTGTTGGACTTAACCAGGAATCTTAAAAAGTATCCAGGAGAAAGAGAAAGCAAGAGAAGGATGGAAATAGGGGCATTTTTTATTGTTATGCTGGTGGTTCTTCTGATTCTGCACTTCCTGAAACAGCTCTGGTCAAATAGGCCCTATCCTCCTGGACCTCTCCAGCTTCCTCTCATTGGAGGTGTGTGGCGGATTGGGGTGAAGCTTCGTGATGATACTTTCATTAAGGTACTTATTTCCAACTCAGTCTAATATGAACAATTGTTTTATCTATTTCCCTTAACAACTATGATATTTCAGCTTAAACAATAGTAAGGGTTAAAACAGTAAATGTCATGGCCACAACCAAGCACAGAATAAAATGTGATGAAAAACCTACATTTACTGAAACTGAATTTAATTAAAAATCCCCCAATGTTCCATTGCGAGAGTGTTTGGGAATACAGCTGGGAAACACTGAAATGTTCATCTTCCTGACCAGCCTGCTGAGGGCATTCAGTTTCCGGTATACCTGAAGGAGCGTCTTCACCACCATCATTCTGCCCGGACACCGAGGTCCAGTGCTGAGGGCCTTCTGGCAGTTCCCGCGCTGCGAGAAGCCAAGTTACAGGGAACCAGGCAGAGTGCCTTCTCGGTAGTGGCACCCACCCTGTGGAACGCCCTCCCACCAGATGTCAAAGAGAAAAACAGCTACCAGACTTTTAGAAGACGTCTGAAGGCAGTCCTGTTTAGGGAAGCTTTTAATGTTGAACAGGCTATTGTATTTTAATATTTTGTTGGAAGCCACCCAGAGTGGCTGGGGAAACCCAGCCAGATGGTTGGGGTATAAATAAAGTATTATTATTATTATTATTATTATTATTATTATTATTCCAGCTGCCAGATGGAGTGAAAGAACTCAATAAAGAGGCTGTACCAGGGGCTACAGCACATCCTAATCCTTATAAACTCAGTGCTATTCTCCACTGCAACACACAGTAAAATAGGAAAATATTAAGGGCTGCACCTCTGCTTCCTTCACTCAGCAACCCCTTTGCCACTCCTGACACATGAACCCCCTAGAATTTCCCCTTCCCTTCCCATCTCATCCCATGCAACTACTGAGGTGCCTTTTCACCTTTGCAGCTCCATTTCTGAAGCCACTTCTCTTATTTTCTGCAGCTCTGCATTGCACCCATTTTCACCTTCACCCCATCTCATCCTGTTCTTTTGCCTCTGCTTTCATCTTCATCCCTTTCCCCATGCCTCCTACTCCCTCCTTTTGGGCAACTTCCTTTGCATCCCGATTCTTACTCTCAGTCCCTTTTTTCCTCCACCCTCTCCTTAACTTTTGTCTCCCTTACACACAGATCATTCCTATTCACACAGCTTCTCCTCTCTCTTTCCAATCTCTTCTTTCTCATGGCCCTATCAGACTATAGATAATTTTTGTACACAAATGCATCTACATTTGTGCCAATAAGTGCATTCATTTGTGAAAATAACCTACAAAAATGCATTAAATAAGAAGAAATGGCTTGAAAATATGTGGGTATTAGTCAATACCAGGAAGGGAAGAATACCCAGCTAGTTTCTCAGCCCACTAGCAGTGACACCCCATTGCAGAGTTTTCTTATGCAAAATAGGCATATTTCACTATTTCAAGTAGCATGATTGGTCTGCATATAAGTCTAGCACTTTCACTCATTCAGGGTACTGTCTTACCACAAACCCTGTTATTTTCTCATATGTGTGTGTGTAAAAAGCAGAATACAGTGGTACCTCGTGTTACAGACAGGATCCGTTCTGGAGGCCTGTCCGTAACGTGAAATGCCCAAAACTCAAAGTGCTGTGTCTGCGCAGTGTGATTTGGAGCTTCTGCGCATGCGTGAGCGGCGGAACCTGGAAGTAACCCGTTCCGGTACTTCCGGGTTGCCACAGGATGTAACGCAAAAAGACGCAACATGAAGCGGACGCAACACAAGGTATGACTGTATAAGCGTTGTTTGTTACTACATGAACCAGGAAGCTAATCAATAAATAATCCCATTTCAGAGTCCTCCAACTCAGCATAGTTTTTTTCAGCACACTACATGATTCATTGGGATGTGTGTTTATAAATACACAGGCAGTTTTGTAATACTATGAAAAATGTACGACTTTAGTAAAAAGGCTGCAATCCTATACAATGGGAGCAGGTAAAATTTCTGTTTATATCAGATGGAGAAGGATGATAGTCTTCTTAGGGATATAACAGAGCACCGACAGAACAGAACACCAACCAGAAGCAGCACCTCAACACCTTCCACATACACTGTGTCAGGAAGATTTAGGGAATCATATGACAGCACAGAGTCTCAAACAAAGATGTTCTCTTTCAAGCCCATAAAATTACAAGCTTTACTCTCTTCCCTTGGATGTGGAAGATTGCTGGAGGGGAGAGAAGCTGTGATAGCTTCCATATTATCACAATCCCGAATTAATCCAGAGTAAATGGATTAGGTTCTCCGTATGTTCACTAGACATCCATGAAGATATGCTGGGTTGCTGATGGTACTGCCCAAAGGCAATGGGAATCCTGTAGAGATAATTGCTTTTATATGTTATTAATAAATATAATTTGCATGTTTTGGGAGAGCCATGTTCCCACAAATACTATAGAACCAGTAATATGGGAGAGAGAAGAAGAAGAAGAAGAAGAGTTTGGATTTGATATCCCGCCTTTCACTCCCCTTCAGGAGTCTCAAAGCGGCTAACATTCTCCTTTCCCTTCCTCCCCCACAACAAACACTCTGTGAGGTGAGTGGGGCTGAGAGACTTCAAAGAAGTGTGACTGGCCCAAGGTCGCCCAGCAGCTGCATGTGGAGGAGCGGAGACGCGAACCCGGTTCCCCAGATTACAAGACTACCGCTCTTAACCACTACACCACACTGGCTCTCCAGTGATTTGTTCAGCTGTTCACTGTGATTTGTTCAGATTTGTTCACACTGGCTCTCCAGAGAGTGATTTGTTCAGCTGTCAAATTTTCATTTACAGCTTCTACTAAAACTAGTGGATATGGGAATCAGAAACAGATGCTTCACTCACTGAGCTCCAAGATACCGGGATGCCAGCAGGTTAGGAAAGGCTGATCTCAACCATGATACCAAACAGGCGTCCAAAAGAAGTTTGGTCATGGAACATGTTACTGGGCTTCTTCATGGTAATTACTGGTTTTTGTTTTTACTTCCCTTGAAGCTCTATGAAATGTTCCCTTGAGTCATGAAGCATCTTCCAGGGCCACACAAGGAGGCGTTGTCCTCTAGGGAGTTTGTGCTTTTATTTTCAAAGGAGGAGATAAAGAAGCATAAAGAACATCATCTGCTACGTGAACCACAGGATTTCACTGATTTCTATCTACTTCAGATGGAGAAACTAAGTATCTGTTTTGTATGTGAACATGGTTAATTCAAAGAGTCATTACATTCCCTGCAAGGATTTTAGGGCCACCATCAGGATTTGGTGGGTTGCTGATAATATTTGCATTCAGTGCCCCCTCAACAGCACTTCCCAGAGATTATTGTTAACTAGTAAAGTGGATTACAAAACCCACATGTGCCTGCATTGAAAATAATGAAAAAACAAATGCTTTAATAAATTTGATGGCAAATATGATTGAATGGCCAAGGGTTCAAAATGGTGCCTAATGTGTGTTAAAGGATATTCTTGGTGTAATTATTAGTGTAAGGTTTAATCTCTGTTCCAAACTGAAACATCTTACACTACTCAGTGGTGGAGGAAGGGGGCAAGGGAGGACAAAAAAGTTGGTTTCCAGGTGGAAAAATCAAAATTGGAAACAGAATTGTTAGATTCCAAAATTAAGAATTTGTCAAAAATGTATAACTTGCTGTTGAAATGGAATACTCAGGATGAAACAGTGAAATCAGCAATGAAATCAACTATGATTAAATGGGCACAAGATGTAGGACATAATATTATGATGGCTGACTGGGAACAGTTATGGACCACAGGTATGAAGTTTACGGCATGTAATGCCCTAAGAGAGAATATAATGAAAATGATCTACAGATGGTACATGACACCAGTCAAGCTTGCAAAAATATACCACTTGCCCGATAATAAATGTTGGAAATGCAAAGAGACTGAAGGCACATTTTTTCACCTTTGGTGGACGTGCCCAAGGATTAAGGCTTTCTGGGAGATGATTTATAATGAACTAAAAAAGGTATTTAAATATACCTTCTTGAAGAAACCAGAGGCCTTTCTCCTGGGCCTAGTCGGCCAATTGGTGCCAAAGAAGGATAGAACTTTCTTTATGTATGCAACAACAGCAGCAAGAATACTTATTGCAAAGTATTGGAAGACACAAGATTTACCCACCCTGGAAGAGTGGCAGATGAAGGTGATGGACTACATGGAACTGGCGGAAATGACTGGCAGAATCCGAGACCAGGGAGAAGAGTTGGTGGAAGAAGATTGGAAGAAATTTAAAGACTGTTTGCAGAAATACTGTAAAATTAATGAATGTTAAAATGATGTTGGATTGAAAATAAGTGGTTTTGGTAATAAGGTTAAAAAGAATATGCAAATATAGATGGTCATTTGGACGAAAATATATAGTTATAATAGGTTAAGACACAGAGTAAAGATAAATGAAAGAGGGTAAGGATTTGCTGAAAGGATTTTGTAAACGGGAATACAAAAAGGGGAGGTGTGAGGAGGTCAAGGAAATAAGTAAATGAGCCTAAAGATATTGAAAAATTGATTTTTCTTTATTATTATTTTTTTAGCCATCTGTTTTTTGTATTTTCTTTCTTTTTTTTCTTCTTCTTCTAGGTCTTTTTTTTTTTTTTTTTTGGTAATTTTTGTATTTTTCTTGTTATCTTTTTTCTTTTCCTGTCTATGTTTTCCTTTTAGATTGTTAAACCTATGTTTATTGTAAAATCCTAATAAACATTTTATAAAAAAATATATATATAATGAAATGAAAAAGGTATTTAAATATACCTTTCTGAAGAAACCAGAGGCCTTTCTCCTGGGCATGGTCAGCCAATTGGTGCCAAAAAAGGATAGAACTTTTTTATGTCTGCCACAACAGCAGCAATAATACTCATCGCGAAGTATTGGAAGACACAAGATCTACCCACCCGGGAAGAAGGGCAGATGAAGGTGATGGACTACATGGAATTGGCGGAAATGACTGGCAGAATCCGAGACCAGGGAGAGGAGTTGGTGGAAGAAGACTGGAAAAAGTTTAAAGACTATCTACAGAAACATTGTAAAATTAAGGAATGTTAGAAGGATGTTGGAATGAAATAATGTGGTTTTAGCAGAAATGCTATAAAGGATTAAGAAAAAATAGATTGCTAAATGGTGAAGGAGGGAAAGTAAAGTTACATTATATTAAGATAAAATAGAGGACAAAAATTGGAAAAGAAGGAAAGGATTTGCTGAAATAGCTAATTGAACTAGAAGGCAAAAAAGGGAGGTGTGAGGAGGTCAAGGAAATAAGCAAATGAAAGATAAGTTATGGGAAGATTCTTTGTATTTTTTTGTTTCTTTTCTTTTTTCTTTTTTCTCTTTTTTCTTGTTTTTTTATCATTGCGATGTGATGTTTTGTATCTTTTTAATATGCTGTTTTTTAATTTTTTTCTTTTTGCAACCCTTTAAAATTAATAAATATTATTTATTAAAAAAATAAAAAATAAAAGAAAGGATTTGAAAAAGAAGGAGATAAAAAGAGGTCAGTTTTGTCTGTAATCGGAGAAGAACGCAAGACTACGAGCGGAGTGTGGAAGGAAGGTTGGTGACACGGCAAGCGGTTTGAACTTCTCTCTCTTGGAAAACTTGCTAAAAGTGAGATAAATTGTTGCAAAAGTAACAAAAAGTTGCAGAAAAAGAGGATAACTAAAAGAGGGAGCAGAGGGTAACTATCTTCTGACTTTAAAAGGTCTTTGATATAATGAACGGTCTGAGGAAAGTAAGAAAGAAAGTTACTTCTCGGTACTTTCGGTTTTGAAAAAAAACTGCGCAACAAAATAGAACCTTTGCGTCTCCATTTTAAATTGAAGGATTAAGTCACCCAGCGACAAACAAAATAAAATAAAGAGATGGAAGGACAATATTGAACAGTATAATCTTTTCTTTCATGATTTGGTACCTCTGCGCTTAACTAAACTTGATCGTTTAAACATAAAGGGAAAGGGAAAGGACTGTGTTTGAATGAAGGCTATCTACTTAAGTTGCTTCTCTTTTTTTTTTCTTTGTGAGTGTCCGCGAAACGAACTGAGAAAGAGCTGCCTAGCCGGCCGTTTTAAGGATTATGTTTATATTTGGAGCTAAGTGAAATTGGGACTGAATAAATTACTCCTCCTTGCTTTTATTTTTATTTTTTCTGTTTTCTATTATTGGACTAGTCTGGACTGTCAAATTAAACATCATTCCTTTTTTGTCTCTTGTCTCTTTGCTTTATACATTTGAACTTAAAATTATCCCTTCAAAATAAGGAGACTAAGGCAGTCTTCACAATTATTTTTGGACAGATTCCTTCGGACATTTCTTCTTTATTTCCTATCTTTGGATATACTTGGTGCCCTTTGGACACCCTTGGATATATTTGGAGTCTCTTTCAGTATTCATAATAACTTTGGCCATATAATTGGATTATAATTTTTGGATTATAACATACAGCAATTGGATTACAATAATTTGGATAGCATAATATTTCAATCGATATGGGTGTAGCCTAAGTGGTGGCAAGAAGAAAGAAGAAAGGAAGATAATTTTTTGGTGGGGGATTGATCTCTTAAAAGTGTTAATCTCAACAAGTTAATTGGTGTTCTGCCCTATAAGTATACATTTGTAAAATTTATTTTGCAAAAATTGATAGATACAAATTGATTAATATATAGTTTTAAGTGTATGAGAATTGGGAAGGGTAAAAATTTGTATGGTTTTTTTATTTCCTTTTTTGAAAAAGTGATTTAATGATTTTATATTCAGACTGAATATTGATTGTTGTGGATTATATATTATATTAGGTGTTTGGGAATCAATTATAATGTCTCATGCACAAAAGAAAGGGGGGGAGGGGGGAACACCGGCAGAGAGGAGAGGATCAAAGCAAGAAGCGGATTTTAAAGGAGAGCTTTTGAAAATGTTTGCAGAGATCAATTCCAATATTAAGCAGAGTCAAAAGAATATAGAAGCAAAATTGAAGCAAATGGATAAGAGAATGGGTCAAATGGACAAAAAAATTGATGTTACAGTTAATGAACTGAAAGGGCAATTGAAGGATGTGAGTAAGAGGACACAGAATCTGGAAGAGGGGATGAAAAAGACAAGATTGGAAATGAGAGAGGTGAAGGAAGAAGAAAAAATAAGGGCGGGAATGTCGGAAATTAATAAAACACAAGAGGAAGTCTGGGATGTGATCTCTATGAATGAACTCAGGCAGAGAGAAGTGAACCTAAGATTGAGACTGGTCCCAGAGGTGCAAGAAGAAAACATCAAAGAGAAGTTAATAAAAGAGATTGCAAAATGGATGGAGATGAATGTAGAGGAGGTGGCAAGATCGGTGCAAAGTGCATTTCGAATGAAGATAAGATCAGCTAAGGCAAGAAAATTTCCGGGGGACTACCTGATTACCTTTAAGGATAGAGAGATGAGAAATCTGATACTCCAGAAAAATAGAGAGAAAAGACTGAATATTGAAGGAAACTATATAATCATTTTTAAAGACATTCCGATCAGGTTACTCAAACCCATATAAACCAACAGTGCAGGTCTTAAGAAAAAATAATATAGAATTCAGATGGGAGTATCCGGAAGGAATCTCTTTTATCTACAAAAGTAAAAGACATAGACTTACGAGTCCGGAGGAAATAGGAAAATTTCTGAAAAAGTATAAAGAGCTGCGAAGTGACGATGAAGAAACAAGAGAAGTGGCACCAGGAATGGAGGCTGCAGGAGGAGTAGACCTGGACGAACTAGAAGAAGAAAGAAAGAAAGAAGAAGAAGAGAAGGAAGAAGAAGAAGAAGAGGTAGATGGATTATAAAATTAGTAATAAAGAATTTAAAATGGCGAAAATGGCGTTAAAATTATGGACCTGGAATATTAATGGGATTAAAGAGGGGGAAAAACCCGAAATAAAATTGAACAACATTTAAAAAAGAAAAAATTGGATATCATCTGTCTACAAGAAACTCATGTGGCAAGAAGACATAAAAAAATTTAATTAATAAAAAACTGGGAAACGAATTTGTATCTTTGGATAGGAGTAAAAAGAGAGGGGTAGTTTTGTATATCAGGAAAAAAATTGAGGCTCAACAAATTTTCAAAGATGAAGAAGGCAGAGTTATGGCAGTTCAAATTAAGTGGCAAGAAGAAAAAATAATAATCGTCGGGATCTATGCACCAAATGGAAATAAGACAGACTTTTATAAAAATTTAGAAGAAAAATTGTTTGATTACATGGATCAGAAAATTATAATAATGGGAGACCTGAATGGAGTGGTGTCAATGGAAATGGATAGATTGAGAACAACAGGGGTGAGTAAAGATGGGAAATTACCTAAGACTTTTTTCTCAATGATAAAGAATTGCAATCTGATTGACATTTGGAGACTTAGACACCCACTGGAGAAACAGTTTACGTTCTATTCAGAACCAAATCAATCCATGTCAAGAATTGATCAGGTATTGGTCTCAAATGAATTAACACCAAGAATCTCGGAAATTGAAATTCAACCAAGAGTGATTTCGGATCATAGTGCAATAAAATTTGAATTAAAAGGTTTTGAAGAAAGAACGTTTAGATGGAGAATGAACGACTACCTTCTAGATGATCAGAAAGTAGCAGAAAACGCTCAAAAGAATCTGTCAGAATATTTTGTAAACAACTGCAATAAGGGAACAAAAATGAGTATGGTTTGGGACGCCAGCAAAGCTGTGATGAGAGGATTTTTTATTCAGAAAATAATGAATTGAAAAAGATGTTGAGATATACGTTTGTTAAAAAACCAGAGGCCTTCCTATTAGGATTGGTAGGTAATGAAATTAATAAGAAAGATTGTAAACTTTTTCAATACGCAATAACAGCAGCAAGATTACTTCTGGCACAAAGATGGAAGCAGGAAGAAATTCCAACAGTGGAAGAATGGAGAATGAAATTGACTGAATACGCAGAATTGGATAAATTGACTGGGAAGATTCGATATCAGAAAGACCAAAAGTTTATCGAGGACTGGGGGAGATTTACAGAATATCTGAAAAGCATATGTGATGTACAGACAACGCTTGTTGGTTTTGAAGAGACTCTGTGAAAAATTAAGAAATATTGTAAAAAAGAAAGTAGGAGAAAGGAAGAGGAATGGTTAAATGCAATAATAAGTTTAGAAATGCGTCAACAATAGAAATTTTAACGAAAGATTGGCAGAGAAACTGAGGGAAGTCAAAAATTGATGAATGAGTGATTAAATATGAGCTGATTGTATAAAAATGTTTGGAAAATGAATAAAAATTATTATAAAAAAAACCCCAGAAACATAACCAGTGCTTTTTTAAAAAGGGGTACTCAAACGTCTGCAGTACTGGCACCTCTTTTTTGTTGTTAAAAAGTGTGGCACTTACTGTAACAACTTCACGGTGAGTACCGGCACCTCTTTTTCTAGAAAAAAGGACAGATGTTAATGTTTCCGGGATCACCCCAGTTCAAATTGTAATTTGGGGTACACCAACTGCCAATGCAAACCACTATTAATGCACTTCGCTGCTCATCAACCCACACTGGATTTGTGCAGATGAAGCCACTATCTTTGCACCATCATTCCAAAATTACATGGGAAGAAGCTGACTTGGAAAGGGGTGTGGTTTCCTTTTATTACATTTCATTGTACATGGCTTTTGAAGGGCATTGGAGAGATCCTTTCTTCTTCTTCTTTGGTGATCACTCGTAGCAGAGTAAGATTGTCTCCCATTAACACGGTTTTAACAGTGAGTCTGTAAGTGACTGTGGAGGCCAGTTCTGGATCAACATGTCCTTCCATAGTGGGGACATAGGTTTCTGGGCGGGAATCTATTCAAAGATAATTACATTAAAACCTGGAAAGGAATAAAAAGAGATTTAGAAATCTGGAATAAGTTAAGATTATCACTTGTTGGCAGAATATCGGTGGTTAAAATGAACGTATTGCCGAAAATGATGTATCTATTCCAAATGATACCGATAATTGGAGGAATGGAAAGTCTTAGATTATGGCAAAAAGAGATATCCAAATTCATATGGCAGTATAAAAAACCAAGAATTAAACACAAACTTCTAATAGATAAAAAGCATAGAGGTAGACTGGCCCTACCTGACCTAAATTTATATCAGGGCGCAGTCTGTTTAAATTGGCTAAAAGAGCGGATTGTATTAAAAGATGATGATTTGTTAGATCTAGGATTTAACAATCGTTATGGTTGACATGTGTATTTAGCTTATGAAAAAGGGAAAGTACACAAGGGATTTATGAACCATGTCATAAGGAAATCATTATATAAAACATGGGCAAAATATAAGGCTCTCCTAGAACTGAAAACACCATGGTGGGCATCACCTCTAGATGCAATCACAATAAAAAAAGAAAAATATGGAATTAGAATGGGCCACATATAAAGATCTGATTAAGGAAAAAGATAATAAATTGGTAATTAAAGATTATGAGGAAATTAAACAACACCTTACGGGTTGGATCCAATACCATCAGTTGTTCAGGACAGATAAGAAAAAAGGTTTCTCAAATGAACCTTCATTATTTGAAAAAGTGTTATTACAAAACCAAACCTAGGTAATATCAAAAATGTATGATATATTAGTGGAGTGGGAGGTCAAAGACGAACAGGTCAAGGAGGTAATGATCAAGTTGGCTTTAGATACTGGGAAAACCATTAACTTAACAGCATGGGAAGAACTATGGAGAAAGAACTGGAAATTTACAGCCTGTGAAGTACTGAGGGAAAATCTAATTGAGATGTTTTATAGATGGTTGTTGTTGTTGTTTAGTCGTTTAGTCGTGTCTGACTCTTTGTCACCCCATGGACCAGAGCACGCCAGGCACTCCTGTCTTCCACTGCCTCCCACAGTTTGGTCAGACTCATGTTTGTAGCTTTGAAGACATTATTCAACCATCTCGTCCTCTGTCATCCCCTTCTCCTTGTGCCCTCCATCTTTCCCAACATCAGGGTCTTTTCCAGGGAGTCTTCTCATCTCATGAGGTGGCCAAAGTATTGGAGCCTCAGCTTCACGATCTGTCCTTCCAGTGAGCACTCAGGGCTGATTTCCTTAAGAATGGATAGGTTTGATCTTCTTGCAGTCCATGGGACTCTCAAGAGTCTCCTCCAGCACCATAAAATTCAAAAGCATCAATTCTTCAGGGATCAGCCTTCTTTATGGTCCAGCTCTCACTTCCATACATCACTATTATAGATGGTACTTAACACCTACCAAAATAGTTAAAATGTATAAGACAAAAACAAATCTGTGCTGGTGGTGTGGTAAAACAGAGGGGACACTTATACATGTTTGGTGGACCTGTAAAAAATCAAAACCTTCTGGAACTTAGTATATGATGAGCTTAAAAAAATGTTTAAGTATAACTTTATGAAAAATACAGTAGCTTTTCTACTAGGGATAACGGACACAGGTATAGCAAGAGAAGATCAGAAAATATTCCTCTATGCCACAGGAGCAGCAAGGATCCTAATTGCTAAAAACTGGAAGAAAGAAACTGTGCCAACAAAAAAGGAATGGCAAGACAAACTTTTAGAGTATATTGAACTGGCTAGATTAACAGAGGCAATTAGAGACCACACTAGACAAGATTTTCAAAAAGCATGGGGAAAATGCAGAGAATACTTCACAAAACAGTGGCCTAAAATACATACCTGGACTTGTTTCGATTAATGTCTGCAGGAGACTTTGTGGATATTTACGTTATAATTAGAAAAATCTTAATTCATAAAGGAAACAGTTTATAAGAAGTAAATAAGGAGGCAAGATACAGGATAAAGGAAGTCTTTTATTTGGTTGTTTGTATTGTTGTATGTTATGCTCATTGTATGTTATGTTCACGCTTATTGAGGGTGGATTTCTGTGTGGGGGGGTGGGGGGTTATGTTAGGTTGTAAATAAAATTTCCAATAAAAATTAAAATAATAATAATAAGAAAATCATGTCCACTGTCCTCCTAGAAGGCCGAAAACCATTTTGGGATTCAGGAAGAGTTGCCTGGGATGTTGTTAAGAGACAGTTTGTTAAGATCCTTGCAATAATTTTGCCAGCTGCAGCTAATAAAGAAAAGCCTTGAGATTGATAATTTTGGCAGCCCTAAAACCTGCTGGGATCTCCTCTCTCTCCCAGATTTTTTCAATGAGCTTGTGAAGTTGTTGTACAAGTTCAATCCCACTCACTTTGAAGACTTCAGCTGGTATTCCATCAGGTCCACTGGCTTTGTTATTTTTCATGTGATTAATAGCTGTACACAACTCTCCCAGATTTGGAGATACTGCAAGCTACAGGGGAGTTGCGGTTAAGGAGAAGTTGGTAATATTCTTTCCAGCGCAGTGCAATGGCTTCTTTATCTTTTAGAAGTGTGGTACCGTCTGCTGAGTCTAGGGGGCATATACCATGATTTATTGGCCCATAGATGGTCTTTGTGGCTTTAAAGAAACTCTGTGCATCATGAGTGTCAGCTAAGTGCTGGATCTCTTGAGCTTTTTTAATCCACCAGGTGTTTTTTAGTTCTCTGGTTCTTCTTTGAACCTCAGCCTTAGTTTTTTCCTTAGTAGCACAGTTTTTATCTCTTTGCCATATCTGAAAGGCCTTCCTTTTTTTTGTTTTTTTGTTAATAATGCGTTCAATTTCACTGTCATTTTCATCAAACCAGTCCTGGTGTTTCTTGGTTTGGTATCTAATAGTTTGTTTACAGGCAGCAATAATGGATGTTTATAGCTTGGTCCAATGTTTCTCAATGGAGGATTGTTCCTCAATCAGGGAATTCCAAAAGCAGATGGTCCTTAAGAATCGTTTGGAAGCAGTCCCACCTGATAGGCTCTTGAAGGGCTTGAGTGTTCATTTTGTGCCTTCATTTCCTTCCTTGAAGCCTGCGTTGAGGTATAAGCTTGATAGCCATCATGAAAAGTATTAATCAGTGCTCTGTCAAGCAGTTGTCGGCACTTGTCATACCTCTGGTAAGGAGCACATTATGGTGATCTTCAGCTCAGAGAATTAGATAGTCTAAGAGGTGCCAGTGGTTTGACCGAGGATGCCTCCATGATGTTTTCAAGTTATTTTTCTGTCAAAAGGGTGTGGTGTTAATAAGAAGGTTGTGTACTGCACGTATCATTAAAAGTAAGATTCCATTCTGGTTGCTGTTACCAATTCCTTCTTTCCCATTAGTCCCAGGCCACAGATCGAAATCTTGCCCAACTCTAGCATTAAAATCACCCTCCTTAGGCATCTCTGATAATGTCTTCATTGGCATCCAGTGTTGGTGCATAAGCACTTAGAATAGTAGCCTGCTGGTTTGGGGCAAGTTTTATTCGAAGGGTTGAAAGTCACTCATTAATACCAGTAGGTATTAAGATAAGAGCTTCACAAAATCCATCTTGATAGCAAAGCCTACTCCATGTATTCAACATTCTTGTTCAGGTAGACCTTTCCAGAAGAATGTGTAGCCTCCCTTTTCTTCCTTCAGTTGTCCCTCACCTGCTCTTTGAGTTTCTTGAAGCGCTGCAATATCGATGTTAAAACGTCAAATCTCTCTTGCAATGATGGCACTTCTGCGTTTGGGACGCTCCTTATCTGTACTATCCTACAAAGTCTGTATATTCCAAGTTCCAAAGTTCAATTGTCTTTTACGACCACTGGGTGGTTACCCCACTGGGCGTGGTAACCCAGTCATGGAAAAAGGGAGGCAGACTATGTTTAGGGCACTTTTTCTAGCCCCTCCCCCTTTTCAGGGTGAACAGAGTGGATCCTAAGTAGGGCTGCTTAGTCATGGATACAGTTGCTGAGCTGCTCAGCAACTGTATCATTTCTTGTGTCAGAACAAAGGAATCTGTATCCAGTGCCCATGTTCATGATTAGGGGCTTCCTGCCACGGTTACCATTTGCTGGCTGTGGGACTTTTTTGGGTTTGGGTTTGGGATGGGTTTTGGGGAAGATGCCTGTGCGTGAATTTGTTTTATGGGTGTAGATCTGTGCATGCTGACCAATGCACAGTCTTTGCAGTAAGGCTCTGTTCCGATGGCATGAGTAGTCACGACTAGAGGTAGATTCTTATCTGCTGCAGCCTTCATCCGCCTTCACAGCCATTGTGACATACTGCTTGTTATCATCCACCTGTTATGCCATTGAGGACTTCTTGGATCATTTTTTGTCTAGCTCCTCCCTTTTGAACTTACCGCCTTGGGTGACCTTGCTGGGAGTACGAGACTCCCAACGGCTTCACTCACAAGGGTCATAGGACTGTGGAAGCCCACTGACCACAACAAGGTGATGATCCAACAAGTGAGGATCCTTTCCTATACCCTTTACAAATGCCATGTTATGAGTTTGAGGGGGAGTAGACTGAATGCCGATACCCTTCTAATGCTTCGGCCCTGCTTCTAATTCTTGGAATAGTCAGACTAGCTTCCTGGTGAGAAAATGGGTGGTTAAGGTAACATAGGAAGTGGGTCTGTGCAAGATGGGAAATGGATGGGGGCCCTCCTCCAACTCAAAGGTAGTTAGAAAGACAAAGGCAGGATTGGGAGCGGAGAGTGAAGTGATGAGCTTGAATGCTAGAAGCAGCAAGCTGGGAAGCGAGAGAAACAACAATGTTTGATTTGAATCCAAGGCTGTGGCTATGGGGGAAACAAGGCCATATTGGGGTGCTGGCTGTGAATTCCTCCATTGTAGGCTCAGGCTGTATATATGTGTAGGTAAAACATATATCATAAAGACACCACAGTCTCTGTTGTGCCTCATTCCAAAGGAAACACGAACCCTGGGTAAGTGCCTGGAACTCTTGGAATCTTGAACCACTTGGAGACTGGGGTGGCGAGCAACAGGCATTTTAGATGACTACTTCAGTCCATGACTGTGTGCAAGTATCTTCCTACAAATTTACCTGTAAAACAAAGTATTAGGTGTTGCACTAGGAAGCCCCCCCCAAGTCAGATAGATTTTCTGTGGCCTGCAATTAATTCCAACATTTCACCTTTTCCATTATCATCAACAGAGCAAGGATGACCCCAACTCTACCTTTGATGAAGACAACCTGGCAGAGTGTGTTCTTGACCTCTTTATCGCAGGGACAGAGATGACTGCTGCTACTCTGCAGTGGGCACTGCTCCTCATGGTGTCTTATCCAGATGTTCAAGGTGAGGGAGAACTTTGCAATGGAAGCAAGCACCTCCCTGGATCCCTATAGAGAAGAGCTTAGATTTATTTGCTTTTTAGTAGCTGATTGTAATTCTTCCAAGGTTTCATAATGGGTGGGTGACAGATGTTTGTTCACAGTTGCACCCAAATGGTACAACCTTTCCTCATGGGGTGTTACTCCAGCCCCATAATCATTGTGTGTTGCCTTTTTCTGAACCTTTTTTATAAAAGTAGTAGTTAGTATGATGGAAATAGGCAACTCACCCAAAACCAGTTTATCTGTTGTGAATGTGTTTTCTTGTCTTTGTGGTGACTGTATTGTTTTGTTTTAAGATTGCTGGACTTCTGATTCCAAACAAAATGTTTTACTATTTCTCATAAAGGTAAAATGCTGCTAGGCATAATACTGCAAACTTAGGTGTTGTTTACTTCTGCTCAGTCACCAAGATCTGCTGACTTGTTTCATCTAGTTTTGACTAACATTTGCTCTCCAGTCCTTAGAACAAACAGTGACCTATTTCCACAGTAATCAAGAGATCATTCCCAGAAAACTGGGAACGTTATTTGATTCCAGATTTTCTAGTAACACTAGGATTTCCTCACAGAGAAGTATAGAGTGTGCCATTTCCTAGTTCTATGTGGAAAAAAATGCATAAAAATGCTTTTATTTTGGGATTTTGTTTGGCATTTAACTTCTAGGCCCCTCTATATCCCAGCAGACTCCAGAAGAGAGGCCTGTCTTCAGGGAAAGGGGATTCTGCCCAGTCTTGCTGACAGGCTGATGATACACAAAATCCCTATAAAAAGAACCCCTTCAGAAACTTGGGAAGGGGATGTCAATGACTTGAATTCATTTCAGGTTTGGTCTGCTTCCTAAATATGCTTCAGCTCCTGGGCAGCACCTGCTTCGCTCTCAGAAATGGGAGGATAGGCAGCTTTGCCAAGAGGGGAAGCCCCCATTTTGTCCTTGCCTCAAGGGATAGCTGCTAAGGATAGGAGGAACACAGAGCTGCCCTTCCTTTCCCTTCTGTGGTCGCCTCAGTGCTTGGTCTTTTGTCAGCCACTAACTCTTCTCCTCAGGAGGGAAGGGAAGAGGCAGCTGTTCTCTCAGGAGAATAGGGAGCCAGAGCTCTCTAGAATCCCCTCATTATACTTAATTCCTAACAACCATTTTAAGTACCACCACAAGGAGATGCTGGTTCCCCCCCTCACACTCCATCCACTGGGAAGCACCCCCCCCCGATATGAACCCCCAATTAACCAAGAGTGCTACTAATTTTCACTCAGTCCTGCTGTTAGGCTGTTAGCCATCCTTTCCCCCTTTCCTGCACTGTCTCTCTGAGGCACTGAGAGGAAAAGGCAGGCCAGAGTGACCAGGCTGCTGCTGGTTACATTCCTGAGGTAAAAAAAAGTGAGGAGAGGCCCCAGAGGACTCTGTGGGGCACCTTCACTCCTTCTTTAGTATTTGTGGGCTGTAGTTGTGGCCAAATGCCATTTGCTGCTGCGGCAAGCTGCTTAATCCCTGCTACTCCTGCCACCTCCATGGCTTTTTTTACATTGCATCCAAAGATGGCAGCAGCAGGAGGGTTGGTTGGCCCTCAATCCGACTCAGGAGCTTCATCGCCAGCTCTCCTCCTCTGCCACATGCTTGTGCCTGCTTTGCAGATTTCACCACAGAGGTGTTTGCCTTGGGGTATGGCTGAGCAGGGCACAGTGTGGGTCGCCACTGTGGCCACTCTGCCAGGAGGAAGACAGGGAGAAATGAGCAGCCATAGAATTGTGCTAACTAGCCTCCATGCACTGGCTGCAATCCTGTTCTGTGTGGGAGAGAAGCCAGGCACTGAGTTTCAGTAAGGGCAGAACTGAGTGGGTGAAAGAAACATTTGATCTGGCTCCTGGTGAAATAGTCTTCCCAGAGAGTAAGGAACTCCCCTCTGAATTTGTGGAAACATGAGAAACTGGCTGCTGCTGAGTCAGGGCCAGGGTCCGTCCAGCTCAGTATTGCCTACACTGGCTGCCATCAGCTCTCCGGGGTTTCAGGGAAGGAACATTCCCAGCCCTACCTGGAGATTCTGGGAATTGAATCACGGACCTTCTGCATGCAAAGCAGATGTTCTACCACAGAGCAATAGACCTTTTCCACATGCAGCTGCATTCAAGGTATTTAATTGTTAACTTCTTATTTTCAGGGTGCCGCCAGCATATACCAATGAGCCTCACTTAATATACTGAGGTCTTTTCACCCCACCCTATACAGCTTGATTGTCAGAGGTTTCTCAGATTTAAACCAGGGTATTTTAAAATAAAGCTTCATTTCCCACTTTTTCCTGCAGATAAAGTCTACAAGGAGATGGAAGATGTTTTTGGTTCCTCCCTTCCCATTTGCTATGAAGATCGAAAGAAACTGCCTTACACCAACGCGGTGATGCATGAAATTTTGCGTGCAAAATATCCCTTATTAGTTGGGATTCCCAGACTAAATGCAAAGGATTTGGAAATGCATGGTTTTCATGTTCCAAAGGTACAGGATATAGATAAGGCAGCAGTTGTATATTTTGAGAGCAAAGAGCACTTGAGAGTGGCACTTTAAAAGCACATATGCAGCACAAAATCTGAGGGAGAAGGATCTCCCCTCTCTCGAAAAGAAATCTGAAGATTAATAATCTGAAAGTTAATAAATTCTATTATGAGAAATACATGCTATCTTCTGATGCACCAAATCAGGATTTGAATGAAATATTGTGCTTATTGACTTTATCTCTATACAGTGGAATCTTGGGTTGCTAACGTGATCCATGCAGGAGGCACATTTGCAACCCGCAGCGCTGCACCTGCGCACATGCGGGTTGCGATTTGGCACTTCTGCGCATGCACAAAGCACGATTTAGCATTTCTGTGCATGAGCGAGCGCCAAAAGCCAGAAGTAACCCGTTCCAGTATTTCCTTGTTCGCCGCGGTGCGCAACCCGAAAACACATAACCTGAAGCATCTGTAACCCAAGGTACCACTGTATGTGAGAAATGTGTTAAGATTTGGGGCAGTGAATGGCAAAACTGCTTTCTGCTGTTCCAGATGCATTCTGAGACAGCTGTTTCTTCTTTTCAGGGGGCATTTGTTGCTCCAGATCTGAACTCTGTTCTTGTCGATCCCACGCGATGGGAAAAACCTGAAGAGTTCAACCCAAGCCACTTTTTGGACAAGGATGGAAATTTTAGGTCTAGAGAAGAATGTTTGCCATTTGGAGCAGGTAAACGTAGAAATAATTTATGGTCAAGTTTAGCAGCTTGTTTCAAACAAACTGATGGTCAATGTTGATTAAACAGAGTGAGGGACATGAATGGATCCCCTGTGGTTTAAAAAATCAGGTTGGGGTCATCATAGGTGCCTTCTCACACTGAAGATAGTAGGTGCCTGCAAAGAAGGGCTTCAACTTTGCCCATTGACTTTGTGGGGGCATCAGATGACTGACCCAAGAGGCCCAGGTCCTGGTGCCCAACACACCAAGGCAACTCGACGGAGATCATGGACTGCCAGGTATACCAGTTGCCCCATTCCAACACAGAGAAAATTTATGTAGAGTTACAGATAGAGGGGGCCCTGTGCTGCATGGAGCTTGACACGGGTTCAACGCTATCCATAATCTCGGCAAGAACCTTAAAGGAACTGTGCCCTAGCGGGGGTCCCAAACTCAAGCCGGCCCCATTCACCTTCCGGGACTTCCAGAAACGTAAGGTCCCCACAATGGGGGTGGGGACCTTCAGGGTGCAATATTGAGGACTTTCTTGTGGCCCCTACATTATCTTGCTGGGATTGGCATGGTTTGGACCGCTGGGGCAAGCCGTCACCTGGGTGACCCGCACTAGCTTACAAGTGGATGTGGACGCCATATGCAAAGTGTTTCTGGGGGTTTTTGATGGGGCATTGGGACAATATACCCCCCCAATGCCCTACAGCTAGACCCCACCGTATGACCCATCAGGCTCAAGGCCCACTGGGTCCTATTCGCCCTGAAACTCCGTATAGACAAGGAATTGGACCGGCTTATGGAGCAAGGAGTGCTGGACCCGGTGCCTAATGCCCCCTGGGAAACACCGATACACCTGTCAAGCCTAATGGTTGGGTCCACATCTGCACAGACTACGAATGTACCATAAACAAGGCCCTCATGGCCCATGCATACCCAGTGCCAGTAGTCAGCCATGTCCTCACCAACCTGGCTGGGTGAAATTTTTTGGCAAGCTGGGTCAATTTTTTTTGGCAAGCCTATCAACAGTTGCTGGTAGACGAGGCCACAGCAGAGGCACAGACGACTGTGACGCACAGAGAAGCATTCAGGGTAAGGCAGCTGCAATTTGGTGTCAGCGTGATGCCAGGCATATTCCAGAATGTAATGGACTCTCACCTTAAAGGGACTCATGGTGCCACCCCCTTCTTTGATGATTTGTTGATCGCCGGGCCCACGCCAGAGGAGCTCGGGGACTGCCTCCGCACCGTCCTGCACCGTTTCCGGACGGCAGGCCTCAAGGTGAAGCAGGAAAAGTGTCTACTAGGAGTGCCCCAGGTGGACTTTCTGGGATTTGCGGTGGATGCAGAAGGGGTCCACCTAACCAGTGACAAGGTATGGGCCATTTGTGATGCCCCAGCGCCCAAGGGCAAGACTGAACTTCAGGCCTTCTTGGGACTATTGAACTTTTACCTCACCTTCCTTCCTCATAAGGCGGCAGTAGCGGAGCCCCTACACAGACTCCTAGACAAGCGGGCCCTTTGGGTGTGGGGCTAGTGCCAGGAGGCCGTTTTCCAGGCAGTCAAGGACTTGCTCGTCGTGAACTCAGTCTTGGCACACTTCAACGAGAGGCTGCCGGTGGTGCTAGCATGTGGCACCTCACCCTACGGCATCAGTACTGTCCTGGGACACCAACTCCCGGACGGAAGAGAGGTGCCGGTATATACTTTTCCCAGATGCTCACCGCAGCCGAGCGGAACTACTCACAAATCAACAAGGTGGGTCTGGCAATCGTGAAGGGAGTAAAAAAATTCCATGATTTCTTTCTTGTATGGGCGACCCTTTACCATGGTGACTGATCAGGACTGACCTTTACCATGGTGACTAACCATGGTAATGAGCCAGTGTGGTGTAGTGGTTAAGAGCAGTGGACTCGTGATCTGGTGTACCGGGTTCGCGTCCCCGCTCCTCCACATGCAGCTGCTGGGTGACCTTGGGCTAGTCACACTTCTCTGAAGTCTCTCAGCCCCACTCACCTCACAGAGTGTTTGTTGTGGGGGAGGAAGGGAAAGGAGAATGTTGGCCGCTTTGAGATTCTTTAAGGGGAGTGAAAGATGGGATATCAAATCCAAACTCTTCTTCTCTTCTTCACAAGCCATTGCTTGGCCTGTTTGCCCCCAAGAAGCAGACCCCCCCAAGTGCTGTCTCCCCGCATCCTCAGGTGGTCAATTTTCCTCACCAGATACCAGTATGCCCTGATCCACCACCCTGGGAAGGGATTGGTCACGCAGACGCCCTCAGCAGCCTACCACTACCAGAAACAGGCCCTGACCCAGCGCCCGCGCAAGAGGTTATGAGCCTGGAGCTGCTTCCTGACCGCCCCATTCAGGCACAAGAAGTTGCGGACCATTCCATGAAAGATAGGGTCATCTCCCAGGTCCTGGACTGGGTGTGGAGGGGATGGCCCAGCAGCAGCCCCAACCAGAATTCACTGGCTACACAACCTGCAAACATGAACTGTCGGCCCACAAGGGGTGCCTGTTATGGGGAAGCAGGATTGTCATTCCCCAGCCCCTCTGCAAAAGGGTCCTCACAGCCCTACACGAGACACACCCAGGGGTAGTGAGAATGAAGGCCCGTGCCAGGAATTATGTGTGGTGGCCAGGGATCGATGGAGAGATAGAGGCCTGGGTCAAACACTGCCAGACCTGCCAAGAATCCCACCTGGATTCCCCAAGGGCCTCAGCCCAGTCCTGGGAGTCCCCCCAAGCACTATGGCCATGCCTGCACATGGACTTCGCTGGCCCCTTCTAGGGAAAAACATTCTTCATAGTGGTGGACTCCTACACCAGATGGTTGGAGGTTGCACTGGTACTGTCCACTTCCATGTCCGTTGTGCACCTCCCTCTGTATTCAGTAGCTCTTGCAAGTAATGCTTACACCCAGGTTTACATATCGTTTTCAGAACAAACGTGGGAATGTGTTGTATTTTTAAAGTATCCCAAGGCTCTTTGTTGATGCTGCAAGATTAACAGGGCAACGTCTCTGGAAATAAATGACGTACTATAGTACCTTATTGCTCACTGAAGCATGGATTTAAGATACTACAAAACCAAAAGGAAGACGATTTTCCTTGATTTTTATTAACCTCCTCTTTGCTTTCCTCTTTGCAAAGGGCTTGGAGAACTTTTAACATGCCTCCAGAATAAGGCCATTGCTGACTTTTCACGCACACCATGGCCTGCCAAAACGAAGCAGAAGCAGAGAGAGAAAGAATGCAAACTGCCATAAGTCTCACCTTTCCCCAGGGATGCCATTTCCGTGAGAATTGGGCCCTCCCATCCCTGTGAATAGTTAGGGAAAACATGAGATGGAGCTGCCTGCTGCCATGTCTAGTTTGGTCCTGGCATTGGCTCTTGGTGGCAAGGCCAGTTCTGGTGCCACTTCTCAGTGGATTCCACGTGACCTGTGTATCATGTGGATGAGAATGGTTATCTCCTTCCAGGATGTAAGGGCAGTCTGTCAGCCAGGCTTCTCTTCCTCCTGAGCCGCTTTACCTGTGTAGGTGGGGAAAATGCCACTGTAAAGCAGTGAAGAGGAAAAGGAAATATTGGGGCGACCTGTCACCTGGAAAAGAGCTTCCTAGATGCTTCTCCCCAGTCCCTAGCAACAGCTTTACTTCTGCTTTATCCTACAAGTTTCCCTATCTCCCTGCCTGACCAGTGCATTTTCTATACTTAGTATGCATAGAAATTGGGCTTTTAGTACCGCAGCTCCAGCTGTCTGGAATAAGTTGCCATCTGAAATCAGAAAAGCACCTAGTATTTTGATATTTAGGCACCTTATTTAAAAAAGGCTAATGCATGTAACCCTATCGTTTTACTCAATAACAACTGTATGATTTTAGAAATGGTTTTATAGGGTGGTATACAAGCAAGTTTTACTCAGAAATGGCCCATTCAAATTAAGGGCCCTAAGTCAGTCATGTCTATTAATTTCAATGGTTCTACTCTGAGTAAAACTTAATTGAATATCCAGGGCCAACTCCAGAGGGTGGCAAGTTGGGGACATTTGCCAGGGACCCAAGGCCAAGAGAAGACCCAGAGGTCTAACAATGTTTTATTTAAACTTTATTTATTTAATCAAAAAAATCTCAATCCAGAATTCTTCATGCTTGTCCTCAACACACTGCTTTCAAAGTAGGCTGATTCTAGATCCTGCCATCCACAAGCCTAGGGGTGGCTACTTAATATGTGAAAACCCTCCTCATGATTGTTTTTCATGCTTTTTCTTCTGTGCACATGCCCCAAATGAACATCAAGAAGGAAATGGTGATTGTGATCATGCTATACACCCTTCCACAATGCCACTGGTCAGGTGTAGATACTTCCTGCACCACCAGTGCTGAGATAGTCTGTATCTGTTGTCAAATGGACACACTGTAGGGTAACTCAAGGTAGGGCTGGGAAAGATTCCCTCTTTGAAAGCTGCAGAGCTGCAGAGAACAAAATTACAGTAATACAACAAAATGGCTGCAGGAGAGCAGCATGGCAGCAAAAGATAGAACAAGACAACTTCAAGACAAAAGCGCAAGTGAGAAAATGGCTGCGTGACTCGGCTCTTTTGTGGAGACAGCCAGAGCCACACCCATCTCCCAGTTCACATGCAGGGGGAGGATGATCCAGTCAGTGGAACAGGAAGTCACACTGACTGGATATTCCCCTGCCTGTGCCCACTCTAGGGAAATAGGGAATGTTGCATTTGACTGTACCAATGGATACCTCCAACAGGTTGCCCTGTATGATGACCACAGGCAGTAGAGAGACAGGAAAAATGAGTCCCTGTTAATTTTCTTCGACCTCTCAGTGGCTTTTGATACCATTGATCATGGTATCCTTCTAGAGCAGCTGTCTAAGTTAGGTGTGGGTGGCACTGCTATGTGGTTCTTCCAGTCCTACTTGGATGGTTGTTCTCAGAGGGTGTTGCTTGGAGAGTGATTCAGTCCCATGGGGCCTTCACTGTGGGGTTCCATAGGGTTCAATTATATCCCCTATGCTTTTAAACCCCGCAGCTGAGTGAAGTCCTTACCGGCATTAATGAGCGACTCTCAACCCTTCCAATAAAACTCACCAAAAACCAACAGGCTACGATTATAAGCACTTATGCACCAACACTGCCGATGAAGACATTAAAGAAAGTTTTTACTCTCAGCTGGAAACCATCCTATCAGAGAAACCTAAGGAAGATAAAATTATCCTCCTGGGTGATTTTAATGCAAGAGTTGGGCGAGATTTCAATCTGTGGCCTGGGACTACTGGGAAAGAAGGAATTGGCAACAGCAACCAGAACGGAATCTTACTTTTGATATGTGCAGCACACAATCTTGTTATTACCAACACACTCTTTCGACAGAAAAAATAACTTGAAAACTTCATGGAGGCTTCCTCGGTCAAACCACTGGCACCTCTTAGACTATGTTACTGTCCGTGCTAAAGATCACCATGATGTGATCCTTATCAGAGCTATGATGAGACAGAAACTGTGCCACTAAGAAAAAGACCTATGCCAATGCTAAGGCTGAGGTTCAAAGAAGAACCAGAGAACTAAAAAACACATGGTAGATTAAAAAAGCTCAAGAGATCCAGCACTTAGCTGACACTCATGATGCACAGAGTTTCTTTAAAGCCACAAAGACCATCTATGGGCCAATAAATCATGGCATATGCCCCCTACGCTCAGCAGACGGTACCATACATCAAAAAGATAAAGAAGCTATTGCATTACACTGGAAAGAATATTACCAACAACTCCCCCGTAGCTGCTGGGGTCCTCTCACAAATTCCACAAAATCAAGTTAGAGATGAGCTTGCAGTATCTCCATATCTGGGAGAGTTGTGTACAGCTATTAATCAAATGAAAAACAACAAAGCCAGCAGACCTGATGGGATGCCTGCCAAAGTCTTCAAAGTGGGTGGAATTGAACTTACACAACAACTTCACAAGCTTATTGAAAAAGTCTGGAAGAGAGAAGAGATCCCAGCAGACTTTAGGGATGCCAAGATTATCAATCTCTTTAAAAAAAGGTGACAGACATGATTGTGGAAACTATCAAGACATCTCTCTATTAGTTGCGGCCGGCAAAATTCTTAGCCAACAGTTTCTTAACAATTTCCGAGGTGACCCTTCCCAAATGGTTTTCAGCCTTCGAGGGGGACAGTGGACATGATTTTCACTGCTTGACAACTTCAAGAAAAATGCACAGAGCAAAACCAACCCCTGTATATGGCGTTTATTGACCTGACTAAGGCCTTCAACACTGTAAATTGTAAAGCCCTGTGGACTGTCCTTCTGAAAATTGGCTGGCCAGATAAATTTGTGAACATCATTCGGCTCCTCCATGAAAATATGACAGCAACACTTTGCTGAAGGGAAACTCCCCACCAGAGTAGAAATCGTATATAGAACAGATAGAAAGCTCTTCAATCTGAGCAGGCTGAAAGCAAAGAGTAAGATTACTATAACTTCTATCGTAGCGCTTCAGTATTCTGATGACAATGTAGTGTGTGCACACTCAGAGGATGACCTAAAAAACCATCCTAAATATCTTCACAGAAGCTTACATAAAGCTTGGCCTGTCACTCAACATCCAAAAAACCAAGTGTGACACCAACATAACCCCTCTGCAGCGCCACACATCCAACTCAATGGCGTAACGTTGGAAAATGTCGATCACTTCTCCTACTGGGCCGTTATCTTTCCACAAGGGCCGACATTGATACCAAAATGCAGCATCACCTGAGCTCTGCAAGTGCAGCTTTCTCCCGACTGAAGGACCGGAACATTTGCAGGGAAACCAAAATACTTGTTTACAAAGCTATTGTACTATTAACCTTACTGTATGCTTGTGAAACATGGACCACTTATAAACACCATCTCCAACTCCTCGAAAGATTCCATCAACAGTGACTCTGAAAATTTTTACACATCACTTGGGAAGACAGGCGAACTAATGCCAGTGTACTGAAAGAAGCAAAGATCTTCAGTGTTGAAGCAATGATTCTTCAACATCAACTTCATTGGACTGGTCATGTTGTGCAGATGCCTGATTATCGTCTTCCAAAGCAACTACTCTATTCTGAACTTAAAAATGGAAAGTGTAATGCTGGTGGTCAACAAAAGAGGTTTAAAGACTGTCTCAAGGCAAATTTTTAAAAATGTAGTATAAACAACAATTGGGAAACACTTGCCTGTGAGCTCTCCAATTGGAGAACAGCCTTTACCAAAGGTGTCATGGGCTTTGAAGATGCTCAAACACAGGACAAAAGGGAGAAATGTGCTAAGAGGAAGGCATGCTTGGCAAATCCACACCGTGTTCAACTCCCGCCCTGAAACCAATGTGCCCACTGTGGAAGGACATGTGGATCCAGAATTGGCCTCCACAGTCACTTACGGACTCATTGTTAAAACTATGTTCATGGAAGACAATCTTACTTGGCTATGAATGATCGCGAGAAGGAAGAAGAAGAAGAAGAAGAAGAAGAAGAAGAAGAAGAAGAAGAAGAAGAAGAAGAACTAGAGGTTTGGATACATTGTCAGCAATATGCTGATGACACACAGTTCTGATTCTACTTCACATCTTTCCCCAATAATGGACTGGATGAGAGCCAACAAACTGAAGCTCAATCCATATTAGAACTGAGGCACTGTTAGTGGGTGGTTCTCTAGACCTGATGGCTGGGAGGTTGCCTGCTCTTGATGGGGTCACACTCCCTTTGAAGAAGCAGGCACATAGCTTTGGGGTACTCCTGGATCCTTTGCTGTCACTCAAAGCTCAGGTGGTCTTAGTGGCATGGAGTGCCTTCCATTAACTTTGGCTGGTGGCCCAGCTGCGCTCTTATCTGAGCCGGGACAGTCTAACTCCTGTTGTCTATGCTTTGGTAGCCTCTAGGTTAGATTATTGCAATGTGTTGCAATAGGGCTGCCTCTGAAGACAGTTTGGAAACTTCAGCTAGTGCAAATTTAAGTGATCGGGTTATTCATCAGGGCAAGATGGTTTGAGCATATTACACGGATCCTTGTCAGACTGCACTGGCTGCCAGTTAGTTTCCAGGCCCAATTCGAAGTGCTGGTTTCGAGCTATAAAGCCTTAAACGGCTGAGGACCACAGTGTCCCAAGGACTGCCTCTCTCCATAATAAGAAGAGACAGGCCTTATAGCTGCCTCTGCACCTCCATATATTCCTTAGAGAAAAGGAAGGTGGATGAGTCATGCTCCAGATATTTAGTCTTGGACTGTTTCTGAGCCACCCAGTGCAGCTGGCATGCTAACTCTAGCTCTAAGCAGAATCCAGACATGGAGGATGGGCTATTCAAAACATGCCCCAAGCACTTAGCACAATTTCACCCATTTTTCCAAATTACACCAACAGTCTCTTTCCATGCTAAGAGAATTGTGTGGCTTTGGAAGGAACTTACAAGGGGACATTTTAAAGCTCTAACAGCCTATATTTCCACACTTTACTATGCTGCATGTCTTGAGATTTTATGTCTCTGCCGGGGCTGTCTCATCAAATAGTGAGTAATGATAATTTTGCTTTTTTACAAGAAGCCAAAATGCTTCAACTGCTAGATAACCACAGTAGATAGGGCAGCCTGCAGCTGGAATACGATTTCTTTCTACACTTCAGCAAGTATAGAACTCGTTTACACCTGTTAGTGGTCAGGATGTGGTTGTAATAAGTAGACAATTGTCAGCAGTCCAGATCGACTCACACTTGTCAGCTGGAGATATTTAGAGTTTGTGGCCAGGATGTGGTTGTAATAAGTACGCATTTGTCAGCAGTCCAGATGGATTCACACTTGTTAACTGGAGATGTTAGAGCTTGTGATCAGAAGGCGGCATTTTTGCTTGGCTTAGCAAGTAATTGCAAATAAGGGAAATAATAAATAATGTTAGTAGGGAAATTAGGCGGTCTTGATAGGCTGTAAACCTTGTAGTATCCAGCCAGTGGGGAGACAAGGGAGGGGACCTGCACTTTGGGTATAGGGAATATAAGCTTATGCTTTGCCAAAGCCGGGGTGTGCCTACTTTGGACACCTGCTCTTGCAAGAACGTTTGGTAATCAATAAACTCTTTGCTGCTTCACCAATTTTGTTCAGATTTTATTTTGAGGGTCTCAAGACCCACTTCTAACATAGTACTTGCCCTAAACTTGGATCTAGGCATCCAGGGAATTCTTGTTTTATTTTACTATATCCAGTATTTTTTTCCCTTTCAACCAAATGACAAATATTAAAAACCAACACACGAACTTTCATTCTATTTTTTAAAAAATATTTATTAATAGTTTCAGAATTACAGAAAAAAAACAAAAAACAAAAAACAACACTACAATACATAAAAAAGAAGAAAAAACGCAAAACATAAAAACCAATACAACAATACAGCAAAAAGATAAAAAAAGAAGAAAAAAAAGACACAAATCCCATATTACATATCTTTAACTTCCATTTGCTTGTTTCATTGACCTCCTCACACCTCCCTTTTTGTATTCTAGTTTAATTAGTTATTTCAGCAAATTCTTTCCATCTTTCTCAATTTTTATTAAATAATTTATCTTAACAATTTAACCTATTAATTAACTCAACAAATCCTTTCCATCTTTCCCCATATTCTGTTATTCAAATTACCTTAATTTATTTAACCTTATCTTACCATAAAATACCTTAGAGCTTGAAACTTAATACTCAATTATACATAACTCCTGATATCATTTCTACTAGAGTCATATAGTTTCATTCCAACATTTTCCCTAATATTCATTAATTTTAGGCTAATTCCCTAAATAAAAATTTTCTTTATAAATTTTCTTCCAATCTTCATCCAATGTCTCTTCTTCCTGGTCTCGGGTCGTGTCAGTCCTTACTGTCCATTCCATCTAGTCCATCAGCCTGGTAGTCTTATGTCCGAGGCCCTTAAGTCTCTTCCATGTCCCTTCAGCAGATCTTCTTCTTCTTGTTTATACTTGCACTTTTCCTTGTCTTTTGTTGGTCTCTTTCTTAATTTCTTTCCTTTCTCATTGAGGAGTAGGTCTCTGGGGGGTTCCAACCCAAAATTATCTCCGTCTCCCTTCATCAAACCAGCCCATTCCCCACAGTCCCACTCCCCACAGTCATCAATATAATCCAAAAAATATTTACGAGCATATTTCAAAGTCTCTCCAAAGTTAAGAACCTCCTCAGCTCCAGACTCCCCCTGGCCCACTCCAACTTCAATCTTCAAAAACAGCGGCTTATGCTCCTGTAGGGCCTCGGGTCTCTCCATTTGTATTATTTGAGGTGCAACCTCAACCTCCTCCATTATCTTCTGCACTTGCCCAATCAATACAGGTTCCTGAGTTGGTCCCTGAATGGTTTCTGTATCACTATTCCCTATTTGTCCACAGTTATTGACCACAACAGTCATCAAATCCATTTTCTCATTCATCAAATCCATCTTCTCATGCATCTGTTCCAACAAAGCACTTGTCTTGCATAAAGCAAGCACCAAAACTTCCTCCCAGCTCATATTTAGTCAAGGTCAAAAGGACTAGTCCCACGATCTTAATCTCACAGCTGTGGAGTCCTCAAGTAGACTGCAGCAACAATTTAGCAAGCTCCCTCTAGAGGAGACAATTTCTATTTGTATCCATCTTTTTAAGGCAAGTCCAACAAAGGAAAATTACTTTCATTTTTCAGATATTTTGTTTCTTTAGAATGCAAAAGGCAACATTGGAATCAGTTTATTTCTCTTCTTTAGCTATCTGTCAAAGTATTCCATTCACAGCAAATGAACCTCTCCAACAATTTCTGTCTCTGACACCCCGTTCCCAGGTTAGAGACGGTGGAAACTTATCTTTCTTCACTCCCTCTCCTGCAGGCGTTACACAAAGTCCCCCCCCCCTTTTTCTCCTGCTTCCAAGGGGGTTTCAGTAGTTATAAATGAAGGAAATTTAGACTTTTTTAACAACTTTCCAGGCTTTAGCTTACAATGTTTTTGCTTCAGTCTATATACAAAAAGTGGAAGGCGGACTTCCTGTTTCGAACCTTCCCGCTTCGGTGCCAAATTAAGATATTTCTTGATCCAATTTTCCGTTTCTACTCACGGGTACTTGTTTTAAATCCAATTGTCCACAGGAAAAAGTCAGCGCTCTCCGGCAATGGCTGTGCGGCTTCACTCCGTGAAAGTAGCAATCAGTTCGCAGCACCGCGCCGCTCACCCCACTTCACTCCGGAACCCCAAAAAGGCGTTCCCCGTGAGTAGGGGGGGCACTCCTGGTGCCCTGCCGAACCCCACGTTCCCAGGCTTCCTCCGCCTGGGATTTCTAGCGGGTCCCCACCTTCGCCGCGGCGGGAAGACCCAGTTTCCACGGAGCCAGTTCCTCCAGTCGGAGGAACTCCGACATTCGCCGATGGCGCTAACCTGGAAATCTATAGACTAAAAGAATCCCTAGCTACCCAAAAGCCCAGAGAGTGAGTTCAACAGTTTGCTACAGACTCACACTAAAGGAAAAGCGGGGGTGGAGAAGGAAGGAAGGAAGGAAGGAAGGAAGGAAGGAAGGAAGGTGGGTATACCTGATCTTGAAGCAAGAGGAGCACAAAGTCAGGGACCAGCAATCTGTGCCTTGAGCAGTAAGTTAAGTTGTCCCCTTTAAAATCCTGTGCCAGCAAGGCAGCAGAAGTTTCGCCTGTTCCTTTGGTACATGTGCCAGTGAAGTCTAGGGTTGTTCCTTGAGACTGATGTGTAGCCAGAAGGAGGCTCTGTTGGAGTTGTTAGCTAGCTAACTATGGCTAAGCTAATTTGAATACGCTTGGAAGTTGGTATCTAACTAACTTCTATGTGTAAAGGGGGAGGCCTTGCTTAGTGAGTGAATAACCACAACACCAAGTCTTTTGGACTATGGTTGTTCCTTTCAGTTTACTTACTGTGTTCCATCTACCCACCCTTAACCAAGCATGTGTGGAGGGACCTTCCTTTGTTTTCTTTCCCCCTGTGGATCACAAGGGGGCTGGGTGCACTGCAAATCTCATCTCCAGTGAAACCATAGCCACCTGTCATCTTAACTTGTCAAGAGTGACTCTGGGAAAAGTACGACAATGTACAGCTGGGATGACACCTACCCTGAACTTTGAGTTTTTTGTTTGTTTGTTTGTTTTGTTTATGCATTTTACAACTTATATATAATTCATCATTCATAATTCATAATAATTCATCATTATCTTTTCCCTGGACTTCCCAGGCATTCTCTCTATGGCATTCTAGGTAGTCTTTCGTTGGCTGCATAATCTATTATTCCACTCATTTTCATATCAATTCTTCCTTTATTTAATGTTTTCTGCTGTTCATATGTTCATTCCTACTTGTAGGTTAAACTGACTATTATACCCTCTAAGATACTCTTTGAAACTTCTCTTACCTGGGCAATTATCTTTCCACAAGGGCCGACATTGATGCCAAAATCCAGCATCACCTGAGCTCTGTGAGTGCAGCTTTCTCCCGATTGAAGTGTAGAGTGTTTGAGGACTGGAACATTCACAGGGAAACCAAAATGCCTGTTTACAAAGCTATTGTACTACTAGCCTTACTGTATGCTTGTGAAACATGGTCCACTTATAAACACCATCTTCAACTCCTTGACAGATTCAATCAACAGTGTCTCTGAAAAATTGTACACATCACTTGGGAAGACAGGCAAACTAAGGCTGTGTATTGGAAGAAGCAAAGATCACCATTGCTGAAGCAATGAATCATAGAATCATAGAATCATAGAGTTGGAAGAGACCACAAGGGCCATCGAGTCCAACCCCCTGCCAAGCAGGAAACACCATCAGAGCACTCCTGACATATGGTTGTCAAGCCTCTGCTTAAAGACCTCCAAAGAAGGAGACTTCACCACACTCCTTGGCAGCAAATTCCACTGTCGAACAGCTCTTACTGTCAGGAAGTTCTTCCTAATGTTTAGGTGGAATCTTCTTTCTTGTAGTTTGGATCCATTGCTCCGTGTCCGCTTCTCTGGAGCAGCAGAAAACAACCTTTCTCCCTCCTCTATGTGACATCCTTTTATATATTGGAACATGGCTATCATAGAATAGAATAGAATCATAGAGTTGGAAGAGACTACAGGGGCCATCGAGTCCAACCCCCTGCCAAGCAGGAAACACCATCAGAGCACTCCTGACATATGGTTGTCAAGCCTCTGCTTAAAGACCTCCAAAGAAGGAGACTCCACCACACTCCTTGGCAGCAAATTCCACTGTCGAACAGCTCTTACTGTCAGGAAGTTCTTCCGAATGTTTAGGTGGAATCTTCTTTCTTGTAGTTTGGATCCATTGCTCCGTGTCCGCTTCTCTGGAGCAGCAGAAAACAACCTTTCTCCCTCCTCTATGTGACATCCTTTTATATATTTGAACATGGCTATCATATCACCCCTTAACCTCCTCTTCTCCAGGCTAAACATGCCCAGCTCTCTTAGCCGTTCCTCATAAGGAATCGTTTCCAGGCCTTTGACCATTTTGGTTGCCCTCCTCTGGACACGTTCCAGTTTGTCAGTGTCCTTCTTGAACTGTGGTGCCCAGAACTGGACACAGTACTCCAGGTGAGGTCTGACCAGAGCAGAATACAGTGGCACTATTACTTCCCTTGATCTAGATGCTATACTCCTATTGATGCAGCCCAGAATTGCATTGGCTTTTTTAGCTGCCGCGTCACACTGTTGGCTCATGTCAAGTTTGTGGTCAACCAAGACTCCTAGATCCTTTTCACATGTACTGCTCTCAAGCCAGGTGTCACCCATCTTGTATTTGTGCCTCTCATTTTTTTTGCCCAAGTGCAATACTTTACATTTCTCCCTGTTAAAATTCATCTTGTTTGTTTTGGCCCAGTTCTCTAATCTGTCAAGGTCGTTTTGAAGTGTGATCCTGTCCTCTGGGGTGTTAGCCACCCCTCCCAGTTTGGTGTCATCTGCAAATTTGATCAGGATGCCCTTGAGTCCATCATCCAAGTCGTTGATAAAGATGTTGAATAAGACCGGACCCAAGACAGAACCCTGTGGCACCCCACTAGTCACTCTTCTCCAGGATGAAGAGGAACCATTGATGAGCACCCTTTGGGTTCGGTCAGTCAGCCAGTTACAAATCCACTGAGTGGTAGCATAGTCAAGACCACATTTTACCAGCTTCTTTACAAGAATATCATGGGGCAGCTTGTCAAATGCCTTGCTGAAATCAAGGTAGGCTACATCCACTGCGTTCCCTTCATCTACCAGGCTTGTAATTCTGTCAAAAAACGAGATCAGGTTAGTCTGACATGACTTATTTTTCAGAAATCCATGCTGACTATTGGTGATCACAGCATTCCTTTCTAGGTGCTCACAGACTGTTTGCTTAATGATCTGCTCCAGAATCTTCCCTGGTATTGATGTCAGACTGACTGGGCGGTAATTATTTGGGTCCTCTCTTTTCCCCTTTTTGATAATAGGGACAATGATTCTTCAACATCAAGTTCGTTGGACTGATCATGTTGTGCAGATGCCTGATTATCGTCTTCCAAAGCGACTACTCTATTCTGAACTAAAAAATGGAAAGCGTAATGCCGGTGGTCAACAAAAGAGGTTTAAAGACTCTCTCAAGGCAAATCTAAAAAAATGTAGTATAAACACTGACAACTGAGAAACACTGGCCTGTGAGCGCTCCAGTTGGAGAACAGCCTTTACCAAAGATGTCATGGGCTTTGAAGACACTCAAACTCAGGACAAAAGGGAGAAACGTGCTAAGAGAAAGGCATGCTTGGTAAACCCTTACCGTGATCAACTCCCACCCAGAAACCTACCGTACTTTTCTGTCTATAGGATGCCCCCTTGTGTAAGATCCCCCCATTTTGGGGGACTAAATTTTAAGAAAATGAGGGAAGATGGCCCAAAGTTGTTGAGCCTCTCTCCTCTCGCAGTTGCAGGGAGGAAACAATCCCTAGATCGTTTCCTGCGCGCAGCAGCATCGGATGAATTTGCCCTTCCTCCAGCCATCCGATTTGCAGGAGCGCAACCTCCCCTGATGCTGCCACGCATGGGAAACGATCCAGGGAGTGCTTCCTGTGCACAGTAGCATCGAGTGAATTTGTGCTCCAGCCAAAGAGCTGGCTTACGGTACGCAGCTTCTCCCCCCCCCAGCTGTGGGCAGGAAGCACCCCCCAGATCACTCCCTGCTTGCTGCGGCATCTGGGGAAGCCGTGCTCCCACCAACCGAATGGCTGGTGGCGCGGCACTTCTCTCCTCGCCCCCCGCCATGCTACTATTTGTGTATTGGACAACCCGTTTTTGGACATGATTTTTGAGTCAGAAAACCTCGCCCAATACACGGGGAAATACGGTATGTCCCCACTGTGAAAGGACGTGTGGATCCAGAATAGGCCTCCACAGTCACTTACAGACTCACAGTTTTTTGTTTTTTTTTTTTAAAAAAAATATTTTTGTTAAATTTTAAGGATCACTTTGAGTTCCGACAGTTTTCGAGGAAGTTCAAGTCTCCTGTGACTACTTTATCTGTCCTTTTTGAATGTTTGGCAATCTGCTCTAGGAGGACATCATCCAAGCCTTCAGTCTGACTCCACAATCTATAGCAGACACCCACAATAAGGTCACTGTTATTTCTCTCTTCTACAATTTTTGCCTAGATTGATCTTTGATTGATTCTTCCTTGTTCAATCTATCACTCATGTCATGTCATGGTTACAGAATCCCTGCTGCCTGCAGATTAAATGAAAAGCAGATTTGCAGCTACGACAGCATACTAAAGACATGGTATTTACTGTACGATCCTCTGGGTGACTATGTACGAAGGCTTCATGTGAATATGAATCAGCATGGCAAACAATCCTGCTGAATAGTATAGGAAAGTCCTTTGCAATAAGTTAATTGTCTACCAGAACCAACTTCTGGCACCTACCTATAATGTAGGTAGGGAGTCACTTCATCTCTGTGTCAGCCAGCGTAAACCTACACAGAGAGATGAAAAGGAAATATGGTTGATAGTACTGATAGCCATGGAAAGGCCCTAAGAAGATAGCTGGGCCTCCCTACCTTTGTCCTTCTCCCAGTGCTAGCAATTCAACCAGGAGGAAGAGGCACTTTCAATCCACAAAGCAACCCAGAAACCAGATTTAGAAGGATAAAGGAAACCCGTGCCATCCCGAGAAGGCCTGTAGCTGGTGCGCACTACCTTAAATCAATACAGCAAATTGTAATCTGATCTATAATATGTGAGGTCAGATGAAAGAGGTGTAATAACATAATAAAAGCCTCTTTCAATTGCGGAAGTGCCACTTCACAGTAAAGCAGTAATCATAGGCAAATCAAAATAATCTTATTGACACTGACTGAACCACGAAGGGGAATGAGTCAAGCACATATGATGGGCACGAGTCCCTATGCCAGAGATTAATGAGGGTTTCAATGGCATAGCTGAATACGTCAGCCAGGCACTTACAAGGGCAGGTCTTAGCTACCCATACCCATGTAAATCAGCTTGGGCTTGAAGATGGCCTTAGAAGCTCCAAGGCTTAGATGTTCTGCTCTCTAGTCTACACCACTAAGGTCAATCAGATTCATGAGTTTCAGTGACAAATGACCTTTTCAGTGGTGGCCCTCCACTTGAACGCTGCTTGACTTACTTTCTTGCTACCCTTAAACAGTCCTTGAAAACTGTTTTATCCCAGTAAACTTTAATAATAATAATAATTTATTTGTACCCTGCCCACCTGGCTGGGTTTCCCCAGCCACTCTGAGGGCTTCCAACGAAGATTAAAAATACATTAAAATGCCAGACATTAGAAGCTTCCCTAAACAGGGCTGCCTTCAGATGTCTTCTAAATGTCAGGTAGTTGTTTATCTCTTTGACATCTGGTGGGAGGACGTCCCACAGGGCAGGCGCCACTGCTGAGAAGGCCCTCTGCCTGGTTCCCTGTAACTTCACTTCTCACAGTGAGGGAACAGCCAGAAGGCCCTCGGCGCTGGACCTCAGTGTCCAGGCAGAATGATGAGGGTGGAGATGCTCCTTCAGGTATAATCAGTTTCATTCCCTTTATATGGTTTTATTCTGATGCTGCTCTTCAATTTGTGTTTCTTCACTTGTTTTATTTTCAACGTTTTTAGAGGCTGCCCAGAATCAGAAACTCTATCAAGGTTCCTGATTGCAAGTGTTAGGACATTTTTCTGGGTGCTGAAACAGAGCAGATCCACTTTTTGTGTGGAAATTACATACAAGTTAATGAAGGCATTAGAACACACATAATTAAAACAGAAGATAAAAGACAATTGCACTTTTAACAATTACAGTTATAGCTTATTTCTTTCAAGAAAATTCCAGTCCTTCAGGTTTTCTTCAAGCCTTCATCTTTCTCCTTGTTGCACACCCCCAGTCACAGTTCTGCATTCCAGCAACTTACCCAGTCCCCACCCATTGTAGGATGCAAGTTGGCGAATTTCCAACATATTTGCACCAGAGGGCAATCCTCAGTACCAGAGCTGCATAACACAAAGGCCTGGCTCATTATTTTCTTTGTGCTTTCAAACACAGACTCAGTTACCAGAACAATTCCTAAAAATGTCATTAAGAAAGGACAAATCAACAGCATTTCAAGAAGCAATGACAAAACTTTCAAGAAGGATCTGTACACAGGCCCAAATCAGCACACAATATAACCGTTAACTGCCCTGTTTCTTCCTTGGCAGCCACAGAAACTGCTTAGCAACCATGCTTTCACACTGTGTCCCACCAAAACCCAATTTTTCCAAGCAGGGCAACGTGATGTTATTGAAGACAAGACCTTCTTCTCTGTCTTTCCAACGCCAATAAAACACAATGGGTGGAAGGGTGAAAAAAGTTTATTTGATCCTGCAGAATACAGACTTGATAGGATGTTTCCCAAAGACTGAGTGCTGACCTTTAAAGCCCTAAACAGCTTCGGTCCTGTATACCTGAAGGCGCGTCTCCACTCCCACCGTTCTACCCGGACACTGAGGTTCAACACTGAGGGCCTTCTGGCAGTTCCCTCACTGCGAGAGTGAAGTTACAGGGAACCAAGCAGAGGGCCTTCTCAGTAGTGGTGCCCACCCTGTGGAACACCCTCCCATCAGATGTCAAAGAAATAAACAACTATATGACATTTAGAAGACATCTGAAGGCAGCCCTGTTTAGGGAAGCTTTTAATGACTGATGTTTTAATGTAATTTTAACCTTCTGTTGGAAGCCCCCCAGAGTGGCTGGGGAAACCCAGCCAGATGGGTGGGGTAGAAATAATAAATGATTATATTATTATTATGAACACACAAAATACAAAAGCATTTATACTATCCTAGCAAGTACACAAAAGCATCGTTTTTTCTGTTGGAACAGTGTTGAAGCAATGATTCTTCGACATCAACTTTGTTGGACTGGTCATGTTGTGCGGATGTCTTTGGAAGACAATCTTACTCGGCTACGAGTGATTGCCAAAGAAGAAGAAGATTGGCTGAGAATATGCATGGACAAAGCATGCCTAAGCCAGTTATTCTCACAATTGGCTATAGAGTGGTTGCTATATTTTAGCTCAAGGTATGTCCCTGGACTTCCCTTATCTTGAGCTTGGGCTGGGAATAACCAGCCTTGCGGCTGAGACTGTCAGAAAATGATTGCTCAGGCTCAGCAGCCCAGCAGGCTGTGTGTGATGTGTTTGCTTCAGGGTTATGGTGCTCAGTGGCAAAGGCACGTAGCTTCTGGGGCAGCCCAACAAGTGCCACCACTATTTTGTGCAATGGACGGCAAGAAGAGAGAGGCACTGGATTTTGGCCACTGAAATTAGTGCTTATGCAACTCAAAAGGACTGAAAGGGAAAGGGAGAGGGACTGGCAAGGAAAGCAGTCAGGCTCACTGCTGGCTGAAGTGAACCTCTGACAAGGAGTAGGTGGAAAGCGGCGGCAGCTGGACAGGGAATTACAGGAGCTTATCCTGACTGCAGTCCATCCCTCCTTCTCTCACCTCATATGGCCCCGGCTACTCTCGCTGAGCTGCTTGGCAGGGGGTTGGACTCGATGGCCCTTGTGGTCTCTTCCAACTCTATGATTCTATGATTCTATGATTCTCTCATCACTGCTGTGCACCTCCCTCTGTATTCAGTAGCTCTTGCAAGTAACGCTTACACCCAGGTATCAATGGAACGTTTTCAGAACAAACGTAGGAATGTGTTGTGTGTGTTTTTTGTTTTGTTTTTTCAGATCAGAAGGGTACTGTGCCCTGTTGTAATAATTCAGGACTGCACATCTCATGCAGGTGCATGATGACCCACTTTTAAAGTATCCCAAGCCTCTTTGATGATGCTACAAAAAGATTAACAGGGCAACATCTCTGGAAATTAATGACGTAGTACCTAATTGTTCACAAGTGTGGATTTAAGATACAGTGGAACCTTGGTTTTCAAACGTTTTGGAACTTGAATGGCGTAAACCCAGGTAAACCCGGAAATAAATGCTTCCGTTTTCGAACGTGCCTCGGGAGTCGAACTTCCAAGGAGGCTTCTGTATGGAGTTTTCTGTATTAATTTTTCTTTTTGAGGCTTCTGTATTGAGTTTTTGGTTTTCAAATGTTTTGGAAGTTGAACAGTCTTCTGGAACAGATTATGTTAGAAAACCGAGGTTCTACTGTACTAGAAAACACAATGGAAGACGATTTTCCTTGATTTTTATTAACCTCCTCTTTGCTTTCCTCTTTGCAAAGGGCTTGGAGAACTTTTAACATGCCTCCAGAATAAGGCCATTGCTGACTTCTCATGCACACCATGGCCTGCCAAAACGAAGCAGAAGCAGAGAGAGAAAGAATGCAAACTGCCATAAGTCTCACCTTTCCCCAGGGATGCCATTTCCATGAGAATTGGGCCCTCCCATCCCTGTGAATAGTTAGGGAAAACATGAGATGGAGCTGCCTGCTGCCATGTCTAGTTTGGTCCTGGCATTGGCTCTTGGTGGCAAGGCCAGTTCTGGTGCCACTTCTCAGTGGATTCCACGTGACCTGTGTATCATGTGGATGAGAATGGTTATCTCCTTCCAGGATGTAAGGGTAGTCTGTCAGCCAGGCTTCTCTTCCTCCTGAGCCGCTTTACCTGTGTAGGTGGGGAAAATGCCACTGTAAAGCAGTGAAGAGGAAAAGGAAATATTGGGGCGACCTGTCACCTGGAAAAGAGCTTCCTAGATGCTTCTCCCCAGTCCCTAGCAACAGCTTTACTTCTGCTTTAACCTACAAGTTTCCCTATCTCCCTGCCTGACCAGTGCATTTTCTATACTTAGTATGCATAGAAATTGGGCTTTTAGTAACGCAGCTCCAGCTGTCTGGAATAAGTTGCCATCCGAAATCAGAAAAGCACCTAGTATTTTGATATTTAGGCACCTTATTTAAAAAGGCTAATGCATGTAACCCTATCATTTTACTCAATAACAACTGTATGATTTTAGAAATGGTTTTATAGGGTGGTATACAAGCAAGTTTTACTCAGAAATGACCCATTCAAGTTAAGGGCCCCAAGTCAGTCATGTCTATTAATTTCAATGGTTCTACTCTGAGTAAAACTTAATTGAATATCCAGGGCCAACTCCAGAGGGTGGCAAGTTGGGGACATTTGCCGGGGACCCAAGGCCAAGAGAAGACCCAGAAGTCCAACAATGTTTTATTTAAACTTTATTTACTTAATATTTTCCCCCTCAAAGCAGAATTCTTCCTGCTTGTCCTCAACACACTGCTTTCAAAGTAGGCTGATTCTAGATCCTGCCATCCACAAGCCTAGGGGTGGCTACTTAATATGTGAAAACTCTCCTCATGATTATGTTTTATTTGAGAAAAATATTTAAGAAAAATATTTGTACAACGGTATTCATAAAAGTGAGTTTATAGCAAACATCCACATATACAGTAAGAACTATGTAAAAATGTAACATTGGAGATCAATTTTAAAAAGCCCCCTCCCCAGCAGTGATACAGACGTAGAATAGAATGTCCCTATTTTTATCTGAGGAATGTTGGAAGATATGGTACACAGTCCCCAAAAGCTCCACCACCGCACCATGCAGTTGTCCACATAGCTTTGTCTTGTGGTTCCACTAAGCTTTAGCTCAAGAAGATCAACAGCTACTTTGGGGCTCAAATCAGTAATTCGGTCTTTGTGGAACCCTTAATTTCCTCTTTGATCTCCCTCCACCTGATGATGTGAGGTTCGCAGAAACCCTGCTGCATGTGGATTTAATGAGAAGAAGAGAAAATGAAAAAAAAGAGAGATGAGGGTGAAGGGAAAAAAGAAATGAAGCAAAAGAAGAGCAATGCATTTAACAGAGTAAATAAAACTCTCACAGCATTCCCAGCAAAACATAGATTCAGATTTTCTTGTACTTCATTATAGCAGTACTGTACAGCCTTCATCCCCCTGCCCAGGAGAGGCTGCGCACAGCTATCCCATAAGCCAAGACAGCAAGAGGCTATCCCAGAAGCCAGATCCCTCTTGCTGTTCTGGCATCTGGGATTCAGAATATTTTTTTCCTTGTTTTCCTCCTCCAAAAACTAGGTGCATCTTATGGTCTGGTGCGTCTTATAGAGTGAAAAATACGGTAATTAAAAAGGTTACTTTTTCAACAAAGCAATCATATTCTTACATAGCCCCACTACCCCGAATCAGATTTGTCATTTTAGCATTTATGCTATATTCCCTAACTCTATTCAATAAAGTCCTCTATATTTTTTTGCCCCAGTTGTAGGCAATGGTTATTATGGCTTCACTTAATAAATAAGGGTCATCTCTCCATCATTTGTCAATACTACTATCTTAATTTAGCTGAAAAGAAGGCCCACTTAGTAGTATATTTCCTTGATAACATCAGGTCAGAATGTTGTTATTTGGGGACATTTCCGAAAGATGTGTAGTGTATTGACAGAGGCATTTTACACCTCTAACAAAAGCTATCAACTGTTGAGTATATGCAATTAATACACTTTGGTATTAAATGCCTTCTAAAGATAAATTTCTAGAAACTTTCCTTAAGGCTTATGGTGTCTTGTGGCGCATTCAACCATACCCGGATGTACAGAGTTTGACTTTATGTTGAGATCCGTAGAGACACCATTGATCCTTTGCTGAAGAGGTTCGCTAATCTTTCAGACAACTTAATTCTCTCCTCTTAGGCAAAGATCACAAGACGTCCTGGTTGGTAGCCAGATTCTGCGCCCAGATTTATAGGCACAGATCATCCTCTAAAATAAAATAGTTTACTAGGGAAATGCTGAAGTAGCCCTTTGGGGCGCCTCAAGGTCAATTTTTTATGGTAGCCCAAATCTCAGTTGTACAGGTGTATGTATATATCTCAATTTATTTATTTTTAACTCATGACTTAAGTATTTCCTTCTCAGATATCATACAGTACCAGAAAGGGTTGTGGTTTTTGTTGTTGTGGTTTTTTAAAAAACAAGGCCTTAATTTGCTCAAGAATTAAAGGTGTACCCAAGTGAAACCATTTTTTGAAGTGAGTCTTGTAATATCTAGTAACTGAAGGAAAAAATAGTCCACCCTTTTGTTTTATTACACAGAGTCTTGGATTCTGTTTCAAGTCTTTTCTATTGTCAAGTAAAGTCTACAAAAATATTTTCACAATCATCAAGGGTTTTATAGTGAACCCCCAGCGAAGAATTCATTTAAGAACACAATTGTTTTTGAAGCAGATATTTTTCTGTGCCGCAATTGTTTACCCGTGACTACTGATGTAATAGCCAATAATAATTTCTCATGGTTGTGTGCCAGGGACTTTCTGGATGAAGAGGAGTGGTTGGAGGCACCAGCCGGGGAACACCTTAGAGAAGCAGCAGAGGAGGAAGACTCAGAGCCAGGATTGTGGTGGTGGGACTCTGAAGACATGTCAGAGGAGGAGGGAGTCTGGGAGGCAGAAGAAGCAACAGGCTCAAGGGAAAAAGAAGAGCCAGAGGAAGAAAATCCTTCAAAGGCAGGGCAGGGTGCAGAGGAAGGCACCTCAGGTCCGGGACCTCAAAGAGAAGAGGAAGAAGCTGCAACCGAAAAGCTGAAACAGCTTCTCAGCAGCTACCTGGTCCCACCTCCTCCCTTGACTCCAATGTCATGCAGGTCGTTGCATGTAGCTGAACAGAAGGCTCAGGAAGCCCAAGGGGGACCCTTCCCACCAGAGTTTACGCCTGCTTGGGAAACATCCAGAGGAGGGGCTTTAGGAGGAAGCAGGAGGGGCCAAGTCTTGGCAACAACGCCACTGAGGGCAGCCATGCCTGTGGGCATTCTGCTTATATACTATTTTCTTGAATAAAAAACTGACTTATGAGTCTCCAAGTCTCCGTTCTATCCACTCACCTGAGACTCTGGATGGGCAGCCACTGTCACATGGCACGGCCATGGTGGGTTCAGGAAGGCTGCCATCTTCTGGTGCAGCCAAGGGAGGGAATGGCTGGCACTGCTCACCTCTGGCTGCATCGGGCCCTCAGGTAAGGGCGGGCATTGCCTGCTCAGCCAATTGAGGTCTGGGGCTTGGGGGCTGCAAGCATTTAAGGGGGTTGGCCAGGTGTTGGCCGCCCTGTTAGCCAATCATTCTGGGATTTCCCCACCCACCCAGTCCTTAGGGGCCTGCCTGAGGGGGAAGCGGGCACGTTATCTATGGACCTTGCTATGGTCAGCATATTTGGGGCCAGGGAGGAATTTAATCCTGCAAGCAAACTGACCAGCTTGTAGGTTTTCACAACTTTGGCAAAAAAAGGCATTGGGTTGCACCCTTAGTCAGAGGGGTACCTAGGTAGGGGGGTCCAGGAGGGGTGACTCTGGGAGACCAATGGACCAAAACACCTCTCCCAATGGCAGCCTGTGTGGGATTGTGCCATTCAATTCACGTTGGGGGTGACTCCCCAACACAAGTTACTATCGGATAGCAGGCGGGCTGCCTGATGCAGGACACGTGCCCAGTGCCTTAGCCAAACCTACTCTTTCCTGCAGTCAATCATGTTGTGGCCTAATACTACCCAATACCTGTCTCCTGTGTCATTATTGTGGCCCTCCATTCACCTGCCACTGCCATTATGCACCTGCCAATGACCCTGCTCTGGCATTGTGTTTGGAGAGGTTTGCTAGGTCTTGAGTCATCCATATTGCATTAATCAACAAGCTTTACCTGTGTGCCATATTTGTAGGCTAATTCACATCAGATATCATAGTATAATTATTATATTCCCAGGTTTCTTATCTATCTGATGCTACCAACTTATTATTCTTCAAGTGCACACTGTTTGGTTTCCGCTGCATAGAAGGAAATGCTTCCTTATTTATCCATGTGAAGGATGTTGGTTCATGAGCTGCATAAAGTGCAAGTTCAGTACCAGGCACCACCTGCACCAACAGTAATGGATTCCCCCAGAGAATAATAGGAAGTGTAGTTTCTTCAGGGTGTTGAGTTGTTTAAAAGGTAAGGGTAAAGGACCCCTGACAGTTAAGTCCAGTCGCGAACGACTCTGGGGTTGCGGCGCTCATCTTGCTTTACTGGCCGAGGGAGCCAACGTTTGTCCACAGACAGTTTTTCCGGGTCATGTGACCAGCAAGACTAAGCCGCTTCTGACGAAACCAGAGCAGCGCACGGAAACGCCGTTTACCTTCCCGCCAGAGTGGTACTTATTTATCTTACTTGCACTTTGATGTGCTTTCGAATTGCTAGGTTGGCAGGAGCTGGGACCGAGCAACGGGAGCTCACTCCGTCATGGGGCTTTGAACTGCGACCTTCTGATCGGCAAGCCCTAGGTTCAGTGGTTTAGACCACAGTGCCAACCGCGGGCCTTTGAGTTGTTAGAGTTTCCCTATTCCCCTCACAGAGTTATAATTCCCAGAGAGTTTTAACAATCTATCAATTTTCCCCAGGGAACTCTAGAAATTAAAAGTTGTGTTTACAATTAAATTAAAAGTTGTGTTTACAATTAAATTAAAAGTTCTGTTTAAAAGCAGAAAAGATGCACTTATTTATTCACTCCTCCTTCACAAAGATGTGGTATATATGTTGCTACAAAGGTTGGGGGCCAAGTCCCCCAATCTCTGCTGAGCAAAGGCAAGATTCCAGCATGTCAGAGCTGGTTCTGTTGCAGGTCAGCACAGAGACTCAGGGATGAGCAGTGAAGTTGATTCTTTATTCAAGGAAACAGAATACAAACAGAAAACCTACAGGCAAGACCAACCCCAGTAAAGCAGTTGACAATCTGTGCCTCCTATTTTCCCCTAAGTCTCCCCTTTGGCTGGATGTTTTCCCAGCAGTCTTAAACTCTGTCAGGGACGGGGCCCCCTGTGCTCTCTGTGCTATTGGCCCTGCTACATGCAAGGCCCTCCATGTCACTGGAGAAAACGGAGGAAGGGAATGGAATACAGTAGGATCGGCAGGCTCCTGTGAAGCTGTCACAGCCTTTGTCCCCTCATCGTCCTCCTCAGCTTCCTGACCTATGTCTGCAGTGCTTTCTGCCTCTTCTTCCTCTCTCTCACTCAAGCCTGTTGCTTGCTCAGCATCCAACTATTCTGCTGCCCTTTCATCCTCTGACCTGTCCCACCACCACTCCCTTGACTCTAAGCCTGCCTCTTCTGAGGCTTCCCTAGGGGGTTCTCCAGCTAGATCCTCCCACCACTCCTCATCATCCAGCCACAAGGGTTCCAGACACCCACCCAGGGTCATGTTTCTGTTGGGAGTTGAGACATGGCAGAGGCTATAGTGTTTTAAGATTATGGCTTATTTTACACATATATACAACCTTTAGTATTCAGTGGAGGGGCACACAGCAGCAGCAGCCCAGAACGTGCCTCCTTTTTGCTCTGCTGCCTATCTTGGTCTCCAGGGCACATGAAATCAAGATTCCTTCTCCGCTTCCTGAAACCATCCCTCCTCATTCTGATGTTCCTAAATAACTAATACCCAGTTCTTTTGAAGAACAGTTGTACCTTAGTTCTCAAATGCCTTGGTACTCATACGTTTTGGCTCCCGAATGCCACAAACCAGGGAGTAAGTGTTCTGGTTTGCGAATGTTTTTTGAAAGCTGATCGTCCAACACAGCTTCCGCTTGACTGCAGGAAGCTCCTGCAGCCACCTGGAAGCTGTTCCTTGGTTTTTGAATGGTTTCAGGAGTTGAATGGACTCCCGGAATGGATTAAGTTTGAGAACCAAGGTACCACTGTACTAATGGTTAATTGCCAACACACCCAAGAAGACTCAAGACCAGAAAGGTGGCTAACTGGTTATATTTATTAAAATATAACAACTCTAGAATTTGCAATCGGAATAATTCAGCCAAATTAACCAAAACCAATGAGATCCAGGAGGTGAATGGATTGAAGGAAGGATTTAATCTCTCCCATCTTTCTGAGCTAGCTGCCAGCTGCTCAAGGCCCTTGGAAACTCCTCTCTGTTTATTACATGCTCCCTGTTTATTTGGTATCAGAACCTGTCTTGCACAACGTGGCCCCATTGGTGAGCATTGACCCAGATGCGCCTGAGAGGCCTGAACACCACGCTGGCTCCAATATTAGTCAGATATTATCCAAAATCCACTCACCCACCTGGAGCTAAATTCTAACAAAACACCACTCCAGTCACACAGATGACACTCAATGATATGAAGTAGGCAAAAAAGATGTTACACAGGCCAATTAGTGTCACCCCCCCCCCATATATATATACCGTACATATATATACTCAGTCCCCTCAAAGAAGTCAACAGCAGAGCCCACACTAGAAAATGAGAAGAGGTGAGTGTGCAGTATGGTACGAAGTGGGCTTAAATAGTCTGATCTCCATTTCTCCCCTTTAGGGCAAATCACCCCATTTGGTTGCCCATATTACCCATGTGGGAGAGTCCGTCTCTCCTCTTCTTGCAGGAGACGAGGGTGTGGCAAATGTTGCAGCAAGAAGGAGAGACCCCCTGGCTTCTTCAGCAGCCTCCTTCATCTCTGCCTCTTGACCCTCCTCCTTTCCAGCCTCTGATTCGGGACTGTTCCCTGCCACAGACCCCTTCTGTTGTCTCTTCAGCTGCTGATACCTCCTCCTCCCCGTCTGCTCCCTTTTCTTCCTCTGCCCACTCATTGTCACCCTACCACCAATCCCCTGACTCTCAGCCTTCTTTCCTTGGGGATTCCTTCAGGGGTTCCCCAGCTGGTGCCTCCCACCAGTCCTCTGCTTCCAGCCAGTCCATGACAGGAAAGATCTCAGCGATTTATGCTGAGATCTCAGTCAAAAATCACCTAGATCTCAATGAAAATCTTATCCAAAATCATTGTCTATGCCAGCATTACTTCTCTGCCACTGGCATGGGGATGCCAACACAGGGGCTTCCACCATCTGAGGAAATGGCTTCACCCCATTTCCTGTGCCAGACCTGCCTGTATGCATGGTTTGGAAAATCAAGGCTATGTGACAGATACCTCAGACTTCCCTGAGCATTTGAAAGATGAAGCAGAGAAATCCATGGAAATAAAAAAGAAAGAAAGAAAATGTTCACATAACCATGATGCTACCAATTTAAATGACTTTAAAGGGATATTAGACAAGTTTGTGAAGGATAGGGTACTAATGGACATCGTTCATGATGATTCTCTTCCATTTCCAGGAGGGATCACAAACCTTTTTAGGCCCATGGACACCTTGGGAATTTGGGATTAGTCACAGGGGTCAGCAACCTTTTCCAGCCGTGGGCTGATCCACCGTCCCTCAGATCATGTGGTGGGCCAGACTATATTTTTTTTGGGGGGGGATGAACGAATTCCTATGCCCCACAAATAACCCCAGAGATGCATTTTAAATAAAAGCACACATTCTACTCATGTAAAAACATGCTGATTCCCGGACCATCCGCAGGCCGGATTGGGAAGACGATTGGGATGCATCCAGCCCCTGGGCCTTAGGTTGCCTACCCCTGCCTATGAGCACCATGCACTTGGCTCCCAGATGAGCCCCACCACCACCAAAGGAGAAGGAGAGAAGGAGAATGTGCCCATACACACTTTGCTTTTCCAAAGTTGGATCCAGTACACGTGGAGCAGAAAGAAGATGTGGGAAAACATGCCCATGTCCCAGCTTCCTCCTTTAGCTCTATGTACTTTTCAAGGGAGAAAAATAGGGAACCACCTCGTGAACAAGGAGGCAGCAAGTGGGTGGGTGGGGGGTCAGGCTTCCCATTGCACCCTTGGACAATGCCAGATTTCCAAGATCAGATGCTGCAAATACTGGAGAACAATAGTGGGTGAGGGATATTGCCTTCATGTCATGCCTGAGAGCTTCCCATGGGCACTTGCACTCAATAGGACTGATTGGTCTGATCCAGCAGGCCTTTTCTCACATACTTTTTTAATTTCATGAATGTCTGGTATGCATTTCCCCGAATGTTTGTGGCACAAATCAGTCTTACACTTCCTAGAATTCTAATTGCAATTCATATTAAACACCCCCCCCCCCTGACATTTGAGTGACACACATAAGAATGATTATAGAGTCCGGCTGTGGTGCGTGCCACAAGGTCTCATTACAGGGCTATTTGATGGGATGTCAGAACCTTTGTTGCTTAATTGCTTTTAGTAATGGAGTATATAAAAAGAGAGAGAAATGCCGAGGTCTCTGAGGAATCAAAAAGCTCTTGAAGGAGGAGAGTTGAACCTAACCAGGCATCCTAGAAAGAAACAAGGTGAAAGAGACAGCAAGAGAAGGATGGAGATATGGGCATTTTTGATTGCTGTGCTGGTGGTTCTTCTGATTCTGCACTTCCTGAAACAACTCTGGTCACGCAGGCAATATCCTCCAGGACCTTTTCCGCTTCCTATCATTGGAGGTTTGTGGAAATCCGGGGCGAAGCTTCGTGAAGATACTTTCATTAAGGTACTTCTTAGTAATAACTCAGTCTAATGTCAATAATTGTTTTATCAATTTTCCCCAACCATTCTGGTATTTAAGCTTAAACAGTACCATGGGTTTAAATGCTAACTGCAAGGGCCACAATTTAATACACAATTAAATGCGATGAAAGTCCTACACTTAAAAATCATTGAATTAAATTTAAAACTGAATTTAATTAAAAATCATCCAAGGTTCCATTGCAAAAGTAACTTAATTCCTTTTCAAGTCACCCAGAATTTTTACAAACTACTTTCAGGTGTAATAAGGGCAAGTAAAAGTAACTAACAAATTTAATAAACAAACAAACAAAACAAAACAAAAGCAATTCAGAGATTTTGGAATTAATTCTGTGAATCTGTTAATCTGAATTAGTTCATTCCTGCCACTGCTGCTGTGTTATATAGGCCATACACAGGGAGACCTAGCAGCTGCCATGCAGATAAAAGTTTGATAGAACGATGATGGAAGAAGAGGAGGATTTGGGGCTCTCAAATTTCAGTGGCTCCGTGTGCAGCGCTAAAATTTGGCGCTGCCCACTCACCACTTGCTCTCCATTATACAGTGGTACCTCGGGTTAAGTACTTAATTTGTTCTGGAGGTCCGTTCTTAACCTGAAGCACTACTTTAGCTAATGGGGCCTCCTGCTGCCACCGCGCCGCCGGAGCACGATTTCTGTTCTCATCCTGAAGCAAAGTTCTTAACCCGAGGTACTATTTCTGGGTTAGCAGAGTCTGTAACCTGAAGCGTATGTAACCTGAAGCGTATGTAACCCGAGGTACCACTGTACATCATTGTTGTGGTGCCCCCTGAGGCACTGGCACCCAGTGTGGCCGAACTGGTCATGCTACCCTAAAACCGCCTCTGATGGTTATTCTGCATGACTATCCCCTCTGCTTGTAAATAATCTAGGGTAGTTGTGCAGAATCTTTGGCCCTCCAGCCACTGCAGAACACAACTCCCATCTTCCATGGCCACCAGCCATGCTTGCCGGGGCTGATGGAAATTGTACTTTATCAACTTCTGGTGGGGGCCACACTTAATGTAGTGGGTTTTGTAAGCAAGAAGAGGGGCAAAGCACCAAGGACAATTGAACACAGCCAAGACAAGCTCTGTTGGTTCTTGTACTGAACTGTTTATTTAGCCCAACTGTATGTTTGGCTGGATGCATTTTAGAGATAAACTTCCTTTGTTTCCTAGAGCAAATCATTCCTTTGTCAGAAGCTATCCGCAATACAAATAATAGTAATAATAATTAATAATACTGAAAACCACAAAACCGTATAAAAGATGAAAATGTGCATTCAAAAATCACAAATCAAAAATGTAAGTTGTATACTGTTACACTGAGAAAGTGCATTACACTTATGATTATGACCAACCAGAGATTTAACATGAAAATCTTTGCCCCCATTTTTCAAGCCTTTTGGAGCTATCACTTCTGGTGCATATGCACATCATATCTAAACCGCACAGTACCAAACAGATACATGTAAGAAAAGGCATTAAAAAATGACAGGGAACGTAGGTCCACAGCCTTCATTCATGGCAACCTTTCAACAGATACTAACCTGCATATGCTATTCAATTTCTTAAGCCTTGGAAAATCTTCATATTGGTCACTCAAACTAGAAACGCTTTTAATAAAAGAGCAAATAATTCTTAATGGATCTCGGCAGTAAACACTAATCTCCAGGTAATAATCTCACCAAGAGCACCTCCTCCTTCTTCTTCCATCACCTGTAGCCAAGTAAGTTTGTCATCCATGGCATTAGTTTGCCTGTCTTCCCAAGTGATGTGTAAAATTGTTTTGAGACACCGTTGATGGAGTCTTTCGAGGAATTGGAGATGGCATTTATAAGTGATTCATGTTTCACAAGCATGCAGTAAGGTTGGTAGTACAATAGCTTTGTAAACAAGCATTTTGATTTCCCTGCAAATGTCCTGGTCCTTAAACACTCTACACATTAGCCGGGAGAAAGCTGCACTCACAGAGCTCAGGTGATGGTGGACTTTGGCATCAATGTCAGCCCTTGTGGAAAGATAATTGCCCAGGTAGGAGAAGTGATGAACATTTTCCAACATTGCAGCATTGAGTTGGACTTGTGGTGCTGCAGAGGGGTTGTTGGCGCAGCATTATTATTTTTTGGTTTTTGGATGTTGAGCAATAGGCCAAGATTTTCGTAAGCTTCTGTGAAGATATTTAGGATGGTTTGGAGGTCATCCTCTGTGTGTGTACACAGCATACTGAAGCTCTATGACAGAAGTTACGGTAACCTTACTCTTTGCTTTCAGCCTACTCAGATTGGTTGGAGGTTGGATGGCAGCTAACAGATTGAGATTGAACCCTGACAAGACAGAAGTACTGTTTTTGGAGGGCAGGGGGCGAGCAGGTGTGGGGGACTCCCTGGTCCTGAATGGGGTAACTGTGCCCCTGAAAGACCAGGTGCGCAGCCTGGGAGACATTTTGGACTAACAGCTTTCCATGGAGGTGCAGGTCAATTCTTTGTCCAGGGCAGCTGTCTCCTATCTCCATCTGGTACGCAGGCTGAGGCCCTACCTGCCTGCAGACTGTCTCACCAGAGTGGTGCATGCTCTAGTTATCTCCTGCTTGGACTACTGCAATGCACTCTACGTAGGGCTACCTTTGAAGGTGACCCAGAAACTACAACCAATCCAGAATGCAGCAGCCAGACTGGCGACTGGGAGTGGCAGCTGAGACCATATTGCACCAGACCTTAAAGACCTACATTGGTTCCCAGTACATTTCCAAGCACAATTCAAAGTTTTGGTGCTGACCTTTAAAGCCCTAAATGGCCTTGGCCCAGTATACCTGAAGGAGCACCTCCACCCTCCTCGTTCAGCCTCCACTGAGGTCCAGCACCCAGGGCACCGAGGGTGTGTGTGCAAAACTGAGAAGATCCTTAACTGAGAAGGTCTATTTGGGGGTGTCAAATTTTGTTCTCGCCCAGAGCATCCTATTACAAACTTTGCCCTTGACTGCCACTGTGAAACAAATGGCACTGGGACAGGAAGTTCACAGGCTGATCTTGCTACCATTTACAATTCAACACTTGCCATATAGAAAATGCAGCAACTTTTTGTCAGGTTGCTGATTTCACTTACCCATGCCCTAATTATTCTAATATAACTGACCTTGTTTACATGGTTTTGTGCTTTTCAATATTAATAAGAACCTTGTTCTTTTACATTAGTTTTAATATTATTACTGTGTGCCTTGCTTGCAGCTGCTGGATTAAGGAGGCTTATCTCTGAAACAGATCTTGCGAAACAAAAGCTGAGCTAATCAAACAGCTTATTACGATAAGCTCTGGAATTTGTCTTCCTTCTCTTCCATTGTATTCTGCCTATGACCTAGAATGCTGGGAACCTCCCCCCTTCCAACAGATTAATGGGCACAAAGTTCTCTTGGCAATGAAGTAGGAGCTCATCATCTCTTTCCAAGAAAATGAAGGAGCTTGTCACTCACATGTGGCTATTATTAGTCATTAAATTTATAAATATCACCCTTAATCCACAGCTCAGGGCAGTTCACAACCTAATAATAATAATAATAATAATAATAATAATAATAATAAATAATTTTATTATTTATACCCCACCCATCTGGCTAGGTATCCCCAGCCACTCTGGGTGGCTTCCAGCAGAATATAAAAACATAATACAACGTCTAATGTTAAAAACTTCCCAATACAAGGCTGCCTTCAGGTGTTTTCTATAAGTTAGAATACAACATGCCTGTTGTCTTTGTCCATGGAGTTTTCTTGGCAGGGATACTGGAGTGGCTTGCCGGTTCCTGCTCCATATTGAGGGCACAAGGAGAAGGGGATGGCAGAGGACGAGATGGTTGGAAAGTGTTCTTGAAGCTACCAGCATGAGTTTGACCAAACTGTAGGAGGCAGTGGAAGACAGGAGTGCCTGGTGTGCTCTGGTCCATGGGGTCACGAAGAGTCGGACATGACTAAACGACTAAACAACAACAACAGAATACAACATACATAAAACACACAATAAAAACAAGAACAAAAAACTAACAAACCAGTAACCCTTCCCACAAACAAATTTTGAGAAGGTATAAGAGGCTAATCAGCAAGAGGTCTGGTTGAAGAGCAACAGTTTCGTCTTAAACACCTAAAAGTGTATAATGAAGGCATCAGCTGAACCTCCCTTGGGAGAACATTCCACAAAAAGGAGAGACTACAGAAAATGCCAGTTTTTGTGTTGCCATCCCCTGGACCTCTTGTAGAGAAAGCACACAAAGATGAGCCCCAGATGATGATTGCAGGGTCCTGATCAGATCATATGGGGAGAGGCAGTCCTTGAGGTATTGAGATCCTAAGGCTTTGTAGATCAAAACCAATACTTTTAATTGGGCCCAGAAACTAATTGGCAGCCAATGCAGTCAGAGCAGAATCAGTGTAATATGCTCAAGCAGTCTTCTCCTGATGAGCAACCTAGCCACTGAATTCTGCACTATCTGAAATTTCTGAACCATTGTTAGATGCAGCCCTATGTATAACACATTGCAGCAATCTAAGCAATAGAAAATCAAAACAGCTAGTTTTCCATTGCCTTCTGCGCAAGAATTCACTCCTTGTCAGTCTATATTTTCTTTTATTTATTTGTTTATTTAATCCATTTATAAGCCATTTTTTTTCAGAGAAAACAATTCAAAGAATACAAGACTACTCAGCCTTCAGATAAGAACATAACTTTTAAAACATCTGAAATTGGTAATAATCTCTAGCCCAGAGATATATTTGGGAGACCTCTTTTTAATTCCTTACCATATATTTGTCTGGTGGCGATGCTCCTGCTGTGACCCACCGTGGGTCAGAAACCTGACCCAGTGCTCTAGCCCAGCTTATGCCAACCTGGTGCCCTCCAGACTACAATGCCCATCTGCTCCAACCATCATAGCCAATGGGCAGGGAGTTGCAGTTCTGCAGTCACTGGTGGGCTCCAGTTTCCACATTCCTGCACAAAATGTGCAAGAGAGAGTAAAACAAATGGGTTGGGAAGGAAGGAAGGAAGGAAGGAAGGAAGGAAGGAAGGAAGGAAGGAAGGAAGGGAGATGCTGGCAAAAGAAGCTGTGAGAAGCTGTAGAGGTAAGGAAGGCTGGAGCTCATGTGTTAAGTTGAAATACTTACCTGTTTACTTTGAACATAACGTTCCTCTCCTCTCTTTTGACCCAAATGGTAGATTGCAAAGCAATATGGAAACGTTTACACCTTGTGGATGGGACATATACCCCTTGTAGTCCTGTCTGGATTCCAAGCAGTGAAAGAAGCTCTCATTGACCACTCTGAACAATTTGACGAGCGGCCAGTGTCGTCTTTCTTTAGCACAAAAGGAAAGGGTGAGTAGTGAAGAATGAGACAATCTACTGGCATTTCCCCCAGAGAAAAATTTAAATGACTGTCTGGATAAACAAAGCTTCTCTATTAACTGCAGGAAATGGGTTGTTGGAGCCAATGCTAGTCCTACAGTAGACCCATTGTAATTAATGTGCATGGCTAATGAAGGTCTATTAATTTCCATGAGTCTTCTGTGAGTAAAACTTACCAATCCTCTAGCAAGTGTTTTATGGATAGCCTAACTACTGCCATTCATGCACTAGTAATCTCCAGGTTGGATTACTGCAATGTTTGTTATTTGGGGCTGCCCTTGCGATTAATCCAGAAGCTGCAGCTGATGAATAATGCAATGGGTCAACTGCTCATGGGGGCAGGAACAGCCAACATGTTACGCCACTGTTGAAAGAATTCCACTGGCTGCCAATTAGCTACTGGGTTTATTTTATTTTATTTATTAAATTTATATACCACCCTTCATCAAAAAATATTGGGATGGCTCACAGAATAATTTCATGATGTTGGTTTTGGTGTATAAAGGCATATACAACTTGAGATCAAGATACTCAAAAGATCATCACATTCCTTATATACCTAGTCAATAACCAGATTCTGTGGGTGAGGGCCTCCTGCAGATACCATCAAAGAAGGCCCATTCCACACAATGTAGGCATGGGACCCTTAGTGTTGTGGTCCCTACCCTTTGGAATTCCCACCCTTTGAATAGTAGACAGGTGTCCCCCCTGTTGTCTTTTCGGCACTTTCCAAAGACCTTCCCCTTCCAAGAAGCATTTGAGAACTTTCCCAGTCTGCATCTGTATTTGAATTTTTTATAATATTTATTGTTGTTGTGTTGCTTGTTGTTTGCAGTTTTGGAATTCCTTTGGGAGAAAGAATGGGGTATAAACACACTAATCAATGATTTAAAAAGTCATTAAATTTATGATGATGAGGGGCTTCAAGAGCAAATCTTACTGGCTTGAAATCAGCAGGGTGCCAGGTGACAGGTGCAGGAGTTGGAAACTAATGAGAGGCAAGAGCAGGGAAACTGAGGGGAGTATTTAAGAGGCATATAGGTATATGTGTATAGCATAGTAACAGCTAAGCGATATTGCACCACATACAAGAATTCAAGTACATGTGGAAGGAGTATAGAGAGCAGCTGAGTTTGGTGGTACTGAACAATAATCCTACGTAGGGTAGACCCAGTGGGCAGTCACCATCATCGTCACTTATTAATTTATCAATTGCCTTCTGCATGAATGTCTCACAGCAACTTACAGATATATAAAAACAGCTAAAATGGTTTTAAAACAGTGCAGAAACAACAACTAAATAAGAGTCAAAAACAATACAAAATATACACCCGTTGAAGAGACCTTGAGCAAGGAAAGCAGATTGAGACTATATGGGTAAAAACTGTATGCGAGAGAAACATCAGTGACCTTACTGTGGGACTCTGTTATAGACTGCCAAACCAGACTGAAGACTTAGATGCTGCCTCCCTAGAACAGAATACCAAACATTCAAAAAAGGAGACTTCAATTTCCCTGATATCTGTTGGAACTCAAACTCTGTCAAGAATGTAAGGTCCGGCAAATTCCTCCATTGCCTCGCTGGCAATTTCATTTCCCAGAAGTCAAAGACAAAACCCCCCATTATATTCTTGCAAGGAAGTTGCTAAAATGTGGGATGAATGAGGTACTTGTTAGGTGGATTTGTAGCTGGATAACTGACAGAACCCAAATTCATTAATAGTTCCTCATCACTTTGGAAAGGAGTACAAGGGGGTGCTGCAAGGTTCTGACCTGGGCATGTTGTTGTTCAATGTCTTTATAAATGACTTGGATGGAGGAATTGAGAGGATGCTCATCAAATTTGCAGATGACACCAAACTGGGACACCAAACTGTGGCTAATGTCACAGAAGGAGTTCAGTTTATCTTTATCAACACTGGTTGTTTGTGCAACAAAGACTGAATTTGCAAGTATCACCTGAGCTTTCCATAATTTTAAACGCTAGACAAAATCCCCCATTGTAGATATCACATATCTGGAGATCTCACATTTTTCTGATACTGTAAAGTGCAGGGACTTTTGGGACCACCTGATTTCTGTTCTGTTATCTCACAATAATGAATAATGAATTTCTGAATGACGAAAGGCAATAGAAGGTGAGGTTCTGTTATGCCAATATCGTAGAGATACCCATATAATACTCTGAGACGGGTTCTGTATCATCTTCTAATTCTTTGCTTCAGAGAGACCAAGTAGTTATTAAATTCAAGGACATGAACTTCAGTGAACATAGTTTCTTCCAGGCTGGCAACTTAATTATTTACATTAATTTCTGTAAATAATAATTTCTCAATGATTTCCCATAGGTATTATATTATCAAATGGTCACATCTGGAAGCAACAGAGACGGCTTGCAGTGGTTGCTATGCGGAAGCTGGGACTGGGGAAGAAAGGCATGGAGCACCAAATAGCAGAGGAGACCCGTCAGCTTGTGGAGGTCATTGCAAGTTCAAAGGGTACATGATCCTAGGTGATGGTGATGGGTTTCCTTATTTTCCAGTCTGCAGAAATCTATGTGTACTGCCTCTGTCCATTTTGGAAAGGAATGTAATATGCTTTAGAATCACAGAATAGTAGACTTGGAAGGGACCCAGAGAGTCATCTAGTCCAATCCCCAGCAATACAGGAATCTTGACCACAGCTGTCCCTGGGTGGACTTGAACCACCAACCTTCTGGGAGACACACTGCCCCATTGTGCTGGAGATCACAGCAGGTTTCTCTTGACCATCATAAAATCCCACTCTCAGCATGAACAGGAGCAACTGAACTCACATTAGTATGACTTTATTTTGCAGGACAACCACTTGACCCCTCCATGCCCATCACTAATTCAGTTTCCAACGTGATATGTGCTGTGGCTTTTGGGCACCGGTTTGCTCTTGAAGATGAAAGGTTCCGGAAGCTGATAGAAGCCATGGATCTTGTCCTAAAATTTCAAGGCAGCATCCAGCATTCTGTGAGTAGACATTTTCATTCCTACTGAGGCAGAGAGGTCTCCCAAGGATCTTAGGGCCCCCATTCAGCATTCTGGAATCCATTCTGATAGAGGATAGAGTGTTGGAGAAGATAGATTAGGTTTAAATCTAATTATATGCCACTGTCACCACAAGAATCCTAATGGCGACTAACTGGAAGAGTGATAAAATCCCTTTCAGGTCAGAATGGTTACAAAAATTAGTTGAATATGCTAGCCAAATTAACTGAAAAATGAAAGATAATTCAAAACAAGTATTTACAGTGGTAACTCTGGTTATGAATGCTCCTGGTTATGCACGCTTCGGGTTATGAACTCCTCTAACCCAGAAGTAGTTGCTACTGGTTGTGAACTTTGCCCCAGGATGCAAGTCGAAGTCGCGCGTCAGAGGCATGCGCACAGTGGGAGGTGCCATTAGCAAAAGTGCGCCTCAGGATAAGAACGGTTTCAGCTTAAGAACGGACCTCCGGAACGGGTTACGTTCGTAACCAGAGGTACCATTGTATTGCAAAATGGGAAGTTTTTTAAAACATATCTTAAGAACAGTTGTTGCAGTTTGAACTCGGTCATAGCCTTTGAATATCCTCTGTAGCTATATTAAGCAAGAAATAAGGATATAGGAGAAATAATACTTTATTATAAAAGGAATGGATATGTTTATGCAATAAGTTAGTAAATACTAAGTGAAGTATGGAGACGACAGGAAGTTAGCTGTGCACTAAGATTTATTGTCAGAATATATGAGTTTTGGGGTTTTTTGGTTTTTTTGTTGTTGTGAACTTTGTTTCCCTTGTCACAAACGACATAAATGTACAACTTTTTTGTCGTTGTATATATATATATATATATATATATATATATATATATATATGGTATTCAGAAAAGGTATGCAATTGATCTTTAATGCAGGAAATAGAAAAAAAGGAAAAGTTTTCTTTTTAAAAGATGTTTTGTAGAGGAAAGGTGGGCATTATTTGACAGGGCAACTGGGGAATTTAATAAATAAGTAATAATAAAAATTGCAGAAGTGCACATTTCAAAGGATGGCTGTGTTTGAATTTGCATATTAGACAATTTCATGTTGAAATGTCAACTTACTTGAATGTCCGTCCCCCCCGCCATATTCTCTACCCATCCCCACCTCCTGCAAAAAGACCACTCACTTGTTCCAGGAGGAGTCCTGGGATTATTCCCAGTTTTGGAATGAAGTCTGGGAGCTGGAAAATATATTGAGCAATGTTTTTCTTTCACATGTTCAGCTAGGGATAATTCCCAGAACCAGTTGTTGTGAGATTCAGGAGAAGCTGCAAACACCTTCCTTCTTCTCAGTTAGACTCAAAGTAATATGCTAGACCTGAAGGATTATGCAGATTATTAAAGTGCTAATCCAAAACATGAAACATGTGACCAAGCTTCCTCATGGTAATGACAGCATTTTTGCTATCTTTCCTTTAGTTGTATGAAATATTCCCATGGTTCATGAAACATCTCCCAGGGCCCCACAAGAAGGCCTTGTCCTGCATGGAGATGGTAGTTTCATTTGCAAAGGAGGAGATAGCGAAGCATAAGGAGAATCAGTCTCTGCATGATCCACAGGATTTCATTGATTTCTATCTACTTGAGATGGAGAAAGTAAGTACCTGCTTTGAAACTGGATCCTGCTCATCCAAAGAATCATTATATTCCGTCCTACATGTGAATACTAATGTCTTGCCAAGACACCAATATTTTTATTCTGAATCTCAGCTGAAAAGCACATCGAGTTTCGCCAAATTTCCCTCATAGTCATTTTAGTTGCTAAAGTAGGTTGACTTCCATCCATAAACATCTATTGAAATGGGTAGGAAATGCCAGATATTTCCATAACCCCAAATGTAAGTGTGAATGAGTGGAAATTTATGTGTGTCAATTAAGGGGTCTTCCCTTTGGAGCATTGCTTCTGTGCATAAATTATTCTGGATTGGTGTTCATCTCGCATTCAAACATGGGCAGAGACAACAGGAAAGCTCTACTGGTTCAGTGGTTTCATTTTTTATCTCACTTTTCTTCAGTGGAGGATGTGTTGGTGCATAGTTCTAACTCATGCTATCCTTTGCAGGAATGTATACAATCCCCCCTGTGTGCCTTGTGGCCTCAATCTGTGGCTCTCAATTCAGGCCAATTTTCTGTAGGCCACCCCGGGGACCACCTGTTCCGGATCCATCCATGAAGCAATTTAGTGGGTGGGGCTAAGGCTTTTAAAATGTTTATTTTAAAACAACAACAACAACAACAACAACAGTATTATAACAAACTGTTCAAACGAGTTTTAAAAAGAAGGTTGGGAGGGGTGAAATTGCTAACAGCCTTGGACAGTGGAGTGCCAACAGGAGACATCCCTGTTGATGCACCACCTACTGTATTTTTCGCTCTATAAGATGCACCCGACCATAAGATGCACCTAATTTTTAGAGGACGAAAACAAGAAAAAATATATATTCTGAATCAAATGTTGTTGAAGAGCGTTTGTGCGGCTATCCCTCTTGCTGTTCTAGCTTCAGCAAAAGCAACGCAAAGCCTCCCAAAGCTTCCCGGGGCTGCAGGAGGAAGCCCCGTCTGCTGGCAGAGCAGTGCGACTCCCACCCACACCCCCAAAGAGCAGCTCAGGAGCACGGGGCATCTGCGCACAGCCTGCCCGCTCTTCCCAAAGCTTCCCGGGGCTGCAGGGGGAAGTGGAGGCTGCCAGCAGAGCAGCGCGGCTCCCCACCCACCCCCAAAGAGCAGCCAGGAGCGTGCCACACTCTGGCAATTTGGCTCCAGGGACCACATATTCGCTCCATAAGACGCACAGACATTTCCCCTTACTTTTTAAGAGGAAAAAAGTGCGTCTTATGGAGCGAATGTGTGGTCCCTGGAGCCAAATTGCCAGAGTCCACCACTGGTGAAGAAGCAGTGCTGGCAGTGGTGGCAGCTTCGGTGAGGTTTCATCAAAAACTCACAGGATCTTACTGGATACCACTGTTGCTGCTGTCACTTTGCAGGCACTGCTATGCAATGCAGGTAAGGGAGGAAGCAGCAGCATCAGGGCAGTGGTGGTGGCACCTTCCCATTTCACTTCAGGTGGTGTGATGGGACCTTTGACCCCTTATTATGCATTTCCTGGTGGTATGGTAATAAATGGGTGAAAGTAGATAAAATAAGTGCTGAAGGACAGGTTGTAATGCATGTAAATGACATGTCACCTTTCCTATTTTCAACATCAGAGCAGGAATGACCCAGAGTCTGTCTATGATGAAGAAAGCATGGCTCAGTGTATCTTTGACCTCTTTATAGCAGGGTCAGACACAACCACCATTTCTCTGAAATGGGCGCTTCTCCTCCTGGCAAGTCATCCAGATATCCAAGGTGAGAGAGGGAGCTATGGGAGCCTGGGCTTCTCTTGACCTCTTGACAGTGGACTGTAATTCTTTAAAGGTTTCATTCATATCTGATGTTGTGCTAAAACAAGGAACTTAAAGGAATGGAAATAGTTAAAAGCTAGTGAGTTTATGATGGAAGTTTTGGAAGACAAAGGGTTATCAAAATAAGTTAAATGCTTTTGACTTACTCATCTAGAAAGAACCCTTTTTCCCACCAACATTTTCCTACATAGTTTCTGGAACCTAAAATCAAGGTCAACAGAAGCAGAAATGTAAAATGCCCTGAATGCCCTGTCCCCATAGGAAGCTTCCAATCTATTATTACTGGGCCAGGAAGAGATGGAGGGTCTGAATGTGTAAGAAAGTTGGAACAGGAGGCAGTTGTGGGTAGTGGATGAAGCTAAGTGAGTCAATGAAAGTTTTTCTGAAGGAGAGGAATGGCTGTGCAAATAGAGGGAAGACAATTTGAAGATTGGGAAATGTCATGGCCAAAGGAAGGGAGAGCAAGATGCATAAAGAGGTCATTGTTTTTGCCAGGGGTATAGTGATGAATCCTGAAGTCCAGGTTCCTTCATGACAACCTGTAAGCCATACCCCTTCTAAAACTCTGCAACAAATATGAAATGTTAACTAATGCACAGATTATGACTTCAGTAACAAGCCACCTGTTTTCTTATGCTTCCCTTTGCTCAACATTCAGCCTGGAAGAGTTCTGCTGGGCTCACTCCCTCCCTCTTTGCATTTTCTTTGGCCATAATAAAAGGACTTTGGAATCTTTGGAAATATAAATGGCAGTTTAACACATAGCCAATGAAGCCACCTTTTCCTCTGCACAGTTTAGCGGGTGATTTTCTCTTTGAGAGAAGCTCATTTATTTGATATAAAGAGGCAGGGGTGCCAAATCAAATAAATTATTAGGGGGCAAATAAGCCCCAGTCCACATTTGAATGGTAACATCCATCAACTTTGGGAGGTCCGGGCCCCTCAAATATTTTAGGGGGGAGAGCAAAGAGACCTCAACCTCTAACAGTTGGATCCCATGCAGAGGACTGGCCAAGAGGTCTGCAGCAGATGCCATTATTATTATTATTATTATTATTATTATTATTATTTATTATTATTATTTATACCCCGCCCATCTGGCTGGGTTTCCCCAGCCACTCTGGGCGGCTTCCAAAAGAATATTAAAATACTGTGATACACCAAACATTAAAAGCTTCCCTAAACATTGCCTCTGCTGTGAAATAAGTGCCTGAGCCCTTTCCCTGATTGATGTTTGCCAAGATCAAGTAAGGAAAAGAGGATTAATGAAAGAAAGTGGGAAATATTGTGGGGTGGAGGATATGTTTGTTTGTTTTTAAGTGTAAAACAGTTAGCCTAGGATCATAGCCCTACAGCCAGCTCTAGTAACCGGAAACAGCTGAGCGGAGGTTCACTTTCCCCTTTTTCACCCCTGGGATCTATAGTAGAGAAGAATCATGTACATTGACATGAGCTCCTTGGAGGAATAGGTGGGCTATAAATGTAAGAAACAGGGACTCATTCACAGAATCGTATGGAATAAGTTCATGGGAAATAAATGTCCATGGGGGGGGGGGGGAATGCACTATTGAAAATAAACCATATGTTTCTATCATTCTCTTCAGATAAAGCCTACAAGGAGATAGAAGATGTCATAGGTTCTGCTCACTCAATCAGCTATCAAGATAAGAAGAAATTGCCCTACATCAATGCTGTGATTCATGAAACACAGCGCTTTAAATATGCCTTACTTTTTGGGGTTGTCAGGCAATGTACAGAGGATGTGAAGATTTGCGGTTTCCTCATTCCCAAGGTATAGAAGCATGATACAACTGCACTCCTGTATCCCAAGAACAAACAGAATCACTGGGCTGCAGCGTACTGAGTGTTGCAGGCAGCCATTCAGGAGCTTGTGTTGTCTAAAACCCGAAGAGCAAGAAAACCACACAAGAGCAGGAGTTCCATCTGCAGACTTGTTTCACCATTGGCTAGTGCTATTTTTTTTTTGTCAGGAGTATAGTGTCAACAGTGTGATGCAGCATAAAAAAAAAGAGCTAATGCTATACAAGGCTGCATCAACAGAAGTATAGTGTCCAGAAATAATAGTACTGCTCTATTCTACTTTGGTCAGACCACACGTGGAGTCCTGTGTCCACTTCTGGGTACCACAGTTTAAGAAGGATATTGACAAGCTGGAACGTGTGCAGAGGAGGGTGAGCAAGAGTATAAAGGGTATGGAAATTAAGCTTTATGAGGAACGATTGAGGAAGCTAGTTATGCTAAAGCCTGGGGGAAAGGGAGACTGAGAGGAGATATGATAGTCATCTTCAACTATCTGAAGGACTGTCACATGGAAAATAGAAAAAGCATGTTTTCTCCTGCTCTAGAGGGCAGGACCTAAACCAATGGCTTCAAGTTCTGACAGAGCTGTTGTGGACTTTCCTTCATTGGAGATTTCAAAGCAGAGGTTGGATGGTCTTCTGTAATTTAAGCTTTAGTTGAGATTCCTGTATCGCAGGAGATTGGACTTGATGTCCTTTGGAGTCCTTCCAGCTCTAGAATTCTATTATTCATGTATCAAGGAGGGGAAAATATGGTGACCAGCAGTTTTCCTCTGGTTTTGGGTCTTCCCTTTTAAAAGACGGATGGAGAGAACGAGACCGTCCTTTCCCCTGCCCATACAGGCAGCTTTTAAATGGAAAAAAGTTGGAGATGAATCTGGCCACTGGTAAATGCCACTCTCCCCACAAAAACCCCACCCAGTTTAAATTCAGTTTGAATTTCACAAATATTATCCCTAGGGTAGTGAAGGACAATCCAGTGTTCTGAGTGCATTCCCTTTCAATTGTTTCTTCTTTGCAGGGGGCTACTATTATTCCCGATCTGCGTTCTGTTCTTCTTGATCCAACACGATGGGAGAAGCCAACAGAGTTCAACCCAAATCATTTTTTGGACAAGAACGGACAATATGTGGCTAAAGAAGAATACCTGCCATTTGGTGCAGGTAAATGCCAATGTCCAAGCTATGTTGTGATTTGTAGGCATGCTTATTGGGGAGATTCCAGGAAATGACAACAGCAGCGGCAAGGGAGGCAGAGCAGAAATAACATCTTTCTGGCAGGAGTAGCACTGCTGGGCATGTTTAGGCTAAAGCTACCCTACATCTTTTCCTGGGATGTAATTTAGCCTGGTCTGAAACCACACTCAGAACTGAGTCTGCAATGAAATTACCCTGCTTTCTACTTCTTTCATCCTGACCTCTATAGGAGATTGGGGTATGTGCCAGTTTTCCGTTTTCAAAGAACAAAGGAGTATTTTTGTTCCGTATCTGTCAGGAGCTGGGTGTTTAATATCATCTGCCAAGTGTTGTAAAGTATTGTTCCTGCAGAAATTCAGCAGACATCCTCATTGCTAACTTCCAAACGTCTCTTAACCTTTTTATACAAATAATTACAGTGGTACCTCGGGTTACATATGCTTCAGGTTTCACACTCCGCTAACCCAGAAATAGTGCTTCAGGTTAAGAACTTTGCTTCAGGATAAGAACAGAAATCGGGCTCCGGCGGCACGGCGGCAGCAGGAGGCCCCATTAGCTAAAGTAGTGCTTCAGGTTAAGAACAGTTTCAGGTTAAGAACTGACCTCCAGAACAAATTAAGTACTTAACCCGAGGTACTACTGTATGCCTATTCAATTGCTGTAGATGATGTTTTAAAGTAAAGATGAGCCAGCCATTTTTGTATGATAATACAACATGGTTTTACAGGTTCTTCTGGTTGGTTGTCAGGGGGGAAAATAGGTATATAGAAAGGAGAATTCCAAGATCCAGGTTTGGGGCAAGTACTCTTTTGGTGAGAACACCCCAGCAAAGATTTTAAATCAAAAAATATGCAGCAAAGTAAAGTGTGGAAATATAGGCTGCTAGACCTTTAATATATGCCCTTGTGAGTTCTTTTCAAAAGTTCCCTCTTCCAAAGAAGAGGGAAAAGACCACACATTTGGTAAGTTTATAATGGTTCACATACAAACTCTCCAAAGGTCAGATTCCTTTGCTTTTCCACACAGCATTCAGAAAACATTGCACAGGCAGTAAAACTTGACTTAGTTACAGTGCTGAAAGTTCCTAAATTATTGGTATGAGCAGGGCTTTTTCCCAGCTGGAACTCACAGGAACTCAGTTCCAGCACCTGTCAGGTGGGCATCATTGCCATTATAAAAGGTATTTGTGGTAAGTTTTAGCACCTCTTTTTCTAGGAAAATAGCACTGGGTATAAAGACTTAAAAATGGCTTGTAAGAGCCATGCAGTTTGAGCTTGGAGCACCAGCTCAGACCTCTTTTACAATGAACTTCTCAGGTGGGCTGGCGGAGAACAATAGGCCTGATTACCTGGGTCGATTCATAATGTACACTCAACTGAATTGTTAATGCTGGGCTTTGTTGAGCCATAATTCTCATATTACACTTAGAATCCCATCGTATTCTAAGACTGTGTTGATGAAACAGTTGAAAGGCAAATTAAAGTGCCTAATTCATCTTAGAGATAATGAGTTTTCTACTTTTTCCATAAGACATCAAAGAGTTCTTTTACTGAGTCTTATAGTGTCACCTCTGTCTGACAGCAGCTCTCAGGCAGAGACTTTGTCTCAGCCCGGTTAGCTGTGACCCTACAACTAGACATTCTATGAGCTGCCCTTGGAATATTAAACTTGCAGATATTATATGGCGCTTTCCTTATTGTCCCTGCCCCCCAGCAATATACCCTTCCAAACATTTTATGTTGTTCGGTGGGAGGGAGGGAAGAGCGAATTCAGAGTACTATGATTTCTTTTTTTAAATAAAAAAAATGATTAGCCCTGTGCTGGACCTTCTTGCACAATGCAAGGTTAAGAAGAAGATTATTAAGAAGATTATTAAGCTCATAGAACATCACCCTTGGGGATTGTGCAGAGGCAGTTGAGTATTTTTTTTTAAAGCCTTGCAGCTCTCTTTGTGTCAGTACCAAATAAACAAAGAAACCCAGAAACCTTGACACCGAAACCAGGGGTGCAAGCACAAGGAAATCAGCTTCTACAACCTCTACTCCCTCTCCTCCTATCTCTTTCAGTTTCTTTCAATCTGGGTTTGTGACTTATCCTGCTATTGCTCAGGGCAGTTGACCAAAGTTTGCCTCTCATAATCAACTATGAAATGTTGGCACTCAGCAGGCTAGGGAATTGACAACAGCCTTGATTATTTCCCTGTCCTAACTATGTCTAGTTCACCATAGTATTGTGTAGAGTACAAAGAAATGGACACTGGAAAGTAAATTATTGCTCACTTGCTGCTTTCCCCTTGTCTCCTCCGCAGGGTCTCGCATGTGTTTGGGAATGCAGCTGGCAAAGACTGAAATTTTCATCCTACTGACCAGCCTGTTGAGAATGTTCCGCTTCCAGCTGCCAGAAGGAGTTAAAGAAGTCAATATGGAGTCTATACCAGGGGGTACAGCACATCCCCATCCTTATAAACTCTGTGCTGTTCCCCGCTGCAAGGCGTAATAAAATAGGAAAGTTACAGGAAGCTGCACTCATGGTTCCTCCACTTGCCAAACTCTTTGCCATTCCTGACACATTAACCGCCTAGAGCTTCCCCTTCCCATCTCATGCAACTGCTGAGGTCTCAGTCGGTGGAAGAAGACTGGAAAAAGTTTAAAGACTATTTACAGAAATACTGTAAAATTAATGAATGTTAGAAAAATGTTGGAATGAAGTTATATGGCTTTAGTAGAAATGTTATAAGGAATTAAGTATAAATAGATTAATAGAGAATTAAAGGGAAAAATAAGGTTAGAATGTGTTAAGATAATTATAGGATAGAAAACAGAGGAAGATGGAAAGGAATTGCTGAAACAATTAACAAAAGTAGAATACAAAAAGGGAGGTGTGAGGAGGTCGTGGAAATAAGTGAATGAAAGATAAGATATTGAAATTGTTTGATGTGTTTAACTGTTTTTGTTTTGTTTTGTTCGTTTAATGTGTTAGTGTTATGTAGTGTTTTTGTATTGTATTGTATTGTTTTTGTAGTGTTTAAATTGTTGGGAAAGTAATAAATATTATTTAAAAAACAAACAAACTGCTGAGGTCTCTTCTTTTTGCAGCTCTGCTTTGCACCCATTATCACCTTCATCCCATCTCCTGTTTTTCAGGCCCTTTCATGCCCCTGCTTTAATCTTCAACCCTATCCCCAAGCCTCCTACTCCCTCCTTTTTGCAACTTACTTTGCATCCCCATTTTTACTCTTACTCTCTTTTTTCCTCCACCCTCCTCGTCACTTTCCTCAACTCTCTCCTACACGCAGATCACTCCTCTTTCTGCACTTCCTTTTCTCTCCTGATTTAGCCACCCCCTTTCAACCCCCTCAATACTGATCATAGAACCAAAGAACTGTAGTGCTGGAAGGGACCCTGAGGGTCATCTGGTCCAACCCCCTACAATGCAGGAATCTCAGCTAAAGCATCCATGACAGGTGGCCATCCAACCTCTGCTTTAAAGCTTCCAATGAATGAGAGTCCACAACCTCCTGAGGGAGTCCATTCCACTAACAAACAGCTCTTTCTGTCAGAAAGTTCTTCCTGATGTTTACAGCATGTTATGGTCTTAGAGAAAATTATATGAAAAGGATATATCGATGGAATCTGACAACAAGTAAATTGGCAAAAATGTATAAATCTAAATTAAATAAGTGTTGGAAGAGAAAGAAGGTTCTTTTCATCATATGTGGTGGTCTTGTAGTAAGGTTAAAACTTACTGGGAAATGATATATAATGAACTGAAAAAGATGAATTGAAAAAATGAATTGATAGTAGTAATGGGGGACTTCAATTACCCGGATATTTGTTGGATGTCAAACTCAGCCAAGAGCATAAGGTCAAACAGATTCCTCACTGGCCTTGCAGACAACTTCATTGTCCAGAAAGTGGGAGAAGCAACAAGAGGAACAGCCATTTTAGATCTGGTCCTAACCAATGTTGATGACCTGGTTAGTGGGGTAGAAGTGGAAGGATCATTAGGCGCGAGTGATCATGCTCTTCTGAAGTTTACTATACAGCGGAAAGGAGCAGCCAAGCATACTAGGACTCAATTTCTTGACTTTAAGAAAGCTGACTTCATAAAACTTAGGGAAGTGCTGGGTGAGATCCCATGGACAGTAATACTAAAAGGAAAGGGAGTTCATGATGGCTGGGAGTTTGTTAAGAGGGAGATACTAAAAGCACAACGTCAGGCAATACCAATGAGACAGAAACATGGAAGGTGCCTAAAGAAGCCAGGGTGGCTATCTAAAGAACTTTTAACTGAGTTAAGATTAAAAAAGGATGTGTACAAAAAATGGAAAAGGGGGGAAACCACCAAAGAGGAATTCAAACAAATAGCCAGCACGTGTAGACACAAAGTCAGAAAAGCTAAAGCACAGAATGAACTCAGGCTTGCTAGAGAGGTTAAAAGCAACAAAAAAGGCTTTTATGGGTATGTCCGTAGCAAAAGGAAGAACAAAGAAACAGTGGGGTCACTCAGAGGAGAAGATGGTGAAATGCAAACAGGGGACACAGAAAGAGCTGAACTCCTCAATGCCTTCTTTGCCTCAGTCTTCTCCGATAAAGAAAACAATGCCCGACCTGAAGAATTTGGAGCAAATGATTCAGCAAAGGAAACACAGCCCAGAATAACTAAGGAGATAGTACAAGAATACTTGGCTAGTTTAGATGTATTCAAGTCTCCAGGGCCAGATGAACTGCATCCAAGAGTATTAAAAGAACTGGCAGATGTGATCTCAGAACCACTGGCAGTCATCTTTGAGAATTCCTGGAGAACAGGCGAAGTCCCGGCAGACTGGAGGAGGGCAAATGTTGTCCCTATTTTCAAAAGGGGGAAAAGAGAGGACCCAAATAATTACCACCCAGTCAGTCTGACATCAATACCAGGGAAGATTCTGGAGCAGATCATTAAGCAAACAGTCTGTGAGCACCTAGAAAGGAATGCTGTGATCACCAATAGTCAGCATGGATTTCTGAAAAATAAGTCATGTCAGACTAACCTGATCTCGTTTTTTGACAGAATTACAAGCCTGGTAGATGAAGGGAACACAGTGGATGTAGCCTACCTTGATTTCAGCAAGGCATTTGACAAGGTGCCTCAGGATATTCTTGTAAAGAAGCTGGTAAAATGTGGTCTTGACTATGCTACCACTCAGTGGATTTGTAACTGGCTGACTGACCGAACCCAAAGGGTGCTCATCAATGGTTCCTCTTCATCCTGGAGAAGAGTGACTAGTGGGGTGCCACAGGGTTCTGTCTTGGGCCCGGTCTTATTCAACATCTTTATCAACGACTTGGATGATGGACTCAAGGGCATCCTGATCAAATTTGCAGATGACACCAAATTGGGAGGGGTGGCTAACACCCCAGAGGACAGGATCACACTTCAAAACGACCTTGACAGATTAGAGAACTAGGCCAAAACAAACAAGATGAATTTTAACAGGGAGAAATGTAAAGTATTGCACTTGGGCAAAAAAAATGAGAGGCACAAATACAAGATGGGGGACCTGGCTTGAGAGCAGTACATGTGAAAAGGATCTAGGAGTCTTGGTTGACCACAAACTTGACATGAGCCAACAGTGTGACGCGGCAGCTAAAAAAGCCAATGCAATTCTGGGCTGCATCAATAGGAGTATAACATCTAGATCAAGGGAAGTAATAGTGCCACTGTATTCTGCTCTGGTCAGACCTCACCTGGAGTACTGTGTCCAGTTCTGGGCACCACAGTTCAAGAAGGACACTGACAAACTGGAACGTGTCCAGAGGAGGGCAACCAAAATGGTCAAAGGCCTGGAAACGATGCCTTATGAGGAACGGCTAAGAGAGCTGGGCATGTTTAGCCTGGAGAAGAGGAGGTTAAGGGGTGATATGATAGCCATGTTCAAATATATAAAAGGATGTCACATAGAGGAGGGAGAAAGGTTGTTTTCTGCTGCTCCAGAGAAGCGGACACGGAGCAATGAATCCAAACTACAAGAAAGAAGATTCCACCTAAACATTAGGAAGAACTTCCTGACAGTAAGAGCTGTTCGACAGTGGAATTTGCTGCCAAGGAGTGTGGTGGAGTCTCCTTCTTTGGAGGTCTTTAAGCAGAGGCTTGACAACCATATGTCAGGAGTGCTCTGATGGTGTTTCCTGCTTGGCAGGGGGTTGGACTCGATGGCCCTTGTGGTCTCTTCCAACTCTATGATTCTATGATTCTATGATTCTATGATTCTATGTTTGTAATAACATTTGTAAAAACAACAACCCCCAGAAGCTTTTGGGAATTAGAAGGACATAACTTCCCAAATTGTACAGAAACTTATTCATGTATGCTACTACAGCAGCAAGAATGCCCCCAAATGGAAAGAAGCAGAAGTTCCATCAGAAGAAGAATGGATTCAAAAGCTTATAAAATATGCAGAAATGGCAAAACATACCAGAAAAATAAGAAATCAAGATAACAAACTTTTTATAAAAGAATGGAAATGATTTATTGAATATTTACAGACAAATTGTAAACAGATCGGAACATTGTAATAACCTGCAGTTTCATAAGAGTATATATTTAAAGTAGATGAATAAATTAACAAAAACAATAGTTAACAAACTTTTCTACCTCTCTTGCACCTGCGATACATTGACGATATTTTTATTATCTGGACAGCAGACCCTGGACACCTTCCACCAGTCATTCAATAACTTTCACCCCACCATCAACCTAACAACGAACCAATCTATGCAATCTATGCATTTTCTAGACACTACCGTAAAAATACAGGATGGACGCATAGACACCACCTTATGCCGAAAACCAACTGACCAACAAGCATATCTACATGCTTTCAGCTACCATACCAAACATACCAAACAATCAATTGTACATAACCAGGTTCTATGTTACAGCCGCGTCTGTTCCAACTCTACAGACAGGGTTTCTCACCTAAGAGATCTACAGCAAACCTTTTTGGAACTATAATACCTGCCTCATGAAGTTAAACAACAGATCAACAAACAGACTGATACCCAGAGAGAACTTGCTGCAAGTCAGACCCAAAAGAGAAAATAACAGAACACCACTAGTAATCACATACAGCGCCCAAGTTAAAACAGTTCAATGCATCATCAGAGATTTATAACCTCTCCTAGACAACAACAGTTCTCTTTCTCAAGCTCTGGGAGGAAGACCTTCCATTGCCTACAGACAGCCACCCAATCTTAAACAACTCCTCACCCACAATAATACAGCAACCAGACTTAACATGGACACTGGTACCAGAGCCTGCAATAAACCAGATGCCAACTTTGCTGCCACATACACCCAGACAACACCATCACTGGACCCAACAACATCAAACATACCATCTCAGGCTTATTTAATTGCTCATCTTCTAACATTGTGTATGCCATTAAATGCCAGCAGTGCCCTCTAGCTCTCTATATTGAACAAACAGGCCAAACCCTACGCCAAAGGATAAATGGTCATAAATCTGACATCAGGAATCACAAGATAGAGAAGCCAGTAGGAGAACACTTCAATCTCCCAGGACATTCAGTACAGAATCTCCAAGCAGCTGTCTTATTGCAAAAGAATGACAACTTATTACTAAACTGAAAACTATGGAGAGACCTGGTCTGAATAGAGATATTGGATTCTTGTCTCTTTACACATGCTAAAGCTATTTTTGGTCATCTGCATACTATCCCATGCTTTTTCCTGTAGGACTAATTGCAGTCGTTAACAGTCATCAACAGGTTTACCATACCCATTGAGTCAATTACCCATCTCTTACTACACTTCTGAGAAAACCCCCACCCTCCCACTATATATAAGGGCCTGGTGACTTCTGTTTCAGTGTATCTGAAGAAGTGTGCATGGACATGAAAGCTTATACCCAGAACAAACTTAGTTGGTCACTAAGGTGCTACTGGAGAATATTTATTTATTTATTTATTTATTTATTTATTTATTTATTTATTTATTTATTTCGACTGCGTCAACTATTCTAGGCACTCAAAGAGAGCTGTTTCTAACTTGGTATTGTCAGGATGCTGTTAGTGGCTCCCAACAGGTTGCCCAGGAAAGTATAAAGACAAGGAAAGGTCTCTTAGCGTTCTTCTTGTTTTCAATCTTTACAGAGAGAGGCTATAGAACCCAGCCTCTTGGACAATGGCGTTGCCCCAAGTGAATCTCCACCCCCTCTCCCTGTCTCACCCACTCCCTCATTCGTCATTCTCATTGTCTCCTCTACATGTGCTACTCCATGCCCTCTGTCTTTGACCTCTTTGCTCTTCTACTTTTAAGGCTCACTGGGTTCTGGGAGATGGAGGGTCTGGAATGCATTCTAATGACAACGTATCAGCTGGGTGTTGTTCTGACTCTCCCATGATTTCCCAGCTTTCCCCCTCATCTGCCTCTGAGCTGCGACCTCCCTCAACCCCCTGTTGTAAATCTATACTGTCTTCCTCTTCCTCCTCCCTGGAAGGGTCAGCATGGGGAGGCGGTCTCCACCATTCCTCCTCTGCCCAGTCCCTACAGGTATACTCCAGTGAAATATCCCCCATGTCCATTTCAATTACACACAGACATTCCCCATTTCAGTGTCAATTAAATAATTATGCTTAACAGGACTTACGTGTGCTCCGCTGTTGGCATGCAAGGACCCAGACCGCAACCCCTGCAGAAGTCAGGGGTTCCCTGTACATGCCCATCTTAGATCTCAGCCCATCTGTAAGCTCCTTATACAGCCACAGCAAAAAGTGATGTTGCAAACAGACAGGACAGCACCCAGAGATGCATGTGCTCTTGGTTTTGTGTAGGAGTGCAAATATCCAGAGATGTAGTGATCAGGTGGGATTGCTATGAGGAATTATAACAAATATAGAGTAAGCCATCTGTGTCAGCAATGAAAGCATTGCGTTGACTGGGTTTAAACTATTTTGATATGATTCTTGATCATTCTACACCTCTGCATCTCTGGCCATTTTCACTACTGTCCATTTCTCTTGTCACGTACACAGCAGTTGCTTCGCCAGGCAGGCATCCTGGGCCATAAAGATAGTGGGCAAGTTTCTTTGATGTAGGATGTTAATCTTAGGGCCAGGAAACAGATCTCACATTAAGGGGATAATGGTCACTGTCCTCCTGGCCATCCTTCTTATCATATGTATTGCTTGTTTATTACCTCCGGGGTTGCCAGATGCTCTTCTTTGTAGTTCTGTTCTTTGTTTACCCCAGAAATATTTGTGCTTAATTAGTTTTAGTAGTTTAACTTTGTCCCCACATGGATTTGTGGAAATGCTCAGAGGAAATCTGATTGTTTCTTACGAACACTCTGTAAAAAGCTCTTTTGTGAATAAAAACTACCTGGGCCAGGGGGCTGCACTCGGACAAGCACAGAGAGACACGATTATACACACCCTTCCCAGAGTCTTGCTGGTTCAAGCCTCTGTGTGTCTTCTTATTAATCAGAGTTCAATCCTTCCTTTACTTTGCGAACGCAACAGTTTTGTTCCACTTACTTTGAAGCATATTACTTATGGAGCATATTAAATGCTTCAGCTAGCAGTGTGGTATGTTTTAGATGTGGTGCCTGATAACTTCACTAACTTGTAGTCCATCCACCTTTGGAGCCAACTGCTACTAACTGCCTGAGGAATGCTGGTGCAACAACATTTTAAAACAGATAAATGAATCAGCACCTGTGTTTATGAGCCTATAAGCCTCCTAGCGGGAAGTTACAGCGAACACATATTTGCAAAGAGTGTAAGTTGTGGCTCCACTGGATGTTATGCTTCTGAACTGAAACAGACACACTGATCACTAGTTCCTGATAAATTGCTTAGCCTTTTTCTTCCTGCTTCTATAAAGTTTTCTGAGCCACTCTCATTGTACAACCTCATGTTTCAATCCTGGCATGTCTCCATGGCTAACATTTCCTGTCCCTTTAACTTTTTTGAGCAAGAGGGGGTTTGCCCATTTGGCAGTGGTCATTCATACTGTGAATCGGATTTTAAAGTATTGGCACATTTCACTTTTTATCTGGGCAGCTGAAAAAAGAAGAAGCCTATTTATTCTCCAGTCTGAACTAAGCTATCAGATTTTCTGTCCCTGAATCTTCATTCTGCCCACAAGTGTGTGTGAGTGCACTGGTCTCTGAGGACATTTCAGAGATCTTTCTGTAACCCAGAGATGCTAACAAGAAGTCAGTTCCTGAGTGGACCGCCTATATACTTGTGAGAAATACTAGGATATTTGTTCCCTGGGTTGGGCACTTTCAAAATGTATTTCAAGTTAGAACTATTAGAGTACCCAGGCCTGGGGAGATGCTTTTTTTGATGACTTTCCAATGGTCAAGAGTGTTGGACTGGGATTGGGGAGAAGCAGGTAGAAAGCACAATTCTGCCCCAGAGCTCACTGAGTGACCTTGGGCTAGTCTCTAGCTCTCAGCCCAACCACAGGGTTGGTGTGAAAATAACATGAGTGCTTAAACTGCCTTTCAACACCCCCACCTCCCAGGAGATTGCACCCTAAGTCTCCTAGATATCACATACTGATTTCTCCTATAAAATTCATGCCAGAAGGTTTCACAAAGACCATAGTTATCCACAGTTACCACGAGAAGAAAATAATTCATGCTTCGCTTCATGAATTCTCCTTCCCAGCCAGTTATTTAGAAAGAAGTACCTTAGTGAATGTCTCTTGATAGAGCCTGATCACAGTCCGCCACATGCTTCCAATGGCAGGAAGTGGAAGGGGCCCTGGAGGGAAGTGTCTGTGTGACCACCAGAGCTGTTTCAGGAAGTACAGAATCAAAAGACCCACCAGCAGAGCAATCAAAAACCATATGCCCAACATTTCCCTGCCTTCTCTCTCTCACTCTGTCACTTGTCTCCGTCTAACACTTCTGGCTGTGTAGGATGCTCCTTCTCTGTCCACATACTTACAACACCCTTTTATACAGGGCAATTAGGCTAATGGTCTGAGACCATATAATAACAGTTTTGGAACGAAACCTTCTAGGCATTGATGCTAATGCTAACCATTCAATTTTACTGCACCACCAGTATAGTTAATTGTAGTATGTGGAACTGTAATAATTGAAAGAAAGAGAATAACATGGAAGGCTGGTGTCAGTCCACTGTAAGCTATAGGAGGCAGGGACATAGCATGGTAGGGGCCATCGGGGCAGTTGCCCTGGGTGCAAAATAATTAAGGGTGCAAGTTGGGTGAGGGATGCTTCCCCACTTCTGAGCCTTGGCTACAGCTGGAGTGACCCACCCTCCAGCCCAGACTGCTGAGGAAGGAGAAGCCAGAATCTTCCTTTAAGCCCCACAAAAGAGGCAGCTGTGAATGCAGCCCACTGAGCGAAGTGGTCTGGCTGCCTCTCCAAAGGCACCAGCTGAACGGTGGTGGTGACAGCAGCAACTCTTTCCTCCCCTCCCTGTTGCGGGGAGCATCTCCCAAGTGCACAGCTCCATCCCAGAGAGAAGAGGAGAGGAGAGGAATGTGGGAAGGAGAAATCATGCTGCAGAGGAAATATTATTTTCTCCCCCACTCCACCCCAAAGTCCTTTCCGTGGCTTTGCATCACAAATAAATTCAACAAGTCTTATCCTGCCAGGCTCCTGGCTGGCTTCTTTCCCTCCTGAGCACTGCACGCTAACACCTTCTCGAATCTGGTGAGCACCTAGCCCAGTCTTTGTGCATTTGGGCGAAGTGGGGGTCCTCAGAGCTGCAGGGGAGGGTGTATAGGAGGATCTGCAAGGCAGGAAAGTGAGGAAGGGGCTAGGAGACAGGGGGTGAGATATCAGTCTCTGTGCATTTGGGTGAATGAAAGTCCCAGGGTTGTGGGGTGTGTGGTGTCCATAACAAGATCAGCACCTACCAGGGTTGCAGAACTGAGGTCTCCCTGAGGGGAAAATCACCTTCAGCTCACAATGAATGAGAAACATACCACATCCATCCTTCCCGAAAAGGTACGGAAACAGAGAGACAGCCATCCTTTGAATCCTTACTATTCTATGACTACCTCAGCATGGGTATTTTTTAGAGAAAACTTCTTAGCACCTATCTTACGATGGGTAGCTTTGGAAAAAAGAGAAATACCACCTTATCCCACCTACAATTTTAGCAACTGCAAAGACATGGCATGTATTGTCTCATCAGTTATAATTTGGCCCATATGCTCATGGCAGATTAATTTGATGGGGCAATACAGATTTGAAGATGGAAAGTCAGCCTCTGTTCTGGAAAAAGTGGGTTGATATGTGGGATTTAGGTATATATTAGATCAGCAGATAGGTTCAGGTGGAGAATTTTGGTCATTTCCTACATTGAGGTTTAAATATCATTTACCAGCGAATGCTGAATGGCAATATCTACAAAGGCAACATCTGCTGGTGTCTGCTTTGAGCACTTTGGCATCTCCTAAATTGTTGGAGGGACTTTCCAGAACTTCTCAGAAAGCTACATCTATAAATGCTCTTTGGATTTCTGTAAAGCAGATGTTTAAAAATGTAGAGAGTTGTGGAATAGGAAATTAAAATGTTCTATACAACCTTAACAATGGGAAATCACTTGAGGATCTATACAGAAAGGATTTGAAATGCAGATTGGTCCACCCAAATGGGTGTACAGGAAGCCATCATCTCAGGCAGGTAGATGCTGGGGTTGTGATGCTGCAAGGGCCTCATTGAAGCATGTAGTACATGTATGTCCACTGATATATTCCTTTTGGTCTGAAGTTGTTGTCCAAATTAATATTTTTGATATTTTCAGATGTTCTGGTACGTTTAAACTATATTCCCATAGTATGGGGGTTAATAGCAGGACAGTACAAATGGATGGTATGCTCCCTCATGGCTGCCAGAAGACATACTTTGAGTCTGGAAAGTTAAATGCCCACTGTCTGTTACACAATGGTCTAGGGACCTTGTTAGTATAATTGTTTAATTGACACTGAAATGGCTAAATGGCTAAATGCGTTTTGCTGAAAAAGTTTAACATGGAGAAATTCCACTGCAGTATTCTAAGGGATACTGAGTTTTAACTGAGTTGATCATTAACTATTGTTGTTTTCTGCTAGCTAACGCGTGAGTGTTTAACGTTAGCTCACATGAGAAGGGAGCAGCCGTTGTGTTTTTTGTTCGCAGGCTCTGTGGAAGTAAGAAGGCTTATAGGTGTGTTTGGGGGATTTCATATTTTCTAAAATGCTGAACCTATGCTTTGGACTGGCACATGTCTTGTGGAACTGTTTGGATGTATCATTTTCTGCTTTTTGTCATGTTTTGAAGAAAGTTCTGCAAGTAAAGTTTTAATTAAAGTTATTGACCTTGACAATGTTTTATTTCCAAAAAGGAGTCAGTTTTCATGCATCCCGTCGCTTCAAACTGTGCAATATTAATATGTGCAATAGACCTCACCATCCTTGCTAAAAACAGCCTATCTCAAAGAAACACATTGCTAAAAAAGAATCCACCTTGTAAAGCTGTTTATTCAGCAGGAAAGTGTGGGGTGTGGATGAAGCAGAGGTCAGATGGGGAACGCTTGTAGTGGGAGAAGGGAGCGAGAGATCTGATCAGCAGCAACAATTTCTGAATCAGCCGGACTTCTGCAGTGGGGTGGAGGTTAAGCCTTGGCCGCTGATGAATTGGGTCCTCTTCAGGCACTGCAAAACAAAAGGCAGGATGGTATGTGGAAAAAGTATTGAACTGTGCAACTGGCACTGTATTAAAATTTTGTCCCAACTTCTACCTCTTCCTCTTTTTCTTCTTGGGTTGTCCATTCACAAACCTTCTTCACAGCAACCAACAGATGGCAGATCTGCTCAGAAAAGCCCTGCAGCAGGGCTGGTCAATGTTTGGACTTCCAGATGCAGCTCCTGAACCACAACACCCATCAGCCCCAGCCAGCATGGCCAAGGCTTCCCCACACTTGCCCTGATATGATGCCAGCAAAATTCAGGGCCCTGTTTCCTTGGGGCAGCTGTTGGCAGGCCCTTCTTGTGGGGCTTGGTTTGCCATTGCTCCCACACAAAGATGCACACCTCACCTCCCTCCCCTTGACAACCTTGGAAGGGAAAAGCCCACATCTGCCTGTAAACAAGATTCCGGACTTGTCTGAGGATTACTTGGGCTTCCAAATGACTGTTGAATGACAGTCACTTTGTGCCCAGGAAAAAGGATTGGCTGCAAACAGGAGTGGGAAACTCTCCTGAGGTTTCTTGGTCTTTGATGCTCGTTGCCATCATCCCTGGCCATTGACCATGTTTGCTGAGGCTGATGGGAGTTGTAGCCCAACTGCATCTAGGCAGCTGCTGATGTTTCCCATCCCCGCAACAGACCACGAGAGCCTCCAGTGCCTGGTATCTGAGTGTTGTCCTGTCTCTCTGCACCCAGATAGCTTGATTCCAGGTAGTCTAAACCACCATTGGACACTGGCTGCCCATTACTACATTACCAAAGGGGGGAGTAACTCTCTACCCTCCAGCTTCCAGTTTTCCAGATGTAGCAAACACCCCCTCTTTAGCCAGACTTATCACTCACCTGAGGAGCTTGTAGCAAACATCTGCAATGCAAAAAAGGAAAAGAAGTTCATGAATATTAGAACACAGAGGTGTGACTTTAGGAAATCCAGTTCTCAAGCAAGCATGGGAGGCCTTAATGGTCAGGATTGACTCCCACTAGGCAAAACAAGTAGGTTGTCTTTTTGTTTTTGTTTTTTTAAAAAATATGTCTGGTGGTATGGCTTATACCCAATGGATATGCTAGCTTGGGAAATCTCACCTGGCCCATTCCTTTGCTGCCATTTCACTCACAACCCAACCTTTGGATCAATTTGTGGGAATCAGTGTTATCCTCGCAATGAGCAATGTTTCTTTCTGGGGGCACTCAAAGGTATGCAGCACTGGTACCTTTTTCTTTCAAATGTTAAAAGTGTGAGATTACTGTAGCAACTTCATGGCGAGTACCAGCACCATGCTAAACCAGACAGGCTGAAAGGAAAACAAATCACAAATGCTATACTCACCAGACTTGGGGAGGATTACCATCAGGTCATCTGTGAGCCCCACCTTGTGGTAATGCTCCTTGAACTTCTCCAGCACTTCATTGCTGATGTCTTGAGTGCGGGCTGCATCCAGAGGAGGTCAGAATTAGACTCTGTTTGAGGTGGTGAGCAATAACTTCACCAACCTCCAGTTTGTGGGCAGGGCAGGGTAGAATCTTGAGAGGCTACCATGTGGAGGGAACACCCTAAGGGGGTTCCAGTCTGTGGACTGAGGCTGGAGGTAGGGAGGAGGAGGAGCTTTCAGAAGTGGTTTGAATGAGGGGTTGCACCTCATGGCCTGGACACTTGCCCCACTTTTGCATGACATGCTCTGGGCCCCCTCAGTCTTGGGAGCAACTTGGCACCTCTGTTTTCATGGCCTTCCCTCCATCAGCTTTTAGACTGTAAACTTATTGGGGCAAAGGCCTGGCCTCTTAAGCTTTATAAAGTGCCTCTTGCCGGCTGATGCTGCTGTACATATAACAAAACATCTGTCTCGTCCCGCCTTAAAACTAGTGGTCCAGTCAAACCATTTAACAACCTTCTCCCTCCTTGCAAGGAATGCTAGGACTCTTGTTCTATGGAAGGCATCGAGTCCTCTGCATCCTCCACCAATTCCCAGGATTCCAGATAATTTATAGTGTCATAAAATGAATGCTACTTTTTATTTTGGCAATGGAGCCTGCCCTATGCTATTATGAAGTGTGAGGCAGCTGGAGGGGAGGAGGGTAGCAGCAGCAGCAGCAGCAGCAGCAGCAGCAGCGTGGTATCAGAGGGGAGAGCTGTGCCACATAGCCTGCCCTGAAATTCTGCTGTCCCCATCACCAGTGCTAAAATAAGATTCAGCTGCCAGTATATGCGGGGAAGACGTGCCATCTTACCTTTCACTTCAGGCAACAAATTGCCTTGTGTTGGCCCTGTTTAGTACTGTACTGTACTGTACTGTACTGTACTGTATTATAATCTATTGTAGGGCAATGAGGGTTTGCTAGTTTTATCTACAACTCTCCCACCCCACCCCCGCCAATACCCTCCTGGCTTTAAAACCATGGAAGACAAGTGGCTGCAGAGTTACTGTAATCAGCACAGCACCAAGGAGACAGAGAAGAAAGCAACTCCTGATTTTCAGTGAGGGGTCCCGATCAGGGGATTCAGTCAGGGGCCCCTGCTTTTGCCTGGGATGCATCAGAGGGTGTGCAATCCCTTCATTCAAAGAAGCAGCCCCAACTTAGCAACGTCGCTCTGCCATCAGTGGCTCAGGAAGTAAGATGGCGGCTTTTGCCACCTCCACCCTCCTCTCTCTTGCTCAAGGATGGCTCATTGGAGCACATACTGTACAACTGGACGGTGGTGCTGCTGGGCTCATCTTCGATCTCCTTGAAGGTGTAGAGGAGGGCAAAGTTGGTGTAGTCGGTTTCCAGCACCCGCATATCTCTCTTGGCATTCTCTGAATGAAGAAGGAGACACAACCCTGATTAGTTCTTTTTTTAAAAAAATTAATATTTATTAAAGTTTCAGAAAAAAAATAAAATCACATTAATAAACAAGAGAAATTTAAAAAGAAAAAAGAAAAATACACAATACAAAATACAAAAATAGAAAAAGAGAAAAAAAAACAGTTAAAAACAATTCCGTCTTTTCATAACTTCTTTTACATTTACTTGTTTCCCGGACTTCCTCATACCTCCCTCTTTTGTATTCCAATTCAGTTTGTTAGTCCAGCAATTTCCCCCCCTCCTTTTTAATCCCAATCCTTAATCTTAATATATTATGACATTGGATTTTTACCTATTTAAAACCAATTTTTTCATTCTTTTAACCTTTTTAATCCTAATCCTTAATCTTGATATATTTATAACTTTAAAACCTGTACAGCTAGAAGCCACTTAACTTCAATCCAACATCACTCTAACATTCATTAATTTTGCAATGTTTCTGTAAATAATCTTTGAATGGAACCCTGATTAGTTCTGGCCATGGAAGGAGGGTCGGAATCTGTTCTTCTGGCCTTTCAACTTTTCCTTCCTCCCATCCTTCCAGAGCCAGATCATATTGATAATCACCCACCAAGCCACACTCTGAAGTTATCCCATGCCACCCTAAATACATTCTGTCTTTCCCACGTATCGCCTTATATAGCATCACAAAGATCGCCACCTCAAGGATTCTTGACTTCTTCTAGAGTGTCCGTGCCAATTTTCCTAGATGGGAGAGGAGGAAATGATCCAAGAACCACTAATGTGAATGGCAAGCTCTTTTGCCAGCTAGGTTGCAGAGAAACCAGAATTTATTTGGCAATTGCTAGGAATTTTGAAAAATGTGTGTTCAGTGTTCTTGCACTTAGCAGGCAAGGGAATATATATAACAAAACATGTGTATTTCAACCTGCATTAAGAAGTACTCTGTACATGCTCAGGATCACTCTGTCTCAAGCCTTTTTATCAAAACCTTGGTTCTCTTAGAGAGCGAAAAAAGCACTCTGCACAGACTCAGGGGCACACAGGATTTTTTTAACACATAACCATTTGGCAGGCCAGTTTTGCAGAGTCCCACTGTCCCTGTTGCCACATTACTCATGTGTAGTTACCCACACAGGTAGCCCCTACTCAGAAAGAGGTCACGTGCCAGGCTTTCCTCTCACACAAGATGTAGTTGTGTCCTGGCTCTGGACCAAAATCCTGCAGAGGCAAAGTCCTCAGGCAACTGCAGCTCTGAGAAGGAGATTGGTCCATGCCCTTGTCCATCTCATGGCGGTCCACTGACACTTTCCCCTCTCTCCTTGAGTAGACACCTTGGCCACGAGACTCTGATGGCTGGTCCACAAACTCCATGAGAAATCAAGAGAGTCCTCAGGAGATATCCCTGCAGCTGAAAATCCTATTCCACAAAGGAACCAAGGGTTGCAGCAGAAAGCTACAGTTCTTTCACTCACCCTCAAGGAGCAAGGCCTCTAGTCAATGACTAGCTAGTCCTGCTCGAAAAGTCTGTGGCCCTAAGACCTTGCTGAGGCAACGTGGCTGTTTGACCTCAGGAGAAGGGGATCTCTCCATGGTCCTGACTTCCCTCCAAGATGCAGACTTTTGCCTGCCCTGGCCGTGCCTGGGAAACCCCCTGCTTGGTCCATCCCCTCATCTGAATCATGGCAGGCTGGGCGGGGGGCAGGAAAATGCAATTCCGGGGGCAAACCTTAATGCACAGCCCTGCTCCCCTCTCTCTACGCCCTAAAGCACTTGTGCCCTACCGTCGTTTGTGAAGTGTGCAGGCTGGTCTGTCTTCTTAAAGTACATCTCTACCTTCTTGCACTCCTCAGGGCTGAAAAGAGAAATGAGGGAAAGGCACATACTGGGTTTAGAAATCATAGAATTATATACAGTTGGAAGGGACCACAAGGGTCATCTAGTCCAACCCTCTGCAATGCAGGAATGTTTTGCCCAATGTGGGGCTCAGACCGACAACCCTGAGGTTAAGAGTCTCATTCTCTATCTACTAAGCTATAATTTCATTCTGAGTAGTTTTAAAGCCTCCACAAACTTTACAAAACAGTAAGTATACAGAGCTACTCTTACAAGGACCTATTAAATGTGACTAAGCAACTAGGCCCAGATAGTAAAATCTGCCTGTTTTTTTAATTTTTAATATTAGCAAGAGGCTGAGCCTGAGGAGATTTCACCCCTCCCATACCCAAGAATCTCCTGATCATCTCCTGATGGTCTCTGCTGACTCTCCAGAGAAGAGGAGGCGTGTCCTGCCTATCTACTTATTCTGCCCAGCAACATATCTGTGTGTGTGTGAGAGAGAGTCAGTCAGTGTATCGGAGAGAGTGAGAGTGTTAGAGATCCTAGAGATAAGATTGCTGCTAAGAGCAGCTGCAGACTCTCAGTGTAGCATTGATTTATGCTTAGAATATTCAGCTCTGTATATAGCTTTGTATCATAGTTGTAGTTATAGAATAAAACGAAGATATTCTACAGAGCTGCTCTCCGAGTGGTTTATACTCTGCAAGACTCTGCAAAACTCTGCTGCGCAACGACTGTATTACTGAGACAGTGAATCCGGTGCTCTCAGCTCTAAGCTGTGAGTCCACAGCACTGTGACCGTTTCCTGTGAGAAGGAGGTCTCTGGCGGTGCTACCCAGCTCGCCTAGCCCAGTCGGGGTTGAGGTGCAAGAGTCCAGTTGGTGCACTGGCTCTAGGGCGATGCTGACATCGGTTATGGGCCCAGTCGTTGTTCCAGTCGTCTGACCTGGCGTTGTTCCAGTCATCCCAGGCGTCCCAGGCGTCCCAGTCGCCAGAGGTTTCTGTTGCTGATTGCCGGACGGTGGAACGGACGCTGCATGCTGGACTGATTTGCGGTGCCCAGAAGCAGAGCTGTTTTGGAGCAGAGTGTTCAAGCTGCCGCTGTTGCTCTTGCTGCTGCTTGATTTATGGAGGTATGTTGCTGACTGCCAAAGGAAGAAGATAGCATCCCTGTTTGCCTGTTAATTGCGCTCTGAGTGGGAGAGAGAGTGGCTGAGGGAGTCAAGGCTTTATCTGTGTTGCACGAGGGAAGTGTCTTGCTCTAAGTAATAGCAGACATGGCCTGTGCACATTCTGGCCAGATGGCTCTGTCTTTTCCTCTCCTCACGCCTGAAACCTATGCAGTTTGGCAAGTAAAGATGAAAGCGCTTTTACAGAGGGAGAAGCTATTTCACACGATAGAAGATGACCCTCCAGATAAGGATGATGATGATTGGGCTGAGTGGCATGCTGCAGATATGAAAGCCCGAGGGACAATTATTTTGAGTGTTTCAGACCACTTGCTGGTGAACTTAGAGGGTCAAGAGACTGCACAAGCTGTTTGGCATAAGTTGAGAGATATGCATCTGAGGCAGAATGCTGGTTCCAGTGTGATTTTCTTTAAGAAGCTGTGCAGGCTGCAGTTGGAGAAAGGTGGTGATTTGCCTAGCCATCTATCTCAATTAAAGCGTCTCAGACAGGACCTTGTTCAGCGAGACCTGGCTATTTCAGAGGCTGTGTTTGCAATGTTAATGATCAATAGCCTAGATGAGTCTTATGATGGAGTAGCTGCCCAGATTTCCACAATGCCTTCTGACCGGCTAACAGAAGATTATGTGTCTAGCGTGCTCTTGAATGAGTGGGATCGCAGACAGGCTGTTAAAGAAAGCCGGGACTGTGCTGTTAAAAATATGCTTGAAAATGTGCCCGAGTCTTCAGCAGGGGAAAGTGCAAGTGAAACTGCTGCTGTTAAAGCTTTGAAATTGAAGCGGTGCTTTTCGTGTGGAGCACAAGGCCATTTGAGTTTCCAGTGTAAGAAGTCTTCAAAGAAGAAGGGAAACTTCAGAGGCAGAGGGGGAGGAGGAATAAATCCCCAAGCACCTGCTACTTCAAAGGCCTTGATCTCTCGCTGTTCCAGTCAACGTGGGCGGAGTTTCTTCGTGGTCGACTCTGGCTGTTCAAACCACGTGGCCAAAGATAAGAATCTCTTTGTTCAGCTTGAGAAGCAAGAGAAAGAAATTCATCAAGCAGATGGGACAGTTCTCACAAGTGTGGCTCAGGGAACTGTGTTCTTAAAGAGCCTGAATGCAACTATTAAGAATGTCCTGTATGCGCCTGATATTCAGGACAATTTGTTGAGCGTTTCCCAGCTTGATCGTCAAGGGTTTAAGGTGGTGTTTGCTAAATCTCGCTGTGAAATTCTTAGAGATGGCAAGCTCATTTTGTATGCAAAATGTGTAAATGGATTGTACCAATTGCCTTTTGTTTCAGGTACAGGCACTGCAGAAGCTACTGAGAAAAAGTGTTGCAATTTAACTGTAGATAAGAATGAGAAGTTGCATGACCAATGTATTCATTATTACCATCGCGTTTATGGTCATTTGAATTTCCAGGCTGTGGCAAAAATGCCTGATATGGTTCAGGGTATGAAGTTGAAAGAATGTCCCTACCACATGAAATGTGTTTCTTGTGCAGAGAGTAAGGCAAGGCAAGCTCCCAAAGGTACAGAGTCTGGGAGAGAGGCCAAGAAACCATATGAAGTCATTCATGCAGACTTAGTGGGGCCTCTAGCGCTCTCTAGAGGCAATTCAAGGTTTTTCATGGTTCTGATAGACTCCTATTCGAAATATGTTTGGGTCTATATGCTGCAGAAAAAGTCTGAAGCCTTTACTAAGTTTCGCCAGTTTTGTAAATGGCTTAGAAATGTACATAATGAGAATGTACGTTTTCTTTTCACAGACAAGGGTGGAGAGTTTTGTTCAGAAGAGTTTGAGAGTTTTCTTTCTGAACAGGGCATTGAGCATAGGACAGCCACGCCCAGATCACCCTGGCAGAATGGTTTATGTGAGAGAGTAAACCAGACTCTGCAGCAAGGAATCAGAACGCTGTTACATGATTCAGGGCTGCCCAATCCTTTTTGGGCTGAAGCTCTTTCGTTTTTCTGTCATGTGTATAACAGGAGATACCAGTCTAGTGTAAATTGCACCCCATATGAGATGCTTCACGGAAGAAAGCCATGTGTAAAGCATTTTAAAATTTTTGGTTCGGAGGTTTGGGTGCACACCTCGCAGGGTGACAAACTGAGCAAGCGTGGAGAACATGGTGTTTTCCTAGGATATGAGAAAGGGTCTTATCGTGTTCTGATCACAGACACGAAAACCATAAGGCTGACCAGGAGTATTGATGACAATCCACAATGGGACAGAGTTGGCGTTTTTCAGTGCCATCCCATTTGTGATGATGGTGCAAAAGGGGCAAAGAAAGTTAAGAGGGAGGCAAGTGTTGTTGGTGATGATAATCCTGATGCCAATGTAGTTCCAGATGATGGCACAGATTATCAGAGCCCAAAAGCCTCAGGTGAGTCTGACGCTGACTCAGACTTAGCAGCTTCATATACTTTAGCTCCCCATTCTCCCAAAGAGGAGGAAGCACCAGAACAAGAGGATCAAAGAGTTCTGCGCAGGTCCGAGAGAACAACCAAGGGTGTACCACCGAAAAGGTTTTCTGAAGAGTTTGCAAAGACTGCGGTCACGAGCAACTCTGGTGGGGTTTTCAAACCTAGCATGAAGTGTGCTGAGAGTAGTAGCACAAAACGCTTTATTTATTTCCTTACCTGATATTTGAAGGAAAGCGTGTATTTGAGTTCTGAAAAATGGTTTGTTCAAATCTGCCTAATTAGAAATGTCAATTTGTATTTGAAAGGAAGAAATGTGTGTGAAGATTTTTCCAGAAGCTGCTTATTCAATGGTATTGTAAAAGTGTGTTATATGCCGGGAAGAGAGATACCTGCAGATATGTTAACTAAGGTTGTAAGCAGAGAACAACTTTTGGAGTGTGTGTGTAAATTGCAGTTATGTTAAAGATTCTTGAAATGGTCGGATGAAATGGGGGAGGATGAGGAGATTTCACCCCTCCCATACCCAAGAATCTCCTGATCATCTCCTGATGGTCTCTGCTGACTCTCCAGAGAAGAGGAGGCGTGTCCTGCCTATCTACTTATTCTGCCCAGCAACATATCTGTGTGTGTGTGTGAGAGAGTCAGTCAGTGTATCGGAGAGAGTGAGAGTGTTAGAGATCCTAGAGATAAGATTGCTGCTAAGAGCAGCTGCAGACTCTCAGTGTAGCATTGATTTATGCTTAGAATATTCAGCTCTGTATATAGCTTTGTATCATAGTTGTAGTTATAGAATAAAACGAAGATATTCTACAGAGCTGCTCTCCGAGTGGTTTATACTCTGCAAGACTCTGCAAAACTCTGCTGCGCAACGACTGTATTATTGAGACAGTGAATCCGGTGCTCTCAGCTCTAAGCTGTGAGTCCACAGCACTGTGACCGTTTCCTGTGAGAAGGAGGTCTCTGGCGGTGCTACCCAGCTCGCCTAGCCCAGTCGGGGTTGAGGTGCAAGAGTCCAGTTGGTGCACTGGCTCTAGGGCGATGCTGACAGAGCCCTGCTCCCCCCCAAATATATAAAATCATAGAGTTGGAAGGGACCTTGAGAGTTATCTAGTCCAACCCCCTGCAATGCAGGAACGTTTTGTCCAATGTGGGGCTCTAACTCACGACCCTGAGATCAAAAGTCTCATGCTCTACCAACTGAGCTATTAGACTACGGAGGTTGCTTCCCTGTGGGGCATTTTCAGCAGAGGTGCTTTGTCTCATTCACCCATATTTTAATGTGGATGAGGGGCACACTTGACATCACAATCCCTTTCTCAGAGGGGAGAACAGGGAAAGGAGCATCATTGCCGTTGCTGACAATCTGTTGAGCTGGGTCTCTTCCTTCATATTGACCTGGGGAAGATTTAGCTGCCCAACATATTCACAGGCGTTTGGGGGCTACATGTTGCATCTGCCCCAGCCAGCAAGACCAATGGTCAGGGATGGTGGGAACTGGAGTCCAAAGCACCCAGAAAGCCCTACACGGAGGAAAGCTGCATTATGAGAGCCAGTGATAGTGTAGTAATTGGTGCAACCACAAAGACCTCAGAGACCAGGGCTCTCACTGGGGGCCACTTGTTGCCTCTCACTCTAACCTACCTCACAGGTTGATTTAGAGGATTAGAGGAGGAGGCAGAAGCATATACACCCCCATGAGCTCATTTTAGAAAAAGGTGGAATAGAAATGCAATGAAATAAACAAATAACTTATAACATTTGCAGCAGGTTTCATTTTATCATCCCACTTGCGTATTTTAATTAGCATCAGGTCACTTTTCCAGTATGTATAATATTAGGAAAGTACTGATTAAATTAGTATTGGAACACTATAACACTTCAGTGTTGATTTGCAGGAGGAATAGGGTGGCCGGGGGGTGGGGGGTGGAGCATTAAATAACTTCTTATAGGGAAATGGTCCAAACCCATCCCAGCAAATTTAGATGAGAATTTGGCACATCTGTTCTGAAAGAGGGTGCTTCTCCTTACTGGCTCTATGATCCAGCCATCAGGGATACCAATCCATTGTAGTCTACATGGCAACACCCCCAAGGGAAACCAGAGTGCTTGGTCTAATGAAGAGGGAACATTTTCATCCTACCCCAGCGTTTTCAAAGGGTTTCACAGGGAGGGGGTATTTGGGAGGGGCATATTTCCTCCCCTGCAAAATGTGCCCTCCCTCCCCCATTCTTAATCATGTAAAGTGCTCCTAAGGCCAGCTAAGGGACTAGCAGTAGTTACTTACAAAGGGTAGCCAGTAAGTATTTTCATGTCGCCGTTTGGAAGGGGTTTGACTAGAGCAGCAGATGTTGTCATGAGGCTCTTCATGCCCTGGAATACAGGGCAGTTTGACGATCCGGCCATGATGTGCCACATCCCTGAAAACTGGAGGAAACCATTCCAGTCAGACCAGAGGTCTCACCCCTCCACTCCACCATCCAGACGAGGCCAAATCTGGCATTTCCCACATTTCTGTCCATTTCAATTAACCTGCATTATTTGTGCCAAGGCTCGGAGTGGAGCACAGGAACCCCTCTAAGGAAAAGAAGCCCATAATAAAAAGGAGAATAAATGCACACCCAGATTAAATCTCAGGAGCTGGACTGAAGTGTAGGTCAGCAATAAACCAACAACTGTGTCAGGGAAGCTGACTCTGGCAAGTGCATGAGGTGATGACAAGGCTTTCAAATTTGGCAACCAGACAGCATTATAAAATCAAAAGACAACAGAGAAAATGGCCAGGAACAAATTGAGTATAAATTTAGATGGTACTTGGTGGACTCCTGCTCCCATCATCCCCTTGCCACTGGCCTCTGGCTAGCTGGGACTGGTGGGAGTTCCTTCAGCACCAACTCCTGGAGGGCACTTGGTTGCAGAAGTGTGAGCAATTGGCTAGCTCTGGAACCAAAGAAAGGAGTCAACTTCCACACAGCAGTGACCGCACCCTTTCCCTACAGCTCAGTACCTTCTGAAGATCGAAGTCTGGTTGCATGGCAATGTCTGCCCGAACGCAGAATGAGCAAAGCAGGAGCATCAAAAGGCTGTGCATGGTGGACCTCATCCTGCGGGTGCCTCCTCTTGCTCCTTGCGTGCTGTCAAGAGAAAAGCAGCTGGGCAGAGGAAGATGCCGTCTCCTTCGAAGGCGCCCAACTTTATACCTCTCCCCTTGGGTGTCACAGCAGCCAGGGCGCTCTGCAGCGTCTCCTCCCACGTCTTATGCAACACTTTGGCCAAGTGTGGATCTGCTATCTTGGATAGGTGGTATTGGGTAACACCCTATTAAGTGATAATTGCTGGGCTGCAACTGGATAGCAACCAGGGGCAAAACCAGGCTTTATTTCACCCGAGTCAAAGACCCAGTTTGGCACACTCCCCATCTGTACTTGTGTACAGACGGGGCAGGGAGAGAGAGACTGGGAGCCTCAATGGCACCCTACTGGAGGCTTCAACTGGGCAAAAACCCTTGCTAGCTCCCCCGTAGCTACAGCTCTGAGTAAGCCCCTTCGCCTGACCCAACAACAACAAGAAAAGAGAACAGGCAGGTTGGATGAAGGGGCGCTTCAAAATGACTCCCCATGATCCAAAAGATTGTTTGCAGTATACAAATATTCTGCCCTTGAGGGTATTCCCAACCAAGACCCCTTTTCCTGACTCTGCATGAGAGAATGTGCACTTTTGGTCCATTTGTTTGCACGGGCAGAAATGGGGAGCAATCCCCCCCCCCCAAGACAAAGGAAGGAATGGATAAGGAGTTGCTTCATACTGAATCAGACCATTAAGGTCCCTTTGAATCAGTGCTGTCTGCAACGACTGGCAGTAGCTCTCCATGGTTTCAGGCAAGGGAGATAGATGCCTAGCCTCACCTGGGACCTTCTGCCTGCAAAGCAGGTGCTCTGACCACTGAGCTGTGACCCCCAAACTAAGATCCCCTTGAAGAGGAAAAGCACTAGCATCCCTCACATTGCTGACTCTGCTGCCCCAAAGCCTGTGAGACTCCCCTTGTGATATTTCCTAATCTACTAGCGCTCAGGAAGAGCAAATCTGTCCCTGTTGGTTTCTCTCTTTTTCTCATTTTCCCATTCTTAAATTTATTATTTCCATACCAGCTGAACATTTTTTTCAAGTCCTTATGAAAATTCACCAGCATTTCAGTGCAATTTTTTTCTGAAATGCACATTTTGTATGCACTTTTGTCTAATAAACGCAATCCGTTTGTTAGACAAGCATTCACATAATGAGTCAACATTCTCAATTGATTCCTATGGGGAAATTTCTAAGCATTCCTGACTGTGGAACTTTGACCTCAAAAAGGGGTGGGGGGTGGGACAGAAAAACCCTCTGGAACCTTGTCCAAATTCTACCGCTCCCACCCAACACTGTTTCTGATGAAACGGCTTATGAGGACCAGTAAAACAGTTTAAAAAAGAAGGCTTGTTTAAGGCTGCTTATCTGTTTATAGTACTTTATGCAGGCCTGGCTGCTTGGATATCTGAACTTGTGGTGTGTATAGCAATGTTTCAGTACTAATTCCTTGTGTTTAGATAAGTGAACTTTCATAGAACGAATTTTCGGATCACAAAACCTGCATGCATTCACATTCTTGCAAAGCATTTTTTTTTCTAATACAACACATTTTTGTATATTGTTTTCAGAAACATATGCATTCCATGCACACTTTGCACTAGCATGTGCATTTTTGGACATATTCCTTGACTTACGTTACCTGCGAAATTTAGAGAATTTCGAAGGGCAGCTGTGTTTCAGTTGGCACATTGCTCCAGAAAGTAAAAATTTGGAAGGTTTACCTTGAAAATGTGAACTGAATCAAAACTCTCCCCTGTTGCTAGCTGGAGCCCCTGGCTGTCTATTCGGTTGGGCCAGACCAGATTGGCAGGTGACCTGGGCAATTCACATTTGTGTTTTCGTGGCCAAAAGGCTTCATTGCATCCATGCACAAGTTAGGAACCTAGGAAGCAGCTTTATACAGAGTTAGACCATTGGCCTATCTCCTTCTGTACTGTCTACACTGATTGGCAGCAACTCTCAATGGGTTTTGGCAAGGGACACTCTCAGCCCTACCTAGAAATGTTAAAAATTCCAATTTTTAACACACACAAAGATACACACAGAGCAGGAGAAAACAAGCTTGCTCCATATTCCATGTGACAGCCCCTAAAATATTTGAAGATGGCTATCCTGTCTCCTCTCAGTCTCCTCTTTTCCAGGCTCAACATACTCAACTCCCTCAATCATTCCTCATAAGGCTTGGTTTCCAGACCCTTGATCATCTTGGTCACCCTCCTCTGCACATGCTCTAGCTTGTCAATATCTTTCTCAAATTGTGGTTCCCTGAATTAGACACAGTACCCCAAGTGTGGTGTGACCAAGGCAGAATAGAGTGGTACTATGACTTCCCTTGATCGGGACACTGTATACTTCTGTTGACACAGCCTAGAATAGCATTAACCTTATTTGCTGCTGCATCACACTGTTGACTCATGTTAAGCTTGTGGTTCACTAAACTTGTGGTGAACAAACTAAAGATCGATCCAAACTAGGTGGTGATAGTCTTTGGTTGATAATAATAGTGATCTAGGTGGAACCTATTTTAGACAGGAACCTATTTTAGACAGGAATGCACTCCCCGGCCCTAGAGCAACAGACTCACAAAGGGGTCTAGCTTTATCCAGGGATATGCTGGTGACCTTAATGCCCACAAGTGCCTTCCTCCATATTTACTGCCCTATACTGGGGGTGGGAATCAGACCCAGCCTTAGCTGTTTAGTCCAGGGGAAACCAATGTGGTGTCTTCTAGATGTGTCATTTGGTTGACAGATGGAGCTGGCTTGAAACCTGTGCCAAGAGCCATTGCTTTCTTGCCAGTGGGCAGACACTCCCAGCCAGCCGCAATCAAGAGAGAGAGGAAGTGGCCTGCAAACTAATCCTGCCTTTATCTAAATCCTCCTGAAGCTTTCCTAAATCCCCTTGTGCAAAGGCCTTCCAGCTGAGCCAAGCTGCCTTAAGAGAAAATGTACACAATACGCCCCCTTCAAATTACTGGCTTCTTAAAACAAACAGCAAAACCTGAAGGACCTCAACTGCCTCCCAGTTGGTGTGTGCCCAGAGCAAGAAAAGTGGTAGAGGTTGATTCATAGATTCATAGAATTGTAAAGGGACCCTGAGGACCACCTAGTCCATGGGTAGGCAAACTAAGGCCCGGAGGCCAGATGCGGCCCAATCACCTTCTAAATCTGGCCTGCTGATAGTCCGGGAATCAGTGTGTTTTTGCATAAGTAGAATGTGTCCTTTTATTTAAAATGCATCTCTGGGTTATGTGTGGGGCATAGGAATTCGTTCATTTTAATAATAATTTAATAATAATAATTTATTCTTTATACCCTGCCCACCCCATTAGGGGAAATAGGAAGCACCGAAAAAATATTTTTTAGATGTCCTTTTTATGTTGAGATTCATAGAGACACCATTTATCCTTTGCTGAAGAGGCCCGCCAATCGTTCAGACAAGTCTAAACTTAATTCTCTCCTCTTAGGCAAAGATAACAAGACGACCTGGCTGGTAGCCAGATTCTGCGCCCAGATTTGTAGGCAGAGATCATCCTCTAGAATAAAATAGCTCACTAGGGAAATGCTGAAGTCGCCTCAGGGTCAATTTTTATGGTAGCCGAAATCTCAGTTGTACGTGTATATGTACAGTGGTGCCTCACAAGACGAAAAACTCGCTAGACGAAAGGGTTTTTCGTTTTTTGAGCTGCTTCGCAAGACGATTTTCCCTATGGGCTTGCTTCGCAAGACGGAAACGTCTTGCAAGTTTGTTTCCTTTTTCTTAACACCGTTAATACAGTTGCGACTTGACTTCGAGGAGCAACTCATAGAACGTGGTGTGGTAGCCTTTTTTGAGGTTTTTAAAGACTTTGGTGATTTTTGAAGCTTTTTCAAAACTTTCCCGACACCGTGCTTTGCAAGACAAAAAAAATCGCAAGAAGACAAAACTCGCGGAACAAATTAATTTCGTCTTGCGAGGCACCACTGTATATATATTAATTTTAACTCATGAGCTATTGCTGCAATCTGCTCTGATTGCATATTTTATCTTTATGAACGCTGTTTTATCGTGTTATGTTATGTGAGCTGGTCTTTGACTGTAATAAATTATCTATCTAACTATCCCACCAATCTGGCTGGGTTTCCCCAGCTACTCTGGGTGGCTTCTAACAGAATATAAAAATACAAAAAAATAATAAATAATAATAATCCAGCCCCCCACAAGGTCTGAGGGACAGTGGACCAGCCCCCTGCTGAAAAAGTTTGCTGACCCCTGAATTAGTCCAACCCCCTGCAATGCAGGAATATGCAGCTGTCCCATTCAGGGATCGAACCTGCAACCTTAGGGTTGTCACCGCTATGCTTTAATCAACTGAAAGGCATGGGAACCTTGCTCAGGAAAGGAACGGAACATCCTATTTGGAAGGGGGGCGGGGAAACAACAATATTGAAATAATGGGAGACCGTGGGTGGCATTTACACATTTAGACCCACTGAAATGATTGAATATAGCCAGGAAAAAGTTCGTACTAGGAAAAGTTGGCCACGGCAGTTCATGCACTGGAAAATTCAAGACTGCATTACTGCAATGCACTTGAACCAGGAGCAGCAGTTAGTGAACAGTGCTGCAGCACAATTGCTAATAGGAGTGAGGCCTTCTCAGCATAGAACACCAGTGCTCAGGAATCTGCACTGGTTGTCAATCTGCTACTAGGCTAGGTTCAAGGTGTTACTGTTAGAATATAAAGCCCTTAACAACGTGGGGCCAGTTTGCCTGTGAGTTGGAAGGAAGGTCTCATTTCCGGAGCTGCTGATCTCTTCTTTCTGCAGCTCTGCTTTGCACCCATTCTCAGCTTCATTCCATCTCCTGTTTCTCAGGCCCTTTCAGGCCCCTGCTTTCATCTTCAACCCTATCCCCAAGCCTCCTACACCCTCCTTTTTGCAACTTACTTTGAAGAAGAAGAAGAGTTTGGATTTGATATCCCGCTTTATCACTACCCTAAGGAGTCTCAAAGCGGCTAACATTCTCCTTTCCCTTCCTCCCCCACAACAAACACTCTGTGAGGTGAGTGGGGCTGAGAGACTTCAGAGAAGTGTGACTAGCCCAAGGTTACCCAGCAGCTGCATGTGGAGGAGCGGAGACGCGAACCCGGTTCACCAGATTACGAGACTACCGCTCTTAACCACTACACCATACTGGCTTTGCATCCCCATTCTTACTCTTACTCCCTTTTTTCCTCCACCCTCCTTGTCAATTTTCTCAACTCTCCCCTACACGCACTTTTTCCACACTTCCTTTTCTCTCCTGATTCGGCCACCCCCATTCAACACCCCCCATACTGATAATAGAACCAAAGAATTGTAGTGTTGGAACGACCGCAAGAGTCATCTGGTACAATGCCCTGCAATGCAGGAATCACAAATAAAGCATCCATGACTGATGGCCACCCAACCCCAACCTCTGCTTAAAAACCTCCAAGGAAGGAGAGTCCATAACCTCCCAACTGAGACAGTTCCACTGTCAAACAACTCTTTAGCTGAGATTCCTGCATTGCTGGGGGTTGAACTAGATGACCCTAGGTGTCCCTTCCAACTTTTGTTGTTGTTTAGTCGTTTAGTCGTGTTCGACTCTTTGTGACCCAATGGACCAGAGCACGCCAGGCATTTCTGTCTTCCACTGCCTCCCGCAGTTTGGTCAAACTTCCAACTCTACAATTCTATTATTCTAGCATCTGTGCCAGACAGTCACCAATACCCTCTAGCTATGCATGCAGAAGAGCTTGACACTCACGCTGCTAAAAGGACCAGAGACCTGGGGGAGTGCCAAGCTCTTTTTGTTTGAGACAACCCTAGAATGCTGCTGCCAGCCAGTGTAGGCAGCAGTGGGCTACATGGATAAACAGCTTGAAGGATTAAGACAGCCTTCCGAATGCATTTGATAGACACTTCAAGCGCCTTTGAGTAATAATAATAATAATAATAATAATAATAATAATATAAAATAATAAAATAATACAATTTAAAAATCGGGGGGGGGGGGTAATCAATAAAGGCAACTCTGGGAAGAAATGCAGCATTTCCTGATGGCAGGAACTGATACTTTTTGTAGGAAGAAATATTACCATATTATGACATTATAATAGTAGTAACAAATAATAATTAATGTACCTGTGGGCTGAGGATTAAGGGAGTGTGTTCCTGGAGATTCCCCCAATGACAAAACCAAAACATCAACACTACCATTTTGTGTGACATTTTTTATTTTTAATCAAGGATCAGCTTTTACAGGGGTGGGTTAGAGGTGAAAGATGCTCATGGCTGAACAGGGAAGAGGTGCTACGTCAGCGCTGGAGAAGTCAAGGATTGGCAGACAGGTCAGAAAATGGGGCTTCCTTGCTCGAAGCAAAACCTGGATTTTCAACCTAGGAGCTTGAAAAGGAAAGGGTGTGTGTGAGTGTGTGCCACATATTTCTGCATTCTGGATATAATCCCAACCACCAACCAACATATTCAGAAGTCTCAATTCCCCTTGGTGATGTCCTAGCAAGCTCAGCCCTCTGCTGGGTGCAAACTACACACAACTGTATTTGTTGACACACCATGACCGCAGAACTCCCTGCCACCAGATGTGGCTCTATTAGCTTTAAAAGACAGATTCAGAGGTCTATCAAGAGAGCATCCATGTACAGAAACAGTCTCCTTCTGAGCAGCCCCTGCTGAGGATGAGCAGCTGAGCGCAACTATCACATCAATGCCCAGCTCATGAGAAAACAGGAGACTGGGCCCTTGGCCTGAATCAGCAGCAGGGCAGTCATTGCGTCCTGAAGAATTGCCATGGCTGATCATCAGGCCAACCTTCTGTGGGCCTTCCCGAAGCCAACCTGCAGCCCCACAGATGCTCCCAAACAATGAAGGCCTCTCTTGCTCCTTTGAAATCTCTTCCATGCCTCTCTCTCTCTCTCTCTCTCTCTCTCTCTCTCTCTCTCTCTCTCCCTCCCTCCCTCTCTTTCTTTGTCATCTAAGCAAGCACAGAGTTAAACTATGGAGGCAATGATGGCCACCAATGTTAAGAGATTTAGAAGAGGATTGGACAAACTCATGGAGGAGAGAACTATCGCTGACTACCAGACATGGCTATAATCCGCCTCTGCGGTCAGAGGCAGCGATGCTTCTGAATACCAGTGGCTGGAAACCCAGAAGGGGAGAGGGCTCTTGTGCTCAAATGCTACTTGCAGGTTTCCTACAATATGCATCTGACCGGCCACTGTGAGAACAGCATGCTGGACTAGATGGGCCGTTGGTCTGATCCATCAGGCTCTTCTTATGTTCTTAAGCAAGCAGCCCTCGGCACTTGTTGCTCAAGACAGTGGCCTGGCTCACACATATTATGTCTGACAAACCATGCTTTGCAGAGCCCTGTGCACTCCTCCCCCAGCAATTGACACACATGCGCTGTCAGGGTTTATGAGGAAAGGCCTCGGGACAGACACGTATGAGCCCCAACCTTTTGATTTCTAGAAATGTAACACCGCCCACCGCTTGCCTCTCCCACGAGCCACAGAGTAAAAGGCAACTCACCTACACATCGTCCGTCATGCAAAGATCTGTCCGGAGAGAAGGCAAGGAGAGGGATCAGGGGGTGATCTAAAGGCATTTGAAGGTGGCAGGGGTGTGTTTGCTGCATGCTGGTGAGCAAAGGGTTGCTTTGCTGCCCAGGGCACAGTCCTGTGTGGCCACCAAATCACAGCTCTGGAACAAGGGCACCCAGAGGTCTTCTAGTCCAACCTTGGCCACACACGTACCACTAGGCAAGCCCATCACACTCTTGCATTCCCTACTCACTAACCCCCACCCCACAATGCAATTCAGAGTGTCCAGCTGCAAGAGACCAAACGTGGCTTATTAACCATTAATCTATGTCTAGATGCAAACTCCCCTCTGTTGCTCACACTGGGAATATGGGATGCATGACACATAAGGCCAGATATCCTTAATTTTTAATTTCAGCAGGAAACTTGTTTATGCCTGTTTCTCCTCTCTACTCAGTTTTTCTCCTCCTCTTTCTTCATATACCCCCTGCTAAAAATCTAGAAACAGGACCAGCAGGCAGATCAATTGTCAGTGTGCTGTGGATCCTGACCATACATCAGCTGAAAAGAAAGGATATAATATGCTTTTTATGATATACATGGGCTATAGCATGACAATGGTGATGGGTTTTAACTGTGAGCTGCTTTGGGAACCAGTCCTGGTGAGGATGTAGGTGTGTCCCCACATGGATCTGTGGAACTCAATTCCCCGTGAAACCAGGCAAGCTCCACCTGACTGGTATTTTCAGATGTTCTTATCTGATTCATCTCCTCTTTGTCATTTTCAAGAGTCCAATTTAAATTGGGGCTTTCCAAAAAAATTGGTTGTGCACTTTGATTTGTTGCAGCATAGGTTGGCATGGAGCCCCATCATTCGTTGATTTTGTGCCAGCTCTAAGACTGCTGCACATTTCTGATGTTTCTAAAAAGCTGTGTTCAAATGGCATTTCGTATTTTGGGGGAGATTTTTCTGAGTTCCATATTTGTACACGTCATGGAGATCTTATTCTTAAAAAGGCATGTGATCAATGTATTAAATCAATGGGAAGGGAAAGAAAACAAAGCAAACTGCTGAGATTCTATGTTTTGGCAGCCAGAGCTTAAGAGTGAAGGAATATTTTGGGTTTCAGAATTCGAAATACAGACAGACCAGGCAGGAACTAGACCTGTCAGGGGACTGCCATCGGAACAGGGAAGGGAAGCAGAGGGGCAGCTGGGTTACAGGGAACCTCCGAAAATCTTGTGAAGCAGTTCCTCTTCCTGTGGTGGGGAAAGCCCCACCTCCAGTGGGGAAGAGGGGAAGGGACCAGAGGATGCTGCTGGGAGCCTCAGCACCACTCCTTGCCAAGCTGGCCAGGAGGCAAGCACGCCTCTTCCATCTTCCACCCTGCGCAGTGGTGTAAAACGCAAAGAAGGAAGGAAAAGGCTGGGGGTGACTAAGCTATTATGTTGGGGGAGGACCTGGAAACGACCACTCCCAGATTCTGCTAGCAATTGAGGCAGACATGAATTTGTGGTTCTGCACTGTAAATAGTTTTGCACCAAAATAAAACCTGTAAAAGACAGGTTGGAGTCCTGACCGGTTACTCATGAGCAATCACCATTGCCATCTGACAGGACCCCTTTAAACCAAGGATGGGGAACCACACTGCCCTCAAGAAAACATCTTTGGGGCCGTGTGCCATTGGTGAGGCAAAACTAAGTGCTGCAATGGACTAGACTTTACCTACGTCCTAGCCTAGTGGCTGCTCAAGTGGGCAGTGCAAACTTCTGGTGAGTGATTACCTAAGGTGGGGTGCTAAGATTCTCGGGGGCACCAGGGGGTGCTGGAGGTGTAAATGACCTTCAGGCTTTGAAACAGTGCTATCGCTGGATCAAACATCATTTCAATTGCATTAATTAAACTAAATAGTCTTAAGTGGATTTTGAATCAATGCACAATCAATGGCTACTGCTCTAAATGTCATGGCCCTACTATCTTGCTTAGTGTACCTCCTCCACGAGAGGTGGCAACATGAGAACGGGGCCTTTTCTGCAGTGGCTCCCCATTTGTGGAATATTCTCCCCAGGGAGGCTCAACTGGAGCCTTCATTATACACCTTTAGGTGCCAAGTGAAAAAGTTCCCTTTCAACAAGGCCTTGGGCTGATTAACGCTCTATTTACGTTTAAATGTGTTTTGGGGGGGGGGGTTGTTGTTCCATTGTTAGCGTTTTAATTATTTACTTGTGCTTTTACTTTGTATTTTTATCTTGTGAACCACCCAGAGGTCTTGTGCTGAATGCCGGTATATAAATCTAATAGATAAATGAAAATGAAAAATAGTGTGTTGTACAAAGCACTATTCCAAATAATGCCTTTTCTTAGGATAGGATGGGGGCACTGGGATGGGTTTTTATGGTACCAAGGGGAAGGGGCCTGAAAACTGTTTATGAATTGCTGCCCTCTGTCCAAGCAAGCAGGAGGCAGGTGAACCCATGATAAACCCCACATGGCAATCCCTAGAGGAAGAAACCTGAGGCCTGTCCGGCTCCCGCTCCCAGTTCTCCCACTTACCAGTGCTGGGCAAGAAGAGGATGTCCTCATTACCAAGTCCCTCTGCCAAGGCCAGCTGGGTGAACTTCTCCCGCAGTTCGGGACTCAGCTCCTTGCTTCTACCTGCCACCAGAAACACAAAGCACTGTTGAGCAAGGAGAGTTGGTAGAGCACGAGACTCTTCATCTCAGGGTGTGGGTTCGAGTCCCATGTTGGGCAAAAGGATTCCTGCCCTGCAGGGGTTGCACTAGATGATCCTCACGGTCCCTTCCAACTCTCCAGCTCTCCTGCCACCCAATCTATCTGGTGCAATAAAACCCAGGCTCCCCAGTCCTCTGTCCCCAAGGGGAACAGCACAAGCCAGAAGGGCGGGGGTGGTGGAGCAGAAGGGAGGAAGGCTGCCCCCTGGTGGCAGAACAGTGGGAGGAACAGACGTACCATACAGTGTTACCATTGTCAACTTCTTCATGTTTTGCTCCTTGGCATACAGCAAGGCGTACTCATCGTAGTTGGTCTCCACCACACGGACGTCATGGCGGTTTCCAGAGCCTGGCATCGAAGGAGGCAAGAGAAGAATTGAAATGGAGCCAGCAAGGAGACACAGTCACACACCCACACCCCATCACTGCCAGACACTGGCTTTGCACACCACGCAAATGATTCCTGGATTACAGGGGATTGGACAAGATGAACCTTGGGGTCCCTTCCAACTCTACAATTCTATGATATAAATGGTGCTAGCCACTGGCAGGTTGGTTTGGTTTGACACCCACCCAACCCCCAGCTGCTAGAACCAGTTTCCCTCTCCGTCTGGCAAGGGATGGCTCTTCCTTGCCCTGCTTGGAAACAACCAGGAGGAATTAAGTCAGAAAGGTGCCAATCTCTTTCCCAACCCATCCCAGACTGAGGGTTGCCTGGCTGCTGCCCAGCCAGACAGGAGATGACGTGGCTCTCACTTACGTGGGCTGGTGTATAGGAATCGGCCAGGCTGCTCAGTCCGGACAAAAAGGCTTTTCCTCGTCTCACACTCGTTGAGCCTAGAGCAGAGAGAGAGCAGGACTGTGATGAAAGAAGGAGAAGCACAGGCAGCCAACTCAGGAAGCCTCCTGGCTTACGGGAACAACCTTCAGGGTTTTGAGTTTGAGGAATCTCAGCTAAAGCATCCCTGACAGATGGCCATCCAACCTCTGCTTAAAAACCTCCAAGGAAGGAGAGTCCATCTCCTCCCAAGGGAGACCGTTCCACTGTCAAACAGCTCTTACTATCAGAAAATTCTTCCAAATGTTCAGCTCAAATCCTCTGGAGGGCACCAGGTTGGCAGAGTCTCGCTTATGCAATGCTCTTGGGTCACATTTATAAACAAGTACATACTGTAAATCTAGGGATGCAGGTGGCACTGTGGGTTAAACCACAGAGCCTAGGGCTTGCCGATCAGAAGGACGGTGGTTCGAATCCCCACGACAGGGTGAGCTCCTGTTGCTCCTGCCAACCTAGCAATTTGAAAGCATGTCAAAGTGCAAGTAGGTAAATAGGTACCGCTCCGGCAGGGAGGTAAAAAACATTTCCATGCACTGCTCTGGTTCGCCAGAAGCGGCTTAGTCATGCTGGCCACGTGACCAGCTCCCTCAGCCAGTACGCCAGCTCCCTCGGCCAGTAAAGTGAGATGAGCACCGCAACCCCAGAGTTGTCCGTAACTGGACCTAACTGTCAGGGGTCCCTTTACCTTTACTGTAAATTTACAGCTGGGTTCCTATAGATGAAGGATTCGAACACAGACCCACAGAGCTGCATACAGCCCTGGTGAAAGGCAACGCATGAATATCCTCATTTTACAGGTGGGGAACACAGAGGCTGAGAGATGAGAGGCCAGTGCAAGGCCAGCTGTGGCAGAGGATTTATTTTATTTTCCTGCTATTGTTGAAATATTGGGAGTGAGAACTCTCCACGGATCAACTGCAAATCAGCCCCCTGGGAGATGCCAGCTTGCTTCTGTCCACATCTGCCCAACATCTGTCTATTGCAGAATCTCTATGGGCTGTCTAAAACAATAATAGCAGCTTCAAGCGGTGCATCATTAACCTGTGGAACTCCCAGTCACAAGGTTTGTGGCCATGGGGTTGGATGGTTTTTCTTTTTAAAGGGTTCTATGGATGCAAGAAGAAGGGTCCATTGCTGCCAACAGTGATCAGTGTTGAAAGCACTATGGAACCTCCATGTCCAAAAGCAAAACTGACCTTAGAGGTCAGTTGCTGGGAGCATGCAACAGGCAAGGATCATTGCCTCATGCCCTGATTGGGGACTTCCCCAGGTCATCTGTCTGTCCATATTTGGAAGCAGGAAACTGGGCTGGGTGGATCTTTTGCCTGATCCAGCCTGGCTCTTCTCATCTTGCCCAGCATCCTGACTCCAGGATCAGTTCAGCATGGAGCGCTTCCAAGCAAGGCAGCCGCAGTCTCCCATCATATCTGGGCATCAGTGTTCCCGTGCTCCAGTGTGGTGTAGTGGTTAAGAGCGGTGGACTTGTAATCTGGTGAACCAGGTTCGCTTCCCCACTCCTCCACATGCAGCTGCTGGGTGACCTTGGGCCAGTCACACTTCTCTGAAGTCTGTCAGCCCCACTCACCTCACAGAGTGTTTGTTGGGGGGGGGGGAGGGAAAGGAGAATGTTAGCCACTTTGAGACTCCTTTGGGTAGTGATAAAGCGGGATATCAAATCCAAACCCTTCTTCTTCTGAACATGGAGGTTCTGCTCCTAGCCTTCTGTGCTGACAAAAGACCCACCCCTCCATTAATCTTGCTCATCCCTGATTTTTGATGCCATTGTGACCAGAGGCCTGTGCAACATCCCACAATATTAATTCCATCTGTCGGGTGGGGGGGCACGCCAGGCCAAGGCTTGGCAGCCCACCTGTGCCTCCTTACTTGGGGTAAGTGGAGGTGACATCCAGGTCCCCGTCCTCCGTGGTCATGACCACCGTGGTACACATCTTCATCACCTGCTTCTTGTCCGTGAACCAGCGGGCGTTGGAGCCCAGGGCGATGCTGTACCATTTCCCTGTGAACTACAAACACAGGGACCGCTTTAGCACAAACGTTTTGCTCTGGAATCTGCTGCCTGGCCAAATGGGTGGGGTGGGTTGGGACGCAATGCCTCGTGGGCTGATGGGAGACCCCAGTTCCCTGATTTATAAACCTTTCCTTATTGCTTGCCAGCCCACTGCGCTGCCCTTGGCTCTTCCTCCCTCACACTTGTGCTAAAAACCGTGCAAGCTTCAGAGTAACATAGGGGTCTTCTTTGGCCTGGGCATTAAAGATGCAGGGAGAGGAGAGGCATACTGACACCTCTCTTTGGAGTAGCTTTGCCTAAAGAAGAAGCCTCTTCAGATTTCCCTTCCAACCACCGTAAATTAAGAAACTTTGGTGGAAAACTCTCTCTTGGAGTTGGGAGCACATAAGCCACACAATTAACAAGGCTAAGTCAGAATTAGCCCTCTTCGTCTCTTTGTTGTGCCCCTTGCTGAACACATTTCAGGGGGGGGGAGTGGGGAGGCACAAACAAACAGATTATTTCCAGAATTTCAAAACACCTTCCCTATTTATTCCCAGCTTCTGAGATATGAAAAGCTCTAGCTCCCTGTGTAGAGCAGCTGTTTCACTGGCAGCATCTCCAGGTGGGGCTGGGAGAGGCCCCCACTTGAAATCCTGGCTGCTGCCAGCCAGTGTTGACAATACTGGGTTTGCTAGATCAAGGGTCTGACTTGGTCTAAGGCAGCTTCCAAAATTCCTGTACATGCAGATCGTTGGCACAGGCATTGTGTAAAGAGGTAGCGAGTGAGTTTCCTTCTCATTCCTTTTGCACAGGCAATAGCCAGACAATGAGAACATTCTCACGTCGGTCATCCTCTCTTCTTGTCCTCCACATGACTTGGCTTGGAGTTGAAGCATACGTTTTTCAATGCCTGGAACATGCCAGCGGAGATATTGAATGACAGGCAGACCTCTGAGCCAAGTCTCTCTCCCAAGGAGGTCCCTTTCCAAGATCTTAGATCTGAGCTGTTCAGGGTCAACTGAAAGACAGCCACTGTGACATAATGGCTAGAGCACCAGACTAGGACCTGGGAGACCAGGATTCAGTTCCCACCCTCAGTCGTGAAGCTCCCTGAGAGTGTGGCCTTGCGCCAGCCACTGCCTCTCTCAGACTAGCCTCCCTCACAGGGTTGTTGTTTGGATTAAATGAGGAGGTGTGTGGGTCATGCACGCCACCTTGACCTCCTGGAGGGGAAGCAGGATGGAAATGCAATAAATGAAATGAAATAAGTCATTTCATTTCAGATTCTGCAAGGGTCCCGGGCAGACGATCCAGGGACGGGGCTTGCTAGGTTTAAGCCAAGCTCCATGCAGACAACTGAACTCAGCTCTTTGGTCCCTGAGCTGGGGGCAGGGGGGGGGAGGCGCGGTTACCTGATCCTGCTGGAAGTCAGGCTGCACAGCCACTTCAGCCTGTACCTGGGACAGGCAGCCCAGGGTCAGGGCAAGGACGCTGAAGAATTGTGTCCGCATTGTGCCTAATGCTCTCCTGGGTCTGCTGCTGGCCTCTCTCTGCACAGCCTGTCCAGAAACCCAGGCCAGCCGGCTATTTATTGGCCAGTTGAGCAATGCATCAGGGTGGGATCACGCTGACCTCTCTTCCCCCCACCCCCACTGATATAGTCTGTTACACAAAGCAGAAAGAGAGAGAACAGGGAAAGAACATGAGAGGGCGGAACAGCTGCTGCAATTTCCCACCCGCTATTCCCCCTCTGAAATGCTGACTCCCTACTGCGGCCTGGAGCAGGGAAGGGTTTTGAAGTATTGGGGCCTGGCGCACTCTGCTGGCACTCCGCTTCTGCATCACCGCAGGAAATTTGGTGAATGATAGAGATAAAGGAGAGCAGGCTATAGTTTCTAGCAAAGCAACAATGACCAGGTCGTCTGCAATAGGCGTCAGAAGAGGTGAAAAGCATCTATTTTTTCCATGTCAACAACAACAGATCACTTGACAGCATGGGAGCAACAAGTTCAGCCAGGGACAGCGTAGGAGAACAGAAAGCAAGTCCTATTCGGAGTTGTCCTGTGCCATTACCAAGGGCAGAGCCATCAGTAAAAGAGAATAAATCAGTGTTGTGAAAAGGCTGAGAAGCAACTTGGATCCATTTGGATGTAGGCATGAGCAGAGTTGCCAAGAAACTCACACTCCTAAGTTGATATGTGTTGCACAGGGAAAATGTTGGGTTTGCAAGCACGGAGGAATCTAAACAGCATGCAGAGCTTCAAGGATTAAGGATTGTTAATAATGATGTCAGCCACTTTCTCCACTAACAGAGCAACTGCAGCTACGACATGCAAACAATGGGAAATTGAGCAACCCAAAAGACTGAGTTAAAAAACCTGAAGCAACACCTGATTCTTAGGGCCTTGCTGGAGGCAAGAGCTTGTTTGAGCAAGGCAAAGGCTGCATGCGTACGCCTTCAAGAAAACTGCTACAAGGCGAGAGCAGCTGGAGAAAAAGGGGAAAGACTTTAGTCTCTAGTCCCTGTTCACCAGCTTCCACAAGAGCATAATGTAAAAGCAACAGATAACAGCAAGTTCATACATAAACCTTTAAACAATTGCTTTACTGTGAGTCTAGAGTTGATCAAGCTCAATTCTGAGTGTGCCATAGGGCTGACCTCAGTGTTGCAAAAAGGGCAAGTTCCACCCTGAGATGCTCCTGCAACAACTTGTTCTTCCAGTTTCAAGATCCATTGCCAGTTGCAAGACCTCCTGGTTGGCGAGGCTCTCCACCTTCTACCCTGGCAAACTGAACTAAAACCAAGTGTGCACATTGAACTTTGGCATCTTTTCAGCCAGCACACCCAATCTGTTCCTTGGGACAAAGGCGGGGGGCAAGGGAAACTGTGATGGGAAACAACTTCTGTCAGCAGACCTTGCAGCTTGGGTGAATTAGATTGAAGGAATCGCTTATAGTTTTTGTAATTCAGAGGCTTTATTCATGCAGGAATTACTTACAGGATGAGTGGGGGTGAGAGAAAGAAAGCATAATATATATTGTCTAGAGAATAGCAAAACAAAATGGCTTAGTTTTTAGGGGCAGAGTTAACTTAGACCAGGCATCCCCAAACTTGGCCCTCCAGATGTTTTGGGACTACAATTTCCATCATCCCTGACCACTGGTCCTTTTAGCTAGGGATGATGGGAGTTGTAGTCCCAAAACAGCTGGAGGGCCAAGTTTGGGGGTGCCTGACTTAGACAAACAGCTGGGTAGATTGTTGCACTACCAGTGCCCTCATGTGGTTTGAAGCAACATGTGCATTAGCTAGAAGTTCAGTGAGAATGAAATACATTTGCTCTTCTCCTACAGCTTCTTCTCTCTGTAATACCTTCCATGTCCTTGGTCGTACCCAGTTGTTCACAACAACCTTGGCCTCACTCCTCCTCTGGAGCAGGTCTCTGTTGCTGCTCTTTCCACTTCCACTCTTCCAGTGTCCATCTTCCTCTGAGCTGCTCCTTCTCATTGGCTGCTAGGAAAGCCTGTCTCTGCAGCTGAGCACCCTTTGCTTCCCTCTTTATGTTTAACTGAAAGACTTAATCCCATAGCACGTTGTCTTGAGTCGTTATTCCACATGATGGGGGGGGGGGGACCGCTCGGGATCTGGGGACTCCGCCTGTCCATGCAAATGCCTTTAACAAGGCTGGAATGAGATTTTAAACACACACACATACAGTCCCACGGCATCCACTGCTGTGAGCTACTCAGAGGACAGTGATGTGGAAACACAAATGTCATGAGGCCAGTGTTTTCCATTTGTCTACTGCTAAGCCGGCATTGTGTAACAGTCTGCCTCCAGGCGGGATATGATCCTTAATTGCCACCCCTTCAAGTACTCCTCGCCACACTTAAAACTCCCAGTTGTTCTGCTTAGCCCTGCCAAAGCAACATTTTACGTAAGAGCGGCTGTTTACAAAAGGGATTTTCATTTTGCCTCCTCAACCAATTCCAGTACCTGTTTTGCAGAGTGAATGAGGGCACATTCTTCCGCCCCAGCTTTAACCCACACACTATCAGGGTAGTTCAGTTGCTTAGAGGTGCTGATAACATCAAGCTTGCGTTTGGGACAGCTGCAGGGAGTTGGAAGAGACGATCCTCAGGATCGCTTCCAACTCTATGATTCTACAACACACACAACACACACGGCAACTGTGGGAAACTCAGTGCAAGCAGCAAGAAGCGGGAGGGAAAGGCATCAGTGCCTTTATTTGACCTGCAAATTCCTTCAGGCCTGGAACGCCGCAAGGGAGAAGTGCAGAGCCAAGAATTCTCTCCCTTCTATACAACTGCAAAGAATATACACAGAGACACACACCCCTATTTGCAAAGGGGGAGAGAGAGATGGATATTGCCCTTTTACTCATACATTGGTACCTCGGCTGTCAAACATAATCCGTTCCGGAATGCCGTTCGGCTTCCGAAATATTCGACAACTGAGGCGCAAAGGGCAGTCTGCAAAGTCAATGGAGAAAATTGTGAGGGGGGAAGCAGCAGAAGTTGTTTGGCTTCCAAGACGCTTGAAAACCAAGATACCAATGTATAAAGGAAGGGCTGGTGGTCTCCCTTGCCCCATTCACTGCCCATTGGTGCTGTGCTGAAAACGTCATTTTTATTATTATTTATTAGATTTATATACCACCCTTCATCACAAGCTCTACCCTGAAAACCAACCTTGATCAGTTAATGAGAATATTATTTGTTTGTTATTTTATTACTACCCACCCATCTCCCTAAGGTTCCAAAGGCAGAGTACAAGAATGTAAAATACAGTTTGAAAACTCGCAATAAAAAAATTCAATCTCACACATCCAAAAAGTGTCGATCTTTATTGCATATAGATAAAGGAGAGAAAAACTTTCAGTGAATTAACCAGAAGCCAAGGAGGCTGATCCTTGTCCATAATAAAAATATTCATCATCATTAGCCAGTTTCCCACACTACAATGGAAGGTTTCCTGGGGGTTTTATTGTATGATTTTATGCTCAGTTGTAAACTGTTCTGGGGTTGTTGTTTTTAGAAATAGAAGTACTGTGTACAGAGCCAGCCCATCCATGAGGCAAGGGGAGGCAGGCAACCTCCTCAGGTGGCAGGATCCATAAGGGAAGCAGATCCTGATGTCAGTCTTTATTCCCCGCCCACCTTGTTTCTGATATAGATCGTCACTCCCCAGTTCTTCCCTGGAGGGGAGAGGGGGCACTATTTTGTGGTTCGCTTCAGGGGCCAAAGTGTCTTGGACCAGCCCAGGCAGTATATATATCCTGTTACAGAAGTTGGGTGCAGCCCCCGCTCCCTGCCAAGCAGTAGCAAGATTCCAGGGGGTTCCAGGTGCTCACCCATGTTTCGTGCTTCTTTGGAGAATTGAAGATGCTGCTGAGATTGTCATAGTTTTAAGAAATATGGTTTATTCACATGTTTACACCTTCCGTCTCCGTGGAGGGAGTTCAGATCTTTGTTTCTTTTTTGTGTGAATAATTTTTATTCATTTTTCAATTAAAAAAAAATCATATCAGTAACAAATCAAACCACATCTTTCCACATTCAAAAACAAAAAACAATATAGCCAACTATATAATCCAAATGAATTAATTTCAACGGGTCTTCCCGTGTTCTGGATTTCAAAAGCCAAATAACCATCCTTTATCTTTCTGCTATCTTCTCTATTACAGTGGTGCCCCGCAAGACGAACGCCTCGCGAGACGAAAAACTCGCAAAACGAAAGGTTTTTTCGTTTTCGAGTTGCCTCGCAAGACGAATTTCCCTATGGGCTTGCTTCGCAAAACGAAGCTTGCCCCGGGAACTGCGGGTCTTCTCTTTTGAAGCAAGGGGCGGCGGGGAGAAGCGATCTTCTCCCCGCAGCCCCAGGTCCGGGGGCAGCGGGAAGCGCTTCCCGCTGCCCCCGACCTCTTTTGAAGCAAGGGGCTGCGGGGAGATCGCTTCTCCCCATCGCCCCTTGCTTCAAAAGAGGTCCGGGGACAGCGGGCGCTTCCCGCTGCCCCCGACCTCTTTTGAAGCAAGGGGCTGCGGGGAGATCGCTTCTCCCCATCGCCCCTTGCTTCAAAAGAGGTCCGGGGACAGCGGGCGCTTCCCGCTGCCCCCGGACCTCTTTTGAAGCAAGGGGCGGCGGGGAGAAGCGATCTTCTCCCCGCAGCCCCAGGTCCGGGGACAGCGGGAAGCGCTTCCCGCTGCCCCCGACCTCTTTTGAAGCAAGGGGCTGCCCGCCGCCCCTTGCTTCAAAAGAGGTCGGGGACAGTGGGAAGCGCAGCGCTTCTTCCCCGCTGTCCCCGGACCTCTTTTGAAGCAAGGGGCAGCAGCCCCTTGCTTCAAATGAGGTCCGGGGACAGCGGGGAAGAAGCGATCTTCTCCCCGCAGCCCCAGGTCTGGGGACAGCGGGAAGCGCTTCCCACTGTCCCCGACCTCTTTTGAAGCAAGGGGCGGCGGGGAGAAGCGATCTTCTCCCCGCAGCCCCAGGTCCGGGGACAGCGGGAAGCGCTTCGCGCTGCCCCCGGACCTCTTTTGAAGCAAGGGGCTGCAGGGAGAAGCGATCTCCCCGCAGCCCCTTGCTTCAAAAGAGGTCCGGGGGCAGCGCGAAGCGCAGCGCTTCTTCCCCGCTGCCCCCGGACCTCTTTTGAAGCAAGGGGCTGCGGGGAGATCGCTTCTCCCGGTGCTCCGAAGCGGGGCGGGGGGCGGGAACACCTTCCCCCCGCCCCGCTTCGGAACGCTGCTCCGAAGCGGGGCGGGGGGGGTGGGAACACCTTCCCCCACCGCCCGGCTTCGGAACGGTGCTCCGAAGCGGGGCGGGGGGGTGGGAACACCTTCCCCCACCGCCCCGCTTCGGAACGGTGCTCCGAAGCGGGGCGGGGGGCGGGAACACCTTCTGAAGGCTGGCGGGGGGGGGCAAAAGTCTTTGTCCCCCCTGCCTGCCTTCCCAGGGGCTTTTAAATCGCCCCGGATAGCGGAGAAGTCCTCCGCTGTCCCGGGGCGATTTTAAAATGCCGCCCGCCAGCATTTTAAGATTGCCCGGACAGCGGAGAAGTCCTCCGCTGTCCCGGGGTTTTTTTAAATGCTGGGGGTGGGAAGAAAAGCCCTTATCCCCCCCCCAGCCTTCAGAAGAGGTCCGGGGACAGACTGTCCCCGGACCGGGTCTGAAGGCGGTTTCCCTAGGAACGCATTAATTGATTTTCAATGCATTCCTATGGGAAACTGTGCATCGCAAGACGAAAAACCCGCAAGACGAAGAGACTTGCGGAACGAATTAATTTCGTCTTGCGAGGCACCACTGTACTTCACAATTTTCTAATCCTGATATTAACTATCTCCTCTATCAGTCAGTCACTGGTATAACTCACTATCTTGTTGTATTTGACCATTCCTTATTTCTGTAATCACGCAGGGGGCTTTTTCCACGTTCTTAGTTTTAATATTTTGAAGCACAGTCCTCTTTGATGGCCCCTCCTTTTTCTGATGATTGTTGTTCTAGTAGGCTCTGGGCTTCCATCCAAGGTTGGAATTAATTAGTGACTTCTCACTGTCTTTGATGTTTCAAATACAGTGGAACTTTGGGTTAAGAACTTAATTCGTTCTGAAGGTCCATTCTTAACAGAAACTGTTCTTAACCTGAGGTACCACTTTAGCTAATGGGGCCTCCCGCTGCCACTGCGCCACCACGCGATTTCTGTTCTCATTCTGAAGCAAAGTTCTTAACCTGAGGTACTATTTCTGGGTTAGCGGAGTCTGTAACCTGAAGTGTCTGTAACCCGAGGTACCACTGTATACTGTAGTGGTGTACTTGGCAATCAGTAAGTCACACAAAGATTGTTTCTGTTTCCTCATAAAAACCCACGCCAGCTCTCTGGGGCCCTTGGATGGCTGGCAGGCATACAGAGTTCACCACCACTCTTTTCTCAAACTGTAATATTCCATGGAAGCAAATGCATCCTCTGTAAAGTACACCCCTTTTGAAATTCTAATAAAAAAATATCTCCAATATCCCCCCCCCCCCCGATTGAAGGAGGCTTTTTCTGGTCATATCCTTTTTCTTACTGCATTAGAGCTTTTACTGTCGCCATCTTCCTCCTCAGCCTGAGCTATTCTGATCATATCTTATCTTGCTCTGCCAATTTTGATCAGGGTTCTACACCAAGGACTGCAATTGGGGTTCGCCAAATCATGAAATAGCAAATATAACCAATACAAAAGTATGGCAGCTGTTCACCTCATTCATCAAAACGACAAGAAATAAGTCTTTTTGAAGTCCGCAACTTGGCCTCCAATGACTGTGTAGTTTAGCAGATTTTTCTTTTAACTCTCTCCGTCCAGAATATGCCTGCCCCCCCCATCTTTTAATTTTTAGGAAACAGGGACTCCTGGCTGATGAGACTGACTTTGGAGGGTTGCCAAATTCATGCCTTGGACATCACCCAGAGTACCTGCCTTTGCATCTTGTTACAGAGCACAGATAACAGCCTGTCTGGGGGTAGCACAGGCCCCCCTTCCCGGGGGGGGGTCAGGGTTAATTACCCTCATTTAACCCTGATGGGAGCCAATGTAGATGTTTTAAGACCAGTATTATATGGTCCCGGCAGCTGCTCCCAGTCACCAGTCTGGCAGCCACATTCTGGATTAGTTGTCATTTCTGAGTCACCTTCAAAGGTAGCCCCATGTAGAGCGCATTGCAGTAGTCCAAGTGGGAGATTACTAGTACAAAGCTGATTCCTGCAATTGTTGATCGTGGCACATTCTCATAGAATGGTAGAGTTGGAAGGGGTCCTTGGGGTCATCTAGTCCGACCTTCTGCCACACAGGAATCTCAACTAGATCAGACATGACAGGTGGTCATCCAACCTCTGCTTAGAAACCTCCAAGGAAGGACATCCACAATCTCCTGAGGGCATCCATTCTACTCTTGAGCATTTCTTGCCTCCAGAAAGGTCCTGCTGATCTTTAGTCAGGATCTCCTTTCTTGTAACTTGGATCCGTTGTTTTGGGTCCTGTTCTTCTATGCCTGTGAAAGGCTACCTGGGATTTTGCCTCTTGCCCTGGATTTCCTCCATCTCCAATGGCAGTACATGACACCCCCCCCCCCAAAGAGAAGAGCAGCCACTTCCACAAAACCCTCCCTCCCTCCAAGCCCCAGTACTGTAGGAGGTGATGCTGCTTTCACAGCTCATGGAGGAGGTGGATCAACTGTGCCGAGTGTGGGGATAGGTGAGTGCTCTCTGCCACCTGCCTCAGGATCCAAGGAGGAAGCTGGCCAAACGACAACCAACAAGTTAACACCCAGTAAGACATCAGACTCCACCAGTTCACAGGGGCCTTTGACCAGCCGTGAGGAGCAATCTTCCAGCACATCCATGCGTTTCCATGTCCTATTTTTCAGCAGAACTGCTTTATCAGCCTCTACTTCTTTGAAAACATCTAGCATCTAGCATGGCCTTGGGGGCAAAATCTCAATACATAAAGCCTTTGACTTCTCCCTCCAGCTCCAAGTAACACTCCATAGCGTAAAAAAGGAAACTGCCTCTAGCACCCCTGCCCTGCCCCCAGCTTTTAAAGGATTCTTTTTCCTGGCAAACTCCCAAGGTCACTCATGGTAGTCATGATGGGTATCAATCAAAAGGTGGGCTGTTTCCCCTTTATCACATACACAGCCCAACAAGATAATGTCAAAAATCCACCAACAGCATACAAATCAATATGGCTAACCTGATCCAAAATACCCACCCACCCCACTCACACATGAAAACAAAGATCACCACAGCCAACCACAAATGAACAGCCACACCCTAGGCCAACCCCAACCTCTCTCACCACCAAAGGAACACAAGTGAACAGCAGAGAACCTGCACAAGCAACACTGACACAAAACCCCACATATATTAAGTAAAATAGAAACATCGCCAACTGACCTCACCCCCACTCATCTCCCCCCCTCCACCTCTTCCCCCCTTTTCTTCCTAATGTTTCAACAAATGGAACCAATTTTTAAAAAAATGTTACATGGGGAGGGGAAATACGAGAGAGACACATTGCACATACCTTTGTAAATCAAGAAAATCTTTAATAAAAATACATTAAAATAAACAGGTGGGCTGTTGGAATGGGTGCTGGTCCTTACTCCCAATGCTGCGCCTACCCAGCTTATCTTGTGCTCAGATCAGGGGGAAATTCAACAGGTGCTGCTTAAGTGACACATTTTAAAGGTTGCATCGGTGAATTTGGGGACGGGTTGAGCGGAGGGTGGGAAAGAAAGCCCTCCTGCTCTCCAGAGGCCGGCAGAGTTCCCAGCTCAGCACACCACAAAAACAGGGTGGTACTGGATGTGCAGCATGCACTTACATGGGTAAACAACATGTGCTAGCCATTTGAACAGAAATAAAAATGGGGGGGGAGGAATAAAAGAAAAAGGACAAAGCCCTCCATGCTTTGTTTGCTCACGCGCTCTGCAGGGAAGGCTCTTTGCTGCTCAAAATCTGCCTTCTCTGCAGAATCATGCCAGCCCCAGAGCTGATTCCAGCAGGAGCACCTGGCAGGGTTGAAACTCCACAGACGGGAGATGAAGCCACCTTTTAAAAAACATAATTTCCGGCAGAGAGATTCCAAAAACAACTCAGAGGCCGCTCGTACACAACCTCAGCCGCTGTGCACAGTGAGGAGAAGAGGCCAGCTGCCTGCGCTTTGCACTCCATCGCAAGGCAGAGTGCAGGGGCCGATGTTTATGAGGGGGTTGTGTGTTTTCCTACACATACACTAGAGGGCTGTGTGCATGGTGAGCTTGACATCGATACCAGGGAAGGTCTTAGAACAGATAATTCAACAGTTGGTCTGTGAGCATTTGGAAAAAGTTGCTGTGATTACTAAGACCCAACATGGTTTCTAAAAAATAAGTCATGCCAGCCCAACCTGTTTTATTTTTTTGATGGAACTTGATGGATCAGGTAAATGCTGTGGACATAGTGTATCTTGATTTCACTAAGGCTTTTGACAAAGTCCAATGTGATATTCTCATGAGGCAGCTGGTAAAATGTGGGTTGAACAAGGTAACTGTTAGGTGGATTTGTAGCTGGCTGATTTACTGAACCCAGAGAGTAGTCATTAATGGTTCTTCATCATCCTGGAAAAAAGTGACAAGTGGGGTGCTGCAAGGTTCTGTCCTGGGCCCTTTGTTGTTTAATGTCTTTATAAACGAATGTAGGAATTGAGTGGATACTTATCAAATTTGCAGATGACACCAAACTGGGGTAGCTAATGCCACAGAAGACAGAATCAGAATTCAAAATGATTGGAGAACTGGGCGCAATCTAACAAAATGAATTTCAGTAGGGACAAATGTACATCCTTGTGCAAATTAATTGTAACAAAGCATATTTTCTATCTTACTCATAATCCTGTACTCAAAGCAAAAGTCATTTTGATCATTTTTTATGTTTTAATGATACAATCATTATGTCAGCAGCTACTGTATTGCACCAGATTGTAGAATCCTGTCCGAGTGCCGTAGTGTATGATGCAATCATTATATCAGCAGCTACAGCATTTCATCAGCTTTTGATTCGACCGCCGTTCAAGATGGTTGTGACACCTAGGAAACGTATGAAGATCGTAACTCTGCATGAACACACAGCTAAGCCACATCGAGAGATTGCTTCAGTGGTTGGTGTGAGTTTAGCAACTGTCAGCCATGTCATCAAGCTGAAGCAGGAAACGGATTGGTTTCTCCTAAACCTAAAGGAAAGTGTGGTCATAAGAAGAAAACAACTTCTTACGGGAGATGATGCTTCCACAAAGCAAAAAGGATCCCCGCAAGATGAGTGATGCATTGAATATGGATTTGAAGGAGAAAGGAATCCAAATTGGTTCCTCTACAGTTCGCAGGTGCCTTATTGCAGTTGGACGGAAAAGCAGAAGACCTGTCAATAAACAGCTTTTAACCAAAAAATGAAAGAAAAGCGGTATAAATGGGCAAAAAAGTACAAGGAATGGACGAAAGACCAGTAGAGAAAAGAATTTGTGGGCTATATGCAAAAGTCGCCTCCATGCTGTAGACTGTACGACTATGGAGAAGATAGTTCAGGTGCTGATTCAAGTGTGGTACAGGGATTCAAAAATCAACAGTGAATGTTCAAAACTAGAAGACTCCATGCCAAACCATGTTCAAATGCTGCTTAAAAATAGCAGAGGTCATATCCGTTACTAATGTACGTATATGTGAGTTTTGTACATGTACATGTGATTTTTGTACAATAAACTACTAAATTCATTGTTTGTTTCAATTAATTCGCACAAGGCTGTAAGGTTCTGCATTTAGGAAGGAAGAACCAGATACACAAATATAGGATGGGGGACACCTGGCTTACTAGCAGTACATGTGAAAGGGATCTAAGGACTTTGGTGGATCACAAACTTAACATGAGTCAACAGTGTGATGCAGCAGCAAAAAAAGCTAATGCTATTCTAGGCTGCATCAACAGAAGTCTAGTGTCCAGATCAAGGGAACTAATAGTACTAATCAAGGGAACTAATAGTATCACTCTATTCTGCCTTAGTCAGACCACACCTGGATGGCTGTGTCCAATTCTGGGCACCACAATTTAAGAAGGATGTTGACAAGCTGGAAGGTGTGCAGAGGAGAGTGACCAATATGATCAAGGGTTTGGAAACCAAGCCTTATGAGGAACCCTTGAAGGAGCTGGGTATGTTTAGCCTGGAAAAGAGAAAACAGAGAAGAGATATGTTAGCCATCTTCAAATATCTTAAGTGCTGTCACATGGAGGAGGGAGCATGTTTATTTTCTCCTGCTTTGGAGGGTAGGACTCAAACCAATGGCTTCAAGTTGCAAGGCAGGAGATTCTGACTAAACATTTGGAAAACCTTTCTGACAGTAAGAGCTGTTCAGCAAGTGGAACAGACTCCCACGAGAGGAGATGGACTCTCCTTCCTTGGAGGTTTTTAAACAGAAGTTGGAAGTGTCAGCATCGCCCTAGAGCCAGTGCGCCAACTGGACTCATGCACCTCAACCCCGACTGGGCTAGGCGAGCTGGGTAGCACCGCCAGAGACCTCCTTTTCCCACAGGAACAGGTCACAGTGCTGTGGACTCACAGCTTAGAGCTGAGAGCACCGGATTCACTGTCTCAATAATACAGTCGTTGCGCAGCAGAGTTTTGCAGAGTCTTGCAGAGTATAAACCACTCGGAGAGCAGCTCTGTAGAATATCTTCCTTTTATTCTGTAACTACAACTATGATACAAAACTATATACAGAGCTAAATATTCTAAGCATAAATCAATGCTACACTGAGAGTCTGCAGCTGCTCTTAGCAGCAATCTTATCTCTAGGATCTCTAACACTCTCACTTTCTCCGATACACTGACTGACTGACTCTCTCTCACACACACACACAGATATGTTGCTGGGCAGAATAAGTAGATAGGCAGGACACGCCTCCTTCTCTCTGGAGAGTCAGCAGAGACCATCAGGAGATGATCAGGAGATTCTTGTGTATGGGAGGGGTGAAATCTCCTCATCCTCCCCCATTTCATCCGACCATTTCAAGAATCTTTAACATAACTGCAATTTGCACATACACTCCAAAAGTTGTTCTCTGCTTACAACCTTGGTTAACATATCTGCAGGTATCTCTCTCCCGGCATATAAAACACTTTTACAATACCATTGAATAAGCAGCTTCTGGAAAAATCTTCACACACATTTCTTCCTTTCAAATACAAATTGACATTTCTAATTAGGCAGATTTGAACAAACCATTTTTCAGAACTCAAATACACGCTTTCCTTCAAATATCAGGTAAGGAAATAAATAAAGCGTTTTGTGCTACTACTCTCAGCACACTTCATGCTAGGTTTGAAAACCCCACCAGAGTTGCTCGTGACCGCAGTCTTTGCAAACTCTTCAGAAAACCTTTTCGGTGGTACACCCTTGGTTGTTCTCTCGGACCTGCGCAGAACTCTTTGATCCTCTTGTTCTGGTGCTTCCTCCTCTTTGGGAGAATGGGGAGCTAAAGTATATGAAGCTGCTAAGTCTGAGTCAGCGTCAGACTCACCTGAGGCTTTTGGGCTCTGATAATCTGTGCCATCATCTGGAACTACATTGGCATCAGGATTATCATCACCAACAACACTTGCCTCCCTCTTAACTTTCTTTGCCCCTTTTGCACCATCATCACAAATGGGATGGCACTGAAAAACGCCAACTCTGTCCCATTGTGGATTGTCATCAATACTCCTGGTCAGCCTTATGGTTTTCGTGTCTGTGATCAGAACACGATAAGACCCTTTCTCATATCCTAGGAAAACACCATGTTCTCCACGCTTGCTCAGTTTGTCACCCTGCGAGGTGTGCACCCAAACCTCCGAACCAAAAATTTTAAAATGCTTTACACATGGCTTTCTTCCGTGAAGCATCTCATATGGGGTGCAATTTACACTAGACTGGTATCTCCTGTTATACACATGACAGAAAAACGAAAGAGCTTCGGCCCAATAGGGATTGGGTAGCCCCGAATCATGTAACAGCGTTCTGATTCCTTGCTGCAGAGTCTGGTTTACTCTCTCACATAAACCATTCTGCCAGGGTGATCTGGGCGTGGCTGTCCTATGCTCAATGCCCTGTTCAGAAAGAAAACTCTCAAACTCTTCTGAACAAAACTCTCCACCCTTGTCTGTGAAAAGAAAATGTACACTCTCATTATGTACATTTCTGAGCCATTTACAAAACTGGCGAAACTTGGTAAAGGCTTCAGCCTTTTTCTGCAGCATATAGACCCAAACATATTTCGAATAGGAGTCTATCAGAACCATGAAAAACCTTGAATTGCCTCTAGAGAGCGCTAGAGGCCCCACTAAGTCTGCATGAATGACTTCATATGGTTTCTTGGCCTCTCTCCCAGACTCTGTACCTTTGGGAGCTTGCCTTGCCTTACTCTCTGCACAAGAAACACATTTCATGTGGTAGGGACATTCTTTCAACTTCATACCCTGAACCATATCAGGCATTTTTGCCACAGCCTGGAAATTCAAATGACCATAAACGCGATGGTAATAATGAATACATTGGTCATGCAACTTCTCATTCTTATCTACAGTTAAATTGCAACACTTTTTCTCAGTAGCTTCTGCAGTGCCTGTACCTGAAACAAAAGGCAATTGGTACAATCCATTTACACATTTTGCATACAGAATGAGCTTGCCATCTCTAAGAATTTCACAGCGAGATTTAGCAAACACCACCTTAAACCCTTGACGATCAAGCTGGGAAACACTCAACAAATTGTCCTGAATATCAGGCGCATACAGGACATTCTTAATAGTTGCATTCAGGCTCTTTAAGAACACAGTTCCCTGAGCCACACTTGTGAGAACTGTCCCATCTGCTTGATGAATTTCTTTCTCTTGCTTCTCAAGCTGAACAAAGAGATTCTTATCTTTGGCCACGTGGTTTGAACAGCCAGAGTCGACCACGAAGAAACTCCGCCCACGTTGACTGGAACAGCGAGAGATCAAGGCCTTTGAAGTAGCAGGTGCATGGGGATTTCGTCCTCCTCCCCCTCTGCCTCTGAAGTTTCCCTTCTTCTTTGAAGACTTCTTACACTGGAAACTCAAATGGCCTTGTGCTCCACACGAAAAGCACCGCTTCAATTTCAAAGCTTTAACAGCAGCAGTTTCACTTTCACTTTCCCCTGCTGAAGACTCAGGCACATTTTGAAGCACATTTTTAACAGCACAGTCCCAGCTTTCTTTAACAGCCTGTCTGCGATCCCACTCATTCAAGAGCACGCTAGACACATAATCTTCTGTTAGCCGGTCAGAAGGCATTGTGGAAATCTGGGCAGCCACTCCATCATAAGACTCATCTAGGCTATTGATCATCAGCATTGCAAACACAGCCTCTGAAATAGCCAGGTCTCGCTGAACAAGGTCCTGTCTGAGACGCTTTAATTGAGATAGATGGCTAGGCAAATCACCACCTTTCTCCAACTGCAGCCTGCACAGCTTCTTAAAGAAAATCACACTGGAACCAGCATTCTGTCTCAGATGCATGTCTCTCAACTTATGCCAAACAGCTTGTGCAGTCTCTTGACCCTCTAAGTTCACCAGCAAGTGGTCTGAAACACTCAAAACAATTGTCCCTCGGGCTTTCATGTCTGCAGCATGCCACTCAGCCCAATCATCATCATCCTTATCTGGAGGGTCATCTTCTATCGTGTGAAATAGCTTTTCCCTCTGTAAAAGCGCTTTCATCTTTACTTGCCAAACTGCATAGGTTTCAGGCGTGAGGAGAGGAAAGGACAGAGCCATCTGGCCAGAATGTGCACAGGCCATGTCTGCTATTACTTAGAGCAAGACACTTCCCTCATGCAACACAGATAAAGCCTTGACTCCTTCAGCCACTCTCTCTCCCACTCAGAGCGCAATTAACAGGCAAACAGGGATGCTATCTTCTTCCTTTGGCAGTCAGCAACATACCTCCATAAATCAAGCAGCAGCAAGAGCAACAGTGGCAGCTTGAACACTCTGCTCCAAAACAGCTCTGCTTCTGGGCACCGCAAATCAGTCCAGCATGCAGCGTCCGTTCCACCGTCCGGCAATCAGCAACAGAAACCTCTGGCGACTGGGACGACTGGGACACCTGGGATGACTGGAACAACGCCAGGTCAGACGACTGGAACAACGACTGGGCCCATAACCGATGTCAGCATCGCCCTAGAGCCAGTGCGCCAACTGGACTCATGCACCTCAACCCCGACTGGGCTAGGCGAGCTGGGTAGCACCACCAGAGACCTCCTTTTCCCACAGGAACAGGTCACAGTGCTGTGGACTCACAGCTTAGAGCTGAGAGCACCGGATTCACTGTCTCAATAATACAGTCGTTGCGCAGCAGAGTTTTGCAGAGTCTTGCAGAGTATAAACCACTCGGAGGGCAGCTCTGTAGAATATCTTCCTTTTATTCTGTAACTACAACTATGATACAAAACTATATACAGAGCTAAATATTCTAAGCATAAATCAATGCTACACTGAGAGTCTGCAGCTGCTCTTAGCAGCAATCTTATCTCTAGGATCTCTAACACTCTCACTTTCTCCGATACACTGACTGACTGACTCTCTCTCTCACACACACACAGATATGTTGCTGGGCAGAATAAGTAGATAGGCAGGACACGCCTCCTTCTCTCTGGAGAGTCAGCAGAGACCATCAGGAGATGATCAGGAGATTCTTGTGTATGGGAGGGGTGAAATCTCCTCAGGAAGGCCATCTGTCATGGATGCTTTAGCTGAGATTAAGATTAATAATAATAATAATAATAATAATAATAATAATAATAAAATTTATTATTTATACCCCACCCATCTGGCTGGGTTTCCCCAGCCACTCTGGGCGGCTTCCAACAAAATATTAAAATACAGTGGTCTGTTAAACATTCAAACTTCCAATAATAATAATAATAATAATAATAATAATAATAATAATAATAAACAACTAGATGACCTTTGGGGTCCCTTCCTAGATTCTATGATTCCATGTGCTTGGATCACTCCCCACTCTCCCAGATGACCCCCCCAACCCCAACCCCCCAAAAAAGAATCAGAAAGTGAGAATGTGCACCTTGCTTTCCCAAAGGGTCTGGGTAAAAGTTGGATCCAGTACACGTAGAGCAGAAAGAAGTGGGAAAGACTGTCACTCTTCAAACTTTCTCCTTCAGTTCTATGTACTTTTCAAGGGAGAACAGAGTTAACCACCTCACCGCCTCACGACCAAGGAGGCTGCAAGAGGGGGGAGGGGTGGAAGGGCTCAGGCTTTTCATTGCACCCATGGACAACGCTGCACTTCCAGGATAAGAGGCTTAATGTTTTTCAGCACTAAATACTGGGGAGGAATAGTGGATGAGGTCTTTAGTCCTGCCTGAGAGTTTCCAATGGACATTTGCAGTAGATAGGATATTGGTCTGATCTGGCAAGACTGTTCTCTCATACATGTTTATTTCATGAATGTACAATACACATTTGTGGCACAAAATCAGTCTCATACTAGCATAATTCTAATTCATATTAAACACAATTCCTCTCATTTGAATGACCTATTTAAAAAAGTTTACAGTGATGGACTCATCACACAGCTAATTGGATAGGATGTCACAACACTTGTTGCTTGATTGTTGCTGAGTCACTTGTTGCTTGATTCTTTCTGCTCTACGTGTACTTTATATTTGTTGTTGTTGTTTAGTCGTTTAGTCGTGTCCGACTCTTCGTGACCCCATGGACCGGAGCACGCCAGGCACTCCTGTCTTCCACTGCCTCCCGCAGTTTGGTCAGACTCATGTTTGTAGCTTCGAGAACACTGTCCAACCATCTCGTCCTCTGTTGTCCCCTTCTCCTTGTGCCCTCCATCTTTCCCAGCATCAGGGTCTTTTCCAGGGAGTCTTCTCTTCTCATGAGGTGGCCAAAGTATTGGAGTCTCAGCTTCATGATCTGTCCTTCCAGTAAGCACTCAGGGCTGATTTCCTTAAGAATGGATTGGTTTGATCTTCCATGGGACTCTCAAGATTCTCCTCCAGCACCAGAATTCAAAAGCATCAATTCTTCGGCGATCAGCCTTCTTGATGGTCCAGCTCTCACTTCTATACATCACTACTGGGAAAACCATAGCTTTAACTATACGGACCTTTGTTGGCAAGGTGATGTCTCTGCTTTTTAAGATGCTGACTAGGTTTGTCATTGCTTTTCTCCCAAGAAGCAGACGTCTTTTAATTTCGTGGCTGCTGTCACCATCTGCAGTGATCATGGAGCCCAAGAAAGTAAAATCTCTCACTGCCTCCATTTCTTCCCCTTCTATTTGCCAGGAGGTGATGGGACCAGTGGCCATGATCTTGGTTTTTTTGATACTGCTCATTAAAGGAATCATTGCATTCCCTCTTATGAGTGAATGCTAATCTCTTGCCAGAACACCAATATCTTTTTTTCTGACTCTAAGTTGAATATGACGTTGAGTTCCCTCCCAAATTTCCCTCATATTCATTTCAGTAATTTCGTTGCTAAAGTGCGTTGACAACCATTGAGATAGGTAGAAATAGGTAGGTATTTTCATAATGGTCAATAATTGGAATGGTCAATAAGTGGAAACTTGCATGTGTTAAGGGGTCTTCCCTATGAGGCATTGCTTATGAACATAAATTATTTTGGATTGGTGTTCATCTCACATTCAAACATGGACAGAGACAACAGAAAAGCTCTACTGGTTCCATGGTTTCATTTTTATCTCATTTTTCCTCAGTGGAGGATATGTTGGTACATAGTTCTAACTCACACTATCCTTCCCAGGACTGAATACAATGACTCCAATCTGCCCCATGGTCCCAATCTGTGGCTCTCAGATCAGGCCAGTTTTCTGCAAGGGGAGCCACCTGTTCCAGATCCATTTTGCTCGGTGGGGCTTTTAAAATGTTTTTTAAAACAACAACAACAACATTATTTTAACAAACTTTTTTGCAGTAAGGCTTAGAAATAAGGTTGGGAGGGGTTGTGCTAGCACTGCAGATTACCAAAGCTTCCAATTTAACACCTGTTAAGCAGGGGATTTGATCCTGTGCCATACTGCTTCAGGGGGTAGGAAGGAGAGGCTTGGTGGGAAAGGCAATCTCCTGCCTTCCCTACAAATATGCAGACACTTCATTGGTCCCCCTTATCCTCATGTTTACCTTCTAGCTTACGCTTGTTTCTCCTTCCTGCCTGACACCCTGCCCCTGGAAAACCCCTGATGGTTGTGGGCTCTGCAACGCAACCTGTAGCAATCTGGGGCTCTTTTGATCCAACTTGACAGCCTCTGAGTGGAGCTAAACAGGGTCAGGTTCAGGGTCAGGCCTCAGCAGAATCTGGTTCACAGCTCTAATTCTTACAACAACTATGTAACTTGGTCATCAGTCAGAGAGAGTCTCCAGTGAATTCCAAGGCTCAGTCAGGGATGGCATCTCTGTTGCCTAAGCCTAAGGCTGTCACAATGTTTTTGCCAAATAAAAGGGCAAACTGTGAACTATACATATTTGTAACCAAAAGAAAAACATGCAGAGAGGAAAGAAAAAGAACAATCAACCAGACAAAAGCAAGAGTTGCGGTGGGAGAGTCAGAATAAGAAAGCAGGCTGGGCAGCTGAGAGACAGTGTTATGCCTGATTTTTGCAAGGATCTATGGCTGGGGCTATGGGAGAAGCAAGAACCTACTGGGGTGTTAATGCTAGGAGTCCCCCCCTCCCATGGTAGGCTCAGGCTGTATATATGTGTAAATAAACCAAGACAGCACAGTCTCTGCTGTCCCTCAGTCCATGGAAACCAAACCCTGGATAAACACCTAGAACCCCTTGAATTTCATGTTGCTCAAAGTTTGGGGTGGCATGCAACAGTATGTTTTATTCATGTATTAAATATTTTTCTATCAAAACACACCAAATTTTATTGAATTTTTTTAAAAAATCTATCTCACTCAAATTGTGAATATTTAAATATTTCAAAAATACAAACAACAGAGATTAGAAATCTGAAATGTTAGAATCTGAAAAACATAGAGAAAAAACTGAGAATGCAAACTGTTCCCTTGTAGACAACGCTGACTATGAGATTCTATATCTCAGTTGTTCCCTAGGGATGGGTGGGATTACCTAGGAGCACTGAAGGTGTAAATGACTATCAGACTTTGAAAAGTCACTGGATCAAGGTTGTCAGTTTTGTTGACTTAATTAAACAAAAAATCTTAATTGGATTTTCAAGAAATGTGGAAATAATTGTTATTTTTTCCAATTTTATTGAGTTATTATCTTCCTTAGTGAGTTATGCAAACCACTACACTGACTAAAACTTTTATTAGGGTGGCAGGCATGGGGGTGAGTTAATGGAGTTAATGGGGCTGTGTCCAAAAAAGTTTGAAAAACACTGCTATAATGGCCAACTCACCAAGTGGATAGTGGCAGATGTTTTATTACATGTTACAATGCATGGCAGGAAAAAATCATTCCTACCATCAACAGGGAACCAACAAATCCTAAACAAAATGTTCCTAAACTAGACTAAGACTTCAAACCCCTGCCTCAACCACATTCCTACACTAGAAAGTTTAAAATATATTTTCATCTTGCCTTCTTTGAACAATCCTTGGACACTCTATGGTGACAAAAGAATGGTTAAATATGTTTAGGGATAAGTAATGCACATTTTGAATATCTGCTGCCAGTGAGATTCTTTTGGATCCCTCATCACCTGCCAGTGTTGGATTATTACCCCAACCCATAGATTCTCAAATGCAGCACCAACAGCTACTGCTGTGTACACAGGAATGTGTGCATGGATCTCTTGTCACAACCAGCTATGAAGCACAGGGCTGGCCCACCCATGAGGCAGCTGCCTTGGGCAGTAGAATGCCAACAGGAGGCATCCTTGTGGGTGGACCATCTAGCCCACCACTGATGAAAAAGTGGTGGTGATAGTAAGAGGATGCCCCTCATCAAGCATGTGTTGGTGGTATGGTAATAAATGAGGGAAGGAAGATAAAGTAAATGAGGAAGGACAGATTGCAATGCATGTAAATGACATACCACCTTCCTCATTTTCAACATCAGAGCAGGAATGACCCAGAGTCCACCTATGATGAAGAAAACATGGTCTGGTGTATTTTTGACCTCCTTATTGCTGGGATAGACACAACCAGCTGTTCTCTGAAATCGGCATTTCTCCTCCTGGCAAGTCACCCAGATATTCAAGGTGAGAGAGAGAGACCTGTTCAATGGGAGCGAGGGCTTCACTTGGTTTCATACACAGCTAATGAGATGATAAAACAATTGACTTAAAGCATCAGAAAGAGTTAAAGGTAAGTGAGTTTATGATGGACGTTTTGGAAGATTCAGAGTTATTGAAATAAGCTAAATGTTTTTGACTTCCATGTCTAGAAAGATCACTTTTCCCCACCAACATTTTCTTACATATTTTCTGGAACCTATATTCAAGATCGACAGATGTAAAAATGGAAAATGCCCAGAATACCTTGTCCACACAGGAAGCTTCCAAACTATGGATACTGGAACAGAAAGAGATGGAAGATCTGAACATGTAATGAAACTGGGATTGGAGAAGGTTGGGGGTAGTGGATGTGCCTCTATGAAGGAGAGAGGAGAGGTAAAGAGGAGTGGCTTTGTAAATAGAGTGAAGTCAATTTGAAGATTAGGAAGCAGCATGGTCAAAAGAAGGAAGAAAAAGATGCATAGAGAGGTCAATGTTTTGCCAGAGGTGTAGTGGTGAATGCAGAAATCCAGGTGCCCTTCATGACAACCCCCAAGCCATACCCCTTCTAAAACTCTGCAACAAATATGAAATGTTGACCAATGCACAGATTATGACTTCATTAACAACCCACCTTTTTTCTTACTCTCTCTTTCTTCCCATCACCCTCCTTTGCTCAGCATTTAGACTGGAAAAATTCTGGAGGTGTCCCTCCCTCCTATTACAAGTAATAGTACCACTCTATTTTGCCTTGGTCAGACACTTTCAGAAGTCGTGTGTTCAATTCTGGGCACCACAATTAAAGAAGGATATTGACAAGCTGGAATGTGTGCAGAGGAGGGCAATCAAGATGATCAAGGGCCTGGAAACCAAGGCTTTTGAGGAACGGTTGAGAGAGTTGGGTATGTTTAGCCTGGAGAAGAGAGGACTGACAGGAGCTATGATAGCCATCTTTAAATATTTAAAGGGCTGTGGCATGGAAGATGGAACAATCTTGTTTTCTCCTGCCCCAGAGGGTAGACCCAAGCCAATGGCTTCAAGTTACAAGAAAGGCAATTCTGACTAAACACCAGGAAGAACTTTTTGACAATAAGATCTATTCAACAGTGGAAAGGACTCTCTCGGTTTGTTGTGGACCCCCCTTCACTGGAGATTTTAAAGCAGAGGTTGGATGTCCACCTGTCATGGATGCTTTAGCTGATATTTCTGCATTGCAGGGGTTGGACTACATGACCCTTGGTGTCCCTTCCAACTCTACAGTTCTATGATTCTATAAAGGAGAGGAGGAAAATGTGGTGGCCAGAATTCTTGCACTGGCTTTTGGGCCTTCTTCTTAAGAGAGGGATGGAGAGAAGTCTGCCTTCCTGTCTTCCTGCCTGTACAGGCAGCATTTACAGGGGAAAATGTTGGGGATGAATATAGCCACACCTGTCAAAAAACCAAAGAAATGATTTTTGAATTCAGTCTGAATTCTGCAAAGTTTAGTTTTGGAACAGTGAGGGACAATCCAGAAATGTTTTAATCTGAGTGCATTCCAAGTCTTTTGCTTCTTTTGTGCAGGGGACCAGGATTTTTCCTGATTTGCGCTCTATTCTTATTGATCCCACGTGTTAGGAGACACCTGCAGAATTCAACCCAAATCATTTTTTGGACAAGGATGGACAATTTGTGGCCAGAGAAGAATATCTACCGTTTGGTGCAGGTAAATGCATAAGTCCAAGCTGTGTTGTGATCTGCAGATAATGCTTGTTCAGCTGCTTCCAGGAAATGACATCGGCAGCAGCAAGAGGACATAGCAGAAGTAGTGTCCTCGTAGCAGCAGTGGCACTGGCAGTGGCGTCGCAACGAGGGGGGGAGGTGAGCCCCGGGTTCCATGTCTGTGGGGGTGAGAAGAAGTCACCCCGTGGGGGCTCACGGCGGTGCAAGCAGCCATTGTGGCACTGCAGCTGGATGTGGAGGATCAGCCGTTCACGGCTGCAGCTGCAAGCAGAGGATCCCGGCACCGGCTGCAAACCACTATGTACAGCACATGTGCAGTGTCGCATGCATGCACTGTATGTAGCAACGCCGTGTTGGTTTGCAAGCCCCCTCCACAGAGGCTGGCCCCTGTTACTGTCCTCGGAGCTTGCATACCAGTAACCTCCTCTGGCTGATATCCAGACAGACCAGGGAGATTTTGATAGGCGACATTTTCCCAAGAGTGGGTAAAATGCACAACCCCTCCCTCCTGCTTCCGCAGGGGAAAGAAAATAAGTCAGAAATCTATTTACATGATGTTTATTTCTGACATTACAGCACTAGAGAAAAACACATCCTTTCAGTTCAGTTCTTTCAGCACGTCTGACAAACTTCCTGAACATGCGCACACAGAAGGTTTCAAGTTACACTCTTCACAAAGACTTATCCAGCCTGTGAACGTCCTGGGAAATTCTTCTTTCCCACAGATAGGCACATCATGTGATGTCAACAATCTGGCTGTCTGCAGCGGTGATGTTTCCATATACTGACATCCTCCCCCATATGAATCATCGTTAGCTGCGGACAAAGCTTGATCCAGAGAAGAAAACAAAAAGTTGTTCTACATATAACAATCCCCTGTTGTTTCAGTTCCACCCTTGGAACTACCCGCCACTGGTTTCACCAATGTAACTCTCTGGTTGTCTGTTTTCCAAGGAATGAGTGCTTCTGCATTACCTTGGTTAGAGAACGTTGTGTTATGCTTAGCAACTCCCTGTTGTGTTTTTGTCTCCGACTCAGACATACCCTTAACCTGGCTTGAGTTGTCAACAATAGTAATACATGCAACAGCTGAACTAGCAAACTCTTGAGAATACCTCTTTGGTGGTACGCCCTTTGTTATTTTCTCAGACCTGCGTATGAGGTGCTGATCCTCTTTGCTGACTGGTTCAGTCTCAGGATTTTTCGGAGAACCAGTTCCAATAGTAAACAGTGGTTCATCCTTAACCTGTGAAGATCTAGCTTTTGTGTGTGAACCTTTCTCAATGACTGTGTCAACATAACTCTCTGAGCTTTCTGTGTCACTTTCAGTATCACTATAATCAGAATAATCAAATTCATCATCTGAATCATCAGCAGTGGGAAATGTGTGAAAAATTACTCTCTCCTGTCCAGGAGCACTTTCTAGAAATTTTGTGAGAATCACCTGACCAGATTCAGACAAAATTACTCTGTAGAGACCCTTTTCATAACCCACAAAAATGCCTCTGGCATTCTTCACCCCATCTGGAGTTTCAGTCCTGATTTGAGATCCAAAAACCTTAAAATGTGTGACAGAAGGTTTTCTGTGGAACAGCTTCTCAAAAGGAGAACATTCCATACCTTTTGAAACCTTTCTCACCCAAGTGTAACAAAAACATGATAAAGATTCAGCCCAATACTCATGTGGCAAGTGTGAACTCAACAATTGTGCCTTCATGCCATTTTGCAAATCTCTGTTCACTTTTACACAGACAGTTTTGTTCCATGCAGCTTCTGAAACAGCAACCTTGTGTTCTATCCCTTGCTTCTCAAGGAAATCCTGAAAATCCTGTGAAAGAAAAATTGGTTTCTCATCTGTGAAAAGAAAATCAATTTTAGCATCATGAATATTCTTAACCTTATCACAAAACTCCTTAAACCTTTCTAAGGTTTCTCTGGGACTCTGCAACATGTAAATCCATACATATTGAGAAAAATGATCAACAAATACAAGATAGTATTTTGCATTGCCTCTAGATGGTGCTAAAGGACCAATCCCATCAGCATACACTCGTTGAAAAACACTGTTTATCTTTGTTGCCTTTCCTCTCGAGTCTTCTTTCGAGATACCTGCAAGAGAAAGCATTTTAGATTCACATGCTGTACACATTTTATAATCACTTTCATCAAAAGTCAACAGATATAGTCCATCTTTCTCTCTGGCAGAAAGATACAGCTCTCCATCTTTGTAGATTTTGCAGCTTTCCTCATCATAGGACAACACCAGTTTCTTCTTAGTGATTTGAGATACACTCAGCAAATTGTACTTTAAATCAGGAACAAAATAAACATTGTTTATAGTCAAGTTCAGGCTTTCTAGATACACAGTTCCGATCCCGGTCGCTTCCATTTCCTGACCATTGGCCAGTTTCACAGTGAAGCGTTGCTTCTCAAATGTAGAAAACAGTTCCCGGCGTGATGCCATGTGTTGCGTCGCTCCTGTGTCTATAATAAATGAGTTCTCCACGGATGATGTGGCCTTTAGCGACATCAAAGCCATATCTGGTTTTGCCTGGGACTGGGTATGACCTTTGTTTGAGGCCTCAGGCTTTACAGAGCTCCCTCTAGCTCCTTTTTCCTGATGTGGTGTCTCCTGACAAACAGCGTTTAGAGTTACAGCTTTCTCCTCTGTAGCAATAGTAGTGGGGGTGCTTGATTTCCGAACTTCACTCCCCCCCATCAGCAACAGCCATTGCAGCAACAACAGGATCATCAACATCAGCAGCAGCAACAGTCCCTTCACTTTCTTGTTGTGGCTTAAAGCTCCTCCCAGCTTTCGATGAGCTCTCAAGAATTTGGCTAGCTTCATCTTGGCTCTCCCCCTTTGGTGCAACCAATTCTTGGTCCTTGCTTCCCACCCCAGCTTCACAAGCTTTGCGGAGTGACTCCCAAGCGACCCTTGGTTCTGCTGCACCCTTTAGGACTGGCTCAAGATAAGCGTCCACATTTTCTGCCAAAATTCTCAGGACACACTGCTTCAATTCACTTTGAACTGCAGCCTTCTTCCCCTGTGCTTGTACAGCAACAGGCTGTGGGGTCTGGACTAAGTCCAACAATTGCTCTCCCACCAGCAAGAATTCCATTGCAAAATACCATTCTAGCCAGTTTTGGCTATTCAGTTTCTGAGAGAACAGAGCCATCTTTAATCCCAAACTGCAGCTTCAGCTACAAGCTGGAAAATCCAAAAGTCTATTGGGCTGTTTACAAGCTGCTTGCACTTGGCAGTCAGCCCAGCTGCCTGGAATTTTCCCTTTCCGAGAATCTGTAAACAATAAGCCTTCGCTGCAATCCAACAGCTATCAGCAAGCTGCGCTCTGCTTGGAAAGTCCCCTTTCCAACAGTTTGTTTACAACAAGCGTCGCTGAAAACAACAACTCAGCCTTGCTTTCGCTTTTGAAGCTTCTTTTCTCGCTATGTTCTTTAAGCTAACCAGCCCATAAATTTAGCTCAGAAAGTACTCACGACCTGTCGCTTAGCAACGGAACTTCTTATCAGCTCTGGAATGCGAAGCATTTGGCCTCTCTCTGCTCTGTTTTATCCAAAACAGGAGCCTTTTTTTCTCAGGGAACCGAAGACTTTTCAATTCGCGTTCACCATCCAGCCATAAATCAGCATCGCAGAGGTCCGTGGATCGCTGCTTATCAGCAAAAAAACCCCGTCTCCCACCTGGTGCTCAGCCGTCTTGTTGTTGCAACCATTGGGCTCTGCTACCACTTGTTGGTTTTCAAGCCCTCTCCACAGAGGCTGGCCCCTGTTACTGTCCTCGGAGCTTGCATACCGGTAACCTCCTCTGGCTGATATCCAGACAGACCAGGGAGATTTTGATAGGCGACATTTTCCCAAGAGTGGGTAAAATGCACAACCCCTCCCTCCTGCTTCCGCAGGGGAAAGAAAATAAGTCAGAAATCTATTTACATGATGTTTATTTCTGACATTACAGCACTAGAGAAAAACACGTCCTTTCAGTTCAGTTCTTTCAGCACGTCTGACAAACTTCCTGAACATGCGCACACAGAAGGTTTCACGTTACACTCTTCACAAAGACTTATCCAGCCTGTGAACGTCCTGGGAAATTCTTCTTTCCCACAGATAGGCATATCATGTGATGTCAACAATCTGGCTGTCTGCAGCGGTGATGTTTCCATATACTGACACGCCGCACATGCGCTGTACTTAGCGGTTTGCCGGCGCCGGCGCTCCAGCGCTGTACAGATGGTGTGGGGATCCCTCCGTTGCTGCTATAGCTGTGAACGGAGGATCCCAGCACCGTCCGTACGGCACTGGAGCAGCAGCACCGGCAAACCGCTATACAGCGCATGTGTGGCTTCACTATGTATGGCGCATGCAACGTAAGTAGCAACGCCACACATGCACCCTATGCAGTGACGCCCTCTCCGGGGGTCACGCCGCCTTCCTTTGCCTCTGGGCACTTCTGGTCAGCAGGTCATGGCACTGGCAAGTTTTGGGGATATCTGGGTTGGCTGTTTGGACCCACAGGTGCACAAACACTTACGGGGCCTCCATCACTGACATCCTGGACCTCTCCATATTTGCCACCCATTTCATTTTCCCGAAGAGAGACAACACTGCCAGCACTAGAATGCTGCTGCTCCCTGTCACTCATACCTGCTGAATGTCATCCCACTTCTTTTCAGGCAGCAGGGCTAAAGCTACCCCACATCTTTTTCATGGGATTTAAATTTTGGGTCTGAAACCACACTCAGAACTGAATGAAACCATTCCACTTCCTTACTTATTTTCCCCTTTCTGACCTGTAAAGGAGACTGGGGTATGTACCAGGTTTTAGTTTTAAAGAACAAAGGAATATTTACTCTATTTATGTCCCCTATGTGCCAGGAGTCAGGCATTTAGTGTTGTTTGCCTCCTGCTGTAGAAAATTACGCCAGCAGAAAGTCAGCAGACATTATCACAGCTTGCTTACAAATTTTCCAAAGGTCAGATTCATGTACTTTTGCATACAGCATTCAGAAGACAATGCACAGGCAGTAGAACTTGGCTTAGTTACAGACAGTGGGAAAAGTTCCTAAATAATTGGTATAGGAACAGAATAGTGTCTTGTAAGAGCCATGTGGTCTGAGCTTGGAGCAACTAGTTTAGACCTCTATACACATTGAGATTCTTGGGTGGGCTGGGGGAGAACAATAGGCCTAATTACCCAGTTCCTTCCAAGGTGAGGGAAGCCTGGCAGGACAGCTTACTCTATGGTCTTAATCACTTCATGCATTAATTAGACTTAAGCATGTTGGTTATATGAGGCTTGTTATCCCACACGTGTTTTATTGTATTTGTATATTGTGTTGTCTACAGCGGGTGGCACTGTTGCTTAAACCACAGAGCCTAGGGCTTGCCAATCAGAAGGTCGGCAGTTCAAATCTCCGCGAAGGGGCAAGCTCCCGTTGCTCGGTCCCTACTCCTGCCAACCTAGCAGTTTGAAAGCACAAAGTGCAAATAGATAAATAGGTACTGCTCTGGCGGGAAGGTAAACGGCGTTTCCGTGCTCTGCTCTAGTTTACCAGAAGCGGCTTAGTCATGCTGGCCAGATGACCCGGAAGCTGTACCCTGGTTCCCTCAGTCAATAAAGCGAGATGAGCACCGCAACCCTAGAGTCATCCGCTACTGGACCTAATGGTCAGGGGTCCCTTTACCTTTCTATAGTATTGTACAACACCTTTATTTTGTGAGTGGGTGGTATAGAAATGTCTTTGTTAATAAATTGTTAGAAAGTTCAGACTGCATTCCTTATCTGAGAACTCCCTCCTTGAAATCAAGAGGGCTTACTTCTGTGGGGATATATAATGTACACTCAGTTGCATTGTTAGTTCTGGTCTTTGGAGAGTCTTTATTCTCAAATTACAATTTAGAGATTATGAGTTTTCATCTTTTTTCCATAAGAGAACAGAGACTTACTGTACTCCAGCTGACAGCATCTCTGCAAAGTCTCTGGGAGACCCTGCAGCTGGAGGTTCTAGGAGCTGCCCTTGGAATATTAAGTTTGCAAAAATTATATAGCTCTTTCCTTATTATTCCCACCCCACCAAAATGTATATTTGATGAGCAGCCCAACCTGAACACCCTTGCCCTATGCTGGTGCTAGAAACTACATTCCCCCTCAAAGGCAGATTCTATGGCTCATTCTACCACCACCCTTGAGAACCTTGCAGAGCAGCTGAAAATTAAAAGAAATCCCGCAGCGCTCAGTTTCAGTCAAACACCAAATAAACAAGTAAACCCACAAACATTCACACAGGAACCAGGGGTGAGGGGAATCTGAGGTAATCAGCTGCTCCAGCCTCTGCTTCCTGCCTTCCCATCCCTTTTGTCCTCTTTTTCCAGGGCACCTCCTCATTTTCATGGATATGTAAAAGGGGAGTCATCATAGAGATCCATAGTTAAAAGTTGGCAAATGTGTCCTCTTTTCTGCTCTTCAGCTATTAGATGTTGGCACTATTCTGGCTAGGAAATGGACATCAACCTTGATTATTTCGCCACCCTAACAATGCCTTTGCCTTGTCTCCTCCTCAGGGTCTCGCATGTGTTTGGGAATGCAGCTGGGAAAGATTGAAATTTTCAACTTCCTGACTAGCCTGCTGAGGGCATTCAGCTTCCAGCTGCCAGAAGGAGTGAAAGAACTCAATAAAGAGCCTTTACCAGGGGCTACAACACATCCCCATCCTTATAAACCCTGTGCTATTCCCCGCTGCAGAGCGTAATAAAATATGACAGTGCTAGGGGGCTTCATCTCTGCTTCCTCCACTCACCAACCCCTTTCCACTCCTTATGCATTTGTTAGTATTTGTATTGTAATTGCATTACACATGTATTTCACAAAGAATAAATGGTATCAGGGAAAGGAGGTGGCAATTGCAGCTGGGTGTTGGTTGTTTCTTCTGTTAAATCTCTCGTTGTCTGTGAACATGCCAACACTGTCCAGAGGTGCTGTGAGAACAAGCAACTATGGATCAAGGGAAAGAAACATATTGCATTCATTAATTTATATGTAAATAATGCTTGTTGTTTAACTGCTGCCAGCCTCACAAGTAAAGATTTATCTTCAACTCTTTGTGTAAGACTGTTTAATTATTAAGATCACAAATAGCTAACAAATGTTATGGGCCCAGTCATGGCCAGCAGGTGGCTCTAGAGTAGCAACAAGAAGATTTTGAAGTCAATCCCAGAAATCAGCAACTTAAACTCAGCACAGTAAAGGATATTTTTGCAGATTTCCCCCTTGATCCATGTCTGTTGAACTTCCTGGCACAACTTTGTCTCAAAGTTCAGTTCATTAAATTTTTCTTTTTTTCTTTTTACAGTTCATTAAATGTTTACTTTCCCCCTTAAAAATTCATTTCCCCCAAACCCTGAGGCATTTCTTTTAGGGATTACCGGGGGGGGGGGGGGAGATCCCAAGAAATTTAAAGAAAGTTTTATGTACACCACCACAGCAGCAAGAGTTTTGACTGCACAACATTGGAAAAGCGAGATGATAGCATCAAAGAAAGATGGGCTGGTTAAACTGAGATGGATAAACTGACAGGACAGATAAGAGATCAAGCGAAACAAAAATTTAGTAAAGATTGGAATATATTTAAACAATACCTAGAAGATGACTGTGGAGAATTAAAATTTTTGACTGGTTTAGAATAGCTCTTGTAATGAGAAAATTTAAAAAGTAGCGAAAAATTTGGTTACCAACAATCTAGATTTTTTATGCTATGAATTCAACCAAGAACTCTAAAAGACCCAAGTAAGAAGGGGAGGGGAAGTCAGAGGTAGTTAGAACATGAATGAGTCGAATGATTAAGAATATATTCTTGTTTTTTATTATGATTTTGAATATATGTACATCAACAAGAAATTGAAACTCTACATTGGGATTTTATGTTAAGAAAACATTTCTGTTGTAAAAAAACAAAAGCAATGAAGGTGAATTGCAAAAGAAGAAGTGCCCAGCTCTTGGAAGGCAGGAAAGTCGAAAAACTGCATGCCAAAGCACACTAAGTGGTGTCTCAGTGCTTTTTGCAAGGAGAGCAGTAACTGCTGCTTTTTTAATCCTTTAGTCACAGGAGTCAGTCTTTCAAGAGGTAGGTTGTTGGCCTCCTCTAACTATTCAGTTTCTGGGTCAGCACTCCAGAGCTCTGGCTTTCCCCTTCTGTATGCACATGCACAGTTACAGTTCAAATATCTTCAGAGAATGTCTTCAAGGAGAAGGGGAATTCTGAGTGCTTGCTTAGGGCATCTTATCAGCTTTTCTAAACAAAGTTCTGGGCTCTGAAACCTATCCCCCTCCCCCCATCCCTTTGATGCTTCTCATGGAGAGCAGCGCCATCTTAAGAATATGCGCCGCCGGGGTGCAAAGATCTCCCCCCCCCCCGGTTGCCCAGAGTTGTCAACCTTTTTTTAGAGAACTGACACCACGCTTATCTCTGTTCAGGCAAGGAGTATACACAAACACACACATATATATCTCAATGGGGAGCGCAGGGAGATCCAGCCAGGCACTGAAGCAGGTATGCAGCTTCCCTCCCAAGCCTCCGCAGAGGAGAGTGATCCCCGCAGAGGCTTGGGAGGGAAGCCGCGCAGCTCCCACACTCACGGGGTGCCCCTGAGAGGCCAGTGCCCTGGCACGACGCACCACTAAGCCCTATGGGAAAATGGCTCTGATGGAGAGAAAGCTAAGGGTGTGGCAAAATGCTGGCTACCAAAAAACTTACACAGCTGTTTTGCCAATGCAACTTCCCTGTATGAAGTTTACAATGTGTTTAACTGAAACACTTCTTTGATATGTATTGATCCAGCCCTGCTCTGGAGGGTAGGACTCAAACCAATAGCTTCATGTTACAAGAAAGAAGATTCAGAAATAAACATATGGAAAAAGTAAGAGCTGTTTGACAGTGGAATGGTCTCCCTCGGGAGGTTGTGGAATCTCCTCCTTGGAGGCATTTAAGCAGAAGTTGGATGGCCATGTGTCATGGATGCTTTAGCTGAGATTCCTGCATTGCAGGGGGTGGGACGTGGTGGCCAAGACCCTCAGCATTCATTCATGGCAGCCTCTCAACAGGTACTAACCTGCATGTGCTGTTCAATTTCTGAAGCCTGGGGAAGTTTTCATCTTGTTTACTCCAACTAGAAGCACTTCTAAAGAACAATTCAAAGACTAATATACCAAATTCTTCTTAATGGATCTGTGCAGGGTTCGCATATGGAAACTAGGGTTCCATTTTTTTGGAAATTGTTGAGCTTTTTCCATTGGGTTGCCATACATCTGGGTGTTTCCTGACATTTTTCTGATTCCTGTCAGGACATGTCAGGAATTTTCCTGATGTATAGCAAGCTAAGTGCTAATCTCCAGGTAATACTCCCACCAAGATTACAAGGCCAGGGCTGTGAAATCAGCTTCAAAGAGTCATTTAGAAAGCACCAACTGCAGGTGTGAAACTAATGGCACTGAGAAAGGAAGTCCAGCTACGACTTACAAGTTGACCTATAGAGAATACAACAACATTTTATGTTGCCTTGTGTATCTCCCTGATTTCATATAGCTACCAATGCTGTCATTCTCCTACTTTAGTGACGGAACCTCAAGAACATCTTATAGGACGCTTATGAAAGCCTATGAGATGGCTATGAAAGCTGCTAAGAAATCTTACTTCGCAGCTTCCATTGCATCCGCTAGCTTTCGCCCGGCACAACTTTGCTGATGACACTCAGCGCTATCTGCTGATGGATGGCCACACCGACTCGGCCCCGGACACACTGACCAGATGCTTGGAAGGTGTGGCTGGATGGTTTCGTGGGAGCCGTTTGAAACTAAATCCTTCAAAGACAGAGGTCCTATGGCTGGGTCGGGATGGCATGGGGATGAGGGACCAACTCCCTTCTCTTGCAGGGGCCCAATTACAGTGGTGCCCCGCAAGACGAATGCCTCGCAAGACGGAAAACCCGCTAGACGAAAGGGTTTTCCGTTTTGGAGGTGCTTCGCAAAACGAATTTCCTATGTGCTTGCTTCGCAAGACGAAAATGTCTTGCGAGTTCCTGCGGGGTTTTTTTCCTTTCCCCCCCCTTTTTCCCAAGCCGCTAAACCGCTTATCAGCTGATGGCTAAGCCGCTTAACAGCTGATGCTAAGCCGCTTATCAGCTGATCGTTAAGCCGCTTATCAGATTATCGTTAAGCCGCTTATCAGCTGATGTTAAGCCGCTTATCAGCTTATTGTTAAGCCGCTTATCAGCTGATCCACTAAGCCTGCTAAGCCGCTAATACTGTAGCACTAATCCGCTAAACCGCTAATGGGCTTGCTTCGCAAGACGAAAAAACCCGCAAGACGAAGAGACTCGCGGAACGGATTCTTTTCGTCTTGCGAGGCACCACTGTAGTGCCATTGCTTTCCGTTAAGAGTTTGGGTGTAATCCTTGATGCCTCCCTTTCCATGGAGGCGCAAGTTACAGCAACAGCCAAGGCGACATTTTTCCACCTTCACCACATTAAGCAGTTGGTCCCTTACCTTTCCCGCCCCAACCTGGCCACAGTGATGCATGCGACTGTCATCTCCAGGCTTGACTACTGTAATTCGCTCTACGCGGGGCTGCCCTTGAAGCTGTCCCTGAAACTCCAGCGGGTGCAGAATGCTGCAGCGAGGCTCCTCACGGGGTCTCTGCCATGGGAGCATATTCATCCAGTGCTTTTCAAGCTGCACTGGCTCCCGGTGGAGTACAGGGTCAGATTTAAGGTGCTGCTTTTGACCTTTAAAGCCCTTCACGGCCTAGGACCCTCGTATCTACGAGACCGCCTCTCCCGTTATGCCCCACGGAGAGCCTCAAGGTCCATAAATAGCAACACCCTAGTGGTCCCGGGCCCTAAGGAAGTTAGATTGGCTTCAACCAGAGCCAGGGCCTTTTCAACACTGGCTCCGGCCTGGTGGAACGCTCTGCCTCATGAGACCAGGGCCCTGCAGGATCTGATTTCTTTCCGCAGGGCCTGTAAGACAGCGTTGTTCCACCTGGCCTTTGGCTTGGAGCCAATTTGATTCCCTCCCTCTCTCTCTTTTTTCTTTTCCTTCTCCTCCTGCGAGGAGGCTACATTTTAATATTTTAATGTTTCAATATTTTAATGTTGTATTTTAATTTTGTTTTTAAGTTGTAATCATTCAACTTGTTTTTATTATTGCTTGTAAGCCGCTCTGAGCCTGGCCTTGGTTGGGGAGGGCGGGGTATAAATAAAAATTATTATTATTATTATTATTACTTTATATAGTTTTGTGCTTTTCAGTATTAATCAGAATCTTGCCTTTTTATACCAGCTTTAATGTCATTATGTGTGTTGTTTATAGCTGCTAGCTGAAGGGAATTTATTTCCAAAACACATTGTGTAACACAAGAAGCTAAATGAATAAAACAGCTTATTATAATATGCTCTTGATCTTTTCTTCCTTCTGTTCTATTGCATATTGCCACATGGCCTAGAACAGGCATATCCAACTTTCAAGAGACTGAGATCTACTCCCACTATAAAAAACAACAACTGGCGGTGATCTACCAAATTTATCGAGCTTTTTTTAGGGAGCCAAAGTTCTTGAGCTTTCATGGGGGTTTGGGGACCCCAAGATCTACCACAGACACACCGCGATCTACCAGTAGATCACGATCTACCTGTTGGACATCCCTGGCCTAGAATGCTGTGTACTTCTCCCCTTCCAACAGAAGGAAGGGCAACAAGTTCAATTGGCAATGAAGCAGGAGCACACCAGCCTTTCTCAACAGCAGCTCACGTGTAACCAGAGAAGACAAGAGACAAACAGAACAGGCACCTTTCCATTGCCTCCTCCGCAAGCATTTACTCTTTGTCAGATCATAGTTTAATTTGTTTGTTTGTTTGTTTGTTTGTTTGTTTGTTTCTTAAATACAATTCTGAGCTTTTTCAGCGAAAACTCTTCAAAAAATACAAAATTACTCAGCCATCAGATATGAACATATTAACTTTTAAAACATTGGAATTGGTAATAATCTCCAGCCCAGACATGTATCATCTTAATTCCTTGCCATATATTTGCATGGTGGTGATGCACCTGCTGTGACCCACCGTGGGTCTGAACACTGACCCAGGGCTCTAGCCCAGCTTATGCCAACCTGGTACCCTCCAGATGTTTTGGACTATGATGCCCAACTGCTCTAACCACCATGGCCAATAGTCAGGGATGTTGGGAGTTGCAGTTCAAAAGCATCTGGTGGGCTACAGGTTCCACATCCCTGAACACACAAAGATTGTGGCAAGATCATTTTCTGGCAGTGACTTGTGCATCTTCTTGTCTGTCGCAGGAGGGCTGGTTACTATGAAGTGTCTCTGCTGCTCTGATCCTAGGCAGAGGCAACATGGCCAAGAGGGAGTAAAACAAATGGGTTGGAATTATGGGAGGGAGGCAGGAAGGAAGGAAGGGAGAGAGGGAGGGGAGGAGGAGGAGGGGGAAGATGGTAGCAAGAGAACTGCACATAGTGAGAAGCTACAGAGGTGAGGGATACTGAAGCTCGCTTCAGTTGAAATATGCAACTGTGTTTTTTAAACACATCATTCCTCTCCTCTCCTTTGACCCAAATGGTAGCTAGCAAAGCAACATGGAAATATTTTCACCCTATGGATAGGACATCTACCCATTGTAGTACTGTCTGGATTCCAAGCAGTGAAAGAAATGCTCACTGACCACTCTGAAGAGTTAGACAAGCGACCAGCCACTCCTTTCCTTAGGGCTATGGCAGAAGGAAAGGGTATATAGTGAAGAATAAGAATTTCTCCTGGTATTTTCCCAAGAGAAAACATTGAAAGGGCTGTCCAGAACAAAGGTTCTCTATTACTGTTGCACTCAACAGGGAATGGGTTACCTAGGAGCGAACAACTAGGGGTGAGGTCCCTTCAGAGCTTCCCCCTAAAATATTTGAGGGGACCACCAGGCTCCCCCTAAGTTCATGGCAGTTGCCACTCTAATGGTTGGGCATGAGCCACATCATGTGATTGATTATGTGAGGTGGGGCTCACTTGCCCCCTTCCCCATATTTTATTCAGGTTGGCACCCCTGATGTATTGCAACTCTGTGGAAATAGCAATTGTACTGCACTGTGGTGAGATTCAACTGCAGGTAGAAGTTTGTCGCCTGTTGCAATTGTAATGCATATACTATCCTGGCCCTCAGTGCTGAATGAAGAGCTTGAACTCAGAGTTCTTTCTGTTGAAGGGTTTGACGCCTACAACAGATTGGTACTTTGTCAAGGCACAGGTTACAAGGAGTAGCAATTCCATAAGAGGCAAAGATACACACCTAAATACCAGATGACTCTCAGGGTCCCTTGTAACTCTGCAGTTCTATGATTCTATGATTCTGTTGCTCTATTGCATTTGAATCTGGAGAGCCCATGCAAGCCCTGGACTGGTACCTGCATGGGCTGCATAAGGTGGTGGGCTGGATGAGGGCCAATAAGGTGAGTCTGAATCCTGGTAAGATGGAGGCATGTTGCGTGGACTCTAGACAATTGTTCAGTTTACTGCTATGGATGGGTTGAACTCCCCCTGAGAGAACAGGTTCATAGGCTAGGGGTGCTCCTGGATCCATCTTGGCTGCTAGAGGCAGGTGACCTCAGTGCCTTCTACCAGCTTCAGCTAGCAAGGCAGCTTTGGATAGTAAGACAGCGAAAGTAGTTTCTGGATCAGGATAGCTTGGCTACTGTCATCCATGTGCTGGTTTTCTCCAGGCTGGATTACACAATGTGCTGCATTTCAGGCTGCCCTTGAAGAAGCATCTGGCAAAAAATGCAGTGGCTTGACTGCACATGGGGGCAGGACATAGCCAGCATGTTGTACCACTAGCTGGCAATTAGCTAAGTTCAAGGTGCTGGTTGAACAAAGAGCCTAAACAACTTGAGATCAATATATCCTCTTCCAATAAGCTTTGCAGTTGAAACCTTTCTCAGTTTTGCTTCTTTTCAGTCCTCAGCCCGAATATAGACTGCACCCACAAATAAGTTGCACCTTTAAAATTCGGGGGGGGGGGGGGGAGAGAGAAAAAGACAATACTTGAATATAAGCCGCTCCTTTAAAATTAGGTTACAGGCTGAAAATCGCTGCGATTGGTAGAATTGTAACTCCAAGCCAATTTAAGCCTTTGATCTTGCAAGCCTGAAAAAGTTACCGTACAATAGCAAAAATCACTAATCGCTATTCAATTGCTACAATTCCACAAGCACTCACACCTGTAAATGACAAATGAACAGTCTCAAACTCTCAAATTCGGCAAGAAAACATTTTTTTTTGTTCCGTTTTGCCACATGTCTGTTTCAGCAACAATATCATAAAAGCTAATTTTTGCAAGGTTGTGAATTTAAGCTGCACTTTAACTTTTCATGGGCGGAATTTTTTTTGGGGGGGGAGGGAAAGTGTGGCTTATATTCGGGCCAATGCGGTAATTGGTAATTACATTTATTATGATGATGGGTTTCAAGAGTAACTCTTATTGGCTTGAAATCAACCGGGGGGGGGGCAGAAGACAGGTGCAGGATTTGGAAACTAATGGGAGGCCAGAGCAGGGAAACTGAGGGGAGTAGAAAAGAGGCACGTAGGTATTTGTGTACAGCATAGTAACAGCTAACTGATATTGCACCATGTGCAAGTCTTTAAGTACATGTGGGAGGATTATAGAGAGCATAATCCTGCTTAAGAGGAGACATGACAAAATTCTCTGACATGACTAATTTAGGTTCATTAATTCCAATGAATGTACTGTGAGCATGATCTTACATAAATAAGACCCAAAGATCCCAAATTTTGATGTTAGACTTGCTGCTTTTGTCACTCCTGTGATTGAATCACAATAGGCTGAGAATCCCCCAAGTGGATCAGGATGTCTATTCCTCATCAACAGAAGCATGTAGAAACCTTTTTGAAATTATGATTTAATCATAGACGTGCATTACAACTCAGCTGCCAGTAATGGAAATAATAATATCAGCACCAATCATTCTGTGTAACTTCAAAGAGCAAGAAGGCCTGAGGAGCAAGTGCAGGATGATACTTGTTTCTTACCCATGAGAAATGTTTACAAAGAATTGACTAAAAATTTAACTGCTAACAAAGTAAGGTTTCGATGGGAGTACCCAGAAGATGTGTCATTTTACTACAAAGGCAAGAAATTTAAAATTAAGAGAGTACAAAAAATGCAGAAATTTGGGAGAAGATACAAGGAGTTGGGGAAGATGGAGAGAGGGGAACAGGAAAGTGAAGAGGACAAACAAGAACAAGAGGGAGAAGAGGGAGATATTTAAGCGTAAATAATAAAATAAAATTGTATTTAATTAAATAAATCAAAATGACAATAAAAATTATATCATGGAATGTTAATGGCATGAATAATAAAGCCAAAAGAAATAAAATCAAACATGAGTTAATTTTAAAAATGTAGAAATAATCTGTTTGCAAGAAACACGCATGGAAACATAATCGAGTCTTAAGGAATAAAAAATTGGGGAATGAATTTATTTCTTCAGACGTGCAAAAGAAGAGAGGAGTTGTTATATATGGCAATATTGTCAGGCACAAAGCCAGATTGGTCATCAGAAGTTTTTCACAGGTACCAGGACAGGATTACCATGAAACCTACTTACCCACCATCAAGTATGAGAGCATTAGGCTTCTGCTCAAGATTGCTGCAGAGGAGAAACTGCACGTTTCTCATCACGATGTTGTCAGGGAACTGCAGGCAGCGAGGGAGGAAAGGATTAGAGGATACAGGGAACGATCTCCACTGCTCAGTACTGAGTCCTCCTCAGAAGACAGAGAAGAGGATAGTGAGTCTGAGGAGGAAGGGGTGCTTCAGAGAGAGGGGGATCCACGTCACAGGGGAAAATGGAAGGGGCTGATCTGTTGGTTGTGTTGGTCTCGAGGGAGAGGGAAAAGAGAAACTAGTCAGAGCAATGCGTCATGAGAGACGGATCACTTTGTTTATTCTGCATGTAATCTTGTCAGAAGGAAATAAAGAAAGGAATTTATGGCTGGCTGCCGGGAGTGTTTTCTCTGCTAAGTGCAGCAACGTGTGCAGCTGGCTAGCTGACAGTTTGCTCTGACTCACACACCCAGCTAATGAGCACTCGAGAGGAGAGGCTCAGCAAGGAGAAAAGCAGGATGGAAGCTCGCCTTGCACAGCTGGAAAAAGAGAGGACTGATTTATTGGCCACATCACAGGAATTAAGAATTCGTTTGCAAGAAGCCAGGGCCAGATCTGAAGGGGCTTCTGGGGGGGGCTTACTGAACCAGTCTTTGATGCTGGTAAGCAAATTCAGTGGGGACCCCAGACTGTACATGGGCTTCAAACTCGACATGCAGTACGCTCTTGAACTGCAAGGAGCTGCTTTTGCTGGGGATGCTGACAAGGTGGGGTACCTTATAGGCCATTTGACTGGGGCAGCGTGAGACTGGGTACGCCCACTGCTTGCTAGCCATAATGCTGCGCTCAGCGATCTCAAACAAGTCTGGGAAGCATTGGACGCTATGTTTTCATTTGGATCTGAGGAGGATGTAACTCAGCAACAGCTATTGGATCTACAGCAGGGGAACTCGACTGTGAGGGAGTACTGGTCCCAATTTGCTATGCTGGTGCACAAGCTTGATTGGAGCTTAGACTCAAAGCCTGTGCAAGCTCTATTTAAGGCCGGACTGAATTCTCAGGTGAAAGATGAGCTTGCCAGGGGCCCCCGACACCAGGACCTGGATTCCCTCGTTAAGGCTGCTCTGGCGGTGGGCAGCAGGCAAGAGCTGAGGCAGCTAGAGAAGGCTGAGAGCAGAGGCCAGCGTTCCCATGGTTATCGCATTCCTGGCATACCAAGTGAGGGAGAGCAAGGTCAATCTCGCTCGGAGCCGATGGAAATTGACTCTGCCCGTGCACGGGAAGATTCAAAGGCTCAACGGCCAACTCACAAGGTGGCAAAAGACGGGCAAGCTGCCAAGAAATGTTTTATCTGCCAGAAACCAGGGCACTTTGCCAGAGTGTGTCCTGAATGTCACAACTGGCAGGGAATGGTGGGGGCTTCCTCCCAGATGGGAGAGGGGGGAGTCCAAAAGCAGGGAAACGCCAGTGCCTGGCTGGGAATGGGGCGGGGCAGCAGCCAGGCAGGAATGGAACAGAACCAGGTGGCTGTCACCAATGGAGGCTAAGGCTCTGAAAAAAAACTAATATGGAGACAAATTGGCCAAAATATTGTGAAATTTTAGAACAAGATGGAGATAAACTAAAGCTGCAGAGTTTTGATAAATTAAAAACTAAAGTCCGAGACTGGCTTCATTACTATCAAATAAGGGAGGCTTATAATTTAGACAAAAAGATTGGTTTCCAGGAGGAAAAATCAAAATTGGAAACAGAATTGTTAGACCCTAAAACTAAGAATTTATCAAGAATGTATAACTTGCTGTTGAAATGGAATACACAGGATGAAACGGTTAAATCTGTTATGATTAAATGGGCACAAGATTTTGGACATAATATCATGTTTGCTGACTGGGAACAGTTATGGACCACAGGTATGAAATTTACGGCTTGTAATGCCTTAAGAGAAAATATAATGAAAATGATTTACAGGTGGTACTTAACCCCAGTCAAGCTAGCAAAAATCTATCATTTGTCAGATAGTAAATGTTGGAAATGTAAAGAGACGGAGGGTACATTCTTCCACCTTTGGTGGACATGCCCAAGGATTAAGGCTTTCTGGGAAATGATATATAATGAACTGAAAAAGGTGTTTAAGTATACCTTTTTGAAGAAACCAGAGGCCTTTCTTCTGGGCATGGTCGGCCAATTGGTGCGAAGGGAGGATAGAACTTTCTTTATGTATGCTACAACAGCAGCAAGAATACTCATCGGGAAGTACTGGAAGACACAAGAACTGCCCACCCGAGAAGAATGGCAGATGAAAGTGATGGACTATATGGAACTGGCTGAGATGACCGGCAGAATTCGAGACCAGGGAGAAGGGTCGATGGAAGAAGACTGGAAAAAATTCAAAATATATCTTCAAAAGTATTGCAATATAAAAGAATGTTAGAAGGAGGTTGGAAAAAGAAATATTAGGTCGTTTTGGTAGATATGATATAATGGTTTAAGCAAAAATGAGTTGATGAATTTGATGAAATAGAGGAGGTTTAATTATATTATTTTAATTTTAAAATATGTAAATGAAAATAAGATTAGAGGGATTTGCTGAAAATACGATCTGAACAAGAATACAAAATTGGGAGGTGAGAGGAGGTCATTGGAAATAAGTAAAGGGAAAAGGATATGTAAAGGTTTAATCTGCTTTTGTTTTATTTTTAATTTAATATATTTTTATATTTTTTGTTAAGTTTTCTTTTTTATTCTATCTCATTGTTCTTCTTACTTGTTTATTTTTTGCTCTGTTATGGTCAAAGTTTTCTTTGTACTCTGTATGGTTTTTCTTTTTTTCTGTGATTTTAAATTTGGAATAAATATTATTTAAAAAAAAAAAAAGGAATGGAACAGAACCAGAGCCCCGACCAGGACTTCCCCAACCAGGCATAATTGTGAGGGTATTGCTGGACCTCCCCAATGGACAGGCTATGGAGGTCCATGCCCTGTTGGACTCAGGAGCGAGTGCCAATTTCTTCAGCAGGGACTTCGCTGCACAGCACCAATTGCATTTACTACCTTTGGACTTTCCGCTACAAGTGACCACCATTGATGGGTGGGAACTTTTGGGAGGGGAAGTGACCCATCAGACCCCCCCCATGAGAATGAGGATTTCAACACATTCTGAAACGATTGCTTTCCATGTGGCCACGCTGGCGGGCCCACCCATCATTTTGGGCATGAGTTGGTTGGCCCTGCACAGTCCGGTGGTCTCCCGACATCAGCGTAACCTGACGTTTGGATCGGCGCATTGCTTGGAGAACTGTTTGGGAGTAAAGGAGCCACGAGTTGGTAGTGCCAGAGTGGCGGCTACGTGTGCGGGAGAGAAAGGCGGCATTCCTCCAGAATATATGGACTTGGCAGAGGTTTTCAGCGAAAGAGAGGCGGACACGCTGCCGCCACACAGGCCTTACGATTGTCAGATCAACTTGGTCCCGGGGGCCAAATTACCGGCAGGAAAACTGTACTCTATGTCCGATCAGGAGATGGAGGACTTAAGAGCTTTTATAGACAAGAACTTAAGGAGAGGTTTCATTAGGAAGTCCAGGGCAGTAGGCGGAAGCCCCGTGTTCTTTGTGGACAAAAAGGCCACGAGAGAGAAACGTCTCGTCGTAGACTTCCAATGAATCAATGCCCAGTCGCTCCCCATGGCCTTCCCGATGCCAAGGATTGATGACGTATTGGCAAGGGTGCGAAAGGGGAAAATTTTCACCAAACTGGATTTGAGAGGAGCCTACAATCTCATCAGGGTGCGAGAGGGGGACGAGTGGAAGACAACCATGTTCACACCACTAGGGGCATTCAAATATCTCGTTATGCCCTTCGGTTTACAGTGTGGCAGTCCCTGCTTCCAAGCCTTCATGCACCACGTGTTGGGACCTTTGCTCTACAAAAACTGCGCTACATTTTTGGATGACATACTTATTTACTCTCCAGACAAAGAACAGCACGTTAAGGACGTACGGGAAGTTCTAGCTAGGCTCAAGGAGCATCGCCTATGGGTGAAACTGGAGAAGTGTCAGTTTCACACGAGAGAGGTCGAGTTCCTGGGCTATAGGCTGTTGGACAGGGGTCTGGCAATGGACCCGGAGAAGGTCAAGGCGGTGGTGGAGTGGAAAAGCCCAAAAACGAGGAAGGATGTTCAGCGGTTCCTGGGCTTCAGTAACTTCTACCGGAAGTTCATTAAGAACTTCGCACTGCTGGAGACCCCCATAACGGATTGCCTCAGTGGCAAGAAGAAGTTTGAGTGGACGGAGGTGGCGCAGAGGGCCTTTGAGGGTCTAAAGAGGGTCTTCGCCTCTGAGGAACAACGGCTGCATGTCAACCCTGAACTACCACTGCGGGTGGAGACAGATGCGTCTGATCGAGCGATTGGAGCAGTTCTCATGCAGCAAGATGGGGAGGGGGAGTGGCGTCCGTGTGCTTTCTTTTCCCGGAAGCTCAATAAATCGGAAGTGAACTATAGTATCTATGATAAGGAATTGCTTGCTATTGTGTCTGCATTCAAGCAATGGCGACATTTTTTGATTGGAGTGAAGCATCAGATACAGGTGTGAACGGATCACAAGAATTTGGAGTACTGGCGGACGGCGAGAGTGATGTGCCAGAGGCAAATACGCTGGGCAGAGTTCTTTGCCAACTTTAACTTCAGGATTCAGTACGTACCGGGTGAGCAGAACGTGAGGGCGGACGCTTTATCCTGTAAACCCGAATATTTGGCAGAGGAAGGACCACCGATAGCCCTGTTCATGTTCCCCGAGCAGAGGTGGGCTTGCGGGGCGACATTGGTGAAGGACGACAAACTGCTACGGTTGATGCGGGATGATGCTTTTGCCAGAGGAAAGTTGGATGAACTTGGGCAAGGGAGAGGGGCTGAGGGAGGTTTCGAGGAAAAAGGGGGGCTACTGTTTTATCGGGGGGGCTTTGTATGTACTAGGGGAAGCTCTCTGGGCCCGAATCCTCCGACAACTTCATGACAGCTCAACGGCAGGACACTTTGGGCAACACAAAACCATGTTGTTGGTCACCAGGGAATTTTGGTGGCCCAAGGTGTGGGAAGATGTGAAGGAATATGTGCGAGGGTGTGAGACCTGTCAGAGAGCCAAAGGGGAGAGGGCAGCTCCGGCAGGGTTATTAGAGCCTCTGCCAACACCAGGGAGGCCATGGGAGGTGGTATCTGTAGACTTCATCACTGACCTGCCCCAGTCCAGGGGGAAAACGGCGGTGTTGGTGGTGGTGGATCTACTCACCAAAATGTACCATTTTGTGGCGTGTTCTCATGCGGTAACTGCAGAGGAGACAGCCAAATTGTTTGTGGAGCACATGTTTAAGTTGCATGGGGTCCCTTCGAGGGTCATTTCGGATGGGGGACACAATTAACCTCAAGGTTCTGGAGCAAACTCATGAGTTTGTTGCAAGTTGAGGTGAGTTTCACCACCGCCAGACATTCCGAAAGCAATGGGCAGGCGGAAAGGGTCAATGCAGTATTACAGCAGTACCTGTGTTGTTATGTGGGGGAGAGGCAGAACGATTGGGTGGACAAATTAGCGCTGGCGGAGTTTGCATACAACAACTCCGAGAATGTGTCCACAGGGATGACTCCGTTTTTTGCTAATCACGGGTGCCATCCTAGGGCTTTCCCTGGGAGGGGGAGGAGTCGTGGAGTGTGCCAGCCGTTGAACAGTTTGTGGAGGAAATGGAGGCAATTCAACAACAACTGAAGTTGAACTTGGAAAGGGCCAAGGAGGTATACAAGAGGCAAGCAGACAAGCATTGGAGGGAAGGGGAAACCCTTCGGGTGGGGGATAAGGTGTGGTTATCGACGCAAGGCTTGCCTTGGAAAGGGGGTTGTAAGAAACTGAAACCCAGGAGGGTGGATCCCTTTGAAATCATACAGCAAGTCAACCCGGTGGCCATTAGGTTGAGGCTGCCAGAGAGCATGAAAATTCATCCCGTGTTCCACCGGTCGCTATTGTGGGCTTACCGGCTGGGCAGAAGGGAAGGGGAGGTGTCACTGCCAGAAGTCGAGGAAAGGGAGCGGGGACACCAGATAGAGGGAATATTGGACTCGTGTTGGAAGGGTAATCAGCTGGAGTATCTTGTAGCTTGGGAGGGGGCTCCCAGTTCGGATAACACATGGGTGCCATCAGATTGGGTCACGGAGGAGGGTTTAGTGGAGGACTTCCACGAGCTATTTCCCCATAAGCCACAACCCGCAGGGAGGTTCGCAGAGAGGGCGTTTGGGCTGACGGACGATGAAGAGGATTTTGAAGGGTTCTCAACCTCGGACCAAGAGGAAACACAGTGGGGGAAAGGAGTGAGTGAAGAGCGTCCGGGTCCATCAGATGTTAGATGTTGGGGTAACGTTTTTGATGATACCGAAGAGGAGGAGGAGATTTTCCTAGGATTTACCCCCGAGAAGCATGAGGAGGATGCATCGGGTGAGGCTCCTTCTCAGGAAAGGGAGGTGAGGGGGGCCTTTGAGGAAGGGGTGGATGTCAGGGAACTGCAGGCAGTGAGGGAGGAAAGGATTAGAGGATACAAGGAACGATCTCCACTGCTCAGTACTGAATCCTCCTCAGAAGACAGAGAAGAGGATAGTGAGTCTGGGGAGGAAGGGGTGCTTCAGAGAGAGGGGGATCCACGTCACAGGGAAAAACGGAAGGGGCTGAGCCGTTGGTTGTGTTGGTCTCGAGGAAGAGGGAAAAGAGAAACTAGTCAGAGCAACGTGTCATGAGAGACGGATCGCTTTGTTTATTCTGCATGTAATCTTGTCAGAAGGAAATAAAGAAAGGAATTTATGGCTGGCTGCCGGGAGTGTTTTCTCTGCTAAGTGCAGCAACATGTGCAGCTGGCTAGCTGACAGATGTGAACACAGCTTTTTTTTGTACGGGATTTTGGGGGAGGAACTGTACATGCTTCCATCTGATGGAGTGCAGGTACAGAAGAGAATGGTCTGTAAACTACGGAAATCCCTATATGGTCTCAAGCAGAGTGTCAGGTGTTGGAACACAAAACTCACTGAGACATTGCTTTCTCTAGGTTTTCACCAAGGAAAAGCTGATCCATGTGTGTTTGTCAAAGAGGAGGGGCAGAACAAACTGTATTGTTTACGTTTTGTTGATGATTTGCTTTTGTTTTGGAAGAATCAGGCTTTGTACCAAAGCACCCTAGCTCAGCTGAAGGAGCACTTTGACATGAAGGATCTTGGTGAGGTATCCAACTATCTTTCTCTGTAGGTTCAGAAGGACCAAGCAGGTAATTTTCTGGTACACAAAACACAGAAAATTGCAGATGTATTAACCAGGCTGAATTTGGCTGATGCAAACCCAGCAGACACACCGATGGTGACGGGTTACCAGGTAGATAGTACTGCTGAAGCATTTTCTGACACCACACTGTACAGCTGCATTCTAGGTAAGCAGTTTTAAAGACTAAGGAAGCTGCTTCCGATCTGGCTGGTGGAAAGGAGAGAAACTGTTTTTCTCCATTATTGTGGCAGACTGTGTGACTGACCTTGACATTCTTTAGCTATGAATTCAGAAAAAGAAAAGCCCAGATGTGGCTCTAAAGCACCAACACAATTTGAGGAGTCGGTATTGTCAGAGTTAAATGATATTAAAGAAGGATTAGATCGCAACACAGTCACTATAAATAAATTGGAAAAAAGGATTGATCATTTAAGTACCAATCTTAAAGATGTAAAAGAGGAAATTAATTCACATGATGCAAGATTGACGAAACTGGAGAATGTCAGGGTGCAGGATTTGGAATGTTTGCAATATGAAAATGCAAATGCAATAGCTTATCTGCAATTGAGTGTGAATGAATCTTATCTGAGATTGAGAGGGCTCCCTTATCTGGATCAGGATCAGGATAAACTCAAGAATCTTTGATAGGATATTTTGTGGAATTCTGGGATCTGAAAAAAGAGGAAGTAGAAGATTGGGTGGAGAAAGCTTACAGATTTGGTCCTAAAAAAGAGACTAAAATAACCTACGATTGTATTGTGGTCTTTAAGACTAGGGAACAAAGAGATATCATTCTGGGACATCACTATAAAAAAGGCCTCAAAGTTCTCGATAAATCCGTTGTGCTCTTCAAAGAGGTTCCTAGGCATTTTTTGAACCTGAGATCCCAGTATAGGGACCTGACAGATATTCTGAAGAGAAAGAACATCTTTTTTAGGTGGGAATTTCCAGAGGGCCTATCTTTCAAATTTGAAGGAAGAAAGCAAAAGGTTAAGAACCTTGAGGAGAAGGATAGATTTATGCAAAAGCACTTGGTAGAACTTGGATTACAAACCCCACAGTTGCTGGGAACGGAGGCAGCGTCCTCGTAAGTAGACAATATGGCATTGAGGATTTATTCATGGAACGTACATGGCTTGAATTTACTGCAAAAAAGGAGAACAATTTATCACATTTTGGAAAAACAAAACTTGGATATAACTTGTTTACAGGAAACTCACATTACAAGACTACACAGAAAATTTTTAATAAATAAAAGATTGGGCCAAGAATTTATTTCTTCTGACAAAGTTAAAAAAAGAGGAGTGGTTTTCTACACCAAAGATAAATGGAATCCAAAATTTGCTTTCAAAGATGAGGAAGGAAGATACATAGCATTTGAAATTTCAGCACAAGGCGAGAAATATTTGTTACTAGGAATCAACTCACCTAATGATGGCAAAGTGGATTTTTTTCAAGAACTTGGAAGTAAGTCTGTTGGAATATATGGATTATAAAATTATATTGATGGGGGACTTGAATGGAGTCACATCTAGTTTGATGGATAGAACTCAGAGATCAAAGGTTACGAACTCTGGCAGACTACCGAAGACTTTCTTTGATTTAACTGAAAATTTTGATTTGTCAGATATATGGAGAATTAGAAATCCAATGGAAAAAGACTTCACTTTTTTCTTAGATGCAAACCAAGTATTTTCACGAATAGACTATGGATATCCAGAGACTTGGTTCCTAAAGTAATAAAAACAGAAATTTGCCCTAAAACTTGCTCGGACCATAATGCAGTTTCTATGGACTTGAAAATGTTTGTTCAAGGCTCCTTCAGATGGTGAATGAATGATGATCTGTTGAGAAGTTCATTAATTGTCAATAAGGCCCCAAAAACCCTAAAGGATTATTTTGAATTTAACATGAATCAAGGAACGGAAATAAGGGTGATTTGGGAGGCCAGCAAAGCAGTAATGAGAGGGTTTCTGATACAACAAAATGCAATTAGGAGAAAGTCACAGAATGAGACAAAAGATAAAATTATGGAACAACTGAAAGATAAAGAGAAGAAGCTTAGAGGAAACCCAAAGAATTTGCAGATCCAAAAAGAAATTAAAGCCCTACAGGTTCAATATTCACAGTTAGTAAATCAAGAAATTGAATGGAAGATAAGAAGGATGAGACAAAGAAATTTTGAATCTGCAAATAAATGTGGGAAATTATTAGCCTGGCAACTAAAGAAGAGACAAAAACAAAGTACTATTGCAAACATTGTTACAGAAGGAAAATCTGTAGAGAACCCTGCAGACATTAGAAAATGCTTTTATAAATATTATAAACAACTGTATAAAAAGGATAAAGAAGATATAGGGAAAATCGAGCAATTTATAAAGATTAATGGGATGCAACAGATTCCGAAGGACGAAAAGAATCTACTAAAAGGTTTAATTACAAACCAGGAAGTGGAACAGGCAATAAATTCAATGCAACTTGGCAAGACACCAGGACCCTATGGTCTATCAGCGAAATATTATAAGACATTGAAAGAATGGCTCATTCAACCTCTGGTAGAAGTATCTAATTCGATTTTGTGAGGGGGCAAAGCACCTGAAACCTGGAAGCAAGCTTATATTACTCTGATTCCTAAACAGGGTCAGGATAGATCCAACATTAAAAACTACAGACCAATCTCCCTACTCAATGTGGATTATAAAAATTTTGCAAATATACTGGCCAACAGGCTAAAGAAGGTTTTATATGAGTATATTCATAAAGACCAGGCAGGATTTCTGCCGGGAAGACATATGAAAGACAACATTAGAAATGCTGTGGATATTTTGGAAAAGTTAGAAGCAAGAAAGAGCTGTAAAGCAATGTTAATGTTTATTGATGCGAGAGAAAGCCTTTGACAATGTTTCTTGGAGTTTTATGTTACATAATTTAGAGAGTATGGGTTTTTTAAATGGTATTAAAGCGATCTATCTAGAACAAAAAGCTAAAATTATTGTAAATAATGTGGTTTCAGGGGAAATTAGAATTGAGAAGGGAACCAGGCAAGGGTGCCCCACTTTCCCCTCGGCTGTTTATTTCAGTACTGGAGGTCTTGCTAAGTATGATTAGAAAAGATGAACAAGTTAAAGGTATTACAGTAGGTTTGAAACATTATAAATTAAAAGTCTTTGCTGATGCTCTAGTTCTGACATTACAAGATCCAGACTCCAGTGCAGTCAAAGCACTGGAGCTGATACAAGAGTTTGGTCAGGTAGCAGGATTTAAATTAAACAAGAGCAATACCAAAGTAATTGAGAAAAATCTGGATAATGAAGAAAGGAAACTATTACAAGAGAAAACAGGCCTAGACTTTGTGAAAAAAGTTAAATATTTGGGGGTGAACCTGTCTGGAAAAAAATTGAACTTATATTAAGATAATAATGAGAAATTATGGAATGAAATTAAAAGAGATTTAGAGGTATGGTCAAACCTAAAATTGTCATTAATGGGCCAGATTTCTGTGATTAAGATGAAGATGCTTTTCCTGTTTCAAGCCCTTCCAATTATAGATAATGCGAAATGCTTTAAAGAATGGCAGAAAGCACTCTCTAGATTTATCTGGCAGGGGAGGAAACCCAGAATTAAATATAAATTACTAACGGATTCTAAAGAAAGAGGTGGATTTTCCCTGCCAGATTTAAAAATCTATTTTGAAGCTGCTGCACTTTATTGGATTAAATAATGGATGCAATTAGAAGATACAGATCTATTAGATTTGGAGGGATTTGACAATGTGTTCGGTTGGCATGCATATTTATGGTATGACAAGGTAAAGGCCCATAATGCATTTAAAAACCATGTAATTAGGAAATCGTTGTATAATGTTTGGATAAAATATAAATATCTCTTAGAAAGAAAGACGCCCAGGTGGCTTTCACAAATGGAGGCAAAGGCCCAGAAAAAATTAAATATGGATACCAAATGGTTGAGATATTATGATTTATTAATAGAAGAGGAAGGTTACAAATTAAAACCATTTGATCAAGTTAAAGATAAGCTAAATTGGTTACAATACCACCAGATCAATGAATTGTATAAATTGGATAAGAAAAATGATTTTGCTTTTGAAAAATCTAAGTTGGAGACAGAGTTGTTGGATACTAAAGGTAAAAATTTATCTAAAATGTACAAGCTATTGTTGGAGTGGCATACAAAAAGATGAACAAGTTAAATCTGTGATGATAGATTGGGCAAGAAATGTAGGACATAATATAATGTTTGAGGATTGGGAAAGATTGTGGAAGAAAGAGGTCAAGTTCACCGCATGTACTTTGTTAAAGAAAAATATAATGAAAATGATGTATAGATGGTATTTGACTCATGTAAAATTAGCAAAGATATATCATAATTGTGACAATATATGTTGGAAATGTAAAGAAAAGGAAGGAACCTTTTATCATATGTGGTGGACCTGTCCCAAGGTGAAAGACTCCTGGGAAAAGATTTATAATGAATTGAAAAAAATGTTGAAACATACATTTATAAAGAAACCAGAGGCCTTCTTGGAATAACAGGTTTGGAATTGCCCAGGAAAGATGTTAAATTATTTTTGTATGCCACAACTGCTGCTCGTATTTTGTTGGCTAAAAAGTGGGAAACCCAAGAATTACCAACAATAGAAGAATGGCAGATGAAGATGATGGATTTTTCGGAGCTAGCCAACCTAACCGGAACAGTCCGCGACCAGAAGGAGGAGGAGTGTCAGGAAGAATGGAATAAATTTAATGATTATTTAGTTAAATTTGTTAAGTTAAACTAACTGAAAAGAGCTTGCAGATACTTAATGGGCTTAGGATTTTATTTATGTTGAGTGATGAATTAATATGTTTAATTCTATAAGGGGAAGATCTAAGGATGTTAATGTTTAAGTTAAATTTCATAAAAATTGGGATTTGGAAAACCATTAAAAGGACATGCAATGAAATTCAACCAAGGGGAAGTGAGGAAATCACTTAACAAAGTTAATAAAGGTAATTTTCAATAAGGCTATGATTTATGTTTGTTTGTCTTGTGTGTTTGTTTGTTTGTTTGTTTGTTTTTAATATTGTGAAAACTAATAAAAAAAATTTGGGGAAAAAAGAGAGGCAGAGATGAGTCAGGCTAGTGAAGGAGCCAGGGTGTCTCCCTCTCCTGCTGCAACAAGCTCCCCTCTCCTGGTGTCTCCAAGGACCAGAAGAGGGATGAAGAGGGAGGAGCAAAGAAGGGCGATTCAGTGGAGTTTCATTCCTTTTTTATGGTCTTATCTGATGCTGTTCTGATAGTATGTTAGTTCACTTGGCGCTCTTGGAGGAAACAGATTTTCTAGATCCATTTCTAATCCAAATTTAGGCCCAGTTTTGGCACACCAACTGCTTGGGTCGCCCTGTATGATGATCTCTGTCGGGAGACAGACAGTGGAAATGTGTCTCTGTTAATTCTCCTTGACCACTCCTTGACTTTCTAGGTCATCAAGACTGCTTCCTCCACCCTTCCCCTCCACTGCAGGAGGAGGAAGAGTCTCTCAGCCTTCTGCACCCACAATTGTTGTCAACATCATCATCATCATAATGATTATTATTATTAAATTTCTATACCACCCTACACCCAAAGGTCTCAGGGCAGTTCACATAAAATATCAAATACATTAAATGAAAACAAAACCAACAACCCAATAACCCCCCCCCCCAAAAAAAAGATCCAGCATTTTTCAAAAGGGTATAATATATAGATCAAGTCAGGCAAAAGCCTGGTTGAAAAGGAATGTTTTTGCCTGGCGCCTAAAGGTGTATACTGAACATGGGTGGGGAAGGTCCCCCCAAATATTTTATTTGGGGGTCCAATAGAAGTTGGCACCTACACTTCTTACCTATTGTTTCCCTAAACTATTTTAATATCAGCAAACATTTTCTTCTATTTTGAGACAGAAGCCTTGACAAATAAAGAATATTCAGAATCTTGGTGTAAATCATGAAATTCTATAAGGAGTTAAATTATTCAGGGGTGTTACTCTTTCACTTACAAGCAGTCCTCACTCTCCCAGATAAGCCCCCTGAGAGAGGGGGGAGGGAGGGAGAGAATGTACACAAGCACACTTGGCTTTTCCTAAGAGTCTGGGTAAAAGTTGTATCCAGTACATATAGATCATAAAGAGGAAGCAGGAAAGACTATCACTCTTTCAAATTCCTCCTCCAGCTCTATGCACTATTCAAGGGAGAAAAGAGGTAATCCCTCTATTTGCACAAGAGAGGATTTCTGTGTGATCCAGCGGGGCTTTTCTCATATTCATTTTTTATTTTATGAATATTTGGTACAAAATTCTTTTCCAAACATTTGTGTCATAAAATCGGTCTTAAGATAGCTTGGATTCTAATTACAATTCATCAAACACCCTCTCATTTGCATGACCTATATAAGAATGATTATAGTGTTCAGTTGTATTACATGACTTGCAATCACATTCCAAGGCTATTAGCACATGGTATCACACCCCTTGTTGCTTATTTGTTTTCAATAACTGAGCATATGAAAACAGAGAGTACTGCTGATGTCTCTGAGGAAAGCAAAAAGCCCTTAGAGAAAGAGAGTTGAACCTGACCAGGCAACCTAGAAAGAATTAAGGAGAAAGAGACAGCAAGAGAAGGATGGAGATATGGGCACTTTTGATTGCTCTGCTGGTGGTTCTTCTGATTCTGAACTTCAAGAAACTGCTCTGGTCAAACAGGCATTACCCTCCAGGGCCTCTTAAGCTTCCTCTGATTGGAACCTTGTGGATCCTTGGATTGAAGATTCATGAAGATACTCTCATTAAGGTACTTACATCTTGGTGATAATTCAGTCTGATTTCACCAATTGCTTTATCTATTTCCCTCAACAATTGTGATATTTCAGCTTAAACAATAGCACCAAATGGTAAATGGTAAATGGTAAATGCCAGAAGCCTCCTTTGTGAGATACAGTAAGATATACAAATAATAGGGATAATACAAAGAATATTATTATTAATACTGAAAAGCACCCTCAAAGAAAGAATGGTTTATGAAAATCTTGGAACATGCAGAGATGGCAAAAATTGATAAAAGATACTAATTTAGAATATTTTAAAGAAGACTGGAAAACATTTGCAGCCTATACAAAAAGTTATTTCCCATATGTAAAGACCACAGCGTGGTTTGAAGTGTAAGAAAACAGCAGAATATATTAAGAAACATGTTGGAGAGGATTAAATTAGATAAGATGGAACTTTAAAATGCAATTGTATGTAATTCAAGTTATAAACATTGATGTTGGGTGAGTGGGAAGTCACTTGTTTTGTTGAATTGGAATATAATTGTTGTATAACAAATATAACTTTCTAAATGGAAAAAAGTGTAATGGGTTTAGGGGTTGCTCGTGCGTAATTTGCCGCCACTCCTGGCTAGGTTACCTGGCTGAACCCTTTCTGTCTGGACAGCCTCTAGCTTCGTGGCTGCCTCAGTCGCTGGCAGAATCCGTCAGTGGGCGTTTCTTGAACTTCTTCCAGCAAAGAAGTTCTTTGACGCCAAGTCTCCTCCTACTCTCCCTGCACGGAAGTCTTCTGCGCAGGGAGGGTGTGGGCAGCGGAGTACCCGTACTCTCTCCGCTGGTCTCCGGCGAGGAGTCTTGGAGCCTCCTCTCCGATTCCCCCATCTGCCCCCCTTCTCCACTGGTGTTACGCTGATTTCCTTCCCCAGCAGATGGGCTGCCTCTCTCCCTACTGGGACCCTCTCCAGCATCCCTCTGGATCCTTCCCTCTGCCTCTAGCTCCGATGGCAGTTCCCTGACAAAAAGAATAAAATATTATTATATTAAAAAATAGACTGACCACATAGGTCCTCAGCATTCATTCATGACAGCCTCTCAACATGGAATTAACCTGCAGGTGCTATTCAATTTCTTAAGCCTGGTGTCAGCGATGTTGCTTCACTGACAGGGAATGAGAATGCAGGCATAGAGAGCAAACATATAAGAGTGGTATGCAGAGGGAAGGGAGAAGCAGCAGGGAGCAGCCATAACTTGAGCTCTGGACATACGGAAGAAGCTACAGAGGTGAGGGAGACTGAAGCTCTTGTATTAAGTTGAAATATCCAACTGCAGTTTTTGAACACATTTCCTCTCCTCTCTTTTGACCCTAATGGTAGTTGGCAAAGCAACATGGAAATATTTTCACCCTATGGATGGGACATCAACCCATGGTAGTACTGTCTGGATTCCAAGCAGTGAAAGAAGCGCTCACTGACCACACTGAAGAATTAGACAATCGACCAGAGACTCCTTTCCTTAGGACTATGGCAAAAGGAAAGGGTAAGTAGTGAAGAATAAGAATATCTCCTGGTATTTTCCCAAGAGAAAATGTTTAAAGGGCTGTCCAGAGCAAAGGCTCTCTATTATTGTTGCACTCAAGAGGAAATGGGTTACCTAGGAGTGAACAACTAGGGGCTGAGGTCCTTTCAGTGTCCCCCTAAAATATTTGAGAGGACCACCAGGCTCTCTCTAAGTTCATGACAATTGCCATTCTATTTTCCCCCGCAAAAATTTTTATTGGTTTTTACAATATCAACAACAAACAAAAACATGAGACAAACAAAACATAACAAACATAAATCATAACCTTATTGAAAATAACAGTTATTTACTTTGTAGGACGACTTCCTCGTTTCCCCTTAGTTGAATTTCATTGCATACTTGCCATTCTAGTGGTGGGTGTCAGCCGCATAAAAATAATAATAAATTTTATTTATACCCCACCCTCCCCAGCCAACTCCAGATATAAAATAATTGATTGAAATACAACTTAAAAAACAAGATTAAAATACAACATTAAAATCCAGCCTCATTTCAGCAGAAACTCAAAAACTATTTTGGAGTCTGATTGAAAAAAAAAATCCAGACTGGTCCTATGTGGGCCAGAAAAAAGCCAGGGAAGTCCCCAAGTAGGAGTTCCATCACAGAAGGAGACAGGGGAAAAGAAAGAGGGGGAGGGGATCAAGTTAATTCCAAGCCAAAAGCCAGGCAGAACAACTCTGTCTCACAGGCCCTGCAGAAAGAAATCAGATCCTGCAGGGCCCTGGTCTCATGAGACAGAGTGTTCCACCAGGCCAGAGCCAGTGTTGAAAAGGCCCTGGCTCTGGTTGAAGCCAATCTAACTTCCTTAGGGCTCAGGACCACTAGGGTGTTGCTATTTATGGACCTTAAGTTTCTCCGTTGGGCATACTGAGAGAGGTGGTCCCATAGGTACGAGGGTCCTAGGCCGTGAAGAGCTTTAAAGGTCAAAACCAGCACTTTAAATCTAACCCTGTACTCCATCGGGAGCCAGTGCAGCTGGAAAAGCACTGGGTGAATATGCTCCCACGGCAGGGACCCCGTGAGGAGCCTCGCTGCACCATTCTGCACCTGCTGGAGTTTCTGGGACAGCTTCAAGGGCAGCCCCACGTAGAGCCTGGAGGTGACCGTTGCATGCATCACTGTGGCCAGGTCGGGCCGGGAAAAGTAAGGGACTGCTTGATGCGGTGAAGGTAGAAAATTGTCACCTTGGCTGTTGCTGTAACCTGCACCTCCATGGAAAGGGAGGCGTCAAGGATTACACCCAAACTCTTAACGGAAGGCAATGGCACTAATTGGTCCCCCACAAGAGAAGGCAGTTGGTCCCTCATCCCCATGCCATCCTGACCCAGCCAGAGGACCTCTGTCTTCGAAGGCTTTAGTCTCAAACGGTTCCCACGAAACCATCCAGCCACAGCTTCCAAGCATCTGGTCAGTGTGTCCGGGGCCGAGTCGGTGTGGCCATCCATCAGCAGATAGCGCTAAGTGTCATCAGCATATTGGTGATAACGCAGCCCAAAGCTCTGGACAATCTGGGCAAGGGGGCGCATAAAGATGTTAAAAAGCATCTGGGAAAGGATTGCGCCCTGTGGCACTCCACACCAAGGAGTGGCGTGACAACATCTCCCTCCCTGGCGCCACCCTCTGTCCCTGACCAGAGATAAAAGAGCAGAGCTATGCCCTGTATCCCCACGTCAGCGACGCGGTGGTCCAGAAGATCATGTTCAACCTTGTTGAAGGCTGCTGACAAATCTAAGAGAATCAGCGGTCCTGACCCGCCTCAATCCAGTTTTCTATGGAGATCATCTGTTAGGGCAACCAGAGCCGTCTCGCTCCCGAAACCAGGACGGATCCCGGACTGAAATGGATCTAAAGCCGATGTTTCCTCCAGAAACCTACCAAGCTGTTCAGCAACTGCTCTCTCAATTAGATATGGAAGATTTGAAACTGGGCGGTAATTTGATAAATCTAAAGGATCTAGTGAAGTTTTCTTTAAGAGCGGACACACCACTGCTTCCTTCAGCTCCCCTGGGAATGTCCCCGTGCCAAGGGACAAATTGATAATTTCAACCAGGGGGATCCGTGCAACATCTGGGCACACCCTAATCAGCCAAGATGGGCACGGGTCAAGGAGGCAAGTGGTGGGCCTACCAGCTCAGAGGAATCTATCCACATCAGCAGGGAGTATCCGATCGAAATGATCCAACACTGGACCCGAAGACAGTCGAGGGGCCTCCAGTTCTGTCACTGTATCTAAAGTGGCAGGGAGGTCATGGCGGAGCAACAGGACTTTCTCTGCAAAAAAGTTGGCGAATGCCTCACAGCTGTGAGTCGAATTTATGCTTAAATTTGGTTGTCCTCCTAAGGATGTTATTGACCTAATTATTCTAAAAAGTTTTGCCGGGCGAGAGCTAGCGGATGCAATGGAAGCTGCGAAGTAAGATTTCTTAGCAGCTTTCATAGCCATCTCATAGGCTTTCATAAGCATCCTATAAGATGTTCTTGAGGCTCCGTCACGGGTCCGTCGCCATACTCGCTCTAGCCATCTGAGGTCCCGCTTCATTTTTCGGAGCTCCTAGGTAAACCAAGGTTTCGGCGGGGTTGCAGAGGGCGCTTATGCGCGATCTTATTGATGGCCGCCAAGAACCGGTTATTCCAGTCCTCGACAAGGTCATGTAATGAGTCATCAGGAGAAGCAGAGTCCCGCAAGGCCTGACAGAATCTATCAGGATCCATCAGCCTTCGCGGCGAGCCCAAATAGGCTCGCCACCCGAGCAAAGGAGGAGCGGGAAGTCAATCTTGGCTTTCAGAGTGCAGTGATCAGATCTTGTCACTTCCACAGGGGGGAGTATGATCACATCTATGCCAGCACCAAAGATCAAATCCAGCGTGTGGTCTGCTTGATGAGTGGGGCCCAAAACAAACTGGGAGAGCCCTAGTGTTGCCATGGAAGTCATTAGGTCCAGAGCCTGTGAGGAGGGGGCAGCATTGGCATGGACGTTGAAGTCTCCCAAAAGCAATAAGCTTGGGAACTCCAAGGTCTAGCCTGCCGCCACCTCCAGCAGGTTTGACAGGGTGGCTGCCGGTGTGCTGGGTGGTCAGTACACTAGCCAGACAGCCAAGCTCTCCTTGGTGCCCCACACGAGACCAACACATTCAATGCCAGAGATTGCCAGTGCTGGCAGAGCTCTTAAAGAGCAATCCTCATCACTGATTATGTGAGGTGGGGCTCACTTGCCCCCTTCCTCATATTTTATTCAAGTGGCACCCCTGATGGATTTCAACTAGCAAGTGCTTTGTGGAATTAGCAATTGTACTGCACTGTGGTTCGATTCAACTGCAGGTAGAAGTTTGTTGCCTGTTGCAATTGTAATGCATTTACTATCCTGGCCCTCAGTGCTGGATGAAGAGCTTGAACTCAAAGTTCTTTCTGCTGAAGGTTTTGATGCCTACATCAGTCTGAATCCTGGTAAGATGAGGGCATGGTGGTTGGAGTCTAGTCAATTGTTCAGTTTATTGCTATGAAAGGGGTTCAACTCCCCCTGAGAGAACAGGTTCATAGACTAGAGGTGCTCCTGGATCCATCTTAGCTGCTAGAGGCCCAGGTGACCTTAGTGCCTTCTGCCAGCTTCAGCTAGCAAGGCAGCTTTGGCTATTAAGACAGCTAAAGTAGTTTCTGGATCAGGATAGCTTAACTACTGTCATCCATGTGCTGGTTACCTTCAGGCTGATTATAGCAATGTGCTGCATTTCGGGCTGCCCTTGAAACAGTGTCTGGCAAAAAAAATGCAGTGGCTTGACTGCTCATGGGGGCAGGACATAGCCAGCATGTTATGCCACTGGCTGACAATTAGCTAAGTTCAAGGTGCTGGTTGAACAAACACCCTGTACAACTTGAGATCAATATATCCCCTTCCAATAAGCTTTTCAGTTTAGATCTTTTTTTTTAATTATTTTTTATTCAATTTCCATTACAAGATTTAAACCTACATTTTCAATATTATCACAAATACATAATTTTGACTTCCTTCAGCTCATCCGCGAATCTTCCGTTTTCTAATCTTCTATCCGCAATTCTAAATTTAACATTGCCTTTTATTTTAAATAAACCTATTCCTTTATTCCCTTTTTTACAGTGTTTCTAATATTATTTCTTCACAAAGCTTCCTGTAAACCCACAAATGTTATTTGCGTATCACAAATGCTTTTCATATAGTCCACAAATTTGCTCCAGTCCTTGGTAAACTTGTGATCTCGTCGGTTTCGGATCCTTCCTGTTAATTCTGCATAGTCCATTAATTTCATTCTCCATTCTTCTATCGATGGTAATTTTTCCTGATTCCATTTTTGGGCCAGTAGTATTCTTGCTGCTGATACTGCATATAAAAATAATTTATGGTCCTTTCTATTTATTTCATTTCCAACCATTCCTAACAAAAAAGATTCTGGTTTTTTAACAAATGTATATTTCAACATTTTTTAAAATTCATTATATATCAGTTCCCAGAAGACTCTCACCTTTTTACACTCCCACCACATATGATAAAATGTTCCCTCTTTTTCTTTACATTTCCAACACTTATTACATACTTTATACATTTTTGCTAATTTCACTGGAGTGATATACCATCTATAAACCATCTTCATCATATTTTCTTTTAATGCAGTACAGGCTGTGAATTTTATCCTTTCGTTCCACAATTTAATCCACTCATCTAATTGTATATTATACCCAAAGTCTCTGGCCCAATGGATCATAACCGATTTTACCTCTTCATCTTTCATATACCATTCTAGCAGCAGTTTATACATTTTAGACAAATTTTGTCACTTCTAATGGAGATAACCAATTGGTATTTTTGGTTCTAATAGGTTTTTATACTGATCCCAGACTTCCAAAAGAGATCTTCAAATGATGTGGTTTTCAAAACCTTTATGTACTTTTTTCTTATCATACCATAAATAAGCGTGCCAACCGAATCTATTATCAATTCCTTCCAAATCCGACAATTCCTTATTCCAGTGTGGCGTAGTGGTTATGAGTGGTGAACTTGTAATCTGGTGAACCGGGTTCGCGTCTCCGCTTCTCCACATGCAGCTGCTGGGTGACCTTGGGCTAGTCACACTTTTCTGAAGTCTCTCAGCCCCACTCACCTCACAGAGTGTTTGTTGTGGGGGAGGAAGGGAAAGGAGAATGTTAGCCGCTTTGAGACTCCTTAGGGTAGTGATAAAGCGGGATATCAAATCCAAACTCCTCTTCTTCTTCTTCTCCTCCTCCAATTTCATCCACTCCTTCAACCAACAGAGGCAAGATGCTTCATAGTATAGTTTCAGGTGCGGCAGGGCGAAGCCTCCTCTTTCTTTCGCATCAGTTAACAATTTAAATTATATTCTTGGCTTCTTTCCCTGCCATATATACCTTGAAATTGTTTTTTGCCATTCCTTAAATATCATTGCCCCTTTGACTACCGGAATTGTCTGAAATAAAAATAACATTTTCAGCAAAACACTCATCTTTATCGTCGAAATTCTTCCCCAAAAAGATAATTTCATCCTTCCCCACACCTCTAGATCTCTTTTTATTCCATTCCACATTGGTATATAATTATTTTGAAATAAATCAATATTTTTGGGGGTCACCCAAATTCCCAAGTATTTAACTATTCCCACCTCCTCTATCTCTGTCTGTTGTTGCATTCCATTTATCATATCTTGGTCCATATTTTTAGCAATCATTTTAGTTTTCTTCCTATTCAGAATAAATCCTGCCATTTGTCCAAATTGTTCTATTTCCTCCAGTACCTCCTTGACACTTTTTACCGGTTCTTCTACTGTTAATACCAGATCATCGGTAAAGGCTTTAACCTTATATTAATTTCGACCAACTGTTACCCCCTTAATTAACTCATTTTTCCTTACTGAACTCAGGAGTATTTCCAGTACCATGATGAAAAGTAATGGTGAAAGTGGACATCCTTGTCTTGTGCCTTTAGCTATTTTAATATTTTATGTTAACACATTATTTACTATCAGTTTTGCTGTTTGTTCTATATAAATTGCTTTAATTCCATTGAAAAACCCTCGACCCACCTAAATTTTCTAAATTTTTTAACATAAATTCCCAAGATATATTATTGTCAGGGAACTGCCATCAGTGCCGGAGGGAGAGAGCAAGCTCCAGAGGGATTCCAGAGAACGTCCCGGGATTGGGAGAGGCAGCCCATCTTCTGGGGAAGAGAATCAGCATAGCACCAGTGGAGAAGGGGGGCAGATGGGGGAATCGGCGAGGCGGTCCCATGACTCCTTGCAGGGGACCAGCGGGGAGAGTAAGGGTCCTCCGCTGCCTACGCCCTCCTTGCGCAGAAGGCCTCTGCGCAGGGAGAGTAGGAGGAGACTAGGCGTCAAAGAGCTTCTTTGCTGGAAGAAGTTTAAGAAACACCCACTGACGGATTCTGCCAGCAATTGAGACAGCCACGGGTGAGTGGCTGTCCGGACAGAAAAGGTTCACTCAGGCAACCCAGCCAGGTGTCGGCACCGGCTTACGCACGAGCAACCCCTAGAACCATTACAGCAATCCGTCAGTCCCTGACGTTGCTTGTGCGCAGCCCAGGAGAGGCAGCACAATGAGCCAAACAGGGCCGGCCAGAGAGACAGAGCAAGAAGCCATGGTGCGAGGTCTGGTCGAGAGGAACCGAGACCTGGAGTCGCATGTAGCTACCCTGTCTGCGTGGCTGGAGGAGAGACGGGCTCAGGATGCACAGGTCAGAGCCACCCCGATAGGGAGGAAGGTCCCGGGGCTGGTACACAAGTTTGGTGGAAAGCCCCAAGACTACAATGCCTTCCGAACGGAAATTCAGTACGCTTTGGAATTGCAGAAAAATGACTTTGCGGATGACGGGGAGAGGGTGGCTTACATTGTGGGACATCTGCAGGATGGGGCACACGAATGGATCAGGCCCCTAATGGCGATGCAGAATGATGCATTGAAAGATCTTAAGAAATTCTACCAGGGAATGGACGCGATGTTCTCCAGAGAGGTTGAGCAAAGCGTGACACGGCGGGAGCTGATGGAGTGCAAGCAGGGGGGCCTGTCCGTCAGAAACTACTGGTCACATTTCGTGATGTTAGTCCACAAGCTCGGGTGGGATCTGGACTCTGAACCAATGCAAATGTTGTTTGAAGCGGGTTTGTCCCCCGAAGTGAAAGACGAATTGCCCCGAGCACCCCACCCGCGGTCGATGGATGAACTCACAAAGACTGTGCTTGCGATTGGTGTACGCCAGGAAGCGTGGGCTCAGGAGAAGCGGGAGATAAGGGCAGAACGTTTCCATGACAACCGCATTCCGGAGATGCCGAAGGAGCCTTCCCAGGCGGCGAAGCCGATGGAAATTGATGGAGCGCGTGTGCGCGAAGTTTCAAAAGCTGGTGAAGGTCGGAAAAGGGAGGGGAAGGAGTGGAAAACTACCAAGAAGTGTTTCCTCTGTCAGCGACCGGGACATTTTGCAAAGGTCTGCCCTCAACGAAAAGCCTGGCAAGGCATGATGGGGGCTGCAGGCCACGACGAGAAGGGGGAGGAAGGGCTGGCGCAGGGAAACGACAACGCCTGGCTGCCAACCAGCGGGGCCAGCAGCCAGGTCAGCAACCAATAGAAGTGCCCCAGCCTGACCCCCCCAAGGCAGCTATAGCCATAGAGGTGGTGCTAGAACTCCCAAATGGGCACTCCGTCAAAGTGGAGGGACTGCTAGATTCTGGCAGCTCGTGTAATTTCTTCAGCAGAGACTTCACTCTGGAGCACTAACTCCACCTGTTGCCACTAGATTTTCCCTTGCAGGTGACCACCATCGATGGCAGGGAACTCCTGGGAGGGGAAGTGACACACCAGACACCGCCAATGCGAATGAGGGTCTCCAGGCACACGGAAACCATTGCCCTTCACGTGGCCACGCTGGCAGGACCCCCAATAATACTGGGAATGAGCTGGCTGGCAATACATGACCCAGTGGTGTCATGGCATCAGCGGTCAGTCACCTTTGGGTCAGCTTACTGCTTAGAACACTGTCTGGGAGGGAAGGAACCAAGAATGACTGTGGCCAGGGTGGCTGGGTTGGCCCTGGAGCAAAAAGGGGAGGTGCCACCACAATATGCTGATTTGAAGGAGGTCTTCAGCAAGATGGAGGCAGATAGACTGCCCCCCCACAGGCCCTTTGACTGCCAAATCAACCTGCTTCCAGGGGCTCAGTTACCAGTGGTTAAGCTGTATGCCATGTCCGACCGGGAGATGCAGGAGCTGCGGCAGTTTATTGACAAGAACCTGAAGAGAGGTTTCATAAGGGAATCAAAGGTGGTGGGGGGCAGTCCAGTGTTCTTTGTGGACAAAAAAGAGACTAATCAGCCCAGATTAGTCATGGATTACCGGGCCCTAAACCTGGTGTCAGAACCCGTGACTTTCCCAATGCCAAGGATTGACGATATTTTGACACGGGTGAGGCAGGGGAAGATTTTTACCAAGCTGGACCTCAGGGGAGCATACAATTTGATTAGGATAAGGGAGGGGGACGAATGGAAAACTACCATGTTCATCCCCCTGGGGTTTTTTGAGTACTTAGTCATGCCATTTGGATTACAATCAGGGTCTGCCTGCTTTCAGGCCTTCATGCACCACGTGTTGGGGCCCCTGCTGTACAAGAATTGCGTAGCCTTTTTGGATGACGTCTTAATCTATTCGGACAAGGAAAAGCAACACGTCAGAGACGTCAGGGAGGTCCTACAGAGATTGAAGAAGCATCAGTTGTGGGTCAAGCTGGAAAAATGCCAATTCCACGCCAGGGAGGTCGAGTTCCCGGGGTACAGGTTGTCAGACAAAGGACTAGCCATGGATCCGGGCAAAGTGAAGGCAGTGCTGGAATGGAAAGCCCCCAAAAACAGAAAGGATGTGCAGAGGTTCCTAGGCTTCAGCAACTTCTACAGGAAGTTCATAAAGAACTTTGCCCACTTGACAGCGCCCATAACGGATTGTCTTAGTAGCAAAAAGAAGTTTGCGTGGACAGAGGGTGCGCAGCAATCCTTTGAAAAACTGAAGAAGGCGTTCGCCTCGGAAGAGCAGCTTCTGCACGTGGATCCGGAGAAGCCCATGAGACTGGAGACAGACGCTTCCGACCCTGCCATTGGAGCAGTCCTTTTGCAGCCCGGGGCCAAGCAGAACTGGAGGCCGTGTGCCTTTTTCTCGAGGAAGCTGAGCAAATCAGAGCAAAACTACACAGTGTATGACCGAAAACTGCTTGCGATCTATGCGGCATTTCGGCAATGGAGACATCTATTGATAGGGGCGCAGCACAAGATCCAGGTCCGAACTGACCACAAGAACTTGGAATACTGGCGGACCGCGAGAGTGCTCAACCAGAGACAGATCAGATGGTCCCAGGAGTTCGCCAAGTTTTCCTTCGAGATCCGATACATGCCGGGAGAGGAAAACATAAGGGCAGATGCTCTCTCCCGGAAACTGGAGTACATGGAAGGAGAGGGGCCACCAGGGACCAGGTACGTGTTCCCCGAGGACCGGTGGGTGTGTGGGGGAGCGTTGGTTGGGAAACGAGAACTGGCAGGGCTCACCAGAGATGATGAGTTTGCTCAGACAAAAATCGGGGAACTCAGGGACGGAAAGGAAGTCAATGGAGGATTTGAGGAAAAGGAAGGGCTACTGTACTATAAGGGGGCGCTGTATGTACCGGGGGAGACTTTGAGGGGGAAGGTACTTAGACAACTCCATGACAACCCAACAGCTGGGCACTTTGGACAGCACAAGACCATCCTACTTGTCACCAGGCAGTTTTGGTGGCCAAAGGTGAGGGAAGACGTACGAGAATATGTACGAGGGTGTGACAGATGCCAGAGGGCTAAGGGGGAAAGGGCTGCCCCGCGGGGTTACTGGAACCCTTACCCACACCGGAAAAGCCCTGGGAGGTGGTGTCCATTGATTTTATGACAGATCTGCCCAAGTCAAGGGGAAAGACAGTGGTCATGGTAGTAGTCGATCTACTGACTAAAATGTGCCATTTCGTAGCTTGCTCACATGCAGCAACGGCAGAGGAGACAGCCAGGCTGTTTGTGGATCACATTTTTAGACTGCATGGGTCTCCATTGAGGGTAATCTCGGATCGCGGGAAACAATTTACTTCCTGGTTCTGGCGGAAGCTCATGAGCTTGCTACAGGTCGGGGTGAGCTTCTCGACGGCGAGGCACCCAGAAACCAACGGACAAGCCAAAAGAGCGAACGGTATACTCCAGCAATACCTACGCTGCTATGTCAGCAAGAGACAGAACGATTGGGTAGAGAAATTAGCTTTGGCTGAATTGGCGTACAATAACGCTGAACACGTGTCCACGGGAATGAGCCCTTTCATGGCCAATTACGGGTGTCACCCCAGGGCCTTCCCGGGGCGGGGGGAGGAAGGATGGAGTGTACCTGCGGCTGAGCAATTTGTGGAGGAAATGGAGGCCTTACACCAGCAACTCAGGCTGAACTTGGAGCGGGCCAAGGAAGTTTACAAGAGGCAGGCGGACAGGCACCGTTGAGAGGGGGAGGCCATACGGGTGGGAGACCGGGTGTGGTTGTCATCCCACGGGTTGCCCCTAAAGGGAGGGTGCAAGAAGTTGCAGCCGAGGCGGCTGGGGCCTTTTGCGGTAATACAGCAGATTAACCCAGTGGCATTTAAACTCAAGTTGCCTGACAGCATGAAGATACATCCGGTGTTCCATAAGTCCCTACTTTCACCTTACAGGGAGGGGCGGGAATTCCCGGGACGGGAGGGAGGGGTGACCACCCACCCGCGGGTAAGGAGAGGGAACACTGTAACGAAGCCATGGAAATACTCGATTCAAGGTGGCGAGGTCGCCAGGTAGAGTACTTGGTAGCCTGGGAGGGGGAACCTAGGTCGGAAAACACGTGGGTCCCTGATGAATCAATCACTGATGGGTATCTGGTGGAATAATTCCACAGTTTGTTCCCGGATAAGCCCAAACCATTATCTAGATTCTGGGAGGAAGAATTTGGACCCACAGACGACGAAGGGGACTTTGTGGGTTTTCCTGCCTCCGAAGAGGAGGGAGAGGAGGTGTCCGAGGGAGAAGAATCAGACTGGGAGGTTCAACCAGCGGGAAGAGATCCGAGCAGATGAGAGGCTGGTTTTGAATCCTCAGAAGATGAACACAGCTCCTTCAGGGGATTCCCCGCATCGTCGGCCGAGGAGAGAGAGGAGGTTGTATCGGAAAATCGCGCCAGGGGTGGGTGGGGTCCTGAGGAGGAGGTGGATGTCAGGGAACTGCCATCGGTGCCGGAGGGAGAGAGCAAGCTCCAGAGGGATTCCAGAGAGCGTCCCAGGATTGGGAGAGGCAGCCCATCTTCTGGGGAAGAGAATCAGCGTAGCACCAGTGGAGAAGGGGGGCAGATGGGGGAATCGGCGAGGCGGTCCCATGACTCCTTGCCAGGGACCAGCGGGGAGAGTGAGGGTCCTCCGCTGCCTACGCCCTCCTTGCGCAGAAGGCTTTCGCGCAGGGAGAATAGGAGGAGACTAGGCGTCAAAGAGCTTCTTTGCTGGAAGAAGTTTAAGAAATGCCCACTGACGGATTCTGCCAGCGATTGAGACAGCCACGAGTGAGTGGCTGTCTGGACAGAAAAGGTTCACTCAGGCAACCCAGCCAGGTGTCGGCACCGGCTTAAGCACGAGCAACTCCTAGGATCCTTACAATTATCAAAGGCCTTTTCTGCATCCACAAATATTAGCATAGCTTGTTTATCATTCCTGGCATTCAGATATTTTCAGTTTAGATCTTTCTTAGTTTTGCTTCTTTTCAGCCCTCGGTTCCTCTGCGAGGATGAGTGGAATATAAATGTAATAATAAATACAGTCAAACCTCAGATCTCGAATGCCTCCATTTTGGAATGTTTTGGCTCCCAAATGCTAAAAAACTCAGAAGTAAATTCTCTGTTTTTTTTTAATGTTTTCTGGAAGAGAACGTCCAATGCAGCGGCCAATTTAGTGCAGGAAGCACCTGCAACCAATCGGGAGCCGTGCCTCAGTTGAATAGATTATGTTCGACAACCAAGATTTGAAATAATAATAATAATAATAATACCACCCCCCTTCATGGATCACTGCCTTGCCGTGGGGAAGGGGTTTGAAGTGGAGAGTCATAGTGGAGAGTTTTGACCAAACGTGATCCACCTGGAGCAGGAACCAGCAAGCCACTCCAGTACACCGCCAAGAAAACTCCATGGACAAAGACAACAGGCACATAAAAGTTATGACACTGGGAGATGAGCCCCTCAGGTCGGAAGGCGTCCAACATGCTACTGAAGAAGAGCGGAGGACAAGTACAAACCAAAAGGTCGCTCAGTTGCGGATATGCCTGGAAGCGAAAGGAAAGTCCAATGCTGTAAAGAAAAATATTGCATAGGAACCTGGAATGTAAGAACCATGAACCCGGGTAAGTTGGATGTGGTCAAAAATGAGATGGCAAGAATAAATATTGACACCCTGAGCATCAGTGAACTAAAATGGACGGGAATCGGCGAATTCAGTTTGGATGACCATAATATCTACTATTGTGGGCAAGAATCCCGTAAAAGAAATGGAGCGGACCTCATAGTCAACAAAAGAGTGGTGAAAGCTGTACTGGGATGCAATCTCAAAAATGATAGAATGATCTCGATACGAATCCAAGGCAGACCTTTTAACATCACAGTGATCCAAGTTTATGCACCAACTACTGGTGCTGAAGAAACTAAAATTGACCAATTCTATGAAGACTTACAACACCTTCTAGAAATGACACAAAAGAAGGATACTCTTCTCATTATAGGGGATTGGAATGCTAAAGTAGGGCGTCAAGAGATAAAAGGAACAACTGGCAAGTTTGGCCTTGGAGATCAAAACAAAGCAGGGCAGAGGTTAATAGAGTTCTGTCAAGAGAACAAGCTGGTCATCACAAACATGCTTTTCCAACTACACAAAAGAAGACTCTACACATGGACATCACCAGATGGGCAGCATCGAAATCAGATTGATTATATTCTCGGCAGCCAAAGATGGGGAAGCTCTATACAGTCAGCAAAAACAAGACCCGGAGCTGACTGTGGCTCAGATCATCAGCTTCTTATAGCAAAATTCAAGCTTAAACTGAAGAAAGTAGGAAAAACCACTGGGCCGGTAAGATACAATCTAAATCAAATCCCTTATGAATATACAGTGGAAGTGAGGAACAGGTTTAAGGACTTAGATTTGGTGGACAGAGTGCCTGAAGAACTATGGATGGAGGCTCGCAACATTATACAGGAGGCAGCAACGAAAACCATCCCAATGAAAAGGAAATGCAAGAAAGCGAAGTGGCTGTCCAACGAGGCCTTACAAATAGCGGGGGAGAGAAGGCAAGCAAAATGCAAGAGAGATAGTGAAAGAAACAGGAAATTGAATGCAGATTTCAAAAAAACAGCAGGGAGAGACAAGAAGGACTTCTTAAATGAGCAATGCAAAGAAATAGAGGAAAACAACAGTAAGGGAAGAACCAGAGATCTGTTCAAGAAAATTGAAGATATGAAAGGAACATTTCGTACAAAGATTACCATAATAAAAGACAAAAGTGGAAAGGACCTAATAGAAGCAGAAGACATCAAGAAGAGGTGGCAAGAATACACAGAGGAATTATACCAGAAAGATATGGATGGCTCGTAGTGTGGTTGCTGACCTTGAGCCAGACATCCTGGAGAGTGAAGTCAAATGTGCCTTAGAAAGCACTGCTAATAACAAGGCCAGTGGAAGTGATGGTATCCCAGCTGAACTATTCAAAATTTTAAAAGATGATGCTGTTAAGGTGCTACACTCAATACGCCAACAAGTTTGGAAAACTCAGCAGTGGCCAGAAGATCGGAGAAGATCAGTCTACATCCCAATCCCAAAGAAAGGCAGTGCCAAAGAATGCTCCAACTACTGCACAATTGCACTCATTTCACACGCTAGCAAGGTTATGCTTAAAATTCTACAAGGAAGGCTCAAGCAGTATGTGGACCGAGAACTCCCAGAAGTGCAAGCTGGATTTAGAAGAGGCAGAGGAACCAGAGACCAAATTGCAAACATGCGCTGGATTATGGAGAACGCTAGAGAGTTCCAGAAAGACATCTACTTCTGCTTCATTGACTATGCAAAAGCCTTTGACTGTGTCGACCACAGCAAACTATGGCAAGTTCTTAAAGAAATGGGAGTGCCTGATCACCTCATCTGTCTCCTGAGAAATCTCTATGTGGGACAAAAAGCTACAGTTAGAACTGGATATGGAACAACTGATTGGTTCAAAATTGGGAAAGGAGTACAACAAGGCTGCATATTGTCTCCCTGCTTAACTTATATGCAGAATTCATCATGCGAAAGGCTGGGCTGGATGAATCCCAAGCCGGAATTAAGATTGCCGGAAGAAATATCAACAACCTCAGATAGGCAGATGACACAATATTGATGGCAGAAAGTGAGGAGGAATTAAAGACCCTTTTAATGAGGGTGAAAGAGGAGAGCGCAAAATATGGTCTGAAGCTCAACATCAAAAAAACGAAGATCATGGCCACTGGTCCCATCACCTCCTGGCAAATAGAAGGGGAAGAAATGGAGGCAGTGAGAGATTTTACTTTCTTGGGCTCCATGATCACTTCAGATGGTGACAGCAACCACGGAATTAAAAGACTCCTGCTTCTTGGGAGAAAAGCAATGACAAACCTAGACAGCATCTTAAAAAGCAGAGACATCACCTTGCCAACAAAGGTCCGTACAGTAAAAGCTATGGTTTTCCCAGTAGTGATGTATGGAAGTGAGAGCTGGACCATAAAGAAGGCTGGTCACAGAAGAATTGATGCTTTTAAATTATGGTGCTGGAGGAGACTCTTGAGAGTCCCATGGACTGCAAGAAGATCAAACCTATCCATTATGAAGGAAATCAGCCCTGAGTGCTCACTGGAAGGACAGATCGTGAAGCTGAGGCTCCAATACTTTGGCCACCTCATGAGAAGAGAAGACTCCCTGGAAAAGACCCTGATGTTGGGAAATTTGGAGGGCACAAGGAGAAGGGGACAACAGAGGACGAGATGGTTGGATAGTGTTCTTGAAGCTACCAGCATGAGTTTGACCAAACTGTGGGAGGCAGTGGAAGACAGGAGTGCCTGGCGTGCTCCGGTCCATGGGGTCACGAAGAGTCTGACACGACTAAATGACTAAACAACAACAACAAAACTGTCAGAGACTGCTTCTTGTGTGGGAGAGCCTACCAACCTGACAGCTTGTCAAATCTCTCTTCTCTCACACACCGAGGGACGATAGAGAGCAGAATGCAAGGGCAAGTACCTGAGGGTGTGGACACAATGGGGGCTGGAGCAGCGGGAGTGGGGGCAGGAGAGCCCAGGGGTGCCATAAATGAACTGCAGCAGTACAGCTGACAGCTGAAATCACAGCTAGATACCCTCACCGGGCCCTCGGCGAACAAAGACTGCATTTAGAGGCAGAAAGGACTCTCAGAGCCTGTAAAATGCCTGTTTCCAACCCCTCTAAATACGCAGGTTACCTGGCGGACTATCTTGCCTTTAAAACGAAGCTCTCTATTTTCTGGACGTGAGAGCAGTGGATTTTAAGTCTGATAAGGAGAGAGTGTTAGGATATTTCCGTTCCACCTTAAAAAGGGAGCAGGTTGTTGTGTCACAGCCTGCGTATTTCCTGTTCACAGGATGTTTTCTGTTTCGTTCTCTCTCTCTGTGCCTGAGACATCCAAGCAGGCAGTCATGTTTTTTCTTTGTTCTGACCAACGCTGAATAAAGTTGTAAATAATGCTCTCCTGAGTGCATCTTTCGTTGTGCGAACTCTGCTGAAAGAGCATGCAACAGCCTTGGAATGTGGCATGTTATTTCTGAGGCTCGTGTCGCTAATTGACTGATACTGTATCTACGGGAGATCAATGGATCGTCCGGAGATGGCGTGGGGGCATGATGGCCTTTGTCTCCCTGGCAGTATCCCAACAGAGAGTGCCATATTTAATTGGCATGATAGAAGGCAATGCTAAAGGATGGACAATTCCTCTAATGGCAGCCAAGCACCGCACCCTCTCAAACCTGGGGGAGTTTTTGGAAACTATGGATGGAATCTTTAATGATCCGCTGCAGAATGCTACCTCTGCACAACAACCGTTAAACCTTCACCAGGGGAGTGATTCTGTCTCCACGTTATGGACTGCATTCAACTTGTTAGTTCAAAAGCTTGGGTGCCAAGCAAACAGTCAGCTTTTGGCAGCCATGTTCTGGGTGGGGTGGAACGAATTGATATTAGATGAACTGGCGAGAATGCTGCCCATGGACACTTTGGATGATGTGGTCCGAGCTTCACTGAAGCTTGGACTGAGGCAGTAGCAGTGGAAGTTGGAGAAGAGGAGGCAAGTACGACCCATGTTTGTGAAAAGCCACATTCCTAACATGCCTGAGCAGAGAGTTGGCAGCATGCCCAGATAGGGAGACTTTCCAGAGCAGATGCAACTGGGCTCAGCAGGGAGGGGGAACCCTGAAACAGCTTGGCTGGAGGGGGGCCAAGGTCACAAACGTTGCTTTGCATGTGGGCAATCTGGGCATTTGGCAAGACAGTGTCCAAGCAAGAAGACTGGGGGTTTTCTGTCTGGGGCTTGTGTAGAGGGACGTCCAAAATCTAAGGAAGCACTGGTGGGAAACGGGAAGCCCCAGTCCATGAAGGAGGCCGGCAGCTGGGAAGGAAGTCAGTAAAGAGCTCTCAGATTGAAACAGCGGTTCCTGGGATCGTGGTGCCAGTGACACTACAACTCCCAGACAGCTGCAGGGTGCAGGTCTAGGGACTCATAGACTCAGGGGCTTCCCTGGACTTTTTAGACTCAGACTTTGTGGAGCAGCAGAAGCTGGGCACACAGCGACAAGAAGTCCCATTGGAAGTGCAACTAATTGATGGCAGGCCATTGGTGGGGAGGCAAGTTGCCTATGCCACATGGCCCATGGGGGTGGAGTTGTCAGGCCACAAGGAGACAATGATGTTTCACATCACCACGTTAGCTCACAAAGCATGATCCAGTAATAGCATGGGGGCAGCGTTCTTTAACGTTTGATTCAGCTTACTGCCAAGCACACTGCTTAGGGTTCGAAGCGCCAATAGAGGTAGGAGCAAAGGGGCAGAGGTAGGGGGGGAAACTCATGGGGAAGGAGAGCTCCATACCCCCACGGTATAAGGCCTATAGGGATGTGTTCTGTGAAAAAGGAGGCAGATAAGTTACCCACCCCACAGACCTCATGACTGCAAAATAAACTTGGTGCCTGGTGCCAAGATACCCACCTATACCCATCTATATTCCATGCCGGAAGCAGAATTAGCCAATTTGAGGGAGTTTCTGAAGAAGAACTTGGAACGTGAGTTTATTAGGCTGTCATGAGCACCTGGTGGGTCACCAGTGTTCTTTGTGAACAAGAAAGACACCCCAGAAAGATGTCTCGTGGTGATCTACAGAAAAACCAAGAGCCTCATGATTCCTAGTCAATACCCCTTGCCACATATTGGTGACCTGCTGGAGAAGTTAAGGTCGGTGAAATTTTTTCCAAGCTGGACCTGAGGGGGGCATACAATTTGATACATGTGAGACAAGGAGACAAGTGGAAAATGGCTTATAATACCAGATTTGGAAGCTTTGAATACTTAGGTATGCCTTTGGGGCTACAATTGGGCACGGCCACATTCCAGGTGTTCATCAATCATGTACTGGCAGATTTATTGGACAATACAGTTTTGTGTTACCTAGATGACGTGCTGATCTACTCTGAGAACCCAGAAGAGCACATGTGACACGTGACGGAGGTGCTGCATAGACTAAGGACACACCACCTCTATGCGAAATTGGAAAAGTGCCAGTTTCATGTCAAGGGGGTGGAATTTGGGGTTATCACGTCTCTCCTGAAGGGGTGTACATGGACCTAGCCAAGGTGCAGGCAGTGTTAGATTGGCAGAAGCCAAAGACTAAGAAAGACTTACAGAGATTCTTAGGCTTTGCTAATTATTACCACAAGTTCGTGCCAAATTATTCTTGGCTCATGGCTTTCCTTACAGACTGCTTGAGGAGCAAGAAGCCGTTGTTCTGGACAGAGGAGGCACAAGATGCATTTGAGAAGCAGCGGAGGAGTACCTGCACCACACAGATCCACATCGGCCAATGGTGGTGGAGAGGGGTGCGTCAGAAAGTGCCATAGGAGCTGTGTTGCTACAAGAAGACCGTAACGGAGATTTGAGGCTGTGTGCCTTCTACTCCCAAAAGTTGAACGCTTCAGAACGGAATTACACCATTTGGGAGAGAGAATTGCTCACCATAAAAGAAGTGCTGGGGGTGTGGAGACATTTCCTCAAAGGAGCACAACACCAAGTGGAGGTACACGGACCACAAGAACTTAGAACACTGGCAAATGGCGAGGCATCTGAACCAGAGGCAAATTAGATTGGCACAGTTTTTTTGCTCTTTTCGACTTCCGAATCTGATACATGCCGGGGCACCAGAACCAGAGGGTGGATGTCCTGTCCCGGAAGCTGGAGTATCTGGAGGGAGAGTCAGCCACCGGGCTGAGGCATATTCTGAAACCGGAACAGTTACAGCTGGTGGCAGCTCCCATAGTTGAAACTGCAGACTTCAAGAGACAGATGGAAGTGGATCGGGACTTCCGGGGTGGCGCCATCGGCAATGGCAGACTCCCTCCGAACTGGAGGGACCAGCTCCGCATGAAACGGATCTCTTCCGCTGCGGCGAAGCGGGGACCCTTCTGGAAATCACAGGCGGATGAAGCCTGTGACCGTGGGACTCGGCGGGCACCCTTAGCGCCCCCCCAACCCGCAAAGGAACCCACAAACGGGCTCCGAAGCGAAGAGGGGGAAGTGGCGCGGTGCTGTGAGTCAATCGCTTTTCCTGCAGAGCGAAGCCTCATAGCCGTTGCCGGAGAGCGCTGCCTTTTTCCTGGGACAATTTGGCATCTAAAATAACCAACCGTGAGTACTGGAACATTGAATATCTGGACTTTAAATAAGAACTGGAGAAATAGAAAGGAATTTGGACTTAAAAATTTACCCTAATTTGGTACTGAAACGGAAAGGTTTAAACAGGAAGTCAGCCTTCCGTTTCCCTGTAGCCAGAACAAAGCAAAGACAACGCAAACTAGAGCTTTAAAAATCACTCTTAAAGGATTGACTTTCATCATTTAAAATCGCTGAATCCCCCTTCGGTAGCAGGAGAAGAAGGGGGAGCTTTTTTCGAGCTGTTTAAACCTGCAGAAGTGAATCTAAAGCAAAGTAATTTTCCACCGTCCTGATCCTGGAGCGGGGTGTCAGAATTGACGTTTGAAGCTCACTGACCAGAAACAAATGTCTTTGACAGATAGTTAAAAGAAGAGAAACATAGTGACTCCATTGCTCCCTTTCGCATCTTAAAAGAACAAATATGGACAAAATATATTAAAAAAGAAACTTTGTTGCTATTGTTTTTAAGAGAAAGAACAATCAGAACTTTTTCACCCTAGAGGGGAACTGTGAAATTGTAACTAATCCCTGGGAGCTTGCAGCTGTCACTGATTACAACCGTGGGAAAGGGTTTGTGACCTTGCAGGACAATGTCTGCAGAAGCACTGTTGGGTGCTTTCTGCAAAATAAATGCCCTATTGGATCAGTTAAGCCAGAAGACGGATTTGATGACGAATACGGCCAGAACCTTTGAACAGGTAGTGGGAAACTATATGGAGCCCACCCAGGAACTAAAACAGGAGCGTGCCATGACAGAACAGCTGAGAGATGAGGATTCTGCTGAATCTTGGGCGCCAGAGACGGAAGGAGCTGCGGCCCAGCAGGAATATAAATTTTTGGATTTGACAAATGAACTTGGAAAAGACCAGACTTGGAAAGAAAAAATTTGGTTTGGTTTGGAAATGGGGGGGTGGATAGACCCCCCCTATACAGGGAGATTTGGACTTTTCGAGTCTGGAAAGGGGCCGTCAGATGTCTGGAGCAGTGGGGGCTTTCAACTTTGAAGGAAATCTGGAACATGTTTTTAAATACTACATCGAGTCTAGTCTGGACTATGGAAAAGGGACTGTTTTGTTGAAAAGGGTCAAAAACATTACCAAGCTGGAGTTCCCACGAATAAAAGGAAAATATGAAGAAGAGCGGTGGAAGGGACATGGAAGAGACTTGAGGGCCTCAGATATAAGATTGCCAGGTTAATGTGCTAGATTAATAGGACAAAAAGGACTGACAAAACCCGGGACCAGGAGGAAGGGAGGCTGGAGGAAGTTTGGATTGCTTAAGTTTCTATTTCTATCATTAGGACTGTTTTACAAAATTGATGAATGTTAGGAAAATGTTGAAATGAAATTATTTGGCTCTTATAAAAATGTTTAAAGAATTAGATAAGAATGTTATGGTTAGGAGAAGTTGGTAAAAATTAAGATTTAAGTTTTAAACTTTTTTTATATATAAGATAAGATGAAAATAGACTAAGGTAATGTAAGGACATAATATTATGAATTATGGAAAGGATTTGCTGTGACTATTATAAATCAGGATACAGGAAAAGGGAGGAGGAGGAGGTCAAGGAAAGAAGGTATTGAAAGTGGAGAATTGGAGAATGATGGTTTTACTTTTCTTTTTCTTTTTTTGTCTTGTTTCTTTTTTTTGTGTGATTTTAAAATTTTTTCTCAATAAATATCATTTAAAAAAAAAAAGGAAGTGGATCGAATAGTACTCTTCTAATCCTGTATGATGACTTTATCTCCCCCCAAAAAATTCCAACCATTCCTCCATGTTTAAAAACAATAAATCCTTCATTTCTATTTTAACAGGAAACTCTCCTCTGTAGTCTTTTATTTTAAAATAATCCATAGTTATTTACTTGTATATTCATTATTTTACACCCAGTTGTATATCTTGCGATCACATTTCCTGTATGGAAATTTAGCAAGAGAAAAAGAAAAGAACTTCCATTTCTACCACTTCCATTCTTTTCCCAATAGCATCACTAGAAGCTTGATAGAGCTTCCCTCTAAATTCCCTCCAATTTGTACCCAGAATCCTTTCTGCATCATCTTGTAATGCTTTGCTTTAGAGAGACTAAGCGGCTCTTACATGCAAGGGTATGAACTTCAGTAAAAATTGTTCTGAGATGGCAACTTTTTACATTGATTTCTGCAAGTAATAATTTCTCATTGATTTTCCATAGGTATTGTATTATCAAATGGTCACACCTGGAGGCAACAGAGACAGTTTGGTGTAGTTACTATGCGGAAGTTGGGGTTGGGGAAGAAAGGCATGGAGCACCAAGTAGCAGAGGAGGCTCATCAGCTCGTGGAGGTTTTTGCACGTTCAAAGGGTATGTGATGCTAGGTGATGGTGCTGAGCTGGCGTATGAAGATTTATTTGTGTACTACCTCTGTCCATTTTAGAAAGGAATGTGATATGTTTTTCTTGGTTCCTAAAGGAGATCCCAGCAGTTTCTCTTGGCCACCATAAAATCCTACTCTCAGTATGAACAGGAGCAGCTGAACTAGAATCATAGAATCATAGAATCATAGAGTTGGAAGAGACCACAAGGGCCATCGAGTCCAACCCCCTGCCAAGCAGGAAAACCCCCTGCCAATAACATTATTTTAATTTTATTTTGCAGGACAGCCACTTGATCCCTCCATGCCCATCACTAATTCAGTCTCCAACGTGATATGTGCTGTGGCTTTTGGGCACCGGTTTGCTCTTGAAGATGAACAGTTCCAGAAGCTGATAGAAGCCATTGATTTTATCCTACAATTTGTATGCAGCTTTGTTCATGGTGTGAGTAGTCATTTTCATTTCTACTATGCGAAAGAGGTCTCCCTAAATACCACAAATCAGTATTTTGAAATTGATCTGAGATAAGGGCCACTTACTGTCTCACAACCTGATCAATTTCTCATGATTACCATTGAGATTTTTTTTAAAAAGGAGTAGGAAGAATTTGTCCACTACAGAAGACTCTTTGGAGGAAAGATGGGATAAAAATGGAACAATGGCCTTCAGAACAGGTCATCGAGAGCCCACCAAGGGGAAGAGAGGGGAACCAAATAATCTTCTCAAGAAGCGAATTACTTAGTTTTGTTGCCATCATGGAAAACTAAATGTATCTACTCTCTAGCCACTTAGCAATGACAATGATGATGGTGTCCATGGTGAGGCCCCTGCAGCCAGCCTTGGCTGGAGGTTTTTAAACGTAAGAGAGACCTGCAACTCAAGCACTGTCCCTACTGCTAAGGAAAGCAGCTCCCTTCTGTATGACCCAACTAAACCCTTTTTGCCAAACTTAAGTTCAAGTCTCCACATTTCTACATACATTCCTGATCTTTAAAAAAAAAGGACTCATGAAACTTCATCAGCATTTTTCTGCTAATTTATCCTAATGCACACATTTGTTTGCAATTTTGCCCAATATACACATTTCTGCAAAGCAGTATATTGTAGGATTGCATGTTATTTTCAATATTATATGCATTTTAAGGCACACAAAACCATATCATTGCATTTCCATTTCTGTAAGCATCACTTGACTGGGAAACTACAGGCAAATTTATATCAGCATTCAAGGCGCATTTTGCAAAAAGGAATTTTATTACTGTGAGCAGTTTCTGAGCTCTGGGCACAGTATTAAGCCTAAATTTTCAGATTAAAACTGCAGAATGGAAGGAAAGGAGGACCTTTTTCTGCCTCCTCACTTCCAGCTTTAATATCTCAGTTTTTAACATTGCTTTATATTAGTCCAATTTTTATTTTCTAGCTCCTTATGCATTCAGAAAATGTAAGTAATTGGTCTTTAATGAGAAAACAAGGAACAAGAAAAAACATCCTTCTTCAAGGTTTAGTTTTTTGTAATGAAAGATCAGAATTACTTGACTGGCAAACTGGAAGATTTAATAAATACAACTAAAAATTAAAAAATGGAGAAGTGTACATTTTGAACGATGGCTGTCTTTCCATTTGTGTATTAGGCAAATTTGCTTTTAAATGTGAACTTACTTGAATTCCCCCCACACCCTGTTCTCCACCCACACTCACCTACCATAAAAGGCCACTAACTTGTTCCAGGAGGGATCCCCTGATTGTGCCCAGTTTTGGAATGGTGCCTGGGAGCTGGGAAAATATTTTGAGCCATAGTTTTCTTTCACATTTTCATCTAGGGATAATTCACAGAATCCAATCATTGTGAGATTCCAGAGAAGCGATAGACACCTTCCTTCTTCTTAGTGAGAAACTAATATGCTAGCCCTGAAGAAGAATGCAGATCATGTTTTTTAAAGTGCTAATCCAAAGCACAAAGAGTGTGACCAAGCTTCCTCATGGTAATGGCAGCATTTCTGCTATCTTTCCTTTAGCTTTGTGAAATTCTCCCATGGCTCATGAAACATCTCCCAGGGCCCCACAAGAAGGCCTTGTCCTGCATGGAGATGGTGCTTTCATTTGCAAAGGAGGAGATAGAGAAGCATAAGGAGAATCAGTCTCTGCATGATCCACAGGATCTCATTGATTTCTATCTATTTCAGATGGAGAAAGTAAGTATCAGCTTTGAAGCTGAATACTGCTCATCCAAGGAATCATTACATTCCCTGTTATAAGTGAATACTAATCTCTTGCCTGGAAACCAGCATCTTTTTTCCTGAATCTCAGTTGAAAATGGCATTGAGTTCCCCCCAAATATTTCTCATAGTCAATTTAGTCGCTAAAGTGAGTTGACACCCATCCATTAGCATTGTTAGAAATGTGAGTGGAAAGAAGTGGAAACCTAAGTGTGTTAAGGGGTCTTGCCTATGGAGCATTCCCTCTCTACATAAATTTCTTTGGATTGATGTTCATCTGACATTCAAATGTGGACTGAGAAAACAGAAAATCCTAAACAAAATGCTCTTAAACTAGAGTATGACTTCAAATTCCTGTCTCATCTATCTTCATATACTAGAAAGGACAAATGTAAATTCATCTATCACTCTCTGAACAATGCTTATCATGATGACAAACGAATGGTGAAATATGTTTAGTGTTAAATACCACATTTCACCATAATTGTCACATTTTTATGCCAGTTATTCCTTTCAAAAAAGGGGGGGTGCGATGATTATTTGGTGAAAAACCAAGGCACGACCCTTATGTGAGGAAACTGTTTTTATTAACAAACATAATTATGTTTCTATTGCTTATTACTTGTTACTAACTGTTTTTGGTGTGATTAGGATTCATGGAATACGCATGAACAGGTAAAGGTAAAAGGTAATTCAAATTGGGGCAAGGCAAATGCATGCACAGGGCCGGCCCATCCATGTGGCAGGCTGTGAGAGCTGCCTTGGGCAGTGGAATGCCAACAGGAGGCATCTCTGGGGATGTGCTGCCTAGCCAGCCGCTAGTGTAGAAGCAAAGGGGGCAGCTTCTGGCAAGATTTCACCAAAATCTTTCAAGATCTCACCTAGCCCCCAGTTGCTGTTGCCACTTTGTGGGCACTGCTGTGCAACCCAGGTAAGCAGGAAGCAGCAACAGTACAGCGGTGGTGACAACATATTCTCATTTCACCTCAGGCGGTGTAAGAGGACACCCCACCCCTCAGGAAGCATGTGTGGGTGGTATGATAATAAGTGTGTGGGGGGGGGGGAAGTAAAGTAAGTGCTCAAGGACAAATTGTAAGGCATGTAAATGACATGTCACTTTCCCCATTTTCAACACCAGAGCAAGAATGACCCAGAGTCCACCTATGATGAAGAAAACTTGGCTCAGTGCATTTTTGACCTCTTTGTAGCAGGGACAGAGACAACCACCGGTTCTCTGAAATGGGCACTTCTCCTCCTGGCAAGTCATTCAGATGTCCAAGGTGAGAGAGGAGAGCCAGGACTTCTCTTGATCACTAGGGTGTAGCATAGTTCTTTAAAGGTTTCATACTGAAAAGAGTTAAAAGTGAGTTTATGATGTAAGTTTTGGAAGCCAAATGTTATTGAAATAAGCTAAAAGTTTTTGACTTACATGTCTGGAAAGATCATTCTCCCCCCCCCCCACTTTTATGGAACCTATAATTGTAGGGTTGGACCCCAAGGGTCTCCTGCCTCTCCGTGCTCCACTACATGAGGGACACGGGTGGCGCTGTGGTCTAAACCAGTGATCCCCTTGTGCGTGCTGATTACAAGGTTGGCAGTTCAAATCCGTGTGACAGGATGAGCTCCCGTTGCTCTGTCCCAGCTTCTGCCAACCTAGCAGTTTGAAAGCATGCCAGTGCAAGTAGATAAATAGGTACTGCTGCAGTGGGAAGGTAAACACCGTTTCCATGCACTCTGGCACTCATCATGGTGTCCATTTGCACCAGATGTTATATATATATATATATATATATATACACACACACACACACACACACACACACACACACACCGCCCTCTCCAGCCAAGACCGGGCTCAGGGCGGCTAACAACCAATAATAAAAACAAGTTGATTAAAATACAATTTGAAAGATTAAGATACAAAATTAAAAAAATTAGGGAGCAAAATCCTCCTTCATAGGAGTAGAAAGGAAAAAGAAAGAGGGGGAGGGAATCAAACTGATTCTGAGCCAAAGGCCAGGTGGAACAACTCTGTCTTACAGGCCCTGCAGAAAGAAATCAGATCCTGCAGGGTCCTGGTCTCATGAGACAGAGCGTTCCACCAGGCCGGAGCCAGTGTTGAGAAGTGTTGAGAAGCCCCTGGCTCTGATTGAGGCTCATCTAACTTCCTTAGGGCCTGGGACCTCCAGGGTGTTGCTATATATGGACCTTAAGGTCCTCCATGGGGCATACCAGGAGAGGCGGTCCCGTAGGTACAAGGGTCCTAGGCCATGAAGGGCTTTAAAAGTCAAAACCAGCACCTTAAATCTGACCCTGTACTCCACTGGGAGCCAATGCAGCTGGAAAAGTATATATATAATGCAGCTGGAAAAGCATATAAAACTCCCACCGGGCTCCGAAGGCTTGTGGATAGTTTTCTGAAGCCTGGAGAGCGAGAGGGGTCGGTGCGCACCGACCCCTCTCGCTCTCCAGGCTTCAGCAAAAGCCTGCATTCGCCCCATAGGACGTACACACATTTCCCCTTCATTTTTGGAGGGGGGAAAGTGCGTCCTATAGAGCGAAAAATACGCTAAGTAGGAAATATTGAGAGCCAGGGATGGAGAATACACACACACACACACACTACAGACAGCCTTTGATCCCAGCCCTTCAGCAAATCCAGCCAACAGAAACATCTGAGATTATCTTCACTTTCAAAAATTTCACACCTGGGAACTAGAGTGGGGAAGAACCATGGACACAGACTTGAGCTCTTTGGAGGACCAGGTGACCTAAAAATGCAAGAAACTGGAACTCATTCACAGAGATTTATGGAATATGGTCAAAGAAATTAAATGTCCATGTGAATTAAAATGCAGTGTTCACAATAAATATTCTGTTTCCATCATTCTCTTCAGATAAAATGCACAAGGAAATAGAAGATGTCATAGGTTCTGCTCACTCAATCTGCTATCAAGACAAGAAGAAACTGCCCTACACCAATGCTGTGATTCATGAAATGCAGCGCTTTAAATATGTCCTTTTTTTTGGGTTACCTAGGCAATGTACAAAGGATTTGAAGCTGCGTGGTTTTCTCATTCCCAAGGTATAACAGTGTGCTACAACTGCACTCCTGTAGCCCAAGAGCAAAGAGCAGCAGAAGGTTGCATATTGAGAGATGCTGCCAGGCATACAGGAACTTCCTGTCTAGTCAAAAATCTGAAGGGCAAGAGCAGGAGCTCCATCTGCAGACATGTTTCACCATTGGCAAGTGCCATTCCATCGCATTTGAGGCAGGGGAGGAGCCTGAAGTATCCAGAGGTCTCAGCCTGGTTGTGAGCTTTCATTTTAAAAGAGGTGGGGGAAAGTCCTCTTGTGTTCCTGCCTATTCAGAAAGTATTTTAAGGTGAAGAATACAACCCCCCCAAATTATATATATATATATAATCACACATGTCTCTGCAATGATTAGTCTTGGAATAGTGTGGGACAATCCAGAAATGTTTTGATCTGAATGCATTCCAAATCACTTGTTTCTTATTTGCAGGGGACTGTTATTGTTCCTGATCTGCGTTCTGTTCTTCTTGATCCCACACGATGGGAGACACCTGCAGAGTTCAACCCAAATCATTTTTTGGACAAGGATGGACAATATGTGGCTCGAGAAGAATATCTCCTATTTGGTGCAGGTAAACGCAGAAGACCATGCTACGTTGTGGTCTGTAGATGGGCTTACTCGTCTGCTTCCAGGAAATGACATCAGCAGCAGCACATGAGGGAGTGGGCAAGAGCAGAGGCAGCATCTTTCTGGCTGGAGTAGCAGTGTTGGTCAGTAGAATGGGGCAGGGCAGTGGCAAGTTAAGGGCATCTCTGGGTTGGTGGCTTGGGATCCACACATGCACATACACTTATGTGGCCTCCATCTGGACCTCCCTACATTTGCCACCCCTGCCCTGTCCCTGAGAGAGGCAGCACTGCCAGCACCAGGATACTGCTGTTCCCCGTCTCACATCACACTGCAAGCCATCCAACTTCTTTTCAGGCAGCAGGGCTAAGGCTATCTTTTCATGGGGTACTATTTAGCCTGGTTTGAAAGCACACTCAGAACTGATGAAACCATGCCACTTCCTTATTTCTCCTACTCTGAAATCAAAAGAATATTATTCCTGCAGAATTTCAGCAGACATCATCACTGCTAACTTACAAATTCTCCAAAGGTCAGATTCATGTGCTTTTCCATACAGCATTCAGAAATCTAGTTCCTACCAATGTGAGATAAGTCTGACAGGAAGATTACTTTATGCTCTTAACCCCTTTCTGCATTGCAGATCTGGACAGTTGACAAAAGTTTTCCTTTCATTTTTTTAAGTCAAGTTTTAGTGGAAGTTTTATACATAAGACACAATAAACATCATGACAATCTAAAAAGGAAAATAGAAAAAAGATGAGGAAAGGAAGAAAAGAAAGAAAAGAAGAAAAGCAAATTACCTCTGTCAAAATTAAATATTCACCCTTATTCTACACACAGAAAAGTGAGCCCTCCCAGCTCCCACTTGGGACCTAGACCCTCTTCCCCCAGTTTCTAGCCCTTCATTTTCAATCCATCCCCTTCCTCAGTGTATCTTCCTTGATATAAGATAGGGAACTTCAAATTACAGAACAAAACGTAAGTATAACAAGAAGAAGGAAAGGTTAGCACTGACCAGGCTGGGAAATTGACAGCAGCCTTGATGATTTTGCTATCCTATATATGTCTAGTTTTCCAAAGTATTAAGGAGAATGTGTATAACTACAAAGCAATGAACACGGGAAAGTAAATTATTGCTCACTTGCTGTCTTTCACTTGTCCCATCCTCAGGGTCTCGCATATGTTTGGGAATGCAGCTGGCAAAGATCGAAATATTCATCTTCCTCACCAGCCTGCTGAGGGCATTCAGCTTCCAGCTACCAGAAGGAGTCAAAGAGCTCAATCAAGAGGCTATAATAGGGACTACAGCACATCCCCAGCCTTATAAACTCTGTGCTGTTCCCCGTTGCAACACATAAGAAAATAGGAAAATATTAGGGGCTGCACCCCTGCTTCCTCCACTCGGTGACCCCTTGGCCACTCTTGACACATAAACCCCCTAGCATTTCCCCTTCCCTTCCTATCTCATCCCATGCAACTACTGAGGTCTCTTTTCACCTTTGCAGCTCCATTTCTGAAGCCACTTCTCTCTTATCTTCTGCAGCTCTGCTTTGCATCCATTTTCCCCTTCACCCCATCTCCTCCTTTTCTTCAGGCCTTTCATGCCCCTGTTTTCATCTTCATCCCTCTCCCAATGCCTCCTTACTCCCTCCTTTTTGACAACTTTCCTTTGCATCCCCATTCTTACTCTCACACCCTTTCCCCCTCCCCTCTACTTTCCTCAAATCTCCCTTACACACACATTCCCACACCTCCTTCTCTCTCCTGCTTCTGTAGCCCCCTTTCAACCCACACTCCATGCTATGTTATTGTATCTTTAAGATGAGCAGACTACTAAGAGCAGGACTGTCTGTTTGTCCAGTTGAAGAAGGTTAAGTTCCTTTGATGGATACTGTACATGTATGCTTGTTAATAAAATATCTCTTCTAAATCAGTACATTGAACCCAGAACTTCATGTTGAGGACAAGACATGGCATCAGGAGTGTGATACAATGTGTGAAGGCACTATGGAATATTTGAAGGCTTCACATGCTTTATCACAGCTAAGAAATGAAAGAGCGAGAAGCTTAAAACAGATGTTCCCCTGACTTTCACTATCCTTTTTTCTTTTTCTTTTTAAAATAATTTTTATTTGGCTTTACCAATATAAAATTATAGTAATACCACAACACACATCCACAATTAAGATTCCTCCAAATCTCTGAACTTTCCACCTTCCCCTCCATGGGTTCTGTTATTACACCTTCACTTGGGGTCTTGATGGACAACAAGCTTAACGTGAGTCAGCAGTGTGATGCAACAGCAAAAATGCTAATGCTGTTCAAGGCTGCATCAACAGAAATATAGTGTCCAGATCAAGGGAGGTAATAGTTTTCTCATGGGACTCAGCTACATTTGTAAAGTTAAAGCTCCTTATATGCATTATAACACTATGGCACCAGATGGCGGAGTGGAGTCCCATTTTTCTCCAAAGGAACTTCCCTGTATGAAGTTTACAATGCATTTAACTGGGGAAGGATATCAATAATAAAAATGAAAAATTGAGGATATAAGACATTTAGTAACTGATTGTTTACAGCATCACCAATTAAATGATATATTCAAAATGGATAAAAGAAATTGATTTAATATTATATATTTAATATTATATGATGCAGTTGAAAATGATTAACAATGGAACCCATGGAGAGGTGGGGGGAAGTCCAAGGATTCAGAGAATTCTATATGTTTATGATTACAACTATTATTTGAATGTAAATGTTAATTGTAATATTGAATAATAATTTTAAAAATGCAATGCGTTTAACTGAATCGCTTCTTTGATGTGTCTTGATCCAGCCCTGCTCTGGAGGGTAGGACTCAAATCAATGGCTTCATGTTACAAAAAAGAAGATTCAGAAATAAACATATGGAAAAACTTTAAGATTTAAGATTTAAGATTTAAGATTTAAGATTTAAGATTTAAGATTTAAGAGATTTAAGATAAATTTATTGTCATTGTCCGTATATACACAGTATACACAACAACGAAAATCAAACACCCACCCAAAGACCGGGTTCACATACACATTTGCACGTATCTCCAACACTCTCATCCTATTCAGACATAATCTATAAAAACATATCATACTCCAGAATGTAACATAACCTATTAAAGGCATAACATAACCTAAAAACCTGTCTCATTCCTTCCTACTCCCTGCTTGCTATTTCTTGCAACTGGCCCTGAGATCATTATTTAGTGCAATCAGAGCTCTTGGATAGAAACTATTCAGAAGGCGTGTGGTTCGTGTTTTCATTGTCCTATATCTTCTGCCCGAAGGCAACAGTTCAAAGAAGTTGTGAGCAGGATGGGTGGGATCTCTCAGGATATTGTGTGACTTCTTCAAAGTGCGAGACGTGAAGATCTCATCCAGGGTTGGTAGTTGGAGCCCAATAACATTCTGGGCAATTTTAATTATTCTCTGTAAAGCTTTTTTATCCGTTTCAGAGCTGCTCCCATACCACGATAATATACTATAGGTTAAGACACTCTCGATGGTACTGTGATAATAGGACAGAAGTAGGTGCTGAGATAGATTCAGTCCCCTGAGCATTCTCAGGAAATACAACCTCCCCTGCACCTTCCTCACAACCATATTAATATTTGCAGTCCATGAGAGGTCCTCAGAGATGTAAATGCCCAGGTATTTAAAACTACCAACCCTCTCCACCTCCTCGCCATTTATGTGCAATGGTAAAAATACACTTTTCTTTCTCCTAAAGTCAATTATGAGTTCTTTGGTTTTTTTGGTGTTAAGCATAAGATTGTTTTCTTTACACCATTGAATTAACCCCTGTACTTCTTTCCTATAAGCAGTCTCATCGTTCTCACTAATGAGCCCCACCACTGCTGTATCATCCGCAAATTTGATGATTGTGTTGGACTTATACAGTGGGGTGCAATCAAATGTGTACAGGGAATAGAGAAAGGGACTTAGCACACATCCCTGAGGGGCTCCTGTGCTTAATACTAGAGTAGAAGAATAGTAAGGGCCCATTCTCACTGTCTGCGGCCTATCAGTCAGGAAATTCCTTACCCACAGACAGATCTTCTGATGTATACCCAAATTGGTCATTTTAAGAAATAACCTGTCTGGCAGAATTGTATTGAAGGCAGAACTGTAGTCCACAAACAACAGCCTTGCGTAGGTTCCCTGTCGTTCTAGATGACTCAGTACAGTATGGACAGCGATGGAAATAGCATCATCAGTAGATCTATTTCTTCTGTATGCAAACTGGAACGGGTCTAGAGTGGATGGAAGACCAGCCTTAATATGATCTAGCACCAATCTCTCAAAACATTTCATAACGACAGATGTTAAGGCTATTGGTCTATAGTCATTGAGAGATACCACCACTGACTGCTTGGGGACTGGCACTATAATCGATGTCTTCAGGCAGGTAGGGACAGAACCCTGCAACAGGGATAGGTTAAAAATGTCCGTAAACACACCAGCTAATTCTGCAGCGCAGTCCCTAATAGCCCGTCCCATGATTCCATCCGGTCCAGCTGCCTTCCTAATGTTAATGCTCCGAAAGGCACGTTGTACGTCACAGGTCTGTAATAAAAATGGTTGTCTATCAGTAGTAGTTTCTGATGATGTGCTGGTAGCCAATGCTGTAGTGACGGTAGTTCCAGTTCCCACCTCAAAGCGACTAAAAAATTGATTCAGTTGATCAGCCAGGTGCACACTGCTGCTAGCCAGTTCGTTTTTAATATTTTGCCCTGTAATTTGTCGCAGGCCTTGCCATACTCGACGAGGGTCGGAGCTCTCAAAATGTTTTTCGATCCTCCGGCAGTACATAGCTTTGGCGTTCCTAATGCCCTTTTTCAATTTGGCTCTGGCTTCTCTATACTGTTGCGCATCACCAGAGTGAAAAGCAGCATTTCTTGCCTTTAACAGAAGATACACATCCCTGTTTAGCCAGGGCTTGTTGTTAGGGAACACCCGTATTTGTTTGGTGGTAGTGACAACATCAATGCAGCTTTTAACGTAGAACAGTACTGTTGAAGCGTATGTGTCCACATTATTCTCCACAAAAAGCGACCACTCGGTGCTCCGAAAGCAATCTTGAAGTTGCTCAGATGCACCTACTGGCCACACTCGTATCTCTCTAGTTGATGGTCTAATTCTGCGTACGAGAGGTCTATATGATGGTATCATAAGTAAAGATATGTGGTCTGACTGCCCCAAATTGGGCAAGGGCTTGGTCTTGTATCCATGCATGATGTTACTATATACTCGGTCCAGGGTATTTCCCCCCCTAGTGGGACAATCAACATACTGGTGGAACTTAGGGAGCACAGTCCTTAAATCGGCTCGGTTAAAATCACCAGCAACCACAAATGCTCCATCCGGGTGGGCCCGCTGCTGTCTGCTAATAGCAGTTAGCAGGTGGCCCATAGCTGTAGTAGTGTTTGCATCGGGAGGTATATACACTGCTGTTATTATAACAACATTAAACTCACGTGGCAAATAAAAAGGGCGGCACTTCACCACTAGGTACTCCAAGTCAGGAGAGCAATGCGTGTCCATTTGTTTGATATCCGAGCTCCAGTTGTTATTTATATAAACGCAAATTCCTCCTCCTCTGCTCTTCCCGGATTCGGCGGTTCTATCCGCTCTAATTACTGAGCGTCCTTCTAGCTGCAGAAGTCCCTGTGGAAAGGAGGGATCCAGCCACGTCTCTAGAAGGACCATAACACAGCAGTCCCGGATACTTTTCTGCCGAGAGGTAATAAGTTCCAACTCCTCTACTTTGTTGGGTAAGGATCATACCGTCAAAACTTTCTGACGGTAAGAGCTGTTTGACAGTGGAATGGTCTCCCTCGGGAGATTGTGGACTCTCCTTCCTTGGAGGTATTTAAGCAGAAGTTGGATGGCCGTCTGTCATGGATGCTTTAGCTGAGATTCCTGCATTGCAGGGGGTTGGACTAGATGACCCTCAAGGTCCCTTCCAACTCTACAGTTCTACAATTCACTGCGACCCAGGTGAATGGCATGACCTAGAACCAAATGTAGACACCCACTGGGGTCAGCACAGCATGTAGGCAGTTCGGATCATACATTGTTTTCACAGAATGATTACAGTACTAATATTTCTGCTCTTAATCAGTTCCTAAGAAGCACTGTCCTTGTCCTTCTCCACTGCTAGTACTCTAATTGGAGTCAGAGGCACTTTCCACCCACAACCCACCCCAAGAACCAGATTTACAAGGATTAAGAAGACCTGTGGCATTCAAGAAGGCCTGTAGCTGGCCACACTACCAAATCAACATGGCAAATTACAGTAGAATCTGATTTATAATATGCAAGGCCAAAATGGAGGAGGTGCAATAATAATAATCAAAATATCTTTCAAACACGGATGTCCGGCCCCACAATGAAGTAGTAAGAAGAAGAAGAAGAGTTTGGATTTGATATCCCGCCTTTCACTCCCTTTAAGGAGTCTCAAAGCGGCTAACATTCTCCTTTCCCTTCCTCCCCCACAACAAACACTCTGTGAGGTGAGTGGGGCTGAGAGACTTCAAAGAAGTGTGACTGGCCCAAGGTCACCCAGCAGCTGCATGTGGAGGAGCGGAGACGCGAACCCGGTTCCCCAGATTACGAGACTACCGCTCTTAACCACTACACCACACTGGCTCTCCATAGTAACCATAGTCGTCATTAGTACAATCTCTGTTTCTCATTGGAACATAATGAACCATGAGTCAAGCACATATGTTATGGCCACAAGTCCATATGCCAGGGATCATTGAGGGTTTTGAGGCATGATGGCATGCACTGGCTGAACACCAAGGAATGGTGGGAGGTACAATCTGGGGAATTTCCAAGGGATGAAGACTGAGAGCCCGGGAATTGATGATCAGACAGGGACAGTGTGTGGCAGAGAGAAGTCCAGAAGCAGAAGCAGAGGCAGAAGTAGGAGATAGGAGAGGCCAAGAGGCAGAGATGAGTCAGGCTAGTGAAGGAGCCAGGGTGTCCCCCCTCCTGCTGCAACAAGCTCCCCTCTCCCGGTGTCTCCAAGGACCAGAAGAGGGATGAAGAGGGAGGAGCAGAGAAGGGCAATTCAGTGGAGTTTCATTCCTTTTTTATGGTCTTATCTGATGCTGTTCTTATACTATGTATGTTCACTTGGCGCTTGGCCCTATACCCAAAGGTCTCAGGGCAGTTTACATAAAATATCAAATACATTAAATGAAAACAAAACCAACAACCCAATAACCCCCCCCCAAAAAAAAGATCCAGCATTTTTCAAAAGGGTATAAGATGTAGATCAAGTCAGGCAAAGGCCAGGTTGAAAAGGAACATTTTTGCCTGGCGCCTAAAGGTGTATACTGAACATGGGTGGGGAAGGTCCCCCAAAATATTTTACTAGGGGGTCCAAAAGAAGTTGGCACCTACACTTCTTACCTATTGTTTCCCTAAACTATTTTAATATTGTAGCCTTATTAGACTTTACCGATTGGTGGGCTCTGCATTGCTCCCGGACAGGAGGAAGGTGTGAGGAGAACCTGAGCTTACAGGGTTAAACAGCTCAGAGTGTACGCTCTGCCTACTAGTGGGAGGGGGGAAATGCTACGTCAGTTCCGAGAGACTAAAGTCTTTGTTCTTTCTCTCTACTTTCGCTTTTGAGGAGAGAGGACGTGTTTTCGCGATGCTGTTCGCTGTGATAGATAATGGATAGCCTGCTGTAAATAAAACTGCTTTTAGCTGCTAAGATCCTGTGTGGACTTTATTTAAGCACACTGAAGAATGCACTGGAGGTTTTTTTTTTTTGGTTTCCTCTTACCGCTGACGAACTCTGCTATGCTCAGATGTCGGTCTTTTGGAATGCAGAGGCCTGCGATGGGGGAAGCGTGCCGGACCTCACGCTTATCTGAGCAATAAATCAAGATTATCTAACAGGTTATAGGGGCAGTTAATTGCAATTAGAGGAAGCCTGCCTTTGATGTGCTGTGTGCTTAAGAAGGCTGAAAACTGAGAAGCTGTTGTTTTGCTGCCGGAGGGCAAAAGTCCTGCTTTGAGGCTTCGCCTGGGAGAAAAGCAGGGAAGCTGGATGCAAGCTGTGTGCTGCAAGGAGCCACTGGAGGCCTCTCCGTTGAAGCTGGCTGGTACGCGTGAGTACTTCAAAGCCCCAATGGGAGCACTGGGGGAGGAGATGGCTGAGCTCCAGGACTTTTATGATGTCCCGTTTGAAAAGCTCACAACCCAGTCCTGGGATATCTGGGTTAGAAGAGTCAGGGGGTGGTTTTTGGCCACAGGGTTCTGGAGTATAGCCCAGAAGGAGCCGGCCCCACCCATGCCAGTTGCTGCTGAAGAAGGAGGAGCAGAACTGGAGGCTGCACTCCTGGAAGATAGAGAGCTGAGAATGCAAAGGGAGCTCTGCATGTTGAGAGCAAGCGTGGACGCTATGCTGTTGCCCCACCTGGAGGGCATTGAATCGGCTCAGGCCGCCTGGCAGGTGCTGAGGAGTCTGTGTGAGAGCTCAGCAGGAGCCCAGGGCCGGGAGGAAGCCGAGAGCAGGCAGGAAGCTGAGAGCCCAGAGGGGGCTGCTGGCCATGTTCCTGAAGTTACAGCTGGGAGTAGCTGCTTTGTCTCCGAGGGGCCGTGTGATGTTGAGGCCTACAACCAGAGTGCTGGGGAGCGTGCAGGCCCAGGCTGTGCACCCAAAGGTGGGGGTGCTGGGAACAAAGGAATAGCTGAAGAAGGAGCTGTGAGAGCTGTTGCTACGCGTCGCCGCTGTTATCGCTGTGCTCCCCCTCCCATCTGGTGAGAGAATGTCCAGTGGAGGAACAGCCGAAGGCCGTCTCCCGTAGCAACCAGATAAAGAGCTCTTCTTCAAAGCGTGGGAAAGGCATGCCGAAGGCAGCTGGCAGAGACACTGAACGTAAACATTTGGCTGCCTCTATGGCTGTAGTCAAGAGTTGTCAACAGGATGCTGTGATGGCTTTTGTAATAGACAGTGGCACGTCTCATCATCTCGTGCCATCTGGTGGATTCCTGGAGAACTGCACCTCTGTAAAATCTGGGAAGACTGTCTGTTTAGCAGATGGGACTCGACACCCACTCACGCAGAGTGGCTCACTGTTTTGTTCTTTCTTGCAGGACTCAATCCAGGCTTTTGTTGTTCCAGGACTGTCCTACGCGTTGCTGTCTGTCAGTGCACTTCTTGCTGAGAACTACAGAGTGTGTTTTGAGAACAATAAGTGTTCTATTTCCAAGAATGGACAGCACCTAGTCAGTGTTGAATGTAAAGACAGGTTGTTTGTGATAAATGCTTCTGTTGCAGGTCCAGATGACACGGATGACACGGAGGAGGCTCAAGCGCAGTGTGCCAATGTTCCAGTTCATGATGCGTGTGCTCATCTCTGGCACAGACGTATGGCACACGTGTCGTGGGGGTCGGTGAAAAGGATCCCAGAGTATACGCAAGGGTGCAAAATGAAATCATGTGCTAAGTTTCTAGATTGCAGAGCGTGCAAGTCTGCAAAGGTGAAAACGTGCACATACCCTAGGTCTGAGAGGGTGACCACTAGGGCTTTTCAATTAATTCATGCAGATTTGTGTGGACCGTTTTCTGTGAGCAGTTTGGGCGGAGCCAAATTTTCGCTGGTTCTGATTGATGACCATACGCAGAACTCTTGGACGTTCTTGCTTCAGCGCAAAGATGAAGCTGCGCCGCTAATCAAAGACTGGATTGCGGCTGTGGAACTGCAGTTTTCCACACGGGTGCAAAACTTTCAGAGCAATCGCGGTGGGGAGTTCACCGGGTCTGCACTGAAAAGTTTCTTCCGCAAAAAGGGGATTCAACACAGGTTGACTTCTCCACACAGTCCCCAACAGAATGGGATCACGAAACGCAGGAATAGGACTCTAGGAGAGATGTCCGCAGCGCTTTTGTTTGATGCCGGGCTCCCACAGCGTTTTTGGGGGGAGGCTTGGCGAACGGCCAACTTTATTCTGAACAGGTCGTTCAATTCAGTGGTAGGTGACACACCGTACTTCTTGCTCCATGGCGAGAAACCGAAGGTGCACTACTTCCGCGTTTTTGGCTGTGAGGCTTGGGTCCCCATACCAAAGGCCAAACGCAAGAAAGGTGAACCCAGGTCCCAAAAGATGATTTTTTGTGGGTATGAGCCAGGGACCAAGGGGTGGAGGTTTGCGTATCCGTCAGGGAATCAGTCCAGGAATCTGCTCAGCAACAGTGCTGAATTCTGTGAGCAGAGTGGCTGGGCAAGGATACATGGGAACCCTGACATCCTGTCAGAGAGTCTGCTAGACTCTGCTGATGAAGGAGAGGCAGATGTTGAACCTGCTACTGAGGCTCAGAGTCCAGGCCCAGTGCAGGCAGAGGGGAGAACTTCTCCCAAGGCTGTGAAGATTGAGCAACGCAGTGCTCCATCTTCCCCCACAGGTTCGGCTGAGAAGTCCAGAAGGCGCAGTAAGTCAGAGGGGGAGCTCTCTGATGCCAAGGACGTTCTGGCTGGCCCTAGTGGGTCAGAGGGGGTTCCTGAAGTAGTGCTGCGCCATTCAACACGGACGACCAAGGGGAAACCTCCTGAAAGGTTTGCTGTCACTAGCGTGTGGGTCGGAATGGCGCAGTGTGAACCCGAGAGTTTTGAGGATGTTCAGAAACTGCCTCAGGAAGAAGCCAGGAAATGGCATGAGGCGATGAAGAAGGAGATGAACTCAATGGAGTCTCTAGGTGTGTTCTCCCTCACGAAGTTGCCGGTGGGTGAAAAGGCAGTGGGTAGCCGCTGGGTTTACCGTCTTAAGCCCACAGCGACAGGAGAACCGCAGTATAAGGCCAGATTAGTGGCGAGAGGATTCACACAGCGCAGGGGGTTGCATTATACGGAGATTTATGCGCCCACGTGTAGGAGTGAGTCTCTACGCTTGGTCTTGGCCATCGCTGCACAAAGAGGTTTGCTGGTGCATCACTTTGATGTGGATGTTGCTTACTTGAACTCAGACCTCCAGGAGGATCTGTACATGCTTCCTCCTCCAGGGTTTGAGGGCAATGAGTGAGGTACTGTGTGGAAACTTCACAAGTCAATTTACGGCCTGAAGCAGTCGGCCAGGAATTGGAACTTGTGCCTGAATGAAGCTTTGGAGAAGCTAGGTTTCAGGAAGAGTCTTGCTGACAGTTGCCTGTTCCTTAGAGGATCAGGAGACTCACAGGAACTGGTGTTGTTTTACGTTGATGACATCATCCATGTTGGAAAGGCAGACAAACAGGTGCAGAAGTTTGCCAAAGAGCTTGGGAAACGGTTTCAGCTCAAGGACCTGGGTGCAGTAAAGATCTACCTAGGTGTCCAGATAGCGAGAACTGAGGATGGTAGCTTCTTGCTCAGTCAGAAAGGCAAGATTGAGCAGTTGCTGGAGAAGTTCAGAATGTCCGATTGTGCAGGAGTTCGGACACCCATGGAGACGAACTTCGTGAAAGATAGCCAGCAAGCAGAAAGTGCTGAGTTTGAGAATGCTGAGATCTTTCAGTCAGCTCTAGGTAGTCTGTTGTATCTGTCCCAATGGAGCAGACCAGACATTGCCTTTGCTACCAACCTGCTAAGTAGGGAAGCGTCAAAGCCCAGTGTGAGTGCTTGGCACGGTATCAAGCGGGTACTGCGCTACCTGCAGCATACCAAAGACTTCTGTCTTAAGCTGCCAGCTGAAGGTGAGGCGAAGCTCACATGCTATGCGGACAGTGACTGGGCGAATTCGCAGGACCGCAAGTCTGTGTCTGGGTTGGTGATAAAGTTTGGGAAGTCACTGGTTGGGTGGAAGTCCCGGAAGCAGAGTCTCATTGCGCTGTCTTCTACTGAGGCTGAATTCAGTGCACTGTCAGATTTGTACCGGGAACTAGAGTTCTATAGATGCTTGGTGCAAGAGATCTATGGGGATTGTAGCTTGCCCATCACGGTTTGGGAAGACAATCAGCCTTGTTTGAAGTTGGCTGAATCTGCGCAATTTAAGGCGAGAACCAAGCATCTGGACATACGTTTCCAAAATGTGTGTCAGAGTGTTCAGTCAGGTTTGATACGACTGAAGTACTGTGCCAGTCACAGTAACCTGGCCGATGGATTTACCAAACCTTTAAGCTTCCAGCGTCATGGGGAGTTTTGTGGTGGTTTGGAGTTGGGGGTAAGTTCTGTACTTACTTTCCCCACAGTAGCGCAGAGCGAGAGGGGGTGTGAGGAGAACCTGAGCTTACAGGGTTAAACAGCTCAGAGTGTACGCTCTGCCTACTAGTGGGAGGGGGGAAATGCTACGTCAGTTCCGAGAGACTAAAGTCTTTGTTCTTTCTCTCTACTTTCGCTTTTGAGGAGAGAGGACGTGTTTTCGTGATGCTGTTCGTTGTGATAGATAATGGATAGCCTGCTGTAAATAAAACTGCTTTTAGCTGCTAAGATCCTGTGTGGACTTTATTTAAGCACACTGAAGAATGCACTGGAGGTTTTTTTTTTGTTTCCTCTTACCGCTGACGAACTCTGCTATGCTCAGATGTCGGTCTTTTGGAATGCAGAGGCCTGCGATGGGGGAAGCGTGCCGGACCTCACGCTTATCTGAGCAATAAATCAAGATTATCTAACAGAAGGAAGTCAAATGACACCGAGGGTTGGTTCAGAGAAAGAGTTCTTTTATTCTGCTCTCCGGATAGCAGAAGGCACTTGCGTGGTCAGTCCACAGCAAGTCCAAAGAAATGAGAGATTTCATGCAGTATATATATCCTCCAGGCACCCTCTCCCCCTTCCCCAGGAATCCAAGCACGTCAGCTTGTACACGCAGGTTGACATCACAGATGTTCCTCCTCCAGCACTCTTAACCATTAAAGGGTATTCCTTCCTGTACACCTGACCATAAAAGAGTATTCCTTCTTGTACTTCTGACCATAAAAGGGTATTCCTGTTCTTATACTCTTATCTTGGAGCAAGAGGTCACCAACTTCAAGAACACACTCTGGCACTGTTCCCGGACTAGGTCTGTGCGTCTTTGTGGTCTTTGTGGTCAGGATGTGTCAGGGAACTGCCATCGGAGCTAGAGGCGGAGGGAAGGCTCCAGAGGGATGCCGGAGAGGGTCCCAATAGGGAGAGGGGCAGCCCATTTGCTGGGGAAGGAAATCAGCGTAATGCCAGTGGAGAAGGGGGGCAGATGGGGGAATCGGAGAGGAGGCTCCAAGACTCCTCGCCAGAGACCAGCAGAGAGAGTACGGGTCCTCCGCTGCCCACACCCTCCCTGCGCAGAAGGCTTCCACGCAGGGAGACTAGGCGGAGACTAGGTGTCAAAGAACTTTTGTGCTGGAAGAAGTTCAAGAAACGCCCACTGACGGATTCTGCCAGCGACTGAGACAGTCACGATGCTAGAGGCTGTTCAGTCAGAAAGGGTTCAACCAGGTAACCTAGCCAGGAGTGGCGGCAACTTGCGCACGAGCAACCCCTAAACCCATTACAGGATGTAAGATAAGGCCCAGAGTGTCATCCCTGTTCCACTTTGGAGTGGTCAAGGCCATCCGTCATTACCAGCCTTCATGGACTGATAAGGGAGAGAGCTTTGAGCACTAGTTTATACAGCTGGGTTTTGGCTCAAGAGCTCAAGTTAAAGCATATTAGAATAGCTCCCTTGGAAAAGGAAAAAAGTGGATTTTAGATCCCGTTTCAAACTGACTGCACAGAAACCCATTCCTTCAATATCAGCAAACATTTTCTTCTATTTTGAGACAGAAGCCTTGACAAATAAAGAATATTCAGAATCTTGGTGTAAATCATGAATTTTTATAAGGAATTAAATTATTCAAGAGTGTTATTCTTTCACTTACAAGCAGGCACCATACATTTGCGTGAATCCTCACTCTCCCAGATGAGCCCCCTGAGAGAGGGGGGAGGGAGGGAGAGAGAGAGAGAATGTACACATGCACACTTGGCTTTTCCTAAGAGTCTGGGTAAAAGTTGGATCCAGTACATATAGATCATAAAGAGGAAGCAGGAAAGACTATCACTCTTTCAAATTCCTCCTCCAGCTCTATGCACTCTTCAAGGGAGAAAAGAGGTAATTCCTCTTTTTGCGCAAGAGAGGATTTCGGTGTGATCCAGCGGGGCTTTTCTCATATTCATTTTTTATTTTTTATTTTTTTGAAAATAATTTTAATTAACACACCAATCAAACCACATCACATTAATTCCGAATTACAAAGCCAAATTTTAAATTTTTGTTGGGGGTACCCATATTTCAAGTTCCAAAAGGGATCCAATCATCTTGTTGCTACTGCTTTAATGTCCACAATTCTGTCCAAATGATGTTCACAGTTCTATCCAATCCTTTCTTCTTGTTTTCCACATCTCTTTTTGTTGTTTTCATATATTTTTCCTTTCTCTTTGTGACCTCTGATAGTCTCCGTAAGCGAGTTGAAACAAATATTTTATAATCCTGTCTGAGTTTTTCCGTTCATCCAAGAGTCATACCCAGACGGCTGCCTCTTCTCATCACCTCCATAAAAAAACACTCTTACCGTCGTTAATCTTCGCAGGTCTGTCACTCCCTTTCTCAAACTTCTGAGGAGGTTCTGCCAGGAATCCAGTATAATAACAAATCCTTAACTTCCTCCTCAGTCATCAGTCTTTCGACATAACCTGCCAACATGGCGACTCTCTTTTTATTGCAGCGTCACTCCAAAAGCCTCCACTCTTCTAGATCTCCATGAGCCAAGCCTTTGGTTATTAATTCATTTTCACACAGTTTTTACTCATCCCGCTAATGTCAATTATGCAACTGTTCTTTCTTGGGGAGGGGTTATTAGGTAATCACATAAAAGAGCAAAAGAAAAGTCCCCCCCTGTAATGGGTTTAGGGGTTGCTCATGCGTAAGTTGCCGCCACTCCTGGCTAGGTTACCTGGTTAACCCTTTCTGACTGAACAGCCTCCAGCATCGTGACTGTCTCAGTTGCTGGCAGAATCCGTCAGTGGGCTTTTCTTAAACCTTTTCCAGCATAAAAGTTGTTTGACGCCAAGTCTCCTCCTACTCTCCCTGCGCGGAAGTCTTCTGCGCAGGGAGGGTGTGGGCAGCGGAGTAACCGTACTCTCTCCGCTGGTCTCCGGTGAAGAGTCTTGGAGCTTCCTCACCAATTCCCCCATCTGCCCCCCCTTCTCCACTGGTGTTACACTGATTTCCTTCCCCAGCAGATGGGCTGCCTCTCTCCCTACTGGGACCCTCTCCTGCATCCCTTTGGAGCCTTCCCTCCGCCTCTAGCTCCGATGGCAGTTCCCTGACACCCCCCATCCAGTCCCGTTCTGACATACCGACCCTTTAATGTTTTCTTTTTGATATATTCCTGTTAAATCCAACCCATTGCTCTACTTCACAGAGGTCACTTCAATTAGCAGTCTTAACTCCCGTTCTTCACTTGAAATATGTGCATTTGCTTCTCCTAATTGTTTATATCGAACTCCTGCAACCAGTTCGCGCAATCAGAGACAGCGTCCGGGAGAGCCAATCCACGCAGGGGCTATGTGCCTAGTGCCTTCACCCCCTTCTTATGAACTCGGGGGTGATTTATGGCAACAGCAGGCAAGGCAGTGTTTCCCCATTCCCTGGGGTAAACAAGGGAGGCTGCATACTCCCATATCAGCCTCTTAATTGTCCCGTGTGAGCTGGAGAGATGGTATTGTTGGCCATCTTCCAATGCGCCCCTGGCGGCCCCCTATTCATTTTTTATTTTATGAATATTTGGTACAAAATTCTTTCTCAAATATTTGTGTCCCAAATCGGTCTTCAGATAGCTTGGATTCTAATTACAATTCATCAAACACCCTCTCATTTGCATGACCCATATAAGAATGATTATTAAAGGGAAGTTCTCTTTCTGCAGTTGTCTTACTGCACATAACTGTGGCATTGTGGGAAGTCTTGCTATGGGCACTATTGCTTCTTTTCTCTTGCATTCTGGGAAGTCTCGCTTCTGCTTCTGCACATACTGTTCCAAACACACCAAGCCTAACACACCAAGACATTCTCTCATTCTTCAGTTCATTTCAAGTTCATGACCAAAACAATATGGTCTGTTCTTAATGCATAGCTGACCACATCTACGGAACTTGATTATTATATTCTTTCATGTTATGATCAATCATTAGTAATTGTTTTAGTCATGTTATATTAATCTTTAGTTATAATTTAATTAGGAGGATTCATGCCTGTCTAGTTCCAGCTCCGTTTCTCAGCCTTTGATCTATCAGTGATAAATAGTTATATGTAATTCCCGCCTTGTACCTATGTTAACCAATCAGCAACAAGATGCTTTGTGTTTGTATCAACCAATCAGCCACAAGCACACCTGTGGCAATGTTTGTAATATTCAATAAAAGAGAGTTCCCGGGGCTCGCCCCGGCAGACGCCTCTCATATGACACCTGCCACTCGTCTGTCGTGATTTTCAACCCAACATCTGGTGACCCCCGACATGCCAGATCCCTTACGCAGCCAGCCCTCATACTTCACTCGACTGGAAAAGTCTCAGCGCGCTACTTCGTGAGTATGGGAGGGGAATTGACTAAATTCCAAAAAGAGCATGCTAAAGAATTTAGTTAGACAGCGAGCGGTGGGTGTTAATATTTCTTTAAAAGAAATTGAACAATTGCTTTGCGAGGTCGCGTGCCAATGCCCCTTCTATCCAGAGGCTGGTTCTTTGGAGGTAGAGACTTGGCAAAAGATCGGAAAGACCCTTTTTACAGAACCTAGGGCTCCGATTCATTGTCTGCTCACTTGGCAGAAATGTGCAGACGCCGTTGCTAAATTAGGGCCCCAATTGGGACCCCAGGCGTCTCCCCTTCTGGCCATTGCAGACAATTCCCCACCTTACCCAAAGCTTTTGCCTCCTTCTCCTTTGCAGCCCGGCCATTCCCTCCCTGCCTCTCAACCGCCTCAGCCTGCATCCTCCCCCCCATCCCTCCGCCTCAGCCTGCATCCTCCCCCCCATCCCTCCGCCTCAGCCTGCATCCTCCCCCCCAATCCCTCCTCCGCCTGCCACAGCCCTTGTTTGCTCTATAGGAGCTGTGCGCGCTGCGCTTTCTTTGGCCAGGCAGAAAGGGCTCCTGTCCTTAGAGGAGGAGTCTGAGTGGCCAGGTGAAATGCCGTCTGCTTTCCCTATCACTTATTCAAACCCTGGAACTGCTCAACAGCAGGTTTTTTTATGAGGCACTTCCTTATTCTGTAATGAGAGAATTAAGGAAAGCCATCACTGATTCTGGTCTAAAATCCTCTTATGTAACAGGAATGCTAGAAGGAATAGCAACTGGTTACACAATGCTACCTCAAGACTGGAAGGACCTGATGCGCATGCTTTTATCCCCAGCTCAGTATGTGGTGTTTGAGAGTGAATTTAGACATAGCGCATCAGCCCTGTCTGATCCGCAGCATACTGCCAATCAACTTTATGGCGCTGGTCAGTATGCTGATATAACAGCCCAGGCGACGCTGACACCTGTACATTTTAGTCGCACCGCGACCTGTGTACAACGCGCCTTTCGGAAAGTCCCTGTTTCAGGGCAACCGCTGAGCTCCTTTGTTAATATTAAGCAACAGCATTCGGAGCCATACCATCAGTTTATAGATAGATTGAAAGAATCAGTCACTAGGCAGATTGACAACACTACAGCTCAAAATGAATTAATGAAAAAATTGGCCTTTGAAAACGCTAACACCGATTGCAAGAAAGCATTGCAGTCAATCATACATCGCCCTAAATATGACCTGGCCGATATGATTCAAGCTTGTGCGGATGTCGGTAGCCAGAGCCATGCGATGTCTTTGCTTGCCGGCGCAATCCAAGCTACTAATAGACCTACAGGTAATTGCTTTAATTGTAAGCTCCCAGGCCATTTGACAAGCAATGCAGAGCCCCTGGCGGGGGGGCAAACAAGGATGGTGCTGCCAATAAGGCTAGACCTTACAAAAAATGCCCGAAATGTGGCAAAGGCTATCATTGGGCTAATCAATGCAGGAGTCCGGGAAACTCCATTGCGGCCCCACTCTCGGGCCAGGGCAATTAGAGAGTTTTCCACCTTTAGTTTCCGCTGCTGCAAACTTTTCCAAAAATACACCCTCTGAATTTGCCGTTGATTTGATCAATCAAGAGACCAAAGACTCTGTTTTACCTGGTGAAATTGTTCTTATGCCCACTCAATTGGCAGGCCCACTGCCTCCTAAAGTCGCAGGTTTAATTTTACCCAAATTTTCTGCGGCAAAAGAAGGAATCCAGGTTATTCCAGGAGTTCTGGATCCTGACTATGTAGGCACAATAATGGTTCAACTCTGGAGCCATATGCCCATGCAATTAAAAAAGGGTGAGTCCTGGGCGCATTTGGTGGTGCTCCCTTCTCATCCTACTGCTTCTATTATGGATACTAATTTGCATGAGCTCTCTTCTTTCCCTCCACAGCTGTTAGCTGTAGTCCAGAGGATTGGTGAAAAGAAACTTCTTCGTAAGTATAAAATCAATGGTATTGTGCTGGAAGGCTTGATTGACACAGGCGCAGACGTTTCTGTAATTTCTAGTAGTTGTTGGGACCCCACGTGGCCCCTTGAGTCTGCTTCTGCAGTCTGGGGTGTGGGTGGCCCCCAAACCTCTTCCAAAAGCATAAAGTGGCTGCCTGTTTCTCTGCCTGATAGCTCTGAAACCATTGCTTACATCCAGCCCTGTGTGCTGAAAATCCACCTCAATCTGTGGGGAAGAGATTTACTACAACAATTACAAGCTACCATTCAATTTAATGAGTAAGCTTGCACTTCCCCTCAGCTGGAAATCTACCAGTCCTGTATGGGTGGAACAATGGCCCATAACGGGAGAAAAGCTACTTGCTTTAAAACAATTAGTGAATGAACAATTATCGGCAGACCATATTGAGCCTTCAGTTAGCCCCTATAATACACCCATCTTCGTCATAAAAAAGAAGAGTGGCAAATGGAGATTTCTCCAGGATTTAAGGAAAATAAACCAAATCCTTGAACCCATGGGGCCTTTGCAGTGTGGTCTGCCTAATCCAAATATGATTCCACATTCTTACCAATTGGCTATAATAGATCTGCAAGATTGTTTTTTCTCCATTCCCCTACAGGAGAAAGATCGTAAATTCTTTGCTTTTACCGTTCCTGTGTTAAATAATAGTCAGCCCACGGAACGGTACCAATGGAAAATCCTACCACAAGGAATGCTGAATTCCCTACCATGTGCCAAAACATCAGCCATGGAACACCCTGTTGCTTAAGCCGTTTGTCCATCATTTTACCCAAGAAGCATCATTTATCCCGCTCTTGATATCGCCGCAATATTGAATTAACTAATGATTGTGATGCTTTTGTCTCTTTTCCCAGTAGGTCTGAATATATCTTTTTAGTTGTTTCTCTCTTAGGAGTCCCTGGATTGGCTGTACGGAATCGTATGAACATTAATTCTTAAGCAAAAGCTCTGAATTTTACTTCACAAGCTGTTCACCTTTTGAATAAAGAACAGAGTGAACTATATAATGGACTTTTACGAAATCGTGCTGCTATCACTATTTGCTGATGCTTCATTATTATGGCTGTGAACAAGTGAATGACATGTGTTGTTTCAATATTACTGACGACTCTAGAGCCATTTAAAGCCAAATCTCTCATTTGCAAAATCTTACACATCACATTAAACAGGACGTTGGTTTTTCTGGCCTCTGGGATTTTTTCACCTAGTGGCTTACCGCTTGGTTGCCAAACCTTACTTGGCATCGTAGTCTTTTTCAATATGCTATTGTCATAATATGTATATTAACTTTGCTATGCTGCTTCCTTCAATGCGTTCCTAGCCTCATAAGTCTTTTCTCTCGGCTTCTCTCTCCCCCTCAGCCACCCAATAAACTCCTTGCTGCCTACTTTGCGAAATGGCAACACCAACAGTAAACTTTAGGGGAGATGTTGGCAGACTTATTTTGGGCATGCGCTGGCAAACCACGTATCCCGAAATATTTTTGTCCCATCGACCCTGGCAAACTTATTTTGGGCATTCGCTGGCACACCACTAATCCCGAAGTATTTTTGCCTTATTTACCAAGAACGCCTCACAAACAAGAAAAGAAAGGGGGAGATAAAGGGAAGTTCTCTTTCTGCAGTTGTCTTACTGCACATAACTGTGGCATTGTGGGAAGTCTTGCTATGGGCACTATTGCTTCTTTTCTCTTGCATTCTGGGAAGTCTCGTTTCTGCTTCTGCACATACTGTTCCAAACACACCAAGCCTAACACACCAAGACATTCTCTCATTCTTCAGTTCATTTCAAGTTCATGACCAAAACAATATGGTCTGTTCTTAATGCATAGCTGACCACATCTACGGAACTTGATTATTATATTCTTTCATGTTATGATCAATCATTAGTAATTGTTTTAGTCATGTTATATTAATCTTTAGTTATAATTTAATTAGGAGGATTCATGCCTGTCTAGTTCCAGCTCCATTTCTCAGCCTTTGATCTATCAGTGATAAATAGTTATATGTAATTCCCGCCTTGTACCTATGTTAACCAATCAGCAACAAGATGCTTTGTGTTTGTATCAACCAATCAGCCACAAGCACACCTGTGGCAATGTTTGTAATATTCAATAAAAGAGAGTTCCCGGGGCTCGCCCCGGCAGACGCCTCTCATATGACACCTGCCACTCGTCTGTCGTGATTTTCAACCCAACAGATTATAGTGTTCAATTGTATTACATGACTTGCAATCACATTCCAAGGCTATTTGCACATGGTATCACACTCCTTGTTGCTTAATTGTTTTTAATAATTGAGCATATATAAGCAGAGAGTACTGCTGATGTCTCTGAGGAAAGCAAAAAGCCCTTAGAGAAAGAGAGTTGAACCTGACCAGGCAACCTAGAAAGAATTAAGGAGAAAGAGACAGCAAGAGAAGGATGGAGATATGGGCACTTTTGATTGCTCTGCTGGTGGCTCTTCTGATTCTGAACTTCAAGAAACTGCTCTGGTCAAACAGGCATTATCCTCCAGGCCCTCCTAAGGTTCCTCTCATTGTAGTCTTGTGGAACTTTGGATTGAAGATTCATGAAGATACTCTCATTAAGGTACTTACATCTTAGTTATAATTCAGTCTGATTTCAGCAATTGCTTTATCTATTTCCCTCAACAATTGTGATATTTCAACTTAAACAATAGCATCAAATGGTAAATGGTAAATGCCATAAGCCTCCTTTGTAAGAAACAGTAAGATATACAAATAATAGGGATAATACAAAGAATATTATTATTAATGTTGGGATACTGCCAGGGAGATAGCGTCCATCTGAGCCCCCATGCCGGCTGCCGGACGTCCATCGATCTCTGTAGCCACGCAGACCCAGCAATTAGCGACACGAAGCCTTGGAAATTGACTGCCACATTCCAGGCTCGTGCACATCCTTTATCAGCAGAAACACAGCCAGAAAGCTTGCACCGCAGAAGAGCAGAAGAGCATATTTACAGACTTTATTTAGCGTTGAACAGAACAAAGAAAAACATGACCGTTCTGTGTCAGCATCTCTGCCCGACTGAAATCGAAAGGAAACAGCAAGCATAAACATCCTGTGAACAGGACATGCGCAGACTCTGTTACTCACAAAGCCTGCTCCCTTTTAAGGTGGAACGGAAATATCCTAACATCCTCCCCCTTTCCGTGTAACCTGTAGTACCTGTGGTTCAACCCAATTGCAACCTTTGTACATAAACCTTAAGTTGTTCTCTGTTAACAACCTTAGACAACAGATCAGCAGGAATTTCATTTCCTGGCATGTAGGACACCTGAATCAGTCCTTTCTGAATACACTCTCTTGCACGATGTAGCTTAATCTGCAAGTACTTGGTTCTTTGCTTGCAACTCTCTGAGTTCAGCAAAGCCAAACACGATCTATTGTCTTGATACACTTGTACAGGACATTTCACAGAAACCCCGATGTCCTTAAACAGTTGCATCAACCATTCACAATCCATGAGTGAAAATGACAGGGCATTGAGTTCTGCTTCACAGGAACTTAGGCTCACTGTCGTCTGCTTCCTGCACAACCAGTCAAACAGGCAGTGGTTGTACATGTAGCATACTCCAGAAGTGCTTGTACCATCCGTGGTGTCACTTCCAAAACTTGCATCAGCAAAGATTTCAAGACCTCCAGTCTTCTGACTGGTGAACCTCAGCCTGTAGTGCATAGTCCCTTTCAAATAGCGGGCTATGCGCTTCAGAGCTTTCCAATCCTGAACTGTAGGATTGTTGGCATGTCTGCTAAGCAGATTACAGCTTACAGCAATGTCAAGTCTTGAACATCTGGCAATGAAATTCAGCTTGCCTAGAATGCATCTGTACAACGTTGTGTCAGAAAACGCTTCAGCAGTACTGTCTACCTGGTAACCTGTCACCATCGGTGTGTCTGCTGGGTTTGCATCAACCAAATTCAACCTGGTTAATACATCAGCAATTTTCTGTGTTTGGTGTACCAGAAAATTACCTGTTTGGTCCTTCTCCACCTGCAGAGAAAGATAGTTGGATACCTCACCAAGATCCTTCATGTCAAAGTGCTCCTTCAGCTGAGCTAGGGTGCTTTGGTAGAAAGCCTGATTCTTCCAAAACATCAGAAGATCATCAACAAAACATAAACAATACAGTTTGTTTTGCCCCTCCTCCTTGACAAACACACATGGATCAGCTTTGCCCTGGTGAAAACCTAGAGAAAGCAATGTCTCAGTGAGTTTTGTGTTCCAACACCTGGCACTCTGCTTGAGACCATATAAGGATTTCCGCAGTTTACAGACCATTCCCTTCTGTATCTCCATCCCATCAGGTGGAAGCATAAACAGCTCCTCATTCAAAATCCCATACAAAAAAGCTGTATTAATGTCGTGGTGGGAAACATGCAGTTTCTCCTCCACAGCAATCTTGAGCATCAGCCGAATGCTCTCATATTTGACTGTGGGTGAGTAGGTCTCGTGGTAATCCTGTCCTGGTACCTGTGAAAAACCTCTGGCAACCAATCTGGCTTTGTGTCTGACAACCTTGCCATTCTGGTCTGTCTTGGCCTTGAAGACCCATTTGCTGCCAACCAGTCTCATTCCTGGGACTACCGGTACCAGTTCCCAAGTTTGGTTCCTGTTCAAGGAATCAACTTCAGCCTTCATGGCATTAAGCCAAGGCTCAGCATCTTTAGAGGTTAACTCCTGAACCTCTTTGAAGCTTGAAGGTTCCCACACCTTCTCTGAGCTACCAAGAACAGCAGTTGCTGTCTTAGCAAACTCATCAGCATACCTCTTTGGAGGTCTGCCTTTGGTCGCCCTTTCAGACCTACGTACTAGACGCAAGTCTTCTGGACTCATCTCCTCCTTCTTAGGAGAAAATTGACCAATGGTGAACAGTGGTTCTTGTCAGTATCATCAGCCCACAGGCAGAGGTACCTGGCCTCCCCCGAGGCAATTGAGCGAGATACTGTTGTTTACCGTCCGTCTGCGACCCCCGGCAGGCTAGGTAAACAAACCCCGGTGATCCTCCTCAAACGTGAGAAGAACACACCCTCCTCCTTCCTCCCTCCCTGCATTCTCCCAGGGAGGAGAAATGAGACAGACAGGAGTCCTCTCTACATGTTTTATTCCTGTCATTCAACAGTACATAGAAATGTGACTGTTCCCTTCAGACTCCATCAGAAGAGTCACACACTCCTCCCCTGTACTTCCAGCACAGGTCATATGACACACTGAGCTAACATCCGGTGCTCAGTACAGAGAATAGGCTCCACCTTTTCTCCAACAGTACATCTGCAAAACACAAACTCCTGTTTTGCATTCCAGCCATCTGGAGCTGGCTTTTGCCTTGGTGCTTTTTCCCAACATCCTCCCCCAAAAGCATCAATTGGCAAAACATGATCCAGAGAAGAGAACAAACAGTTGTTATACATATAACAGTCCCCTGTTGTTTCAGTTCCACCCTTGGAACTCCCCACCACTGGTTTCACCAGTGTACCTCTCTGGTTGTCTGGCTTCCAAGGAATGAGTGCTTCTGCATTACCTTGGCTAGCTACTCTCTGTTGTGTCTTTGTCTCTGACTTAGACACTGCTTCAACCTGCTTTGAGTTGTTAACAATAGCAACACACGCAACAGCTAAGTTAGCAAACTCTTTTGAGTACCTCTTTGGTGGTACACCCTTTGTAACTCTCTCAGACCTGCGTATGAGGTTCTGATCCTCTGTGCTCACTGGTTCAACCTTTGGACTCTGTTGAGAACCAGTAGCAATCAGTGGTTCTTCCTTCATCTGTGAAGGTCTATCCATTGTGTGAGATTTCCTCTCAATGACTGTTACAACTGAACTCTCTGAGCTATCAGTGTCATCATCATCAGTACCACTGTAATCTGTGACATCAGAAAAATCATCATCATCATCTGAATCGTTACCTGTGGGAAATGTTTGTTCTACAACCCGCTCTTGCTCTGGAGCACTCTCTAGGAACTTTGTGAGAATCACCTGACCAGATTCAGACAAAATTACTCTGTAGAGACCCTTTTCATAACCCACAAAAATGCCTCTGGCATTCTTTACTCCACCTGGAGCTTCTGTTTTCACATGAGACCCGAAAACCTTAAAATAGGCAACAGAAGGTTTTCTATTGAACAGCTTCTCAAAAGGAGAACATCCCAACTCTGTTGAGACTTTTCTCAGCCACACATGAAGATAGGACGCTAGCGACTCGGCCCAATATTCATGTGGCAAATGTGAACTCAGCAATTGCGCATTCATCCCCTTTTGCAATTCTTTGTTCACTTTCACACAGACCCCCCGTTCCACGCTTCTTGCGAAACTGCCACTTTGTGGTCTATCCCTTTTCCATCCAGGAACTTCTGAAACTTCTGTAACAGAAAAACTTGCTTGTCATCTGTGAAAAGACAATCAATGTCAGCATCATGCATATTTTTAACCTTGTCACAAAACTCCTGAAACTTTTCTAAAGTTTCTTGCGGTTTCTCCATCATATAAACCCAAGAATAATTTGTGAAACAATCCACACACACAAGGTAAAATCGTGCACCGCCTCTAGATGGTTCTAGAGGACCAATTACATCAGCATACACCCGCTGAAATGCTCTGTCGACCTTCTTCGTCACCTTCCTGGTGCTCACACTGGTCACACCTGCAAGAGAGATTTCGTTAGAAACAGAAGAATTACATTTCATGTAATCACTTTGATCAAAAGTCAACAAATACAGTCCATCTTTCTCTTTGGCAGTAAGAAACAGTTCTCCATCTTTGTAGATCTTGCAGCTTTTAGCATCATAGGACAGTTTCAGTCCTTTCTTTGCAATCTGCGACACGCTCAGCAGATTAAATCTCAGTTCTGGAACCAGGTAAACATCATTTATAGTCAAGTTCAGACTCTCAAGATACACAGTCCCAATTCCGGTCGCTTCCAACTCCTGACCGTTGGCCTGTTTCACAGTGAAGCTTTGCTTCCTCAACGTCGAAAACAGTCGTCTGTGCGGGCATAAATGTACCGTTGTGCCCGTGTCGATTATGAACGAGTTCCCAACATCTGGCGTGGTTCCTTTCGCCATCATAGCCTTTGCAGGTTTCACCTGGCACTTGGTACGGCTTTTGCCTGACGCCTCAGGCTTCGTAGAGCTGCTCTTTGCTCTTCTTGACTGGCGCGGCTTCTTACAGTTTCGCTGTAGATGCCCAGTCTGTCCACAATTGTAGCATCGGACAGCACTCAATGCTACTCCATGCTCTCCAGTAGCATCAGCAGTGGGGAGATTTGAACTCTGTTCTTCCCTCCCCCTGTCAGCAACACCCATTGCACCTTGTTCAGGAACACCAACAGTTCCAACACCCACAGTTCCTGCACTCTCCCCTCTGGGGTCAAAGCTCTCCTCAGCTTTCGTTGAGCTCTTAGGAACTTGGCCAGCATCATCTTGGCTCACCCCTTCTGGGGTAGTTATCCATCCAGACCCTGATGAATAACTGTCTCTGGTCAGGGGAGATGAGTTAGGCAAAGCTCCCCCCTTCTTTGCATCCATCTTGAAGCCAAGCCTCCAGCTCACACTGTCAAACAAACTGTAAAATCCAACAGTTGTTTTTTCCTTTCTCACGCAGGCAAACTGCAAGTTGTTTACGCACTTTTGCACCTGGCAGCTAAACTCTGGCTGCTATGGAAAGTCCCTTCCAAACTTGTAGCCAAAACATTCTCTGATTTTGTTTCGCTTTCCCAGGCTCACAGTCCAGCCCCTCTGCCAGTAACTTTCCGTTACCTAGCAACAATGCATTTCAATAGGACATCTTATCTACCACAAGAATTTGTGGAATGCAGGCCTCTTCTCCCGGAGCTGTATGTTTCCAAAACGCAGCTCCCCGTGAACCAGTGAATTAATCGACTGCGTTCACGCTTTTAGCCCGAAATGCAGCATACCTTGAACTTTGTTGCTCTGGAAAACACCTCTTCTTTCCACCAGCCGTCTGTTGAGCCTCTGGCTGTTCTCAGACGCTTGCCTTCTCCCTTGGAGCAGAGGAGGACAATCCACCAGCCTCTCATGCAGATGTCCGATGAATCGCAACCATCCGAAGGCTGCCATATGTCAGTATCATCAGCCCACAGGCAGAGGTACCTGGCCTCCCCCGAGGCAATTGAGCGAGATACTGTTGTTTACCGTCCGTCTGCGACCCCCGGCAGGCTAGGTAAACAAACCCTGGTGATCCTCCTCAAACGTGAGAAGAACACACCCTCCTCCTTCCTCCCTCCCTGCATTCTCCCAGGGAGGAGAAATGAGACAGACAGGAGTCCTCTCTACATGTTTTATTCCTGTCATTCAACAGTACATAGAAATGTGACTGTTCCCTTCAGACTCCATCAGAAGAGTCACACACTCCTCCCCTGTACTTCCAGCACAGGTCATATGACACACTGAGCTAACATCCGGTGCTCAGTACAGAGAATAGGCTCCACCTTTTCTCCAACAGTACATCTGCAAAACACAAACTCCTGTTTTGCATTCCAGCCATCTGGAGCTGGCTTTTGCCTTGGTGCTTTTTCCCAACAGTTCTTCCAGTTCATTGTCAGACGCATCAGATGGTCTGACTGAGGCCTTTGCGCTCTGGTAGTCTGCTGTGTCATCACTGTCACTGACACCAGCAGCAGCACCGCCCACTGAACTGGAATCCGAACTCTGATCATCATCATCATCCTCATCATCATCATCATCCTCAGCAGCTTCCTCAGCTTTAGCTGCTTGCTTGACATCACCTTCATCCTCCTCTGGGTAACTCTGGAAAATTCCCACATTTTCCCCCCACTTAGGATTGTACTCAACACTCCTTGTGAACTTAATGGACTTAGAGTTAGTCATCCATACCCTGTATGCACCTTTTTCGTACCCCATGAACAAACCATGTGCCCCACGCTTCCCAAGCTTGTTGGTTTGTGGGGTGCGTACCCACATGTCAGAACCAAAGATTCTCATGTGTTTGGTGTTGGGTTTCTTGCCAAACATCTTCTCATAGGGGGTACAGCCAATGGGTGATGACAATCTGCGATTAAAACTGTAAACAAAATTCCCCAAAGCTTCCCCCCAAAACTTATCAGGGAGATTGGCATCATGCAACAAGGTTTTCATTCCTTGCAGCAATGTCTGATTTGCTCGCTCCGCAAGCCCATTCATCCATGGCGATCTGGGCGTTGACATGTCATGCTGGATTCCCTTCTCAGTCAGGAAAGCTTCAAACTGCTGAGAAGTGAACTCCCCGCCTCGATCGGTAAACAAACAACCGATACGTTTGCCGTGGGCATTCTCCAACCAAGCACAGAATGCCTTAAACTTCGGAAACGCTTGCGATTTCTGTTCGAGCAAAAACACATGAATGTACCTGGAAAAAGAATCAATTAGAACCATGAAGTACCTTGCTCCCCCTAAAGAGGGCGTAAGTGGACCAACCAGGTCCGCATGCACTAGCTGGTAGGGCTTGGAAGCCTGCCTGCTAGATTCCTTGCCTTTTGGAGCAACCTTCACCTTGTTCTCTGCACAAGATACACATTTCATGTGAAATTTACAGGGTTTGATGTTCAAACCCTCAACCACCTCTGGCATCTTGGCCAGTGCCTTCCAAGAGAGATGACCAAACTTTCGATGTGCATCATGAATGCATCCTGCATGATGAACTTTGTTAGTTTGTGCAACACAACAAGAATCAGCATTAGATACAACAGCAGTGTCATCATAAGTTATATGGAACAAACCATCCATAAACTTTGCATGCAAATAGTCCTCTTTGCCTTTACTGATGACACAGACGCTCCTCTTGAAGGAAATCTGAAAACCACGCCCAGTAAGCTGTGGGACACTTAGCAAGTTGCTTGCAGCGCCTGGAACATAAAGTACACCACTGATGGTTGTGTGCAAACTTGCAAGTTTCACAGTCCCTTCTCCTGCGATTTGCAACGTCCTTCCGTCAGCCAGGTGGATCTCACCTTCCTGAGGCTTGAAGGAGATAAATAGATGGCGGTCCTTCGAAACGTGGCGGCTCGCACCTGAATCGATAATAAATCTGCCTTTGGCTGTTGGAGCAGTCTTTTCAGCAAGCAAACCCTTGTTTTCCTTCGGCGTGGGCCTTTTCAGCTTGCCCCCCTGCTGCTCCTGGCCACCAGACGTGCCTTTAGCCTTTGGTGAAGCAGTGCCAGCAAACATAGCCTTGTTTTCCACTGGCGTGGGCTTTTGCAGCTTGCCCCCCTGCTTCTGGTCAGCAGACGTGCCTTTAGCCTTTGGTGAAGCAGTGCCAGCAAACACATCTTTGTTTTTCCCTGGCGCGGGCTCTTCACCCTCCCTCTGCTTCTGGCCATCTGCAGGCATCTGTCTTTGTTTACCTCTGGCCTTCCGGCCTCGGCAAAGACAATGACCTTGGTTCCCACGAGAAACAGAGCTCTCAGCTGCCGACTCCTTGGCTCCCCCTGGAGGCTGGAATGCTGCCTGGGATGACGTGACGGTCAGCTCCCCCTGCAGCTTGCAACCGGTGCCCTCAGCATCCCTGCATTCACTCGCATTCTGGGAAACAGCTAGGACCTCCGATGCAGTCAAATTCTGGGCTGGGATGACTGGCTTGTGAGCTTTCATCAAAGCATTCCACATGCCACGTGCAGTCAGATTGCCAGCTAGCGTCTTTATCTCCTCCAGAGAGACGGACAAGACGATTACGTCTATCGCCCTCAAATTTTCGGCCTCCCATTTCTCTGTCAGAGGAACTGGGGGGGGCTCAGAAACGGTATGCCACACCCCAAACTGACGCAGCAAAGATTCACACCATTTTGCCCAGGTTTCATAATTGTGCCGATTTAACTTTGGGCACTCCTCAGCCTGAGAAGCTTGGAAAAACTCCATTTCAGCTTTTCCTTTGAGCCGGGAGTCTCTTATGCCTTCAAAGACTCCTTATCTTGGCAGCCCATTAATCACGAACTCTCTGGCTTGGCTCCCAGAGCCATTAATCTGCCGGAGTTCCAAAGGCTCCTTCCGAGGTAAACAGAGAAAAACCTCTCTTTCGCTTTTGACATACCTCTCAGACGCAGTCTGTTGCAGCTTTACTCTCCTGTTGGTGCTGTGAATCTGGGCCCATAACCTTGTTGTTGGGATACTGCCAGGGAGATAGCGTCCATCTGAGCCCCCATGCCGGCTGCCGGTCGTCCATCGATCTCTGTAGCCACGCAGACCCAGCAATTAGCGACACGAAGCCTTGGAAATTGACTGCCACATTCCAGGCTCGTGCACATCCTTTATCAGCAGAAACACAGCCAGAAAGCTTGCACCGCAGAAGAGCAGAAGAGCATATTTACAGACTTTATTTAGCGTTGAACAGAACAAAGAAAAACATGACCGTTCTGTGTCAGCATCTCTGCCCGACTGAAATCGAAAGGAAACAGCAAGCATAAACATCCTGTGAACAGGACATGCGCAGACTCTGTTACTCACAAAGCCTGCTCCCTTTTAAGGTGGAACGGAAATATCCTAACAATTAATACTGAAAAGCACAAAATCATATAAAAGTTGAAAATATGCATTAAAAACTACTGATCAAAAATATTTAATGTATACTGTTAAACTGAGGAAGGAGGAGAGAACACCCTCAAAGAAAGAATGGTTTATGAAAATCTTGGAATATGCAGAGATGGCAAAAATTGATAAAAGATACCGATCTAGAATCTTTTAAAGAAGATTGGAAAACATTTGCAGCCTATATAAAAAGTTATTTCCCATATGTAAAGACCACAGCGTGGTTTGAAGTGTAAGAAAACAGCAGAATATATTAAGAAACATGTTGGAGAGGATGAAATTAGATACGATGGAACTTTAAAATGCAATTGTATGTAATTCAAGTTATAAACAATGATGCAGGGTGAGTGGGAAGTCACTTGTTTTGTTGAATTGGAATATAATTGTTGTATAACAAATATAACTTTCTAAATGGAAAAAAGAATAAAATATTATTATATTAAAAAATAGACTGACCACATAAATCCTCAGCATTCATTCATGGCAGCCTCTCAACATGGAATTAACCTGCAGGTGCTATTCAGTTTCTTAAGCCTGGTGTCAGTGATGTTGCTTCACTGACAGGGAATGAGAAAGCAGGCATAGAGAGCAAACATATAAGAGTGGTATGCAGAGGGAAGGGAGAAGCAGCAGGGAGCAGCCATAACTTGAGCTCTGAACATACGGAAGAAGCTACAGAAGGGAGGGAGACTGAAGCTCTTGTATTAAGTTGAAATATCCAACTGCAGTTTTTAAACACATCATTCCTCTCCTGTCTTTTGACCCTAATGGTAGCTGGCAAAGCAACATGGAAATATTTTCACCCTATGGACAGGACATCTACCCATTGTAGTACTGTCTGGATTCCAAGCAGTGAAAGAAGCGCTCACTGACCACTCTGAAGAATTAGACGAGCGATCACAGACTCCTTTCCTTAGGACTATGATAAAAGGAAAAGGTAAGTAGTGAAAAATAAGAATTTCTCCTGGTATTTTCCCAAGAGAAAACGTTTAAAGGGCTGTCCAGAGCAAAGTTTCTCTATTATTGTTGCACTCAACAAGAAATGGGTTACCTAGGAGTGAACAACTAGGGGCTGAGGTCCTTTCAGTGCCCCCCTAAAATATTTGAGGGGACCACCAGGCTCCCCCTAAGTTCATGACAATTGCCATTCTAATGGTGGGCATGAGCTGCATAATAATAATAATAATAAATTTTATTTATACCCCACCCTCCCCAGCCAACACCAGATATAAAATAATTGATTGAAATACAACTTAAAAAACAAGATTAAACATTAAAATGCAGCCTCGTTTCAGCAGAAATTCAAAAACTTTTTGGGGATGAAAATGTCAAGTCTGGTTGGGGAAAAAATCCAGACTGGTCCTATGTGGGCCAGAAAAAAGCCAGGGAAGTCCCCAAGTAGGAGTTCCATCACAGAAGGAAAAAGGGGAAAAGAAAGAGGGGGAGGGAATCAAGTTAATTCCAAGCCAAAAGCGAGGCGGAACAACTCTGTCTTACTGTCCCTGCAGAAAGAAATCAGATCCTGCAGGGCCCTGGTCTCATGAGACAGAGTGTTCCACCAGGCCAGAGCCAGTGTTGAAAAGGCCCTGGCTCTGGCTGAAGCTAATCTGACTTCCTTAGGGCCCAGGACCACTAGGGTGTTGCTATTTATGGACCTTAAGTTTCTCCGTTGGGCATACCAGGAGAGGTGGTTCCGTAGGTATGAAGGTCCAAGCATCTGGTCAGTGTGTCCGGGGCCAAGTCAGTGTGGCCATCCATCAGCAGATAGCGCTGAGTGTCATCAGCATATTGGTGACTACCCAGCCCAAAGCTCCGGACAATCTGGGCAAGGGGCCGCATAAAGATGTTAAAAAGCATTGGGGAGAGGATTGCGCCCTGTGGCACTCCACACACCAAGGAGTGGCATGAGAACATCTCCCTCCCTGGCGCCACCCTCTGTCCCTGACCAGCCATTTACGGGCAATGCTCTGTATCCCCACGTGGGTGAGGCGGTGGTCCAGAAGATCATGATCAACCATGTTGAAAGCTGCTGACAAATCTAAGAGAATCAGCAGTCCCGACCCGCCTCAATCCAGTTGTCTACGGAGATAATCTGTTAGGGCGACCAGAGCCGTCTCGGTCCCGAAACCAGGACGGATCCCGGACTGAAATAGATCTAAAGCTGATGTTTCCTCCAGAAACCTACCAAGCTGTTCAGCAACCGCTCTCTCAATTACCTTACTCAGATATGGAAGATTTGAAACTGGGCAGAAATTGGATAAATCTAAAGGATCTAGTGAAGTTTTCTTTAAGAGCGGACACACCACTGCTTCCTTCAGCTCCCCTGGGAATGTCCCCGTGCCAAAGGACAAATTGATAATTTCAACCAGGGGGATCCGTGCAACATCTGGGCACACCCTAATCAGCCAAGACGGGCATGGATCAAGGAGGCAAGTGGTGGGCCTACCAGCTCAGAGGAATCTATCCACATCAGCAGGGAGTATGCAATCGAAATGATCCAACACTGGACCCAAAGACTGTCGAGGGGCCTCCAGTTCTGTCACTGTATCTAAATTGGCAGGGAGGTCATGGCGGAGCAACAGGACTTTCTTTTTTCTTTTTTTATAAGATATTTATTAAAGTTTCAGCATATTACAAAAATAAGAGAAAAAAAGTAAAAGAAAAGAAAAATACAAAAATGAAAATACAAAGTAAAAACAGATAAAAACAAATCAATCTTTCCTTATCTTATCATTCATTTGCTTGTTTCCCTGACCTCCTCACACCTCCCTTTTTTGTATTCCAGTTCAATTAGTTAGTTCAGCAATTCCTTTCCCTCTTTGATTTTATCTTAATCTTTTATCTTAGTATATTATAACTTTAGATTATCACCTGTTAACAATCCATTTTTACATATTCCTTTATAATATTGCTGCTAAAAACCACTTAACTTCAATCCAACATCATTCTAACATTCTTTAATTTTACAGTGTTTCTGTAAATAGTTTTTAAATTTCTTCCAATCTTCTTCCACCAACTCTTCTCCCTGGCCTCGGATTCTGCCAGTCATTTCCGCCAGTTCCATATAGTCCATCACCTTCATCTGCCATTCTTCCAGAGTGGGTAAATCTTGTGTCTTCCAATACTTTGCAATAAGTATTCTTGCTGCTGTTGTAGCATACATAAAGAAAGTTCTATCCTTCTTTAACACCAATTGGCCAACCATGCCCAGGAGAAAGGCCTCTGGTTTCTTCAGAAAGGCATATTTAAATACCCTTTTCATTTCATTATAAATCATCTCCCAGAAAGCCTTAATCCTTGGGCACGTCCACCAAAGGTGAAAGAATGTACCTTCAGTTTCTTTACATTTCCAACATTTATTATCAGGCAAGTGATAGATTTTTGCAAGCTTGACTGGGGTCATGTACCACCTGTAAATCATTTTCATAATATTCTCTCTTAAGGCATTACATGCCGTAAACTTCATACCTGTGGTCCATAACTGTTCCCAGTCAGCCATCATTATGTTATGTCCAACATCTTGTGCCCATTTAATCATAGCAGATTTCACCGTTTCATCCTGAGTATTCCATTTCAACAGCAAGTTATACATCTTTGACAAAATCTTGGTTTTGGGGTCTAACAGTTCTGTTTCCAATTTTGATTTTTCCACCTGGAAGCCAATTTTCTTATCCAAATTGTATGCCTCCATTATCTGATAATAATGAAGCCAATCTCGCACTTTATTTTTTAGTTTTTCAAAACTCTGCAGTTTCAATTTGTCTCCCTCTTGTTCCAAAATTTCCCAATATTTCAGCCATTTGGCCTACATACTGAGCTTTTTCTGAGCCTTCGCTTCCATCGGTGACAACCACCTTGGGGTTTTATTTATTTATTTTTTTTTTAAAGCAATTTATTGGGTTTTACAATAGAAATAAACATAATAAACAATATAACATTTGTCTTAACATAGTTTCACATTTTCTTTGGACTTCCTCACATCTCCCGCTCCCACTTTCATCGTTATAACATTTTGTCAGCAATTTATCATCTTATTTAGATTCTTATATCCCTTCTATATTTCATAATCTTATAGTTCTCGTAAGGAGTTAAATTTTCACAGTCTTACTTATTTTCTTAAAAACTTCTAAATTTAGTGGTGCTCAGTTATTTTGGTCTAGCATCTTATTTAGCATTCACTCAAATTACAATGTTTTTGTAAATAATTCTTAAATTTCTTCCAATCCTCCTCAATCCTCTCTTCTCCCAGGTCACGAATTCTGCCGGTCATTTCAGCCAGTTCCATATAGTCTATCAGTTGCATCTGCCATTCTTCCAGTGTGGGTAGATCTTGAGTTTTCCAGTGTTTTGCGAGAAGTATCCTTGCTGCTGTTGTTGCATACATAAAAAATGTCTGGTCCTTCTTTGCCACCCCTTGGCCGACAATACCCAAAAGGAAAGCCTCTGGTTTCTTAGTGAAGGTATATTTAAATACCTTTTTCAATTCATTATAAATCATTTCCCAGAACGCCTTCACTTTAGGGCAAGTCCACCAGAGGTGGAAGAACGTTCCCTCACACTCTTTACATTTCCAACACTTATTATCAGACAGGTGGTAAATTTTTGCAAGTTTGACTGGGGTCATATACCATCTATAAATCATTTTCATTACATTTTCTTTCAGAGCGTTACATGCAGTAAATTTCAATCCATTACTCCACAACCTTTCCCAGTCCTCAAACATGATATTATACCCAATGTCCTGTGCCCACCTTATCATAGCCGATTTAACCGTTTCATCTTGTGTATTCCATTTCAACAGCAAGTTATACATCCTTGAAAGTACCTTAATCTTTGGTTCTAACAATTCTGTTTCTAGTTTCGATTTCTCCACCTGGAACCCTAGTTTCTTATCATTTTTAAAAACTTCTTTAATCTGAGCGTAATGTAACCAATCTCGCACTTTGTCTTTCATTTTCTCCAAACTCTGCAATTTCCAATTGTCTCCATCCTTTTCTAGTATTTCCCAATATTTTGGCCATTTAGCCTCCATATTGGGTCTTTTTCGGGCCTTAGCTTCCAGAGGTGAAAGCCACCTTGGTGTTTTATTTTCCAGCAAGTCTTTATATTTTGTCCAGACATTAAACAGTGATTTTCTGACAATATGGTTCTTAAAGGCCTTATTTGCTTTAACCTTGTCATACCATAAATATGCATGCCATCCAAAAGTATTGTTAAACCCTTCCAGATCTAACACATCAGTGTCTTCAAGAAGTAGCCAGTCTTTTAGCCAGCAGAACGCTGCGGCTTCATAATACAACTTTAGGTCTGGCAGGGCAAAGCCCCCTCTTTGTTTTGCGTCAGTTAGTATCTTAAACTTAATTCTGGGCTTTTTGCCCTGCCAGACAAACTTAGAAATATCTCTCTGCCACTTCTGAAAGCACTCCTTTTTGTCCAAAACCTGAAGTGTTTGAAATAAAAACAACATCCTTGGCAATACATTCATCTTGATAGCAGCAATTCGGCCTAACAAAGAAAGTTTCAATTTTGACCAACTATCTAAGTCTCTCTTAATTTCTGACCAGCATTTTTCATAGTTGTCCTTAAATAGACTTAGATTTTTTGCTGTTATGTTTACCCCTAGGTATTTTACTTTCTTAACCACATTAAGTTCCGTCTCATTCTGAAACCTTTCTGACTCTGTATCAGTCAAATTTTTCCCCAAGACCTTAGTTTTCTGTTTATTTAATTTAAACCCAGCCACCCGACCAAAGTCATTAATCAGTTGTAATACTCTTTTCGTGCTAGGCTCTGGCTTCTGCAGGGTCAAAACCAGGTCATCTGCAAAAGCTTTTAATTTGTATTGTTTCTGTCCGACCTGAATTCCTTCCACCAACCGATCCCCTCTAATCATATTCAATAGCACTTCCAGAACCGAAATAAATAACAAAGGGGAGATAGGGCAACCTTGTCGTGTCCCTTTTTCAATTTTGAACTCTTCTGTAACCACATTATTAACTATCAATTTAGCTTTCTGTTCTGAATATATCGCCTCAATCCCATTCTCAAAACCCCGTCCCACTCCCATCTCTTTTAAATTTCCCATCATAAATTTCCAGGAGATATTGTCAAAGGCCTTCTCCGCGTCTATAAAAATTAAAACTGCTTTTGCATTTATATCTGTTTGCAAAAGTTCCAAAATGTCAATAATGTTCCTTGTATTAGCAAACAGATGTCTACCTGGGAGAAAGCCGGCCTGGTCCTTATGAATTACTTCATTTAAAACTTTTTTAAATCTACTTGCCAAAATGTCTGCAAATATTTTGTAATCCACATTTAGAAGGGAGATGGGACGGTAGTTCTTAAGTTGTGTCTTTTCAGCTTCCGACTTTGGTATTAATGTGATGAACGCTTCCTTCCACGACTCCAGTGCCCTCTTCCCCTCCATAATTTCATTGCTGACCTCCATCAAAGGTTGTATCAAATAGTCTTTTAATGTCTTATAGTACTTGGAGGTCAGCCCATCTGGCCCTGGAGATTTGCCGAGTTGCATGTTCTGAATGGCTTGTTCAATCTCCTGTCGTGTTATTTTAGAATTCAGGATTGTCCTATTTTCTTGTGACAATTTAGATAGTCCATTTTTTGCCAAAAATTGTTTAATCTCAACTTCGTCTTGCGGCCCTTGGGTGTATAGTTTTTTGAAATATCTCTGGAAACACTTTCTAATGTCCACTGGATTCTGAATGTTTTTTCCATCAACCTCTAAGTTTGTAACCGTATTTAATCTTTGTCTTCTCTTCAACTGCCAAGCTAGCAGTTTTCCACATTTATTCGCCGACTCAAACGTTTTTTGTTTCATTAATTTAACTTTCCATTCAATTTCCTGATTTATCAATTTAGAATATTGTGTTTGATAAAGTTTAATTTCTCTCAGAGTTGGCTGTGACTTCGGATTCACTCTTAATTTCTTCTCTAATTCTTTTATTTTATCCAAGATCTTATCTTTTTTCTCATTTTGTGTTCTTTTCTTTACTGCATTCTGTTGTATCAAGAATCCCCTCATTACAGCTTTGCTTGCGTCCCAGACGATTCTTTTTTCCACCGTAGTATTCATATTTATCTCAAAATAATCCTTCAAAACTTTTTGGGCCTTCTTGGTAATTTCCTGATCTCTGAACAAATTGTCATTCATCTTCCATCTAAAGGATCCAGTTGGTAGTAGTGTCATATCCATCTTTTCTGCATTATGGTCGGAACAGGTCTTTGGGCAGATTTCCACTTTTCTGACCTTAGGTGCCAGGCCTCTAGAAATCCATATTTGGTCGATTCTTGTCCAGGTCAGTTGGGCTTCAGAAAAGAATGTTCCCTCTCTTCCTAGTGGGTTCTTTGTCCTCCAGATGTCAATCAAATCCATATTGTCAGTCATTTCAAAAAAGGTTTTAGGTAGTCTGCCGTCTTTTGTAACATTTTGACTTTGTGACTTGTCCATGTTAGTTGATACGACCCCATTCATATCTCCCATCATTATGATGTTGTTGTAGTCCAGATAGTCCAGCATTGTCTCCTGCAGCTTCTTGTAAAATTCCGATTTCCCTTCATTAGGTGCATAGATTCCTAATACCAACAGTTTCTCTCCTTGATATTGTATCTCAATAGCCAAAATTCTTCCATGTTCATCTTTAAAATAAGAATTTAGGTGACAGGCTCTCTTTTGCATATATCACCACGCCTCTCTTCTTAACTTTATCCGACGATACAAATTCCTGGCCCAATCTTTTATTTATTAACACTTTTCTGTGGAGCCTCGTCACATGTGTTTCTTGTAAACAGATAATGTCCAATTGTTCTTTTTTTAATATGTGAAATATTTTCTTCCTTTTTTCCGGAATGTTACAACCATTAATATTCCAACTCAGCAATTGCAGAGACATCCTGGATCAATCTGGTTATTTCTCCAGGGGTGGTATCTTCTCTGAATCTTCAGGTTCCCCAGGTGCTGGTGTTGATGCTGGCGTTGCCCCAGGCCCAGAGGGTAATTCAATTCCTTTTTGAAGGTCCTCTCCGTATGTAGCCAAAAATTTGTCTCTCTCTTCCAATGTTCTAACTTTAACCTTTCTCCCTCTAAAGGTAAAAGATATTCCTTGGGGGAATTCCCACCTGAATGGAATTGCGTTGCTCCTTAGTAGTTTAGCAAGTTCAGAATAGGCGGCTCTAAGATCCAGCAGTTGTCTTGGAATATCTTTATAAATTTCAATTCTTCTATCCAAAACCTCCAGTGACTTTCCGTAATGTAGGCCCAAAATCTTATCCCTTTCCTCCTTTGATCTCAACGTTATCAAGCAGTCTCTGGGCCTCTCCTTCTTTATGAATCTTCCAAGTCTGAAAGCTGACACAATTTTAAAGTCCTTTTCTTCCAAATTCCAGAACTTGGATAATTCTTTGGTCAAAAACTCAGTTAGATTTCCTTCTTCTGCCTCTTGTAATGATCTAATCCTCAAATTATTCTCACGATTTCGCAGTTCTATCATTGAAAGATAAATCTGATGTTCCCCAACTTGTTTGGTGAGTGGTCTTACCTCTTGCTCTAAATTTTCCAATTTTTGTCTGGTATCCTCAGCCAATTTCCGATTTTCTGCTGAGGCCTCCGTTAACTGTCCAATTGCTTGTGTATTCTGTACCACTTGTATGGTTAATTTATTTAGACATTCTGTATTTTTGTCAATCTTTGCTGATTGCACATCTACTTTCTTGTCCAAAGCTTCCAATTTTTCAAAGATTTTGTCTAGAACAGAAACAGATGCTCCTGAGGCCATATCTTCCAATTGTAACTGCTCTGCTTCACCCTCTCCCTCTTTTGCCTGTGACAAGGCAACTTCTTCAACTTCTACTTCTGAGGGCAAAGTAGGTACAGATGATCTACGTGTCTGCGAGGCTGAGGTTAGAGTTGTTAAAGTTGTTTGTCTAACTCTCCCTCTTTTTCTTGTGCCACTCATTCCAACGTTATCTATCAGTCAAGGTCACACTGAGTTATTCCCATGGGAATAGAAAGGCCCAGAGCAAGCAAACAGCAAGGGAATCGAAAGTAAATGTACATGTAAAGTCACTGTTTTAATCCAATCCTCTAGAGGGAGCTTAAAATGTCTTTCAGAGTCTAATTTAATATCCAAGAACCTTCAGATACAAATGTTTAGCAGAGTTTATAAATGGTCACTTTGTTACAGACAGTGCTTATTTGTCTCCAAAAAGAATGTTTCAAATTTAAAAGGTCTCAATACCCTCAGATTGTTGCAAGTTCCAATATAGAGTATCCAAATCTGCAGTACTGACAGCTCAATCTCTCAATGCTCAGGCAGCTCCGGACTCTGGGTTTCACCTTCTAATTTGTAATCCAATAAAAGGAGGAAAGTCAAGTGCAAGTAATAATTCCAAATCTTTATCTTAAAGTCTTTACTTTAAGTTGCAAGTTCAGTAGATGCTTAGATCTGTAAAGTTTAAAATCTCTTTCTTTCAGCCTCCACTCCTCCAGCTAGTTGCTTTTTTCAAGTTCAATGGCTGCGGAAGACGGACTTCCTGTTTCCACGTCTCTCCGCTTTCAGCCAAGTTCAAGCCAATTAAGATTTTTCGTTTAAAGTCTCTAATTTCAAGTGATTCAGTCTTTACTCACGAATAAGTTGCTTTTCATCCGAATCCGAATTTTGACAGGAAAAGGGATCAGCGCTCACCGGCAGCAGCAGCGCGGCTTCGCTCCACAGACTGTGAAACAGCTCTCAGCGCCGCAACCCCCCTCCACGCTCCGGAGCCCCTTACGGGGTTCCTTTCGCGTTTGGAGGGTCGCTCAAGGCGCCCGCCGAGCCTCAAGACCCCAAGCTCTTGCTGCCTGGGGTTTTCCGAAGTGGGTCTCCGCTTCGCCGTAGCGGACGACCCGTTGTCTGCGGAGCCTCCTCTCCCGTTCAGAAGAGGACCGCCATTGCCGTTCGCGCCGCCCCCGGAAGTCCGGGGGGTTTTATTTTCAAGTAGGTCCTTATATCTTATCCAGACATTAAACAATGCTTTCCTGACAATATGATTTTTAAATGCTTTATGTGCTTTGACCTTATCATACCACAAATATGCATGCCATCCAAATACATTATTAAAACCTTCTAAATACAAAATGTCTGTGTTTTCAAGAAGCAGCCATTCTTTCAGCCAGCAAAAAGCTGCTGATTCGTAATAAAGTTTAAGGTCTGGCAGGGCAAATCCACCTCTTTCCTTTGCGTCCGTTAGTATTTTAAATTTTATTCTAGGCTTCTTGCCCTGCCAGACAAATCTAGAGATATCTCTCTGCCACTTCTTGAAACAATCCATTTTATCCAAAATTTGCAGTGTTTGAAACAAAAACAACATTCTAGGCAGTACATTCATTTTTATCGCAGCAATGCGGCCTAGCAGTGAAAGCTTCAAATTTGACCAAATTTCTAAATCTTTTTTCACTTCAGTCCAGCATTTTTCATAATTGTCTTTAAATAGATTCCCATTTTTAGCTGTCATGTTAATCCCCAGGTATTTCACTTTCTTAACCACTGTTAAACCTGTCTCATTCTGAAACCTCTCTCTCTCAATCGCTGTTAAATTTTTCTCTAAGACCTTTGTTTTTAACTTATTCAGTTTAAATCCTGCAACCTGACCAAATTCTTGAATCAGTTCCAAAACTCTTTTAGTACTAGATTCTGGCTCCTGTAATGTCAATACTAAGTCATCTGCAAATGCTCTCAATTTGTACTGTTTAGCTCTGACTTGTATACCTTTAACCAATTGGTCCCTTCTAATCATATTCAGCAGGACCTCCAGGAACGAAATAAAAAGCAATGGGGAGATTGGGCAACCTTGTCATGTCCCTTTTTCTATCTTAAATTCCTCCGTCACCATGTTATTAACAATTAATTTAGCCTTTTGTTCTGAATAAATTGCACTTATACCATTTCCAAAGCCTTGACCTACCCCCATCCCCTGTAGGTTCTTCTTCATAAAACTCCAAGAAATGTTGTCAAAAGCTTTCTCCGCATCCACAAATATCAGAACTGCCTTATAAACTGAACACTTATAATTTTTCTAAAATATTGATTATGTTTCTCATATTATCAGACAAGTGTCTACCCGGGAGAAAGCCTGCTTGATCTTTATGAATCTCTTCCACTAACACTTTTTTTAGTCTTTTAGCCAAAATATCTGCAAAGATTTTATAATCCACATTAAGCAGTGATATGGGGTGGTAGTTCTTGAGCTGCGTCTTTTCAGTCTCTGTTTTCGATATAAGTGTGATATACGCTTCCTTCCACGACTCTGGTGCCTTTTCCCATCCAATATTTCATTACAGACTTCCTTTAAAGGTTGTACTAACCATTCTTTTAAAGATCTGTAGTACCTAGAAGTCAGTCCATCTGGTCCTGGAGATTTACCTAATTGCATATTCTGAATGGCACCTTCTACCTCCTGTTCAGTTATTTTATAATTCAACATTAATTTGTTTTCTTGAGAGATTTTTTGTAATCCATTTATTTTCAAAAATCGATCTATATCAATTTCTTTCTGTGGCCCTTGTGTATATAATTGTTTAAAGTACCTCTGGAAACAGTTTCTAATCTCGACTGGGTTCTGTATGTTCTTTCCTTCCACTTCTAGATTTATAATAGTGTTTAGTTTTTGTCTTTTTTTCATTTGCCAGGCCAACAATTTCCCACATTTATTAGCCGACTCAAATGTCTTTTGTCTCATTTGTTTAATTTTCCATTCTATTTCCTGATTCATCATTTTCATATATTGTACTTGATATAACTTTATTTCTCTCAAGATCTCTTGCGACTTTGGTTTTGCTCTCAATTTCTTCTCACTTTCCTTTATTTTCTCCAAAATTTTATCTTTCTTCTCATTTTGGATTCTCTTCTTTATTGCATTCTGTTGTATCAAGAACCCTCTCATAACCGCTTTGCTTGCGTCCCAGATAACTCTTTTTTCAACATTAGTGTTCATGTTTGTCTCGAAATAGTCTCTCAAGGTTTTTTGGGCCTTCTTAGTCACTTCTTCGTCTCTAAATAAGGTGTCATTCATCCTCCATCTGAAAGAGCCAGTTGGTGTTAGTTTCATCTCCATCTTCACGGCATTATGGTCGGAGCAGGTTTTTGGACAAATTTCCACTTTTCTTGTCTTTGGTGTCATTCCTCTAGTTACCCATATTTGGTCAATTCTTGTCCATGTCATTTTGTCTTCAGAGAAGAAGGTTCCCTCTCTACCCAAGGGATTCTTTGTTCTCCAGATATCAACTAAGTCCAAATTGTCTGTCATCTCAAAAAATGTTTTTGGTAGTCTACCATCCTTAGTGACTACCTGTCTTTGTGCCTTATCCATATTTGTAGATACCACTCCGTTCATATCCCCCATCAAAATCACATTGTAGTCCAAATAGTCCATCAAGGTCTCATGCAGCTTTTTAAAGAATTCAGATTTCCCCTCATTTGGTGCATAAACTCCTAGTATCAAAAAATTCTCTCCTTTTATTTGAATTTCAATTGCCACAAATCTTCCTTGCTCATCTTTAAAGATAAATTTCGGTGATAAACTCTCCTTTGCATAAATCACTACTCTTTTTTTTAACTTTGTCTGATGAGATGAACTCCTGGCCCAGTCTTTTGTTGATCAATACTTTTCTATGTAGCCTTATCACAAGTGATTCCTGTAGACAAATCAAGCCCAATTGTTCCTTTTTCAATAAATGAAAAATTCTTTTCCTTTTCTGGGGGGAGTTGAGACCATTAGTATTCCAGCTTAATAGTTGCAGAGCCATGATGTAGTTACTTTGCTTTACCTCCAACTGCGCCAAGTGTTTGTTCTTGTTCTGTCGGTGGTATCGCTTTCTCTAAGCAGTCCAGTCCAAAAGGTAGTTTTGCTATGTCTAGTATTCCTCTTTCTAGTGCTCTTAGCTCTTCTCCAGATTCTTTCTGCAAACCTTCCCCGTGATCTTTCAAAAATCTTTCTATGTCGTCCACTGATCTTATTTTTATCTTTCTTCCTTTGAAGCTAAAAGATAGGCCTTGGGGAAATTCCCACCTAAAGATAACTCTGTTGCTTCTCAACAGGGCGACCAAATCTCTGTAATTGGACCTGAGGTCCAAAAGATGTTTTGGGATGTCTTTAAATATCTCCACTTTTGACTGATGTATTTCCAGAGTCTTCTGAAAGTGCAGACTCAAGATTTTGTCTCTCTCCTCTTTCGTTCGGAGGGTGATCAAACAGTCTCTCACCCTGTTCTTCTTCCCCCCTCTTCCAAGCCTGAAAGCACTCACTATCTTAAAATCTTCCTTCTCCAAATCTAAATCCCAAAAGTCTGCAAATTCCTGCATAAGAAAGTCAATCAGATTGTCTTTCTCAAGTTCAGGTACGGCCCTGATCCTCAAATTCATTTGTTTCTCCTTCAATTCAATCATAGACAACATCGACCTGTGGTCCTTGAGTTGCCTATGTATCGGTGGTATCTTCTCTTCTGCAGCAACTATTTCCTTTGCTTCTTCAGCTGTCTTTCGGGTCAAAGTAGATTCCTGTAGCAGTTTCTCAATAGTTTCTGTATTAGTGTTCACCTTCTGTCCCAAATTATTAATGCTTGTAGTATTTTGATCAATTTTAATTGATGCTTCAGCTACTTGTTTACTTAGTTTTTCCAAAGATTCATTAATTTTGCCTAGTGCCAGAGCTAAAACATCTTCAGATGCCATTCCTTTTGGTTTAGGTTGTACAGATGCAGCCCCTAATGGTGCAGAGGGGCCAGAAGCTGATGCTCTTTGCTGCAGCCCAGTGTCTGTGCGGAAAGATCTACCAGACCTCATGTTTTTTTCTTGAAGCAACTCTATCTTTTCTTTTCCATCTGCCATAACACTCTAGTTGAAGCCCAAGGTCAATCCCACGGTCAAAATTTGTTTTGAAGTGGAAAATTCCCCTGCCCAGATGTTGTAACAATTTCAAACTTCCTCTAGGGGGACACAGTAGCAGTCAAAACTTGTTGCGTTAAAAAAAACACACCCTTTTTAATCCCCCAATTCACAAAATAGGCAACAGTTTCAGTTTCAATTGGTTTCCAGTTACTTTAAAACCAGGAGAAGCCAGCCAGAAACTTTGTATCTCTTTTGCAGAGTTAGCTGTCAAAAAGTACTCTATTCACCAACAGCGCATTTCACAGTACGGCATTCTTATTGTCCATTGGCAGCCCGTTCCCAGGTTTTAAGCGGTGGATTTTAACTTCCTTTCCTCTCTTTCTGCAGGAAAATATAGTTTACACCTTTCCCCCCTCCTCTCCTGCAGCCAAGGGGGGAAATCGCTTGTTTTGATGTTAGGATTATAGTCCTTTAATCGACTTTCCAGGTTTTAGCTTACAACTTCTTTGCTTTACTCTATTTACAAAGAACGGAAGGCGGACTTCCTGTTTATGCCTCCCCGCTCGGTACCGAATTAAGTCTTTGTTTTCCTTTATTTCTGAATTTGACCTACTCACGGGTAGTTGTTTTTGTAGCCAGATTGTCACAGGAAAAGGTCAGCGCTCTCCGGTAACGGCTGTGCGGCTTCGCTCCACAGAAGAAGCAGTTGACTCTCAGCACCGCGCTGCTTGCCCCACTTCGCTCCGGAGCCCGTAATTGGGTTCCTTTACAAATTGGGGGGGTGCAAAAGGTGCCCGCCGAGTCCCACGGTCACAGGCTTCACCCGCCTGTGATTTTTTAAAGGGTCCCCGCTTCGCCATAGCGGAACAGACCCGATTTCCGTAGAGCCAGTCCCTCCGGATCAGAGGGAGTCCGCCATTACCGATGGCGCCACCCCAGAAGTCACCCAGAGCAACAGGACTTTCTCTGCAAAAAAGCTCGCGAATGCCTCACAGCTATGGGTCGAACTTGTGCTTAAATTTCATTGTCCTCCTAAAGACATTATTGACCTAATTATTCTAAAAAGTTGTGCCGGACGAGAGCCAGTGGATGCAATGGAAGCTGCAAAGTAAGATTTCTTAGCAGCTTTCATAGCCATCTCATAGGCTTTCATAAGCATCCTATAAGATGTTCTTGAAGCTCCATCATGAGTCCATCGCCATACTCGCTCTAGCCGTCTGAGATCCTGCTTCATTTTCCAGTCCTCGACAAGGTCATGTAATGAGTCATCAGGAGGAGCAGAGTCCTGCAAGGCCTGACGGAATCTATCAGGACCCATCAGCCTTCGTGGGCGAGCCCAAATAGGCTTGCCACCTGAGCAGGGGAGGAGTGGGAAGTCAATCTTGGCTTTCAGAGTGCAGTGATCAGATCATGTCACTTCCACAGGGGGGAGTATGCTCACATCTATGCCAGCACCAAAGATGAAATCCAGCATGTGGCCTGCTTGATGAGTGGGGCCCAAAACAAACTGGGAGAGCCCTAGTGTTGCCATGGAAGTCATTAGGTCCAGAGCCTGTGAGGAGGGGGCAGCATTGGCATGGACGTTGAAGTCTCCCAAAACCAATAGGCTTGGGAATTCCAAGGCCTAGCCTGCCGCCACCTCCAGCAGGTCTGACAGGGTGGCTGCCGATGTGCTGGGTGGTCAGTACACCAGCCAGACAGCCAAGCTCTCCTTGGTGCCCCACACGAGACCAACATATTCAATGCCAGAGATTGCCAGTGCTGGCAGAGCTCTGAAAGAGCAATCCTCATCACTGATTATGTGAGGTGGGGCTCACTTGCCCCCTTCCTCATATTTTATTCAAGTGGCACCCCTGATGGATTGCAACTAGCAAGTGCTTTGTGGAATTAGCAATTGTACTGCACTGTGGTTCGATTCAACTGCAGGTAGAAATTTGTTGCCTGTTGCAATTGTAATGCATTTACTATCCTGGCCCTCAGTGCTGGATGAAGAGCTTGAACTCAAAGTTCTTTCTGCTGAAGGCTTTGATGCCTACATCAGTCTGAATCCTGGTAAGATGGGGGCATGGTGGTTGGAGTCTAGTCAATTGTTCAGTTTATTGCTATGAAAGGGGTTCAACTCCCCCGGGAGAACAGGTTCATAGACTAGAGGTGCTCCTGGATCCATCTTAGCTGCTAGAGGCTTTTCACTTTTGCAGCTCCATTTCTGAAGCCACTTCTCTCTTATCTTCTGCAGCTCTGCTTTGCATCCATTTTCCCCTTCACCTCATCTCCTCCTTTTCTTCAGGCCCTTTCATGCCCCTGTTTTCATCTTCATCCCTATCCCCATGCCTCCTTACTCCCTCCTTTTTGACAACTTCCTTTGCATCCCCATTCTTACTATCACACCCTTTCCCCCTCCCCTCTACTTTCCTCAAATCTCCCTTACACACACATTCACACACCTCCTTCTCTCTCCTGCTTCTGTAGCCCCCTTTCAACACACACTCCATGCTATGTTATTGTATCTTTAAGACGAGTAGATTACTAAGAGCAGGACTGTCAGTTTGTCCAGTTGAAGAAGGTTAAGTTCTTTTGATGGATACTGTACATGTATGCTTGTTAATAAAATATTTCTTCTAAATCAGTACATTGAACCCAGAACGTCATGTTGAGGACAAGACATGGTATCAGGAGTGAAATACATTGTGTGGAGGCACTATGGAATATTTGAAGGCTTCACATCCTTTATCACAGCTAAGAATGACCGCTCCCCGCTTAAAACGGGGGGCGCCCTTTTCGTGGACGCGCGCAGCCCCTGGATCTGGAGCGGCTCCATCAGCATAGGCTTGACTTTGCCTTCCCTCAGGTGGGATACCTGGAGGTCTCCGCCTACCTCAGTCAGTTGTCCAATCCCACCTGGGGGAGGCGTTGCCAAGGAGACCAGACCAGGTAGGGGAGGGATTACCTGCCCACACAATAGAGGGAGGATCTTACCTGGGAATCCTCACTTGGCTCCAGAGCTTCTCCCACCCTACCCACCCTCAGTTAATGTCTTATTTTGCAGGTTAACTTTTCTTCACAGGTATGCGGGCACTGCTACGTTAAGGTCGCTGTTAAAGGGCCGGAAAGGAATTTCCCTGCATTGGCAGGTTTCGCCTTTCCCGTAGCAAAACGTCACAACTTTGGCGGTATCAGGCCTTGGGCGGAATCCTTTAGTCCATCTTCCTCTTTGCGGCGACGATACCAGGGCTCCCCGTTAAAGGTGTTTCTGAAGGGAGGCTTTAACCGTACGCCAAAAGGTCGTCTTTGCTCTCCCCTGCGGTGTTGTCGTAACGGGGGCGGCTATCTCTGCTTGAACATATGTTCTCCAGAGCCGGCCCATCCCCCCCCACTGGATAACCCTGATGCTCCCTAGGTCCCTGGCTGGGGACTGGGGAGGGAGAACGCCCAATGCCTGAGCCAAGGTCTACCCACATTTGAAATTTAATATAATTGTGGCCAATTTAATCCCATAGCACGTTGTCTTGAGTCGTTATTCCACATGACGGGGGGGGGGCGCTCGGGCTCTGGGGACTCCTCCTGGCCACGTAAATGAAAGAGGGAGAAGCTTAAAACAGACGTTCCCCTGACTTTCACTATCCTTTTTTCTTTTTCTTTTTAAAATAATTTTTATTTGGTTTTACCAATATAAAATTATAGTAATACCACAACACACATCCACAATTAAGATTCCTCCAAATCTCTGGACTTTCCACCTTTCCCTCCATGGGTTCTGTTATTAAACCTTTTCTACTGCATCTTTATCTGTAATCCATGTTTTTTATAACTCCATTGTCTCCATAGTTCTCGTTACACTACAAGTGTTATTGCAATCCTGCTAATGTTTTCAACTACTTACAGTAGTCTCCAAGATAAATTATACATTTTTCCAATTCCTTATTGAAGTTTTGGTCTTCTTGGTTGCTGAGCTTTGCAGTCAATTTTCCCATTTCGGCATAGTCCAACAGTTTAATTGTGCAGCTGTTGTTGCATACATAAAAAAAAGTTTAAAATAACTTTTATTTAAAAAACCAGAGGCTTTTCTATAAAAATCCAGTGTAAAAACAGCTTCATGGGTTTTTTTGGAAGTAGCTAGCTTTTGGGGAGATCATTACAAGGGAGATTGTTCCACTGTCAAACAGCTCTTGCTGTCAGAAAGTTTTTCTGTGTGTTTATTTCGGAATCTTCTTGTTAGGATATAGTTTCCATTCCACCTTAAAAGAGTCAGGCCTGATTGTTGTGTGTCACATGCCTGTTTACTCCCAGCACTGTGTTCACTGGGAGTTTCCGTTTTGTATATAGCTTTTTTTCTTGCTGTTTCCTCGACATGGATGCAAGCAGTCATGTTTTTCCTTTGTTCTGACCGACGTTGAATAAAGCTGTAAATATGCTCTTCTGGGTGAATCTTCCATTGCGGAGACTGCTGAAAAGGGCGTGCATGAGTCTTGGAATGTGTCTGAGGCTCGTGTCGCTAATTGACTCACACTGTTCCAACGGGAGACCGGGAGATCGTCCGGAGACGACGTGGAAGGCTGCCTGATGCCTCTGTCTCCTTGGCAGTATTCCAACACTTCTTTCTTGTAACATGAAGCCATTGGTTTGAGTCCTACCCTGCAAAGCAGGGTTAGATCAATACACATCAAATAAGTGTTTCAGTTCAACGCTTTGTACAGGGAAGTTCCATTGTCAAAACAGCTGTGTTTGAGTTTTTTTGGAAGTAGCCAGCTTTTTGTTACACCCTTAGCTTTCTCTCCATGAGAAGCATCAAATGGATGGAGGGAGGGGAGGGAGGTTTCTGAGCCCAAAATTGTGTTTAGAAAAGCTCACAAGATGCCCTAAGCAAGCAGTCAGAACTCCCCCTCCCCTGAAGACATTTGAACTGTAACTATGTACACTGGTACCTCGGGAACTTAATTCATTTTGGAGGGCCACTCTTAACCTGAAACTGTTCTTAACCTGAAGAACCACTTTAGCTAATGGGGCCTCCTGCTGCCGCCATGCTGCCAGAGCATGATTTCTGTTCTCATCCTGAAACAAAGTTCTTAACCCGAGGTACTATTTCTGGGTTAGCGGAGGCTGTAACCTGAAGCATCTGTAACCTGAAGTGTCTGTAACCCAAGATACCACTGCATGTGCATACAGGAGGGGAAAAGCCAGAGTTCTGGAGTACTGATCCAGAAACTGAATAGTTAGAGGAGGCCAACAACCTACCTCTTGAAAGACTGAATCCTGTGACTAAAGGATTAAAAGAGCAGCAGTTACTGCTCTCCTTGTGAAAAGCACTGAGACACCACTTAGTGTGTTTTGGCACGAAGTTTTTGTCAGTATATGAGAGCCACGCAGCTGCAAACTGGTAGCTTGTTTACATCAAATGATGTGACTAGTTGTGGGAAAGAATATTCCCGTAAGTTCACAGGCTTCTCAGAGCTTTGTGAAGAGTGTAATATGAAACCTTCCTGTTGCGTATGTAAAGGAAGTTTGAGTCTCTTGCTTGAAGAAGTCTGAACTGATCGGACATGTTTTCTGTAGTGCTGTAAAGTCAGAAATAAACAAGATGTAAATAGACTTTCTGACTATCTCCTTTTCCCTTGCTGGGATGCAAGAAGGGAGGGGGTGTACATTTTCCACGCTGGGAAATGTCACCTATCAAGATCTACCCTGGACTAGTGGGGATGCCAGCCAGGAAGATCACCGGTAAACAAGCTCCAGGAACCTGCGAGGGGGGCCAGCCTCCCCCGAGGGGGCCTGTTAACCAACAGTTTTTCCACTTCCCTGTCTTCTGTTATAAGAACAAAACTGCTCCTTTTCCCTTATGGGGTACCTAAGAGCTCATATATAGAGTCCTTTTATAGGGTCTCTGTCAGTAAGAGAAAAATAACAGAGGCAAACCAGAGAATATTGAGAAACAAAGCAGCTAGTAAGCCTGATCTTTATTAACTGTTGCAACCGGGTGCTCACAACCACAACAGGCTGACCCTACCGATATCTTAAATGAGCCGTTGAGGCAGGATTTGTGAGCAAAGAGACAATAGGGAGGTTTTTTCCCATTTCCTCCCTCCTTGCAGAGAAATATTTGAGGTCAATTTGGGAGAGACAAAATGGTTCCAGGACTTTTTTCCTGTACTGTTTCAGACATGTGGTTTATATATTTATGTATGTGTTTGCTTGGTACATTTATTTTATATCTTAGACCTTATAATTCTCATAACACTTCCAAGAGCAGGGAACGTTTGGCTTACTAATAAAAGGCTTATCAAGTGAAGGCGTTGCAAGTAAAAATTCATTTACAAGCCACATATTCAGAATTTTGACTAGGAAAATTTCACTAATGAAAGTCCTTTTTGGAAAAAAAGTAAACATTTAATGAAATGTAAAAAAAAAAAAAAAAAGATGAGATGGTTGGACAGTGTTCTTGAATCTACAAACATGAGTCTGACCAAACTGAGGGAGGCAGTGGAAGACAGGAGTGCCTGGCATGCTCTGGTCCATGGGGTCACGAAGAGTCGGACACAACTAAACGACTAAACAACAACAACAACAAAGAAAGTAAAATTTAATGAACTGAACTTTGAAACAAAGTTGTGCCAGGAAGTTCAACAGACATGGATCAAGGGGTAAATCTGTATAAACATCCTGTACTGTGCTGGGTTTAAGTTGCTGGTTTTGGAATTGACTTCAAAATTTCCTTGCCGTTTTCTAGCACCACTAGCGGGGCATGACTGAGCCCATAACCTTTGTTAGCTATTTGTGATAATACAAAAGCCTTACTCAAATAGTTGAAGATAAATCTTTACTTCTCAGGATGGCAACAGTTAAACAACAAGTATTATTTACATATAAATTCATGAATGCAAAATGTTCCTCTCCCCTGAGCCCAAGAGAGGGTTCTGGCACGACAGCTTATACTCTAAATTCACTCTTCCCTCCCACCCACCCAACTGTATATGTTCGAAATGATACACTGATTGGGAGCGGGACATAAGGAAAGAGGCATAGAGTCTTTGCATGCTTAAAATTTCAGGGCCCTTTTCTAGCATTTCTGCTTAAAGGGTCACAGGCCAAGATAGAAATATCTGCCCATCCTTAGCCTGGAGAAGAGGAGACTGAGAAGAGATATGAGAGCCACCTAGAAATATCCCATGGAAGAGGGAGCAAGCTTGTTGTTCTCCTGCTCTGTGGGGTACAACCTGAACCTGTTGTGTTTGCTGTGATTTTCCATACTGATTTTTTTGGGAAATAGCCCTTCCAATTACACTTCTTCCATTCTTTTTCCAAGGAAAGTTCCAGAGGTTTGATAGCTTTCCTCTCTGAATTCACTCCAAGTTGTGCGCAGACTCCTTTTTCTCTTCATCCATGGCATGTGTAGGCAAACTAAGGCCCGGGAGCCGGAGCCGGCCCAATCACGTTCTAATCCGGCCCACGGATGGTCCTGGAATCAGCGTGTTTTTACATGAGTAGAATGTGTCCTTTTACTTAACCTTTCACCTTCAAGAGCAAATTGATGCCCAAAAGCCACAGCACATATCACGTTGGAGACTGAATTAGTGATGGGCATGGAAGGGTCAAGTGGGTGCCCTGCAAAATAAAATTATACTAATGTTAGTTCAGCTGCTCCTGTTCATACTGAGAGTGGGATTTCATGGTGGCCAAGAGAAGCTGCTGGGATATCCATTAGGAACCAAGAAAAACATATCACATTCCTTTCTAAAATAGACAGAGGTAGTACACAAATATATCTCCATATGCCAGCTCCGCACCATCACTTAGCATCACATACCCTTTGAACGTGCAAAAACCTCCACGAGCTGATGGGCCTCCTTTGCTACTTGGTGCTCCATGCCTTTCTTCCCCAGCCCCAGCTTCCGCATAGTAACTACACCAAAGCGTCTCTGTTGCCTCCAGGTGTGACCATTTGATAATGCAATACCTTGGCAAAGCAATGAGAAATTATTATTTACAGATATCAATGTAAAAAGTTGCCATCTCAGAACAAACAATGAATCATGCCTTTGCATGTAAGAGCTGCTTAGTCTCTCTACAGCAAAGAATTACAAGATGATGCAGAAAGGATTCTGGGTACAAATTGGATGGAATTTAGAGGGAAATTCCATCAAGCTTCTAGTGACACTATTGGGAAAATTGGAAGTGGTGGAAACGGAAGTTCTTTTCCCCCCCTCTTGCTAAATTTTCCTACAGGAAATGGGATCGCAAAAAATCAAAATGGGTGTAAAATAATGAATATACAACAGGTAAATAACTATGGATTATGAAATGTACTCGGAATCGAGAGTGGATTTCATGCCTTTTATTCAGCTCATAGTGGTGAGGAGGAATGAAAGTTCCCCCAAAATATCTGCTTTATATACATTATTTACACAATGGGCTGCACGTGATTGGCTAATTTCGGGATTCTCCTGTAGGCCAATTAGGTTGTGGATTCACTTCCACCTGGAGCTGGATTGGGTGGCTCCTGCGGACCAATCATACTGCTGCATTGTTCTAGGACCAATCAGACTGCTGCATTCTGAATCCTATTTTTCTAGGACCAATCAGACTGCTGCATTTTGGATCCTATTGTTCTAGGACCAATCAGACTGCTGCATTTTGGATCCTATTCAACTCACTACATAACAGATTATTTTTTAAATATATGACTATAGCGGAAAGTTTCGTGTTTAAAAATGAATGATTTATTGTTTTTAAACATGGAGTAATGGTTGGAATTGGGGGGGGGGAGAGAGATAAAGTCATCATACAAGATTGGAAGAGGACTATTCTTGACACTTAGCGATGTCTGGGGCTGACGATGTTCACCTAGCAGAACAAGGAACAGCTGGATATTATCCTGGGAAACAGTTGGATATCACACTGGAATGAACACCTAAAATATTATGAATAAATATAATTTACAGATGAAGAATCAGAAGTTGTCTTTATTTCTTTCTCTCTTTCACTCTTCACGTTTTAATTATTATTTTCGTCTTCTTTTAGCTATTTTGCTTTTGCTTATGTTTTGTTTTGTTTTGCGATGTCCTCTGCCTTGGGTTAATGAGGGTACACACATGAAGGTGATAGCTGGCCTGTGTGAGAGGCAGAGAAGGAAAGATCTCCCAGGGTGGGAGACTGGGGGAAGAAAGGGAAGCACCCAGGTGAGAGCTGGGAGGGTCCACTCCCTTCTGTGTGAGACAAGAGTTAAGACATACCTTTGAGAGAGGGCTTGGCATTCCTCTGTCTCTCTCTCTTCCTTTTTTGTTTTTGTTATTTATTTAGATTAGTTAGTATGCTGAAAAGCTTCAACAAACAAACAAACAAACAAACTCAATTCAGCCAATTTTGCCACACTGTTTTTAAGGATATAATGTGTGATGTCAGCCAGTTACTACTTCTACTGGTCCCGCCAGACGGGGCTTTTATTGAGGGTGCATTCTGCACCATATTCTTGACAAGACTGTAGTGCATCAATGGTGGGTGCGGTTTATATTCGGGCCAATACCATATTATTATTATTGTAATTGTCAAACCTGTGTTGTTGAACGTAATCCGTTCAACCGAGTGGTGGCTTCCGATTGGTTGCAGGAGCTTCCTGCACTCAAGTGGAGGCTGCGTTAGACTACCAAATTCGGCTTACCGAATTCGGCTACCAAAAAACATTAAAAAGAAATGAGCATTTACTTCCAAGGTTTTTGACGTTTGGGAGCCAAAAAGTTCCAAAATGGAGGCATTCGAGATCTGAGGTTTGACTGTTGTCAGGGGTTCAGGGACAGAGGCACAGGGTAGGCAGGAGATGGAGAGCGATGGGGATGAATCCCAGGACAGCGAGGAAGAGGATGACAATGACTCTAGAGATTCCATGAGTCTTTCCAGCGAATCAGAGGATTCCCAGAAGGGGGCGCCGGTGGTCAAGGCCAGGGGAGCCCCAGGGGGGACTTGTCAGGAGCAGGGGGCCAGCGGGGGATCCCAAAGTGGCAGCTGGGCGTCAGGACCAGCCTCCCCGCCAGAGTGCAGCGAAGGGGGTGGAGGTTCCAGTGTATCAGGGGAGGCGGCTCCGGCAGTAGAGAAAGGAGGGAGGTCGGAGCAAGCCACCCTCCCGGAAGGGGAGGGGAGTAGTGAAGGGAGTAGCGTAGCTGTCAAAAGGAAAGTTAGAGGTTGGGGGCGCGCGCCAAGTTCAAATGTAGAGGCGCGCGGAAGTACAGGGAGCCCGGAGGAGGGGCCAGGTCCCAAAGCCCGCAGGAGGGGGCAAGAGCAGTCTGATTCCGCGTCGGAGGAATCCAGGAGGGGCGAAACCCCAGTGGGCAGAAAGACCCTGCGGAAAAGAAAAGAGAGAAAGAGGTGGAGCAGTGCAAGCCTCTTAAACTGGTGCAGGGCGGGGACAGATTCAGAAGGGACTTCAGCGGTCTAAGCCTAGCAGACGTAGGGCTGCGCGCCTCGGATCTGAAGCAAACAATGAACTGCAATAAACACTTTTGTATATAAGAAAAGAAAGGCGTTGGTCTTTTGTGAGCTGAGACTTGAGGCAGCCCTGACAGTAAGTCCCTTCTCTAAAAAAAACTGCAAAAAAATTTTTTTGCAAAGCTCACGAAGTTTGGCAGACATGACTACTGAGGAGCAGATAACGACCCTGCAAAACGCAGTCGCTGAACTCTCCGTTGCAGTACGGGTCTCTCAGAAGGCAGTTGCCGAAGCAGAAGCGCGATGCCAGGATCTGCAAGCCAGGTGGGATCAGGCGTGCAAACAGGGGTTCCCGGGGTCCAGATCAGAGGGAATCGCTCTCGGACGAAGGGGAGGCAATTTAGTAGCCCACTTCGATGGGAACCTGAAGCATTATCCCAATTTCAGAGCAGACGTCCTATACGCGCTGCATTTGCTTCGAAAAGACTTCAAAGATGAGGAGGAGAAAGTAGGCTTTATTGTGTCGCATTTGCATGGGGAAGCTAGAACCTGGTTACGCAATTGTGGCGCGAAGATGGTCTTGCCCGCAGGGACTCTGACGAATTTATCAAAGCCATGGACGCTTGCTTCCAATCTACCGTTGACGTTGATGTGGCGCGCCAGGAGATGCATGGATTGCGGCAGGGCAAGGCTACAGTGCGTCAGTACCATTCTCGCTTTTTTGCATTGCTGAATGTGCTGGGCTGGGAAAAAGACTCCCTGGCAGTGAGAGACTTGTTTTGGGAGGGGCTTCATGGCTCAGTAAAAGATGAGCTGGCTAGGGGAGACAGACCTCAAACCCTAGCAGACGTCGTCCAGAGGGCACTCACGATAGGGGTGCGCCACGAAGAACGCCCTTGGCACAGTGAGGAGGGGCGTCACGTCCGCCCACCAGCTAGAGCGCCTCCTTTTCTTCTTCCCAGGGACCTGGGACGTACAAATCCCTCGCCTATGCTGAAGGGAGGGGAGGAGCCAATGGAGCTGGGTCGTGCAAAGGCTCAGTCAGCTGCCGGAGCCTCAGCGTCCGGAGCAGTCAAGGCGAAGCCTCCTAGAGGGACCAGGAAGTGTTACATCTGTGACAGCCCACAGCACATGGCTAAAGAGTGTCCCCAGAGGCTCCAGAAGCACACTGCAGCCTTAGCAACAGTAACAGGGGAAGAGTTCCAAGGAGAACAGTTTCAGGGAAACGAGAATGCCTGGATGGAAGCAGAGATGCTGGGGCTCCACCAGGCAAGTCAGTGAAGCAGTCCCCAGCGCTTTTGCAGCCTACAGACCCCTTACCACCCAAGCCAGTGGTGCAGCTCACTGCTACTCTCCAGCTACCTAATGGACTCACCCTGGAAGTCCCCATTACGATTGACTCAGGGAGCAACGCAGACTTCGTGGGGATGCAGTTCATCAAGCAGCATCGCATAGCGCTACTACCAGCCACGCTGCCTCTGAACGTCGTCACGGTAGATGGCAGAAAGTTGCTGGGTGGGCAAGTGGTACAACAGACGCCACCCATGCTGCTGAAAATTGGGAATCATCGCGAGGTCATCAGTTTCAATGTCACCCAACTGTCAGACACGCCTATAGTGTTAGGCATGAGTTGGCTGGATAGACACAGCCCATCATTAGCGTGGTACCAGCGGCAGCTCACCTTTGGCTCGTCCTACTGCGCACAACATTGCATCCAGACAGGCCAGGAGGAGGAGGGCCAGGAGGAAGGGCAGCAGTTGCATCTAGGCATGGTGCAGGCAGTGCCCCACAAGTACAAGGGGTTTTTGGAGGTCTTCTGTGAAAAGGAAGCTGACCAATTACCACCCCACCGGCCCTACGACTGTGCAATTGACCTCTTACCAGGGGCGACGCTGCCGACTGCGAAGCTGCATTCCATGTCTGAAGATGAAATGCAGGAACTCCGGGAGTTCATAGATCACAATTTGAAGCGGGGATTCATCCGAGAATCCAAGGCCGTGGGGGGCAGTCCTGTGTTTTTCGTGAAGAAGAAGGACACGCCCCAAAAAAGGCTCATTGTGGACTATAGGGCCATCAACTCGATGACAAAGCCCAAGGCCTTCCCCATGCCCAAGATTGACGACCTGCTCGCGACGGTGAGGAAGGGGAGGATCTTCACCAAGTTGGATCTACGCGGAGCATACAATCTAATACGCATGAGGGAAGGTGACGAGTGGAAGACGGCCATGTTCACGCCGCTGGGCACCTATGAATACAGAGTTATGCCGTTTGGTCTCCAAAATGGCTCCCACTGTTTCCAAGCATTCATGCACCACGTGCTAGCAGGACTCCTCTACAAGAAGTGCGTATGCTTCCTCGACGACATTCTGATCTTCTCAGAATCGCAGGAGACTCACGAGAGAGACGTAAAGGAGGTCCTGCAGAGGCTACGGGAGCACAGGCTCTACGCCAAACTGGAGAAGTGCCAGTTCGACGTGACGGAGGTGGATTTCCTGGGCTACCGGCTGTCAGACAAGGGACTAGCCATGGACAGCGCCAAAGTCCGCGCGGTGTTGGACTGGAATAGTCCGCGCAATCGGAAGGAGGTCCAGAGGTTCGTCGGTTTCGCCAACTTTTACCGCAAGTTCATCAGGGGTTTCGCGAAAGAGACGGCAGCTATCACGGACACCCTCAGTTCCAAGAAGAAAAAGTTCACCTGGACGGACCAGGCGGAGCAGTCCTTCAGGAGACTTAAGAGTCTCTTCGCGTCCGAAGACCAGCTGCTACACGTGAATCCCGGCAGGCCCATGCGGGTTGAGACTGACGCATCTGACAGAGCAGTGGGGGCCGTCCTCTTGCAGGAAGATCCGCAAGGGAACTGGAGGCCCTGCGCTTTCTATTCCCGGAAGCTCAGCAAGTCGGAACAGAACTACACCATCTGGGACAGGGAGTTGTTGGCCATCCACGCGGCTTTCAAGGCGTGGCGGCACTTCCTTATCGGAGCCAAGCACACCGTGCAGGTCCGCACGGACCACAAGAACCTAGAGTATTGGCGCACGGCGAAGCTCCAGAGCCAGAGGCACATGAGATGGGCGGAGTTCTTTGCGGATTTCGATTTCCGGATAGAGTATATCCCGGGAGACAACAACGTCATAGCGGATGCGCTCTCCAGGAAACCGCAGTATCTCGAGGAAGCGGCACCAGTGGCAGCCAGGCACATTTTCGCACCGCAAGCGTGGGCGTGCGCTTCCGCCGCCGTGGACCTGGACGCGGTACGACGCGCGCTGCAGACGGATCCGTTCGCACAATCCAAGATGGAGGAGGTGCGAAGAGGGACAGCAAAGGACGGTGAATTCCAGATACGCGACGGTCTGCTGACCCGCAAAGGTGCTCTCTACGTGCCTGGAGACGATCTCCGCGCGAAGGTTTTACAGCAGTTACACGACGCACCCAGCGCGGGTCACTTCGGCAAAGAAAAGACGGCGGACTTAGTAGCCAGAGACTTTTGGTGGCCCCAGATGCGGGGAGAGGTCGCAGATTACGTCGCCAGGTGTGACATTTGTCAGAGGTCCAAGCCAGTGCACAAGAAGCCAGCGGGATTGCTGGAACCGCTGGAGACGCCACTACAGCCGTGGGAACGGGTGGCGCTGGACTTTGTTACTGATCTGCCCAGTTCGCGGGGCAAGACGGCGGTGCTTGTGGTTGTAGACCTGTTCACCAAGATGGCGCACTTCATTCCTTGCGCGAAGGTGGCAACAGCGGAACAGACCGCCAAGCTGTTCATAGACCACGTGTTCCGGGTGCACGGCTTACCGCGGTCCATCCTGTCCGACCGGGGTCGCCAATTCATTTCCAGTTTCTGGCAGAAGCTCCTGGGCATCCTGAATGTCAAGATCAACTTAGCGTCGGCGAGACACCCGCAAACCAACGGCCAAGCGGAGAGGGTCAACGCCATCATGCAGCAGTACCTGCGATGTTACGCCAATCAAAAGCCTGCAACTTGGGTGGACTACTTACCGATGGCCGAGTTTGCCTACAACAACACGAAGCACGCGTCAACGGGGGTGACACCGTTCTTCGCCAACAATGGGCGACATCCCAGAACCTTCCCGGCGTTGGAGACAACGACGCAGGGGGAGTCGCAGGGAGCTGAGCATTTAGCAGCAGAATTGCAGGAGGTCCACGAGGAGCTACGACGGCACTTGGAACTAGCTAAACACGCCTACAAAGTGCAGGCAGACAGGCACAGGAGGGCAGGAGAAGACATCCAGGTGGGGGACTGGGTATGGTTAGCAGCCCAGGCGGTGCCGGCCAAGTCGTTAGCTAAGAAGAAGCTAGGACACAAACAGCTAGGGCCATACCAAGTTGAGGGCAGGATCAATCCCGTAGCTTTTCGGTTGACCCTCCCAGAAGGTTCCCGAATGCACCCGGTCTTTCATAGGTCGGTGCTTACACCCTACAAGGCCCCACACAGATTTCAGGAGCCAGGGACGGCACCAGACCCACGTAGAGAATCACCAGGGGGGGGGAGTCACCGAGGACCCCGACACTCAACGAGGTCACGGAAATTCTGGACTCGAGATGGGGGGAGGAGGGAGTGGAATACCTCCTCGCCAGGGAAGGTACCCCGGCCAGCGCCAACAGTTGGGTGCCAGATTATGCTCTGGAGGAACCTCTTCTTAAAGACGAGTTCCATGCACTCTTCCCACACAGGCCCATGCCAGAGGAGTATTTTGACGACTGGCTTTTTACGCCCACACTTTCAGGCAGCACCTTCCGGGGGTTCTCCTCCGCAGAGGAGACCACACCGGAATCGAGCCCTCCAAGGGGATCGTGCTCGGGGGTGGACACGGACCGCTCTTATTGGTGGGACGATCAACCAGAAGTGGGGTGGCGAAGGGGGCCTTGGCAAGCAGCATCGCCTGAAGTAACAGGGGGAGGGAAGGGTTTGGATGTGTTGGGGGAGGACCCCGGTTTCGAGCACGCATACACTGAACTGGAAGCAGAGGAGATCAACGTCGATGAACTGTATCCAGCGTCTACCCCCGCTACAACGGAGCTCCCGAGCAGCGGGAGGGGGGAAGGGGGGGCTTCGAGGGGGGGATGGATGTCAGGGGTTCAGGGACAGAGGCACAGGGTAGGCAGGAGATGGAGAGCGATGGGGATGAATCCCAGGACAGCGAGGAAGAGGATGACAATGACTCTAGAGATTCCATGAGTCTTTCCAGCGAATCAGAGGATTCCCAGAAGGGGGCGCCGGTGGTCAAGGCCAGGGGAGCCCCAGGGGGGACTTGTCAGGAGCAGGGGGCCAGCGGGGGATCCCAAAGTGGCAGCTGGGCGTCAGGACCAGCCTCCCCGCCAGAGTGCAGCGAAGGGGGTGGAGGTTCCAGTGTATCAGGGGAGGCGGCTCCGGCAGTAGAGAAAGGAGGGAGGTCGGAGCAAGCCACCCTCCCGGAAGGGGAGGGGAGTAGTGAAGGGAGTAGCGTAGCTGTCAAAAGGAAAGTTAGAGGTTGGGGGCGCGCGCCAAGTTCAAATGTAGAGGCGCGCGGAAGTACAGGGAGCCCGGAGGAGGGGCCAGGTCCCAAAGCCCGCAGGAGGGGGCAAGAGCAGTCTGATTCCGCGTCGGAGGAATCCAGGAGGGGCGAAACCCCAGTGGGCAGAAAGACCCTGCGGAAAAGGAAAGAGAGAAAGAGGTGGAGCAGCGCAAGCCTCTTAAACTGGTGCAGGGCGGGGACAGATTCAGAAGGGACTTCAGCGGTCTAAGCCTAGCAGACGTAGGGCTGCGCGCCTCGGATCTGAAGCAAACAATGAACTGCAATAAACACTTTTGTATATAAGAAAAGAAAGGCGTTGGTCTTTTGTGAGCTGAGACTTGAGGCAGCCCTGACAACTGTATTTATTATTACAATTATATCCCACTCATCCTCCCAGAGGAACCGAGGGCTGAAAAGAAACAAAACTGAGAACGATTTCAACAGAAAAGCTTATTGGAAGGGATATATTGATCTCAAGTTGTATAGGCTGTTTGTTCAACCAGCACCTTGAACTTAGCTAATTGTCAGCAAGTGGCATAACATGCTGGCTATGTCCTGCCCCCATGAGCAGTCAAGCCACTGCATTTTTTGCCCCAAATGCAGCCCCAAATGCAGCACATTGTGTAATCCAGCCTAGAGGTAACCAGCACATGGATGACAGTAGTTAGGCTATCCTGATCCAGAAACTACTTACGCTGTCTTACTAGCCAAAGCTGCCTTGCTGGCTGAAGCTGGTAAAAGGCATTAAGGCCACTAGGCCTCTAGCAGCCAAGATTTATCCAGGAGCACCCCTAGTCTATGAACCTGTTCTCTCAGGGGGAGTTCAACCCCATCCATAGCAGTAAACTGAACAATTGACTAGACTCCACCCACCATACCTCCATCTTACCAGGATACAGACTCACTTTATTGGCCCTCATCCAGCCCACCACCTCATCCAGCCAATGCAGGCACCAGTCTCCAAAAGTCATCTGGTATTTAATATGGGTATCTTTCCCTCTTATGGAATTGCCACTTCTTTTAACCTGTGCCTTGGCAAGGTACCAATCTGATGTAGGCGTCAAGACCTTCAGCAGAAAGAACTCAGAGTTCAAGCTCTTCATCCAGCACTGAGGGCCAGGATAGTAAATGCATTACAACAGGCAACAAATTTCTACCTGCAGTTGAATCTTGCTAGTTGCAATCCATCAGGGTGCCAACTTGAATAAAATATCAGGAAGGGTGTAGGAGTGCAAATATCCAGAGTGTGGGGTCAGGTGGGATTACTATGAGGAATTATAAAATATGCATCAAGCCATTGTGTCCACGATGAATGCATTGTGTTGACTGGGTTTGATACATTGACAATAATTTCTGATCAAATCCCACAACTGCCAAAATCTCTGGCCATTTCCTCTACTGTTCCTCTACTGCCCATTTCTCTCTCTTCACAAGTCAAGTACACAGCCCAGTTGCTTAGGCTGGCAGGCTCCTGGGTCATCAAAGACAGTAGGCAAACTTCTTTGATGTAGCTCTTCTGATATGTTAATATTAGGATGTTAATCTTAGGGCCAGGAAACAGGTTTCACATAAAGGTGATAATGATCGCTGTCCTCTTGGCCATTCTCCTTATCATGTATATTGCTTGTTTATCACCTCTCCCGGTTGCCAAATGTACTCCTTTGTAGTTCTGTGTGCTTAATTAGTTTTGGTAGTTTAACTTTTCCCCATGTGGGGTTTGTTGAAATGTTCAGAAGAAATCTGATTGGTTCTTACGAACACTCTGTAAAAGTTCTTTTGTGAATAAAACAACCTGGGCCGAGGAGTGGAGGCATGGAGAGATTATTATGCGCACCCTTCTCAGAGTCTTGCTGGTTCAAGCCTCTGTGTGTATTCTTATTAATCAGAGTTCAGTCGTTCCTTTACTTTGAGAACGCCTCAAAGGGGGCAAGTGAGTCCCACCTTGCATGATCAGTTACATGATGTGGCTCAAGCCCACCATTAGAATGGCAATTGCCATGAACTTTGGCGGAGCCAGGCCCCTTCACATATTTTAGAGGGGCACTGAAGGGACCTCAGCCCCTAGCTGTTCACTCCTAGGTAACCCATTTCCTGCAGTGCAACAATAATAGAGAACCTTTGTTCTGGACAGCCCTTTAAATGTTTTCTCTTGGGAAAATACCAGTAGAAATTCTTATTCTTCACTTTTACCCTTTCCTTTTGCCATGGTCCTAAGGAAAGGAGTCTCTGGTCGCTCGTCTAATTCTTCAGAGTGGTCAGTGAGTGCTTCTTTCACTACTTGGAATCCAGACAGTACTACAATGGGTAGATGTCCTATCCATAGGGTGAAAATATTTCCATATTGCTTTCCCAGCTACCATTTGGGTCAAAAGAAAGGAGAGGAATGATGGATTCAAAAAACACAGTTGGATATTTCAACTTAATACGAGAGCTTCAGTCTCCCTCACCTCTGCAGCTTCTCACTATGTGCAGTTCTCTTCCTATCATCTCTCCTCCCCTCCCTCCCTCCATTTCAACCCTCGCAGAACTCTAGCCCAATGGTTGCCATTAATTAGATTTTGAATTGATTTTAGAATGAATTGATTTTAGAATGCTGTGTTGCTTTTATTGTTGTTAGCTGCTCTGAGCCTGGCTTCAGCTGGGTAGGGCGGGATATAAATACAATTCTATTATTTATTTATTTATTTATTTATTTATTTATTTATTTGTTTGTTTATTTATTTTACTCTCTGCCATCTATGTTGCCTCGGCCTAGGATCAGAGCAGCAGAGGCACTTCATAGTGACTAGCCCTCCTGTACCAGAATAGGACCTTGTCACAATTATTTTGTGTGCAGGGATGTGGAAACTGTAGCGCACCAGATGCTTTTGAACTGCAACTCAATTGTTGACTGTTGGCCATGGTCGTTGGGGCAGATGGGCATCATAGTTGAAAACATCTGGTGGGTAACAGGTTGCCATAGGCTGGGCTAGAGCACTGGGTCAAGTTTCAGGCAAAATGTCAGGTAACACCCGGATGTATAGCAACACAATGGAAAAAGTTCTACAATTTTTGTGGTTTCCTAAAATATGGAAACCTTAGTTTACTGCAGAGAACTGTTAAGAATTTGGTATTTAAATTGTTTTTTTATAAGTGCTTCTAGTTGTAGTAAACAAGATGAAAATGTCCCCAGGCTTCAGAAATTGAATAGCAAATGAGGGTTAGTACCTGTTGAGAGGCTGCCATGAATGAATGCTGAGGACCTATGTGGTCAGTCTTTTTTTTTTTTTTGTAATAATATTTTATTCTTTTTTTCCATATAGAAAGTTACATTTATTACTCAACAATTATATTCCAATTCAACAAAACAAGTGATTTCCCACTCACTCAATATCAATGTTTATAACTTGAATTACATACAATTGCATTTTAAAGTTCCATCTTATCTAATTTCATCCTCTCTAACATGTTTCTTAATATATTCTGCTGTTTTCTTACACTTCAAACCCCACTGTGGTCTTTGCATGTGGGAAATAACTTTTTATATAGACCGTTAAGGTTTTCCAATCTTCTTTAAAAGATTCTAAATTTGTATCTTTCATCAATTCTTGCCATCTCTGCATATTCCAAGATTTTCACAAACCATTCTTCCTTTGAGGGTGTTCTCTCCTCCTTCCTCAGTTTAACAGTATACAATAAATATTTTTGATCAGTAGTTTTTAATGCACATTTTAAACTTTTTTATGGTTTTGTGCTTTTCAGTATTAATAATAATATCCTTTATATTATTACTATTATTTGTATTGCTTACAGTTTCTGACAACAGAGGCTTATGGCATTTACCATTTTAACCCATGCTATTATTTAAGTTTAAATATCATAATTGTTGGGGGAAATAGATAATTGCTGACATCAGACTGAGTTATTACTAAGGAATAAGTACCTGAACCAGAGTATTTTCATGAATCTTCAATCCAAAGCTCCATATGGCTCCAATGAGAGGAAGCTGGAGAGGACCTGGAGGATAATGCCTGTTTGACCAGAGCTGTTTCAGGTAGTGCAGAATCAGAAGAGCCACCAGCAGAGCAATCAAAAGTGCCCGTATCTCCATCCTTCTCTTGTTGTCTCTTTCTCCTTAATTCTTTCTAGGTTGCCTGGTCAGGTTCAACTCTCTTTCTCTAAGGAGCTTTTGCTTTCCTCAAGGACATCAGCAGTACTCTCTGTTTTTATATGCTCAGTTATTGAAAACAAATAAGCAAACACTATAATCAGTCTTATATGGGTCACGTAAATGAGAGGGTGCTTGATCTATATAAATTGTAATTAGAATCCAAGCTATCTTAAGACCAATTTTGTGACACAAATATTTGGGAAAGAATTTTGTACCAAATGTTCATTAAATAAAAAATGAATATGAAACCCAGAGCCTTAGGAAAAGCAAAGTGTGCATGTGTACATTCTCTCTTTCTGATTCCTTTTCGGTTCTCTATCTCTCTCTCTCTCTTGGAGGGGGCTCATCTGGGAGAGTGGGAGAGTGGCTCATCTGGGAGAGTGGGGACCAACTCAAATGCATGGTTCCCACCACACTAAATTAACTAATTCATATATTCCCTCCTTATTCAAAATTCCAAATGTGCTCATTGGCTTTAAAAAGTTGGTGATTCACTGCTTGAAGTGGAAGAGTAACACCCCTGAATAATTTCACTCCTTATAAATATTTGTTCTCCCTTTATTCCTGATTTACACAAAGATTCTGAATCTTCTTTATTTGTCAAGGTTTCTATCTCTAAACAGGGAAGAAAATGCTGAGAGATAGAAGCCTAGAGAAACAATGGGTAAGAGCATAAGTGCCAACTTATATTCGATCCCCCTTCTCCACCCATGTTGACAAAAGTTGGGTGTGTTGAGGCTCTTCCTCCTCCTGCAGTGGAGGGGAAGGGTGGAAGAAGCAGTCTTGATGACCTAGAAAGTCAAGGAGTGGTCAAGGAGAATTAACAGAGACACATTTCTGTGCTTCTTAGATACTGACTTAGAGCAGAAATATTCGTACTGTAATCACTCTGTGAAAGCAATGTATGATCCGAACTGCCTACAAGCTGTGCTGACCCCAGTGGGTCTCTACTTTTGGTTCTAGGTCATGGCATTCACCTGGGTCCCAGTGAATTGTAGAATTGTAGAATTGGAGGGGACCCTGAGGGCCACCACGTCCCACCCCATGCAATGCAGAAATCTCAGCTAAAGCATCCATGAAAGATGGCCATCCAACTTCTGCTTAAATACCTCCAAGGAAGGAGAGTCCACAATCTTCCAAGGGAGACCATTCCACTGTCAAACAGCTCTTACTGTCAGAAAGTTTTTCATATGTTTATTTCTGAATTTTTTATTATTTTTTTGTAACATGAAACCGCTGATTTGAGTCCTACCCTCCAAAGCAGTGCTGGATCTAGACACATCAAAGACGCAATTCAGTTAAACACATTTTTATTGTCATTCAATTTTACAATTAACATTTACATTCAAATAAAAGTCATAATCATAAACATATAGGATTCTCTGAATCCTTGGATTTCCCTCCACCTGTAATGGTTGGGTCTCTCCCACAGAAGCGAGACAACTCCGGCAGCAATTAACTCAGGTTTATTGTTCAAAACACACAAATCACTCTGGAGCTCAGTCATTCAGTGTCTGCTTCCAAATTAGCTGTTGCTGAGTCTGAGTTCCGCCCTTTCCTCTTCCTCCATTTAAAGCCCCACTTTTGCTTCCTTTCCTGTTCACGCCTCTCATTAATCCTTGCTCGCCTGTGTATCATGGGATGGGCTATTTCCAGTGGCTCTCCCTCTGAGTCCTACCTTAAACTGTCAGTCTGTGTCTTCCCCCTTGAACTCCTCCCTTCCTTCTCCTTGTTCTCGGAGCTTGGGCTTTTACTGCAACTAGGCTGCTCCTCCCTCATTCCACATTGCTACCTAATTATCTCCTCCTGTCTCTCCACGCTCTCCCTCTCTGCCAGCAATGAGACGCAGCTGACATCACCCCCTCCTCTAAGCCCCCCTTCCTCCTTGACTCAGCCTCGCTGCTTGCTATGGAGGGCTCTCTCAGTTCAAGCGCCCACCCCATATCACTCTCCTTGGCTTCTTCCTTGCTAAGGTCCTCCTCTGCCCCCCCACCCTCTGGCCCTGGGCTTGTGGGGGTACCTACGGTGGAACTGCCTGTGTAAATCTGGGGGGTGTAAATCCTGACTGCATACCCAAGAGTTTTCTTCAGGTCCATAACCTTTGTAGGACACTACGTACAGCAACTGTCTTCTATACCACCTCAAAATCTGTTGGATCTCAAACTCCTCCTTATCTTCTACCATAACTGAGGGAGATGCCCACTTAGGCTCCTGGTACTGGTGTGCTGGAATGTACGGTGACAAATAAGCCCTATGGAATACCGGATATAACTTCATCAAATTTGGCAGCTCAAGTTTAAACAACACCAGATTTATCTGCTCTACCAACCTCCTTGCCTCCAACTTCCTGCACCTTCCCTTCATTAGCAGGTCCTTCATTGATAACCACACCTTATCCCCCACTGTGATCTCCTCCCCATCATCTGCTTTCGTCCACGTCTTTCTTCTATATGGCCTTGTTCAGTTTTCCCCTCAGTAGTTCTTGCAAGGCCTGCATCTCCCCCACAATCTGTTTTGTGGCAGGCAATGACAAGGTGCTCCATGGTTCTGGATGTCTTCCACAGTAGGCTAGGAACAGTGTTTGTTGGGTAGACGCATGCACCGCGTTGTTATATGCAAACTCTGCTAGCCCCAATTTGCCCACCCAGTCCTCTTGTTGGTAGTTCACGTAGCAATGCAGGTATTGTTGCAGCGATGCATTGGTCCTCTTTGACTCCCTGTTGGTTTGGGGGTGTCTCACTGAGGTTAGACACAATTCCACCTCCAACAGCTGCATCAGCCTCCTCCAGAATTGATCAATATTGATCTATGTGGTGCAAATACTCCTCTGCTGCAAACATGTCCTTGAGCCTCTCAAATGTGCGCTTTGCCTCCTCTGTCCAGGCAAGTGGCTTCTTACTGTTCAAGCAGTCTGTGAGGGGTGCGGTGAGTTGTGAGTAGCTGGATGGAAGTCCAGGAAACAAAGTATGGTCAGTGTGTCATCCACTGAAGCAGAATTTGCAGCATTGAGTGAGCTCTGCAGTGAACTACAGTGGTGCCTCGCAAGACGAAATTAATCCGTTCCGCGAGTCTCTTCGTCTAGCGGTTTTTTCGTCTTGCGAAGCAACCCTATTAGCGGCTTAGCAGATTAGCGCTATTAGCGGTTTAGCGGTTTAGCGGTTTAGCGGTTTAGCGGCTATTAAAGGCTTAGCGGCTTAGCAGCTAAAAGGCTATTAGCGGCTTAGCAGCTTAGAAAAAGGGGGGGAAGCGAAAAAAATCACAAGACTCGCAAGACTTTTTCGTTTTGCGAAGCAAGCCCATAGGGAAATTCGTCTTGCGAAGCACATCGAAAAACGGAAAACCCTTTCGTCTAGCGGGTTTTTCGTCTTGCAAGGCATTCGTCTTGCGGGGCACCACTGTAGTGTATTATAAGCATTAAGTCTATTATTAGCTTTGAGTTTTATTGGATGTTGCCAGCTAATATGTCCAGATTATCATTCAAGCTCTTTTCCATCCCCATTATAACACTATAAATTAATTTATACTAATACTTATACTACTTATACTACTTATACTATTAGTATAATGCTTATACTAATTTAAGATTATAAAGGACAGTAAAGCAAACTGAGAGAGGAGCTTCAGCGTTCTGAGACTTAGCAAGTTGTGGAAAAGAAGCCTTGTAAAGAGGCAGAAAATAAAAACTGAGACATACCGAATACCTGCTTCTACAGGGGGATGCACTGAGAGAGACAAAGAGCTGAAACAGCAAGCAGCAGCAACAGCAGCGGTGACAACAAAGCAGGGGCCATTGAGAAGGAGATCAGCATAAAACAGAATGGTGAGTGGGGGAAAAAGAAGGAGGGGGAGGAACGTGGAGGATACAGTGTAGAACAGAAGGAGTAGAAAAGATTTGAAGACCAGGGAGCGGTGGGAAGTAAAGATAAAGAAGTGAAAGGGAAGAAGAAGAGATATATGAAGGGAGAGGAAAAAGGAGGAAAAAGATGAGAATAGGAAAGAAAGGAGATGGCAAAAATGGCACTGGGGGGAAGCATGAGTCATCGCCCTCAGAAGGGAAAAGAAGACAGAAGAAGACTAGTGGCGGAAACAGTCACTGCAACAAAGAGAGGCTAGAGGAACAAAACAAGAAGGACCACCTCACAAGTAAATTGGAAAATCGCGCCATCTAGTGGCAGAAAATAAAATTACTCCCACAATTTAAAAAATGCTGCAAAGACACAGGTTTGAAATACAACTATAAAGATAACTAGCTACACATGAAGGGATATTTGAAATAGCAAGCTTAGCTTCTAGAAAATAAGTTCTTAAGACAGATTTTAAGTACTGCGAAGGATTATTTTTTTTGACAATTGCCAAAATAAAACAAAACAAAATATTCAACTAAATTTATATAAAAATTCTGACTAAAAAAATAAACATTTGAGATGAACTGGTAACGACATAATAAAAAACCACTGAAATCTTTACTGACTTTCAATCCCAACAGATGAAATAAAAGGACGGAAATATAAAATATAAACAGAACATCCTCAAAGTTTAGAAATATAATACTCTTTGGCTGAAGTAAAGACATTTAAATCAGAACCAAAAGGAAGAAGGTAAATATGGGTTCTAAAAAATACCAAACTACACTGACATCTGGGTCAGGACTACAAGTGAGAAGGCAATCAACAGCTGAAACAGACCCCAATGCTGACATAAAAGATCTTATAATGGGGATGGAAAAGAGCTTGAATGATAAGCTAGACATATTAGCTGGCAACATCCAACAAAACTCAAAGCTAATAATAGACTTAACAACACAAATAAGTGACCTCTCACTTAAAAATAAAGAACTCAACACATGTGTACAAGAACTCAAAAGTAAAACCACCAAACAAGACGAAATGATGAAGAAATTGCAAAATGAAAATAAGGACATTAAAAAATCACAAGACTCAACGAAGGAAGAAATAAGTGATTTAAAGAGAGCCCATGAAGAGATACTCGACAACATATCATTGTTGGAGATGCATCAGAAGGAGATGGTTCTCTGCCTCTGAGGCGCCCCACAAACTCATGATGAGCAAATTCAAAAGAAATTATCACACGAGATTGCAAACTGGTTGGAAGTAGAATTAGAAGAGATGCTAATGGATAGTGATAAAATTTTCAGGATTAAATCAGAAAGATCGGACACTTATAAAGGACCAGGAGATTGCTTATTTTTTTTTCAATTCAAGACTTCGAAAGGACAAAATATTACAACAAAAGGGCCAAGTGAAGTTAATCATAGATGGCAGGCCCATCAAAATATTTCAGGAATCCCAAAAAGAATTTTGAGAAAAAGGCAGAATTATAAGACAGTAACATATGCACTCAAGAAGAATTTGATTAGATTCCGATGGGAATTTCCTGAGGGTATCACTTTTACATACAAGGACAGAAGAAGAACTTTTAGATCAGTGGACGAGTTGGGAAAATTCTGGAGGAAGTACAAAAAAGAACTAACTGGCAATTCAACGTTCGAGCGAGAAAAAACCACAAGAAGTATAGAGAGACAAGCAGGTATTAAGAGAGGGGGGAAGAGATAGGAAAAAACAATATCAAAATTCACAAACTTCTGAGTTTTCCTTTCTTTTTATTTTCTTTTTATTTACTCAATGAAACCATTGTAGATAACAAATAAAGATTAATGAATTTTAAAATTATATTTTGGAATGTTAACGGTTTAAATGATAAGAGAAAGAGAAAGAAAATAGAATATGTATTGAGAAAAGGACAATGGGATATCATATGCTTGCAGGAGACCCATGTGACTAGAAATCATAGAAGGGTTTTAGTAAACAAGAGATTGGGTCAAGAATTTATATCCTCAGATGTAAAAAAGAAAAGGGGAATTGGGATCTATGTAAACCCTAAACTAGATGCAAAGAAAATCTTTAAGGATGATGAGGGTAGATTATTAGGGGTAAAAATAACAAATGGTAAAGAACATTTAATTATAGTAGGAATTTATGCACCGAATGGTAACAAAACAGAATTTTTCAGAAAAGTAGAAGCTAATTTACTGGAATTTATAGAAGAGGAAATTATTTTGATGGGAGACCTAAAAGTGTTACATCAATAGAACTAGATAGGACAGAGATAGAATGAAAATCACAAAAAGGTAGGCTCCCAGACACCTTCTTTCAGAGGGTAGAAAACCTAAATTTGATTGATGCATGGAGATATAAAAACCCAGGAGAAAGAAAGTATACACATTTCTCGGATGTAAAAAAATCAGCCGGCAGAATTGATGGAATATGGCTAACAAATAAATTAACAACTAAAATTTAAAAAGCAGAAATACAGACCAAAATTATTACAGATCATAACCCAGTCACATTAGAATTAAAGGAACATAAGAAAATTAATAAAAGATGGAGACTTAATGAAAGAATATTAAACGATGAAAAGACTGTGAAAAAAGCGCAAGAATTAATGAAAGAATTTTTTGAATTAAATAAAGAACAGGATATAGACATCAGAACAATATGAGATGCAAGTAAAGCTTTCATAAGAGGCTTTTACATACAACAAAGTGCAATAAGGAAATGAAATAGAGAGCAAAAACTAGAACAAATAAGGAAAGAAATAGGAATAAATGAAAAATTATTAACAAAACAACCAAAAAATGAACTAGTAAGCCAAAATTTAAAAATACTACAAACAGGCATTAGCAATATTAAATAGTGAAATCGAGGATAATATAAAATGGATGAAACAAAGGTTGTTTGAATTTGCAAATAAACCCGAAAAGATGCTAGCCTGGCAATTGAAAAAGAGACAAAAGGAAAAACTAATTGATAAAATAGTGGAAGAAGGAAGAACTTTAGATAATCCCGAGGAAGTTAAAAAGTTAAAGTTAAAAGTATAAAATATTATAACAAGCTATATAAAGTAGGAACTGAGACAGAGGATGAAATAAAAGAGTATTTATGTGGAAAGAACATACCCAAAATTAAGAAACAAAAGCTCCAAGACCTAAACTCCCCAATAACCATGACAAAGCTACATCAAGTGATAAGATGAAATTGGGAAAATCCCCGGGCCCGGACGGTCTTACCGCAATACATTACAAAAAATTAGCGGAATCACTATTATCACCTATGATGATACTCTTAAATAGAATACTAAAAGACGGGAAGATTCCCAATACCTGGAAGAAGGCTCACATAGTAGTAATCCCAAAACAAGTACGAAATAAAGAGTTCATAACCAATTATAGACCAATATCACTACTCAATAATGACTACAAGATTTATGCCCAAATATTGCCAACAAGATTAAAGACAGTTTTGCAGGATTGTATAAACAAAGAGCAGGCAGGATTCTTGCCAGGCAGGAAAAACTGAATAAGAAGGTAGCTTCTGTATTTGTGGACACGGAAAAGGCGTTTGATAAAGTTTCACGGAAATTTCTAAAAATAATTTGTAATTTGAAATTTTTTTTTTTTTTTTTTTAAAAAGGAAAGAGCAGAAATGCTGACATTACCATGAGGAAGCGTGTTCAAACTGTTTGTGCTTTGGATTAGCACTTAAAAAATATGATCTGCATTATTCTTCAGGGCTAGCATATTAGTTTGAATCTCACTAAAAAAAAAGGTGTCTATAGCTTCTCTGGAATCCCACAATGATTGGATTCTGTGAATTATCCCTAGCTGAAAATGTGAAAGTTAACTATGGCTCAAAATATATTCCCAGCTCCCAGGCATCATTCCAAAACTGGGCACAATCAGAGGACCCCTCCTGGAACAAGTTAGTGGCCTTTTGTGGTAGGTGGGGGTGGGTGGAGAATAGGTATATGGGGAAATTCAAGTCAGTTCACATTTAAAAGCAAATTTGCCTAATACACAAATGGAGAGCTATTGTTCAAAATGTACACTTCTCCATTTTTTAAATTTTTAGTTGTATTTATTAAATCCTCCAGTTCACCAGTCATTTAATGCCGATCTTTCCTCTCAGAAAATTAAACCTTGAAGAAAGATGTTTCTTCTTCCTTGTTTTTTCATTAAATATCATTTACTTACATTTTCTGAATACATAAGGAGCTAGAAAAGAAAAGTTGACTAATATAAAGCAGTGTTAGAAACTGAAATATGAAAGCTCTGAGCTAAATGGCACCTTAAACCTAGGTTATGGGTGCAGAAACAGAATTTTAGGTGTGCTTTTTTAATAACAAGAATGCAAACTGAAAATGAATGAACTGCAGCTAAAATCTTATATTCATTTTTCACATGGTCTAGTCCTCACCTGAAGACTGCAGAAAACAAAGCCATGCTACCTGACCCCCTAATATTCTTAAGAGTGTCTCTTCTCCATTCTTCAGAGAGTGGCTGGAGGTGGGGAGGCTCTGCAGTTTTAATCTGAAATTTTAGGCTTAGAAGTGCACCCAGGGGCCACACCATGGACACCATCATGACTGTCACTGCTAAGTGGGTAGAGAGTAGACAAATTTAGTTTTCCATGATGGCAACAAAACTATGTAATTCCCTTTTTGAAAGGGTTATTTGTTCACCTTTGGTCCCTTTGGTGGGCTCTCGAGACCGGTTCTGAATGTCATTGTTCCATCTTTATCCCATATTTCCTCCAAAGAGTCTCCTGCGGTGGACAAAGTCTTCTTATTCATGTTTTTTGTCAGGTTTACAATGTCTCTCTCACACCAAGACACAGCAAGGTTGCAGCTTTATTACTCTTAGATTTATTGAGTATTTACACAGTAGCTCAGTCTGAGCCCTTCCGGCTCAGTTCTCTAGCGATGAGATAGTTGGACCCATTGGATGAAACTGTTGACGCCAGCAGGATATCCTCCACTGGTTGCTCCACCTCCTGCTGTGCTACCATTGCACCTGTACTATACTGTTTTGCCTGCTCTGAGGAGACTCTGGAGCAGCCTGCCCCTCCTCCTCCTCTTGAGCCAATGTTTGCCCTGTGCTGTCTTGGGAATTTATAGTCTGCATTCCAGGACGGGGGAGGCTTGCATCACTCTCAGTGTGGGCAGGAATCAATCAGACACACTTCCACCTCCAACAGCTGCACCAGCCTCCTCCAGAATTGTGAGGTAAATTGTTTCCCTCTGTCTGAAATCACTTGCAATAGCAACCCATGCAGCTTGAACACATGGTTGACAAACAACTACGCCATTTCCTGTGCTGATGGCAACTTTGAACACGGCACAAAGTGTGCCATTTTCATGAACAAGTCCACCACCAGCCAGACTACTGTTTTTTTCTGAGAGGGTGGCAAGTCTGTGATAAAGTCCATCGCAACCGCCTCCCAAGAGTCTTCGCTGTCACTCTGGGAAGGGCCATTCCTAACATTTTTTATCTCAGTGATAATCGTGAGAAATTGATGAGGCTGTGAGGTAGTAAGTGGCCCTTATCTCAGATCAATTTAAACCTGATCTCATTTCTCCAACCCTCTATCCTCTATCAGAATGCATTCCAGAATACTGATTTGTGGTATTAAGGCCCTTGCGAGACCTTTTTGGCTTAGTAAGAATGAAAATGACCACTCACAGCATGAACAAAGCTACTTATAAATTTTAGGAGAAAATCCATGGCTTCCATCAGTTTCTGGAACCTTTCACCTTCAAGAGCAAATTGATGCCCAAAAGCCACAGCACATATCACGTTGGAGACTGAATTAGTGATGGGCATGGAAGGGTCAAGTGGGTGCCCTGCAAAATAAAATTATACTAATGTTAGTTCAGCTGCTCCTGTTCATACTGACAGTGGGATTTCATGGTGGCCAAGAGAAACTGCTGGGATCTCCATTAGGAACCAAGAAAAACATATCACATTCCTTTCTAAAATGGACAGAGGTAGTACACAAATATATCTTCATACGCCAGCTCAGCACCATCACTTAGCATGACATACCCTTTGAACGTGCAAAAACCTCCACGAGCTGATGGGCCTCCTCTGCTACTTGCTGCTCCATGCCTTTCTTTTCCCGCCACAGCTTCTGCAGAGAAACTACAACAAAGCGTCTCTGTTGCCTCCAGCTGTGACCATTTGATAATGCAGTACCTATGGAAAATCAAGGATAAATTATTACGTACAGAAATCAATGTAAAAAGTTGCCATCTCAGAACAAACAATGTTTACTGAAGTTCATGCCTATGCATGTAAGAGCTGCTTAGTCTCTCTAAAGCAGAGAATTACAAGATGATGCAGAAAGGATTCTGGGTATAATTTAGAGGGAATTTAGAGGAAAAACCTATCAAGCTTCTGGTGATGCTATTGGGAAAAGAATGGAAGTAGTAGAAATGGAAGTTCTTTTCTTTTTCTCTTGATAAATTTCCTTACATGAAATGGGATCGTAAGATATAAATACGGGTGTAAAATAATGAATATACAACAAGTAAATAACTATGGATTTTTTTAAGTAAATGACTACAGTGGAGAGTTTCCTGTTTAAATAAAAATGAAGGATTTATGGTTTTCAAACATGGAGGAATGGTTGAAATTTTTTTGGGGGGGCGGAGAGATAAAGTCATCATCCTGGATTGGAAGAGGACTATTCTTGACTCATAGCAATGTTTGGGGCTGAAGATGGGAGAAAATATCACCTAGCAGAACAAGGAACAGCTGGATATTATCTCAGAATACAATTGGATATAATACTGGAATGAACATTTAGAATATTTTGAATACACACATGAAGTTGATATCTGGCTAGTGAAAGACCCTGTGTGAGAGGCAGAGAAGGAAACATCTCCCAGGGTGGAAGACTGGGGGAAGAAAGGGAAGCACCCAGGTGAGAGCTGGGAGGGTCCACTCCCTTCTGTGTGAGACAAGAGTTAAGACCTACCTTTGAGAGAGGTCTTGGCATTTCTCTCTCTCTTTTCCTTTCTTTGTTTTTGTTTTTGTTATTTATTTGTTTGTTTAGATTAGTCCGTATGCTGAAAAGTTTCAGCAAACAATCCCAATTCAGCCAATTTTCCCCACACCGTTTTTAAGGATAGAATGTGTAATGTCAACCAGTTACTAGTTCTACTGGTTCCACCAGGCGGGATTTTTATTGAGGGTGAATTCTGCACCATATTCTTGACAAGAATATTCTGCTTTGTTAGTTCTTCTGCAATGCTTCCTGAACACTCCCGCATTATTGCTGTCTGGGGAAACTATATCTATTGCAAAAGTGCGACAAAAATAAGTCTGTGCATGTGTAGTTTTCAGTAGAAAGTTAAAGGATGTGATAGAATGGAAATGAAACTGTATGACCACCTCAAAATCTTTGCAGGCATAAATAGTATTGCAAATGGAGTTGGATGTAACCACCTTGAAATTATTATGAGCACAAATCATGATGAATGTGGAATCAAAAAGTTTTCTGGAGGAGTCCTTTGCTACATGAGTCCGTGCCCAAAAGATGTTGGAAGACCTTGCCGAGAGAAGCAGTCTTTTGTGCTTCTTAGAGATGTCATAATCAACCAAATCTCCACATGTGCTGAAGCCAGGTTTTCATACGCCCAAACTAATGTGTCATATGATGGCATGAGGACTAGCCACACTTAATTTTAAAAGATATCCAGCGGGAAAATCCAGCTGGGAAAGGAGTCAGTGCTTTATCTCTCATTAACATTCTGCACTTGCTCCTCAGGCTTCCTGCCATGCCTTCTTGCTCTTTGAAGTTCCTGCCAATTGAGCTGTAACGTATGTCTATGATTAAATCATAATTTCAAAAAGGTTTCTACACGCTTCTGCTGATGAGGAATAGACATCCTGATCCACTTGGGGGATTCTGAACCTATTGCGATTCATTCACACGAGTGACAGAAGCAGCAAGTCCTGCAACAAAATTTGGGATATTTGGGGCTTATTTATGTAAGATCGTGCTCACAGTACACTCATTGGAATTAATGAAACTAAATTACTCATGTCAGGCAATTTCATCATGTCTACTCTTAAGTGGGATTATGCTCTCTATAATCCTCCCACATGTACTTAAAGACTTGTACATGGTGCAATATCAGTTAGCTGTTACTATGCTGTACACAAACACCTACGTGCCTCTTTTCTACTCCACTCAGTTTCCCTGCTCTGGCCTCCCATTAGTTTTGTCTTTTCATACCAAAGATATGCATGCCAACCAAATCTGTTATCATGACCCTCTAGGTCTAAAATTTTTAACATTTTTTAAAGTTACCCACTCCCTATGCCAGCAAAGACAGGACGCCTCACAATATAACCTCAAGTCTGGCAGGGAGAATCCACCTCTTTCTTGGCATCTGTTAATAATTTGTATTTGAACTTTGGCTTCTTTCCCCGCCAGCCAGATGAATTTAGAAATATTTTTTTTGCCATTGCCTGAAGTGTCCTGCTCCACTGACTATGGGTACTGATTGAAATAAAAGAACATTCTTGGCAATACATTCATTTTTATTACTGATATCCTTCCCCCCTTAAATGCATTGTAAACTTCATACAAGGAAGTTCCTTTGGCGAAAAATGGGACTCCACTGTGCCATCTGGTGTCTTAGTGTTATAATGCATAGAAAGAGCTTTATCTTTACAAATGTAGCCTAGTCCGAGGAGAAAACTATTACTTCCCTTGATCTGGACACTATATATCTGCTGATGCAGCCTAGAATAGCATTAGCTTTTTTGTAATTGCATCACACTGCTGACTCATATTAAGCTTGTTGTCCACAAAAAACCTCAAGTGAAGGAGACAGTGTTGTTGCAGAGAGTTTCAGAAAAGCAAACTGTTTTACACCTTTATATTTTTTTTCCTGCCCCAAAATTGTGAAACAGGAGACATGACAATGTCTTGCCAGCTTTCTTTACATTGATAATGTGTTCAGGAGGAAGTTGCTTTGCAAAGGTGCTTTGCAAACTGCAAGCAGCAGGTTTCATTCAGCCCAGGGCAAATTCATTTGCTCCATATCTTCACCGTTCCCTGGTCAAGAATCCAAGGAGTTTTCTTGGAACAACCCCAACCCTGAAATTTCTATCCCAGAGATTGAACAGATAGTAATCACCAATGATATGAGCTGAAAGAATAGCATTCTGATAAAAGTTAAATGATCCACTTTTGCTGGAACACTTAACCAGATTGTGGACTCTTGTTCATTGAAGGCTTTCAGCAGATATTGTTTGAGGAAGAAATGGGAATTTGCCTTCAATTATAATACTACTACTATTATACTACTACCACTATGCTTTGGTTGGCATTCCCTGCATTACAGAGGGATGGCTTGGGCGACCCTCGGGTTCTCTTTCTGCTCTGCAGTTTTTTTTATTGTAGGGTGACAAGCAGAAGAAAGAAATTTGTCTGGATAAAAACCCAGTGTAAAAACAGTTGTGTGAGGTTTTTTTGAAGCATCAAAGTGGTGGAGGTAGGGGGTAGGTTTCTGAGCCCAGAAACTTGTTTAGAAAAGCTCATAAGATGCTGTAAGCAAGCAGTCAGAACTCCCCGTCCCCGGAAGACATTTGAACTGTAACCGTGCATGTGCAAACAGAAGGGGAAACGACAGGCCACCAGAGTTCTGGAGTACTGATCCAGAAACTGAATAGCTAGAGGAGGCCAACAAGCTACCTCTTGAAAGACTGACTCCTGTGACTAAAGGATTAAAAGAGCAGCAGTTACTGCTCTCCTTGCGAAAAGCACTGAGACACCACTTAGTGTGCTTTGGCATGCAGTTTTTTGACTTCCCTGTCTTCAAGAGCAGGGAATGTTTGGCTTACTAATGAAAGGCTTATCAAGAGTGAAGGTGTTGTAAGTGAAAATTCACAGGTGTAAAGTGGAAACAAGCCACATATTCAGAATTTTGAATTGGAAAATATCACCAATGAAAGTCCTTTGGGGGGGGGGGGAATAAACATTTAATGAACTGTAAAAAAAGAAGAAGAGTAAAATTAAACTTTGAGACTAAGTTGTGCCAGGAAGTTCAACAGACATGGATCAAGGGGTAAATCTGCAAAAAATATCTTTTACTGTGCTGCGTTGCTGGTTTCTGGGATTGACTTCAAAATCTTCTTGCCATTCTCTATCACCAACTGCTGGCCATGACTGAGCCCATAACCTTTGTTAGCTATTTGTGATTTTAAAAAATGTCTTACACAAATAGGTGAAGATAAATCTTTACTTGTCAGGCTGGCAACAGTTAAACAACAAGCATTATTTACATATAAATTCATGAGTGCAATTTGTTTCTCTCCCTTGAGCCCAAGAGAGGGTTCTGACATGACAGCTTATACTCTAAATTCACTCTTCCCTCTGACCCATCCAACTGAATACCTTCGAAATGATAGACTGATTCTGAGCAGGGCATGAGGAAAGATGCAAAGAGTCTTTGCATGCTTAAAATTCCAGGGTCGATTTCTAGCATTTCTGCTTAAAGGGTTGCAGGCCAAGATAGAAATATCTGCCCATCTTTATCCTGGAGAAGAAGAGACTGAGAGGAGATATGAGAGCCACCTTCAAATATCTCCAGGGCTGTCACTTGGAAGAGGCAGCAAGCTTGATTTCACCTGCTCTGAAGGACACAACCTGAACCCGTTGTGTTTGCTGTGAATTTCCATCTTGGTTGTGAAAAAAATAGCCCTTCCATTTACACTTCTTCCATTCTTTTTCCAAGAAAAGTTCCAGAGGTTTGATAGCTTTCCTCTCTAAATTCACTCCAAGTTGTGTGCAGACTCCTTTGTGTGCTCTTGCCACTTACCATCTGGCCTGGGGCGGGGCCTGAAGCCTCAAAAGAACTGCTCTGCTGCCCAGAAGGACTCCCCTGTGTGAGTGCCTGAGGGCCCTGCTCCTTCCTGCCACTTACCACCTGGCCCAGGGCGGGGCCTGACAGGCCTCACAAGGACTGCTCCTGCCACTATCTGGCCCAGGGGTGGGGCCTCACAAGGACGGTTGTTGCCACTGATGCTGCTACTGCCCAGGAGGACCCGGAGGGGTGCAGAGTTCTTTTTAACATGTTTTAAAATCTCCCTTTCCCTTTAGATTTTTTATATATGGGGGTGGGATGGATGTTTGGGTGGGCTTGGGAATTTGTTAGATTTTGATGAATTTGTAATTTTTGCAGTTTTTATTTGTATTGTTTTATTGTTTTCCGGGTTGTTTTTGTTTTTTGTTTTTATTGTTTTAAGGTTTTATTGTTTTAGGCTGCAAAAGAATAACATTAATTGCCATCAATGGAGGCTACTATGAGGCTTGGGATTGCTACCGTGGAGGGGCGAGGGAGGTATGGCGGTGGGGGCAGATGTTATAGGTGAAGGGGATCGAGATATGGATATGCTCGTACCCCTTCCTATCTGCCCCTCATCCCGAGGGACGAGGGTAGGGTGAGCAAGGATTACTCAGGTCTATAGGCAACAAAACAATAAAGAAATCTCGCAGGGGGTCGACCTGGCTTGTGTGACGGAGACCTGGGTGTGCGAAGGGGCAACAGTTACCTTACGAGAGATGGCGCCCCTGGGTTTCTCTGTCCTCCACCAGTCGCGGACTGTGGGCCAGGGGGGAGGGGTGGCATTATTAATCCGGGAAGATTGTCCTTTCAGGGCTCTACCATCGCCATCGATCCCCGGCATTGAATGTGTTGGCTTAGTGTGGGGCTCCGAGGAGAGCTTGGCTGTCTGGCTGGTGTACCGGCCACCTAGCGCACCAGCAGCCACCCTGTCAGGCCTATTGGAGGTGGTGGCCGGCTAGGCCTTGGAGTTCCCTAACCTATTGGTCTTGGGGGACTTCAACATCCATGCTGATGCCACTCCCTCCTCACAGGCTCTGGACCTGGTGTCTTCCATGGCGACACTAGGGCTCTCCCAGTTTGTTTCGGGCCCCACACGTCAAGCAGGCCACACGCTGGATTTGATCTTTGGCGTAGGTATAGATGTGATCATGTCTCCTTCGATGAAGGTGCCATGGTCTGATCACTACGCTCTGAAAGCCAGGATTGACTTCCCCCCCCCCACCCTGCTTAGGTGGTGAGCCGATTTGGGCTCACCCGCAGAGGCTGATGGACCCTGATAGATTCCGCCAAGCCTTGCGGGACCTTGCTCCCCCTGGCGACTCATTGACTGAGCTTGTTGAGGGCTGGAATATCCAGCTCCTGGCAGCCATCGATGAGATCGCACCTAAGCGCCCTCTGCGACCCCGCAGAAACCGGGCTCCCTGGTTTACCGAGGAGCTCTGGAAAATGAAGCGTGACCTCAGACGGCTAGAGCGAGTATGGCAGGGTGCCCGTGCCAGAGCCTCAAGAACATCTTATAGGGCTTTTATGAAAACCTACGAGATGGCGGTGAAGGCTGCTAAGAAGTCTTACTTCTCGGCCTCCATTGCATCCGCTAGCTCTCGCCCGGCGCAATTATTTAGTATAATCAGGTCTTTAACGTCCCTTGAGGGACAGCCAAATTTAAATAACAATTTGACACACAGCTGTGAGGCATTTGCGAGCTTTTTTGTGGAGAAGGTCTTGTTGCTCCGCCATGACCTCCCTGCCAATTTGGATACAATAAAGGAACTGGAGGCCCCTCGACTGTCCTCGGGTCCAGTATTGGACCACTTCGACCGGATATCCCCAGCCGATGTGGACAGACTCCTCCGAGCTGGAAAGCCCACCACCTGTCCTCTTGACCCGTGCCCGTCTTGGCTGATTAGAGCGTGTCCAGACAAGGTGCGGGCCCTCCTGGGGGACATCATCAATTTGTCCCTTGGCACGGGGACATTCCCAGGGGAACTGAAGGAGGCAGTGGTGTGCCCGCTCTTAAAGAAAACATCATTAGATCCTTTAGATCTATCCAATTACTGCCCAGTTTCGAATCTTCCGTTCCTGGGTAAGGTGATTGAGAGAGTGGTTGCTGAACAGCTTGGTGGGTTTCTGGATGAAACATCGGCTCTGGATCCATTCCAGTCCGGCTTCCGCTCTGGTCATGGGACCAAGACGGCTCTGGTTGCCCTAACAGATGATCTTCGTAGACAGCTGGATCGAGGTGGGTCGGGGCTGCTGATTCTTCTAGATCTGTTAGCAGCTTTCGACATGGTCAATCACAAACTTCTGGACGTGGGGATCCAGGGCACAGTCCTTCAATGGCTGCGCTCGTTTCTCTCTGGTTGGGGACAGAGGGTGGCGCTTGGGGGGGAATTGTCATCGCGCCACTCCTTGGTGTGTGGAGTACCTCAGGGTACGATACTCTCCCCGATGCTTTTCAACATCTTTATGCGCCCCCTCGCCCAGCTTGTCCGGAGTTTTCGGCTGGGTTGCCATCAGTATGCTGATGACACCCAACTCTATCTGTTGATGGATGGCCATCCTGACTCGGCCCCAGACACACTGACTAGATGTTTGGAAGCTGTGGCAGGATGGTTATGTGGGAGCCGGTTGAAGCTAAATCCTTCGAAGACAGAAGTCTTGTGGCTGGGACGGGACGATATGGGATTGGGGGGGCAACTCCCATCTCTTGCGGGGGCGCAATTAATGCCAGCACCGTCCGTTAAGAGTTTGGGTGTAATCTTCGACACCTCCCTTTCCATGGAGGCGCAGATTGCAGCTACAACAAAGGCAGCATTTTTCCATCTCTGCCAAGCTAAGCAGTTGGCTCCTTATCTCTCTCGTCCTGACCTAGCCACTGTGATCCACGCGACGGTCACCTTCAGACTGGATTATTGTAACTCGCTCTACGTGGGGCTGCCCTTGAGACTGACCCAGAAACTCCAGCGGGTGCAGAATGCTGCAGCGAGACTCCTTACGGGGTCTTCGCTGCGAGATCACATTCACCCGTTGCTATACCAGCTGCACTGGATCCCGGTGGAGTACAGGATCAGGTTTAAGGTGCTGGTTTTAACCTTTAAAGCCCTATACGGTCTAGGACCCTCGTACCTACGGGACCGCCTTTCCTGGTATGCCCCACAGAGAAACTTACGGTCTTCAAATAAAAACATCTTGAAGGTCCCAGGCCACAGAGAAGTTAGGCTGGCCTCAACTAGAGCCAGGGCTTTTTCGGCCGTGGCTCCGATCTGGTGGAACACTCTGTCACAAGAGACCAGGGCCCTGCAGGACTTGACATCTTTCCGCAGGGCCTGCAAGACAGAGCTGTTCCACGAGGCCTTTAGCCAGGACACAGCCTGACTCCCTCCCTCGGCAATCTTTGCGGAGCTCTGGCCCAATGGTTGCCAGTGGCTTGAATTAATTAATTTTATAATGAATGATTTTAGAGTGTTGTTTGTGCTGTACTTTTGTACTGTATTATTGTTGTTAGCCGCCCTGAGCCCGGCTTCGGCTGGGGAGGGCGGGATATAAATAATTATATTATTATTATTATTATTATTATTATTATTATTATTATTATTATTCTCTCCCAACTCTATCTCTGCCAGTTTAGGATGTCTCTTCATCTCTCCATCTGTGGCTTCCTTCCACTCCTCCAACATCACAACACTGCCATTTGGCTGTTTCAGTCCTCTAGTCACCTTTTGTGAAGGACTTCTTCATTACACCATCTGTTGCCTCTAGCTCCACCATTTCATCCTTCTGTTCTGGCAATCCTTCATCCATATTGTTCTCCAAAGTCTCTTTGTCCTCTTTAATTCCACTTTCCATTTCATTCTTCTGTTTTCGTAGCTTTTGGGTGGTTGCTTCCGTACCCATCTCTGCTGTTTCTCCTTGTTAAAATGTTACACACACGCACACACCAATTGCTCAGTGTTCCTCCATCCCTCCATTATTCCTAAAGCCACAGTTATCTCAGTTTTCCACCATCTCCATTTTACTCAAACTTCTGCCATTGAAGGAAAGGCTAGTGGAAGTCAGGGGAACTTCTGTTTCAAACTTCTCCTCCTTCCATTCCTTAACTGTGATAAAGGATGTGAAGCCTTCAAATATTGCATAGTGCCAGAATGGGATTGAGGCGATATATTCAGAGCAGAAAGCTAAACTGATAGTTAACAATGTGGTTACAGAAGAGTTTAAAATTGAAAAAGGAACACGACAAGGCTGCCCTATTTCCCCTTTGTTATTTATCTCGGTTCTGGAAGTGCTCCTGAATATGATTAGAGGGGACCGGTTGGTGGAAGGAATTCAGGTCGGAGAGAAACAATATAAGCTTAAAGCTTTTGCAGATGACTTGGTTTTGACCCTGCAGGAGCCAGAGTCTAGTACGAAAAGAGTATTACAACTGATTTATGATTTTGGTCGGGTGGCGGGATTCAAATTAAACAAACAGAAAACTAAGGTGTTGGGAAAAAATTTGACAGATACAGAGTCAGAACGGTTTCAGAAAGAGACAGAACTAAATGTGGTTAAAAAAGTAAAGTACCTACGGGTAAACATAACAGCAAAAAATCTAAGTCTATTTAAGGATAACTATGAAAAGTGTTGGGCAGAAATTAAGAGAGATTTAGACAGTTGGACAAAATTGAAACTTTCTTTGTTAGGCCGAATTGCTGCTATCAAGATGAATGTATTGCCAAAGATGTTGTTTTTGTTTCAAACACTTCAGGTTCTGGATAAGACGGAGTGTTTTCAGAAGTGGCAGAGAGATATTTCTAAGTTTGTCTGGCAGGGCAAAAAGCCCAGAATTAAGTTTAAGATATTAACTGATGCGAAAGAAAGAGGGGGCTTTGCCCTGCCAGATTTAAAGTTGTACTATGAGGCCGCAGCTTTTTGCTGGCTAAAAGACTGGCTACTTCTCGAAGACACTGACGTGTTGGATTTGGAAGGGTTTAACAATACTTTTGGATGGCATGCATACTTATGGTACGACAAGGTTAAAATCAATAAGGCCTTTAAGAACCATATTGTCAGAAAATCACTGTTTAATGTCTGGACAAAATATAAAGACTTGTTGGAAAATAAAACTCCAAGGTGGCTTTCACCTTTGGAAGCTAAGGCCCGAAAAAGACCCAATATGGAGGCCAAATGGCCAAAATATTGGGAAATACTAGAAAAAGACGGAGACAACTGGAAATTGCAGAGTTTGGAGAAAATGAAGGATAAAGTGCGAGACTGGTTACATTACGCTCAGATTAAAGAAGTTTTTAAAAATGATAAGAAACTAGGGTTCCAGGTGGAGAAATCGAAACTAGAAACAGAACTGTTAGAACCAAAGACTAAGGTACTTTCAAGGATGTATAACTTGCTGTTAAAATGGAATACACAAGATGAAATGGTTAAATCGGCTATGATAAGCTGGGCGCAGGACATTGGGTATAATATCATGTTTGAGGACTGGGAAAGGTTGTGGAGTACTGGGTTGAACTTTACTGCATGCAATGCTTTGAAAGAAAATGTAATGAAAATGATATATAGATGGTATATGACCCCAGTCAAACTTGCAAAAATATACCACCTGCCTGATAATAAGTGTTGGAAATTTAAAGAGAGTGAAGGAACATTCTTCCACCTCTGGTGGACCTGCCCTAAAGTGAAGGCGTTCTGGGAAATGATTTATAATGAACTGAAAAAGGTATTTAAGTATACCTTCACAAAGAAACCAGAGGCCTTTCTTTTGGGTATTGTCGGCCAAGGGGTGGTAAAGAAGGATTGGACATTTTTTATGTACGCAACAACAGCAGCAAGGATACTTCTTGCAAAGCACTGGAAAGCTCAAGATCTACCCGCACTGGAAGAATGGCAGATGCAACTGATAGACTATATGGAACTGGCTGAGATGACCGGCAGAATCCGTGACCTGGGAGAGGAGAGGATGGAGGAGGACTGGAAGAAATTCAAGATTTATCTACAAAAATACTGTAATTTGAGTGAATGTTAAGCAGGATGCTAGATCATAAATAATTGAGCACCACTAAATTAGATGATTCAAGATGATAAGTGAGATTGAGAAAATATAAATTTTTTTGAGAATTACAAGATTATAAATAAATAGATGGGACATAAGAATGCAAACAAGATGATAAATTGCTGGCAAAAAGTTATAACGATGAAAGTGGGAGCGGGAGATGTGAGGGAGTCCAAAGAAGATGTGAAACTATGTTAAGACATATGCTACATTGTTTATTATATCTATTCTGTATGTTAAACCCTAATAAACATTTATAAAAAAAACAAAAACAAATATTGCATAGTGCCTCCACACAACCTATTTCACTCCTGATACCTTGTGTGGTCCGCGTTCTGGGTTCCGGGTTCAATGTAGTGATTTAGAAGAGATATTTTATTAACAAGCACACATGTACAGTATCCATCAAAGAAACTTAACATTCTTCAACTGGAGAAGCTGATAGCCTTGCTCTTAGGAGTCTACTCATCTTAAAGATACAATAGCATAGCATGGGGGGTGTTAGAAGGGGGCTGCAGAAGAGGGAGAGAGGAGGAGGTGTGGGAATGTGTGTGTAAGGGAGACTTGAGAAAAGGAAGGGGAGGGGGAGGAGAAAAGGGAGCAAGAGTAAGAATGGGGATGCAAAGGAAGTTGTCAAAAAGGAGGGAGTAAGGAGGCATTGGGAGAGGGATGAAGATGAAAGCAGGGGCATGAAAGGGCCTGAAGAAAAGGAGGAGATGGGGTGAAGGGGAAAATGGATGCAAAGCAGAGCTGCAGAAAATAAGAGAGAAGTGGCTTCAGAAATGGAGCTGCGAAGGTGAAAAGAGACCTCAGTAGCTGCATGGGATGAGATGGGAAGGGAAGGGGAAATGCTAGGGGGTTCATGTGTCAGGAGTGGCCAAGGGGTCACCGAGTGGAGGAAGCAGGGGTGCAGCCCCTAATATTTTCCTATTTTCTTATGTGTTGCAACGGGGAACAGCACAGAGTTTATAAGGCTGGGGATGTGCTGTACTCCCTATTATAGCCTCTTGATTGAGCTCTTTGACTCCTTCTGGTAGCTGGAAGCTGAATGCCCTCAGCAGGCTGGTGAGGAAGATGAATATTTCGATCTTTGCCATCTGCATTCCCAAACATGTGCGAGCCCCTGAAGAGGAGACAAGAAGAAGAGAAAATAAAAATAAAAAAAATTCCTTCCAGTAGCACCTTTAAGACCAACTAAGTTAGTTCTTGGTATGAGCTTTCGTGTGCAAGCACACTTCTTCAGATACACTGAAACAGAAGAAGAGAGTAAGTGAGCAATAATTTACTTTCCCAGGTTCATTGCTTTGTAGCTATAAACATTCTGAATAACACTTTGGTAAAACAGACATAGTTAGGATAGGGAAAACATCAAGGCTGCTGTCAGTTTTCTAGCCTGGTCAGTGCTAACCTTCCTTTCTTCTTGCTATACTTATGTTTTGTTCTGTATATCTATATGAATTGGGCAAGGCAGTGGCAAGTTAAGGGGATCTCTGGGTTGGTGGCTTGGGACCAGAGCCATAGCTAGGTGATCTTGCACCCCTGACAGAACTGTCCAGATTGCGCTCCCTAGCCATGGATAAATTAGCTCTTCTTTCCGCCTCTCCTCCACCCCACCCCACCCTGTGCCATTCAATTCCCCACACACTTCACCTTGTATTGAATTCTTTCCCAGAAAATACAATATTTATTATGTCTTAATAAAAGGTTTCAGGAAAACAAATGACATTTAGATGTCAGTTGACAGTTTTTTTTAATGTAATTAAGTTGTAAAACAGTATACAGATAGGCCTAAATGAAATGTAGAAAAATATCATACTGATTTATTTCACAATGATAACTTTATATTATAATACTATATGATGTAAAATGGCATTGCTTTCACAATATCTGTGGTATTTGGTTGATATAAATAAGAACACTATTAACATTATTCACAAGTCACGTTACAAGTTCTTATTCAGAAGAGTTGTTATTTGAAATCTTTTTAAAAAGTAAAGTTAGGCCGACTCTGGCTTTAAGTAGGAATCTCCTCAATGAAGTCTGATGTGATTAGAACTTTATTTTTCTAGCTTTAATCGAAGAAGACTCAGTAATTTCATCAAAATCTGTTTTTGATGCTAGTTCATACTCGATGGACAGGATTGCTAGACTTGTTAGTCTGGTTTCACTCATAGTTGATCTTAAGTAGTTTTGTATGAGTTTTAACTTATTAAAACTATGTTCACAAGATGCTACACTTCCTGGCATAGTGAGAAATATTCTCAGTGCTACGGTAATACCTCTGCGAACATCCGCCCTGAATAGCGTCCATTGCGGTGAATGTCCACGGCAACCCGGAAGTACCAGAATGGGTTACTTCCGGGTTTGCCGCTTGCACATGTGCAGAAGCTGTAAATCGCGCTTCATGCATGCACAGAAGTGCAAACAGCTCCACGCGTGTGCACAGACACAGCACTTTGCCCTGCATCCTTTTCGGCTAGTGGCTGGGGCTCCGGAACGGATCCCTGCTGCAAAATGAGGTATGACTGTATTTTGATATCGGGATAAACATCTCTTAATGCAGCAGAAACTGGTGTATAAATTGCTGCTCACCAGGGAGTTGAAATGGTGTTATGTACTGAGTTGAATAGGATCCAAAATGCAGCAGTCTGATTGGTCCCAGAACAATAGGATTCAGAATGCAGCAGTCTGATTGGTCCTAGAACAATAGGATCCAGAATGGAGTAGTCTGATTGGTGCACAGGAGCCACCCCATCCAGCTCCAGGTGGAAGTGAATCCGCAACCTGATTGGCCTACAGCAGAATCCCAGAATTAGCCAATCACGTGGGGCCCATTGTGTAAATTATGTATATAAAGCAGACATTCGGGGGGAGGGGACTCCCATTCCTCCTCTTTTTTGTTATTTAATGATATTTATTGAAAAAAAATTAGAATTACAAAAGAGAACAAAAGAGAAAAAGAAAAAGGAAAAAACAAAGAAAAAAACAAACCACATCAAACAATACAAATTCAAAAAACCAAAAATACACCACAAACACACAAAAACAAATCCATCATTCTCGAATCCTCAACTTTCATTACCTTCTTTCTTTGACCTCCTCCTCCTCCCTTTTTTTGTATCCTACTTGTTAATTGTCGCAGCAAATCCTTTCCATATTTCATAATATTCTGTCGTTACATTACCTTAATCTATTTTCATCTTATCTTATAAAGAACCTTAAAACTTAAAACTTAAATCTTATTTTTACCAATTTCTCATAACCATAATATTCTTACCTAATTCTTTAAACATTTTTGCTAAAGCCAAGTAATTTCGTTCCAACATTTTTCTAACATTCATCAATTTTATAAAACAATCCTAGTAATAAAAAAAAAGAAATAAAAACAATCCAATCTTCATCCAGCGTCCCTTCCTCCTGGTCCCGGGTTTTGTCAGTCCTTTTTATCCCAATGATCTAGCGCATTAACCTGGTAACCTTATATCCGAGGCCCTTAAGTCCCTTCCATGTCCCTTCCGCGGCTCTTCTTCATATTCTCCTTTCACTCGTGGCAACTCCAGCTTGGCAATGTTTTTGACTCTTTTCAACAAATCAGCCCCTTTTCCATAGTCCACACTAAACTCCATGTGGTATTTAAAAACATGTTTCAGAATCCCTCCAAAATTAAGAGCCCCCATAGCCCCAAACCTCTCACGGCCCATTGCCAGACTTGGAAAGTCCAAACATCCCTGCATAGGGGGGTCTATCCAACCCCCCATTTCCAAACCAGTCCAAACTTTATCTTTCCAAATCTGGCTTCTTCCAAGTTCATTTGTCAAATCCAAAAGCTCATGTTCCTGCAGGGCCACAGCTCCCTCCATCTCTGGCGCCCAAGATTCAGCAACATCCTCTTCTCTCATCTGTTCTGTCGGGGCACGCTCCTGATTTAATTCCTGGGTGGGCTCCATATAGTTTCCCACTGCCTGTTCAAAAATTCTGATCGCATCAGTCATCAAATCCGTCTTCTCATTTAATTGTTCCAGTAGGGCATTTGTTTTACAGAGAGCACACAACAGAGCTTCTGAATACATTGTCCTTCAAGGTCAGAAGTCTATTCCCACGATTGTAATCTGTAACAGCTGCAAGCTCCCTGGAATTGGTTACAGTTTCACAGTCTCCCTCTAAGGGGAAAACTTCTATTTGTTCTTTCTTTTAAGGACAAATCTAGCAACAAAGTTTCCTTTTTCAGATATTTTGTCAATATTTGTTCCTTTAAAATGCGAAGGGGAACAGTGGAATCACTATGTTTCTCTTCTTTTAGCTATCTGTCAAAAACGGTTGTCTCTGGTCAATGAGCTTCAAAAAAGAACGTCAGTCCTGACACCCCGCTCCAGGATCAAGACGGTGGAAAGTTACTTTACTTTAAACTCACTTCTGCAGGTTTAAACAGTCTGAAAAAGATCCCCCTTCTTCTCCTGCTTCCGAAGGGGGTTCAACAATTTAAAATGATGAAAGTTAATCTTTTAGAATTGATTTTCTGAGCTCTAGTTTACCTTGTCTTTGCTTTAATCTGTCTACAAAGAAACGGAAGGCTGACTTCCTGTTTAGACCTTCCCGTTTCAGTGCCAAATTGAAGTAAATTTTTAAGTCCAATTCCTTTCTGCTCGCAAGTCCTTATTTAAAGTCCAGTTGTCCGAAATTTAAGTACTCATGGGTGATTATTTTAGAAGCCAAATTGTCCCAGGAAAAAGGCAGCGCTCTCCGGCAATGGCTATGCGGCTTCGCTCCACGGAAGAAGCAGTTGACTCTCAGCACCGCGCCACTTCCCCCTCTTCGCTTCAGAGCCCGTTAGTGGGTTCCTTTGAGGGTTGGGGGGGCACTAAGGGTGCCCGCCGAGTCCCATGGTCACAGGCTTCATCCGCCTGTGATTTTTGAAAGGGTCCCCTCTTCGCCGTAGCGGAAAAGACCCGTTTCGCATGGAGCTAGTCCCTGCAGATCAGAGGGAGTCCGCCATTGCCGATGGCGTCACCCCAGAAGTCCGGGACTCCCATTCCTCCTCACCACTATGAGCTGAATAAAGAGCATGAAATCCACTCTCGACTCCGAGTATATTTCAAATGGGCTGTGCAAACAAGGATTGATTGCTGCATAATGTTTGAAGCAGTCATGTGCTGTCAGTGGACCTGGGGGGACTAGGCTAGTCCCCTATATGTTCCACTGGCGCCTCCTTCTCAAAGACCAGGAAGCTTCTGCCTGGCTTAGGGAGGGAGGCGCAATGCTCAAATACATGACGTCCTCCCCACAATTACCCTTGGAAGCCGACACCTCAGGCCCTAACTGTTCCCCTACGGAAAATTTCACTGCATGCCACTGATTTGAAGCATGCGTATAAGAGGTGTGACAAAAATGTTAGGCTAAAAAGCAACTTAACAGAGAGCTTACAAAATGCCTAAGTTAAAAATGAATTGCACAACACTATTGTAGACATACTTCCAACTCTTCAAAAGAAAAGAACTGTTGCTAACACAGATAAAACATTTACCTAGATAATTTCTGACAGTCTGTGATACTTCACATAACAAAGCAGACCAAAGTACTACTAAAGTATGCAATTTGTGTAAATCACCTGAAGTGTCTGTCAGTATGGAATTTAGGGGCACTCTCCAAATGCATATACGGTACTTGACCACCTCAACTAAAAGTGCTACAAATTCTGCAAACCTCCAGCTATAGGTTTATTATACATTTACTATATATGTAGCACATTTAGCTTACAGAGTCCTTGGCTGTGTGCTTCACTAATCTTGAAAATTAGTGCGATAGATTCACTAAAACAAACAAAAAATAAATCCAATTTTAGAATCAGGGAAATTGAAAGTTGAGAGACGTTGGTTTTCCCAGTTGGTGGACAATCTTTCTAAGTCTGGGAGAAAATAAGAAATAGAAAATAAGAAATAGAAACAGAAAATAAATAGTCAGCTTTTAATAAACATGTTTTTTCATGGAGATATATAGGTATGGAACAACAAATTGTTTCAGTAACTTTTGTTTCCAGAATATGTGTAGATGGATGGTATAAGACAAGGGTTTAGGAAACTGAGCTCAACTATTTCCACAGATATGCTTGGGTCTTGGGATACTGGCTTGGGGCTTGACTGACCTGATTATTGCAAGGATATTTGTGGATTAGATTATGCCTAACTGCTCAGTATTCAAGTGCTAAATAATGACTACAGATATCATTGGTTCAATAGGCACTGAGTATTCAGCAAGTTTGAAAACATCTGATCAGACCAGACCTGCTTTGCTTTTGTAGGCTCTTCAGATGCTGTTGGACTACAACACCCATCATCCCTGCCTTTGGCTGTGCTATCTGGGTCTGATGGGAGTTGGAACCCACCAACATCTGGGGGCCACCTTAGATTCTAAGGCATGAACATGACCTTTCGGAAACATATAGGACTTTTATTCTCAAAAGAGATTTTGCTTTCAGTGAATGTTTCAAATTAAATTAGCTCATGCACATCAACAGAGTCTATGTTTCTCCCTCCTTCAGTGGAGGCATACTAGGACCCAGGATCACAGTCTATTCATCTGAAAGAAACTCTGGACAGTAGTCAGCTCAGAGAAGGCCAACTGTTGACATTAATGGACCTGACTTAGTCATAGTCCTTCATTTTAATGGGTCTACTCTGAGTAAAGCTTAGTTGACTACCACCCTATTTTCAGCTCACATTGTAAGCGTTTGACTCCCCCCTCCCTCTTTCTCTGTGCAAAGGCTATTCCACCTTGCAAAACAATATTTCTATTCACATCACATGAGGAAAAGCATAAACAGCTAGCCTTGCCGTTTGCACTGTGCAATTCCATATAAATAGATTGCAGTCGGAAACAAAATCTTTCCCTTTCTCAGAAAGGCTACTGGATTGCCAATGAGCCTCCCTGCTTGGAATGTTTCATTTCAGAGAGGAGATTACGGGGCTGATTTGTAAGTTAGCCAGTTGGAGGTTTCATGCCTGTCTAGTTCTGTGCTCCCTTTCCCAGCCTTTAATCTATTGGTGATTAATGCCTATATGTAACCTTTGTTTTGTACTTGTGTTAACCAATCAGCAATGAGTTGCTTTGTGTTTGTGTCGACCAATCAGCAACGAGCACACCTGTGGCAATGTTGTAATATTCAATAAAAGAGTCTCCTCGGGGCTTGCTCGAGAGATGCCTCTCACATGACACTTGCTACTCGTCTGTCGTTATTTCAACCCAACATCTGGTGACCCCGACGTGGTGACCACCAACTGACGGAGCCCGCTCCAGAGGGGTGGTTGCTTGGCAACAAAATGGGAAATGGCACAGCCTCTACACTCTCCCACAAAAGTCTGCCCAGCGTTCTGAGTTAGCAGCTGCTGTTAAAGCGCTGCACCACTTCTCCTCACAGCCCTTTAATTTGGTAGTGGACAGTCTTTATGTTGCAAATGTCATAACTCGTTTACAGGGCAGTTATGTAAGTCCCTTATTGGATGACAACTTATTGAGCCTTTTCCTGTCCTTACAATTGCTTCTCTCTAATCGCTCCCACCCACTATTTGTGGTGCACATTCGTTCTCACCAACCCTTCCCAGGCTTTCTCACTGATGGCAATGCAAAAGCAGATTCTCTGCTTAGGGCTTTTCCTGTTTCCCCCATTGAAAGTCATGCTTTCCATCATCAGAATGCGAAGGCTCCTAGCCGCCAATTCCAAATTCCGTTGGAAGCGGTTCGTGCAATTATCCAACAATGCCCTCAATGCTCTAATCAGATTGGCCACCCCAGCCCTGGAGTTAATCCCCGTGGGCTGGAAGCCAACCAGTTATGGCAAATGGATGTAACTCACTTCGCCCCTTTTTCACCTTGGAAGTTCATACATGTTTGCATTGATACGTTCTCTGGCTTTATTTGGGCCACCCCTCAAAGGGGAGAACAGGTTAAACATGTTTGCAATCATCTTGTTCGTACCATGTCAGTCATGGGCAAACCTCATTCCTTGAAAACTGACAATGCCCCAGCGTACTGTGCAAAAACCTTTGCTCAGTTCTGTGAAACTTGGAATATTCACCACTTATTTGGCATCCCCTATAATTCTCAAGGCCAAGCGATTGTTGAACGTGCCAATCGCACTTTAAAAACTGCCTTGATTCGACAAGAAAAGAAGGCCGGAGTCCCAGCCTCACTCTCTGAAAAGGAAGGCTGGTTGGCTAGTGTTCTCTTTACTCTCAATCATTTGAATGTTTCCATACAGGATCATCAATCTTATACTCGCCTCCAGAAGCATTTTCAGCAAGCAGAGATACTTCCAGCCCCACTGGTCTGCTATAAGATATTACCCTCCAACAAATGGAGTGCCCCCCCAGGACTCGCAAGCGGGGAAATTGTAATGGACCAGTGACATGGGGCCAAATAAAATCACTCTCATTTCAGGAAAACTGATCACCTGGGGAAAGGGTTACGCTGCAGTCTCTACTCCACAGGGTGCTCGCTGGGTTCCCGCACGCTGCATCCGCCTATACCATGGCGTGGTGACAGACCCTACAGATCGCCCAGGATGCGGCGTCCAGCTGAACAGCTTAGAAAGGAAAAGCAGCTTGAAGCAACCCCTGAGAATTTGCTTCTGTGTATCATCTCCTGCCTTAATATTAATTCCATGATAGTGCTCATTTTCAGCGTGTTGTTTTTGCCTCTTTCTGCTTCCGCTCCTAATAGCGATAACTACACACCAACAAATGTGTGGGAATCTTTTGCAAAGACCCTCAATATTTCTTCCTTTTGCCTAACCCAACAGGTGTCAATAGGTGAAATCTTTGGCTCCTGCCTTATCCCTGTTTGCCATGACCCTTTTGATATACAAAATGTTACCTGGTTTTTCTCATCCCTACCCAAAAATGATTCTCTCCGCACCCTTGGTTATTCCGGTTACTATGTCTGGGGTGACCAAGTGCGCCGACGCCCACCTCTGGCCATTGACTTATTGACCCCATACGTGGCTTCTTTTAATGTCACTTGCGCCCGTATGGTAAATTGCACAAAAACCAACTGTGTAAAAATGGGCAAGGATAATTTCCACTGCTCTAATTATGTAAATATTTCTTATGTATATAAATACACAGAACTACCTGCAGGCTGGTTCTGGTCGTGTCCTGGCTATACATTTAATTACATTCCAGCAAACATCAGCCATGGAACACCCTGTTGCTTAAGCCGTTTGTCCATCGTATTACCCAAAAAGCATCATTTGACCCGCTCTTGATATCACCGCTCTATTGAATTGACTAATGATTGTGACGATTCAATTTCTCTTCCCAGTAGGTCTGAATATATCTCTTTAGCTGTTTCTCTCCTAGGAGTCCCTGGATTGGCTGTACGCAATAGTAGGAACATAAACTCTTTAGCTTGTTCTGCAACAAAAGCCCTGAATTATACTTCTCAAGCTCTTCACCTTTTGAATAAAGAACAAAGTGAACTCCAGCATGGCCTTCTGCAAAAGCGCGCTGCTATCGATTACTTATTGATGCTTCATCATTGTGGCTGTGAACAAGTGGCTGACATGTGTTGTTTCAATATTACTGATAATTCTAAAGCCATTCAAAGCCAAATCTCTCATTTGCAAAATCTTACACACCACATTAAACAGGAAGTTGGATTTTCTGGCCTCTGGGATTCTTTCACCAAGTGGTTTACCGCTTGGTTGCCAAACCTGACTTGGCTTCGTAGTCTCTTTCAATATGCCATTGTCATAATATGTATATTAATTTTGCTATGTTGCTTCCTCCAATGCATTCCTGGACTCATAAGTCTTTTGTCTTGGCTTCTCTCTCCCCCTCAGCCACCCAATAAAATCATTGCTGCCTACTTTGCGAAATGGCAGCACCAACAGTAAACATTAGGGGAGATGTGGGCAGACTTATTTCAGGCATGCGCTGGCATACCACATATCCCAAAGTATTTTTGTCCTGTCAACCCTGGCGAACTTATTTCGAGCATGCGCTGGCATACCACGTATCCCGAAGTATTTTTGTCTTATTCACCCAGAACACCTCGCAAACAAGAAAAGAAAGGGGGAGATGAAGGGAAGCTCTGCTTCTGCACATGACTGCGGCATGATGCGAAGACTTGCTTCTAAGCTTTTCTCTGCTTCTGCACATGCTGCACAACCCGTTCTAAATACCAAGACATTCCCTCATCTCCCTAGGATGTTCAGTTCATATTAAGTTCATGAATACATTATACTGACCTGTTCTTAATGCATAGTTGACTACATCTGCGGAACGTGATTATTATATTCTTTCATGTTATGATCAATCATTAGTAATTGTTTTAGTCTTGCTACATCAATCACTAGTTATAATTTAATTAGGAGGTTTCATGCCTGTCTAGTTCTGTGCTCCCTTTCCCAGCCTTTAATCTATTGGTGATTAATGCCTATATGTAACCTTTGCTTTGTACTTGTGTTAACCAATCAGCAACGAGTTGCTTTGTGTTTGTGCCGACCAATCAGCAACGAGCGCACCTGTGGCAATGTTGTAATATTCAATAAAAGAGTCTCCTCGGGGCTTGCTCGAGAGATGCCTCTCACATGACACTTGCTACTCGTCTGTCGTTATTTCAACCCAACACAAGGCAAATCTCCACTCTCTCCTCTCCTCTCCTGCCTGTTCCTCCCCCCTTTTTTTCTTTTCGTTCCCCATCCAAGCGTTCGATCCACCCTTGGAGCGATCGCCCTGCCCTGCCTGGCTGCTACCCTAAGGTAACGATTCAGCCATGCGATTGGAGCATGCATTCTTCAGAAGTCCCGCAAAAACCAGGAAGTGAGAAAGGCAGAGGGGTGGGTGAGAAAGTGAGAAAGGTGGAGGGGAGAGAAGCGCTCTTAAGCAGCCAGGGAGGCAAGCAGCGTCCTGCTACTGGTGGCAGCATTCGCAGCAGCAGCAGGATCCCCTATGCCCGAGATTCCCAATGGTCCGTTCCAGCTGAGGTGGGAAAGCGAATGTGCTGTCTGAGGGAGCCGCGCTGTGCTCCTTTCCCCTCCGTACCCGCTGTGGTGCAGGGCTGCGGGATCCAGCTGCTGCTGCTGCTGCTACTGCTAGAGAAAGAGAAGGTGACATATTTTTAGCTGATTCTGCGCCCCTGGTGGGGGCCCATATCACCACCCTCTAGCTACGGCCCTGCTTGGGACCCACACGTGCACATACAACTATGGGGCCTCCATTGTTTACCATCTGGACCTCCCTACATATGCCACCCCTGCCCTGTCCCTGAGAGAGGCAGCACTGCAAGCACCAGGATACTGCTGTTCCCTGTCACACATCACCACTGCAAGCCACCCAACTTCTTTTCAGGCAGCAATGCTGGTTCCCACCAAGGTGAAGTAAACTTGGCAGGACAGTTTGCTCATGGTCTTAACCCCTTTCTGCATTGCTGATTTGGGCAGTTGACCAAAGTTTTCCTTTCATTATTAAAAATCAAGTTTTATTGAACGTTTTATGCGTGAGACACAATAATAGCCATGCTAATCTAAAAGGGAAAATAATAAAAAAATAGGAAAGGAAGAAAAGATTGAAAAGAAATAAAGGAAATTACAAGGTCCTCTATCAAAATTAAATCTTCACCCTTATTCTGCACACAGAAAAGTGAGCCCTCCCAGTTCTCACTGGGAGCTAGACCCTCTTACACTGTCTTCTAGCCCTGGGAGATGCTCTCTGCCCTGCCCCTCCCACAGGACCCTTCATCTTCAATCCATCCTCTTCCTGAATGTATCTTCCTTGATATGAGATAGGGAACAAAACATAAGTATAGCAAGAAGAAAGAAAGGTTAGCACTGACCAGGCTAGACAATTGACAGCAGCCTTGATGTTTTCCCTATCCTAACTATGTCTGTTTTGCCAAAGTGTTATTCAGAATGTTTATCAGCGGCCTTTGACACCATCGACCATAACATCCTTCTGGACCGTCTAGAGGGGCTGGGAGCTGGGGGCACTGTCATACAGTGGTTCCACTCCTTCCTCCTGGGCCGTGTCCAGAAAGTGGGGGGGGATGAGTGTTCAGACCCCTGAGCTCTCACTTGTGGGGTGCCTCAGGGTTCCATCCTCTCCCCCATGCTTTTTAATATCTATATGAATGTTACACTGATCACTGCAGATGGTGACAGCAGCCACGAAATTAAAAGACGCCTGCTTCTTGGGAGAAAAGCAATGACAAACCTAGACAGCATCTTAAAAAATAGAGACATCACATTGCCAACAAAGGTCTGTATAGTAAAAGCGATGGTTTTCCCAGTATGTAGTGATGTATGGAAGTGAAAGCTGGACCATAAAGAGGCTGATCGCCGAAGAATTGATTATTTTGAAATATGGTGCTGGAGGAGTCTGCAAGAAGATCAAATGTATCCATTCTTAAGGAAATCAGCCCTGGAAGGACAGAGCCTGAAGCTGAGGCTCCAATACTTTGGCCACCTCATGAGAAGAGAAGACTCCCTGGAAAAGACCCTGATGTTGGGAAAGATGGAGGGCACAAGGAGAAGGGGATGACAGAGGACGAGATGGTTGGATAGTGTTCTCGAAGCTACCAGCATGAGTTTGACCAAACTGTGGGAGGCAGTGGAAGACAGAAGTGCCAGGCGTGCTCTGGTCCATGGGGTCACGAAGAGTCGGACACGACTAAACGACTAAACAACAACAACAAGGGAGCGCAATCTGGACAGTTCTGTCAGGGGCGCAAGATCACCTAGCTATGGCTCTGGTCCCAAGCCACCAACCTAGAGATCCCCTTAACTTGCCAGTGCCTTGCCCCATTCTGCTGACCAGCAGTGCCACTCCAGCTAGAAAGATGCTCCTTCTGCTCTGGCCCACTCCCTTCTGTGCTGCTGCTGATGTCATTTCCTGGAAGCAGACCAGTAAGCACATCTACAGATCACAACATAGCTTGGTCTTCTGAATTTACCTGCACCAAATGGCAGATATTCTTCTCTGTTCATGAATTGTCCATCCTTGTCCAAAAAATGATTTGGGTTGAACTCTGCAGGTGTCTCCCATCGTGTTGGATCAAGAAGAACAGAGCGCAGATCAGGAATAATCATAGTCCCCTGCAAATAAGAAACAAGTGACTTGGAATGCATTCACATCAATACAATAAGTCCCACACTATCCCAAGACTAATCATTGCAGATACTGATCTGAATAATAATAATAATAATAATAATAATAATAATAATAATAATTTTGGTGGATGGCTTTGTATTCATCACTGTAAAAACTTTCTGTACAGGCAGGACACAAGGGGACTTTCCCCCACCTCTTTTAAAATGAAAGTTCACAACCAGGCTGAGACCTCTGGCCACTACAAGCTTCTCCCCTGCCACAATTGCCCCATGGAATGGCACTTGCTGATGGTGAAACATGTCTGCAGATGGAGCTCCTGCTCTTGCCCTTCAGATTTTTGACTAGACAGGAAGTTCCTGTACGGCTGGCTGCATCTCTCAATATGCAACCTTTTGCTGCTCTTTGTTCTTGGGCTACAGGAGTGCAGCTGTATCATACTGTTATACCTTGGGAATGAGAAAACCACGCAGCTTCAAATCCTTTGTACATTGCCTAGGGAACCCCAAAAAACTGGCAAATTTAAAGCGCTGCATCTCATGAATCACAGCATTGGTGTAGGGCAGTTTCTTCTTATCTTGATAGCAGATTGAGTGAGCAGAACCTATGACATCTTCTATTTCCTTGTGCATTTTATCTGAAGAGAATGACGGAAACAGATAATGATTGTTAATACTGCATTTTATTTCAGTTGGACATTTATTTCCCTTGAACATATTCCATAAATCTCTGTGAATGAGTCCCAGGTTCTTGCATTCAAAGCCCACCTCATCCTCCAAAGAGTTTAAGTCAGTCTATATGGTCCTTCCCCACTTAGATCCCAGGTAAGAAAAGTTTGAAAGTGAAGCTCATCTCAGTAGTTTCTGGTTGCCAGAACTGTCTGGATTTGCTGAAGGGCTGGGATCAAAGACTGTCATATATTCATTCTCCACCCCCAGCCCTCAATATTTCCTGTTTACTTACACTGGCATGCTTTCGAACTGCTACGTTGGCAAAAGCTGGGACAGAGCAACAGGAGCTCACCTGTCTTATGGATTCGAACTGCCAACCTTCTAATCAGCAATCCCTAGACGCTCAGTGCTTTAGACCACAGTGCCACCCGCATCCCTCATGTAATGGAGCATGGAGAGGCAGGAATGAGGCTCAGTTACTTATTTCACAGCAGGGGCATTCTTGTACATTTGCTGCATAAAGAAACTGCTAGCAGATTTGCAAAACAAAACAGGTTGTGGTATGGTATCAAACTGGAGGGGGGAATGTGTTGATTCCTGCATTGCAGGGGGTTGTATTAGAAGACCCCTGGGGTCCCTTCCAACCCTACTATTGTAGGCTTCCTTATGACAAATGACAGAGCATTGCCATGAAACTCATCTCCAACTATAAACTTCCTAGAGACATTTTATTCTGTTACTTGACTATTCTGCTCATTCAGTGAATGTAGGGCAAGGCCCATGGTTTCCCCCCAGTCCCAGCTTTCTGGGCATTTTACTTTTTTCCTTCTGTTAATTATAGGTTCTAGAAACTATGTAGGAAAATGTTGGTGGGGAAAATATCTTTCCAGACATGAAAGTCAAAAACATTTAGCTTATTTCGATATCGTTTACCTTCCATAATTTACATCATAAACTCACTTTTAACTCTTTCCGATATGACACCTTTAAAGAACTATGCTCCACCCTAGTGGTCAAGAGAAGCCCTGGCTCTCCTCTCTCACCTTGGATATCTGGATGACTTGCCAGGAGGAGAAGTGCCCATTGCAAAGAACTCCTGGTTGTGTCCGACCCTCCTATAAAGAGGTCAAAAATGCACTGGGCCAAGTTTTCTTCATCATAGGTGGACTCTGGGTCATTCCTGCTCTGGTGTTGAAAATGGGGAAAGTGACATGTCATTTACATGCATTACATTCTGTCCTTCAGCACTTTATCTTCTTTCCCCCAATTATTACCATACCACCCACACATGCTTCATGAGAGGTGGGGTGTCCTCTTATAGTGCCTAAGGTGAAATGGGAAGCTGCTGCCACCCCCCTTACTGTTGCTGCCCTCACTTGCTGGATCATCACCTTTTCATGGTGAGTGGGCTTGCACATTCCTATGACCCTTGTGAGTGAAGCCATTGGGAATCTCATACTCCCAGCAGGGTCACCCAAGGCAGTAAGGTCAAAGGGGAGGAGCTAGACAAAGAATGATCCAAGAAGTCATCAACGGCAGAACAGGCGGGTGATAACAAGTGGTATGTTACAAAGGAATTTACTTGTCGCCATGACAACTCATGCCATCAGAACAGAGCCTTACTGCGAAGACTGTTCATTGGTTAGTGTGCACTGATCTATAGACATAAAACAAATTCATGTACAGGCGTCTTCCAAAAAACCCATCCCAAACCCAAACACCCAAAGTTCCATGGTGATCAGCATATGGTAACAGGGGCAGGATTGTGAAATCTGGAAGCCCTTAGTCATGAAACAGCACATGGTTGGTGGATACAGATTCAGTCATTCTGACTCAAGGAACAAGGCAGTTGAGCAGCTCGGCAGCTGTATCCATGACTGAGCAGCCCTTTTTAGGATCTACTCTGCTCACTCCAAAATGGGGGAGGGGCTAGAAAGGGTGCCCTAAACATAGTCTGCCTCTCTTTTTCCCTGACTGGATTACCACCCCCAGTGGGGTCACCACCCAGCGGTGGTAAAAGACAATTGAACTTTGGAACATGGAATATATGGACAGATATAACACAGATAATGAGCATCCTGAACGCAGAACTGCCATCATTGCAAGAGAGACTTGACGTTTTAACATCAATATTGCAGTGCTTCAAGAGACTCAAAGAGCAGGCAAGGGACAACTGAAGGAAGAAAAAGGAGGCTACACATTCTTCTGGAAAGGTCTATCTGAACAAGAATGTCAAATATATGAGGTAGGCTTCGCTATCAAAAACAATCTTGTAAAGCTCCTGTCAGAAGTCCCTACCAGACTTCTGGTAAACTCACCAAAAACCAACAGGCTACTATTACCAACACGCTCATTCAACAAAAAAATTAAATTTAAAACTTCATGGAGGCATCCTCAGTCAAACCACTGGCACCTCTTAGACTATGTTATTGTCTGTGCTAAAGATTTCCATGATGTGCTCCTTACCAGAGCCATGACGAGTGCCGACAAATGCTGGACAGATCACCGACTAATACGTTCCACGATGGCTATCAAGATTATACCTCAACACAGGCTTCAAGGAAGGAAACCAAGGTGCAAAATGAACACTCAAGCCCTTCAAGATCCCATTAACCGGGATTGCTTCCAAACAACTCTATTTTTTTAAAATATTTTTTATTAGGAATTTCAACATAACATTTTATCAAAAATACATCATCCTCATTCCCCCCCCCATTTTCCCTACCCTTTCCCCAAAAAGAAAAAAACCACCCTCCCACCCACCCTGACTTCCCTCAGCTCCTCTCTCTGGTTTTTCAGCACATAATATCTCTGCATGTTATAAAATTGTAAATATCCTTAATTTATCTATCTATATATTACCAGTAAAAGGGTTGTGAATGTTTCTTCAAAACCTGCCAAGGAGTCCAGTTCATTTTCTTGTTTCTTTAAGTACTTTGTAAAGGGTTCCCATTCTTCTTTAAAATCACAGCTGTCCTTATCACGTAGTTTGTATGTCAATTTCACCAGTTCCGCATAATCCATCAGTTTCTCTTGCCACAGTTCTTTGGTCAGGATTTCTTCATTTTTCCATCCTTGTGCTATTAAGACTCTTGCCGCTGTTGTTCCATACATGAAGATGTTTTTCAATTTCCTTGGCAGGTCTTTTCCTACAATCCCTAACAAAAATGCTTCAGGCTTTTTTATAAATGTTAATTGGAACATTTTCTTCAACTCATTGTATATCATTTCCCAGAATTTTTTAAATTTTGCTACAATCCCACCACATATGGTAAAAAGTCCCTTCTTTTTCCATACATTTCCAAGACATATTTGAACCAGTTTTATACATTCTTCCTATTTGCACTCGTGTTATATATCATCTATACATCATTTTCATGTAATTTTCTTTCAGCAAAGAGCAATCTGTATATTTTGAATCAGTTTTCCACAATCTTTCCCAAACTTCAAGCATTATTTTGTGTTCTATATCTTGTGTCCATTTAATCATAACTGATTTCACCTCTTCATTTTTTGTTTCCCATTCTAGCAGAATACTATATGCACCTTTCAGCAGCTTCACCTTCCCTTCTACAACTTCCTTTTGGAATCTAGATGTCGTATAGCTAAATCCTTTCTTATTGTCTTCTTTGTATATTTCATGTAGTTGCCAATAGTGTAACCAACTCTGAAAGTGGTCTTTTATTTCCTCATAATCTCTTAGTTTCCATTTTCCTCCTTGATGCTTTAGCAAATCAACATACGTAAAGCACTTTCCTTTCTTTCCAAGTGGTTTGAGCAGTAAAGCTTCATGTTGTGAAAGCCACCAAGGGGTCTTCTGTTCTAACAAATCTTTATATCTCTCCCATTCTCTCATTAATGATTTCCTAATTATATAGTTATAGAAACTTTTATGAACCTTCCCTTTCCCATACCATAAGTATGTGTGCTAGCCAAATCTATTGTCATGTTTTTCCAATTCTAATGCTTCTTGCTTTTCCAACTTCATCCAGTCCCTAATCCATACCAGGCATGCAGCTTCATAATACAATTTAAGGTCTGGGAGGGCAAAACCGCCTCTATCTTTTATGTCTGTAAGTAGCTTATATTTTATCCTTGGCCTTTTGCCCCCCCCCCCCCCAGATTAACTTAGAAATTTCTTTCTGCCATTTTTAAAAACATTCATCTTTCACAATTACTGGGACTGATTTGAAGGGGAATAGCACTTTAGCAAGCACATTAATTTTAACTGCCACTATTTTTCCTAACAGTGAGAGATTCATTCTGCTCCATATTTCTAAATTTCTTTTTATCTCAAGCCAAATTTTTTCATAATTGTCTTTGTATAAGTTTATATTTCTTGATGTTAGCCATATACCTAAATATTTAACCTTTTTATGGACTTCTACATCAATGTTTTGCTCCAATTCTTTTTTTTCTTCTTCCTTCAAGTTTTTAACTGGCATTTTGTTTTATTCCTGTTTAATTTAAATCCTGCCACTTCCCAAATTTCTGAATCTGCTTCCAAACAACTCTTAAGGACCATCTGCTTTCAGAATTCCCTGATAACATCGAGGAACACTGGACCAAGCTAAAAACATTCATTATTGCAGCCTGTGAACAAAGTATCGGATAGCAAACCAAGAAACACGAGGACTGGTTTGATGAGAAAGACAGTGAGATTGAACACATGATTGACAAGAAAAGGAAGGCCTTTCAGATCTGACAAAGAGACAGAAACTGTGCCACTAAGAAAAAAAAAAACCTATGCCAACGCTAAGGCTGAGGTTCAAAGAAGAACCAGAGAACTAAAAAACACCTGGTGGATTAAAAAAAGCTCAAGAGATCCAGTGCTTAGCTGACACTCATGATGCACAGAATTTCTTTAAAGCCACAAAGACCATGTATGGGCCAATAAATCATGGCATATGCCCCCTATGCTCAGCAGACAGTACCACACTTCTAAAAGATAAAGAAGCTACTGCACTGCACTGGAAAGAACATTACCAACATCTCCTTAACCACAACTCCCCCATAGCTGCTGAGGTCCTCTCACAAATTCTGCAAAAACAAGTTAGAGATGAGCTTGCAGTATCTCCTAATCTGGGAGAGTTGTGTACAGCCATTAACCAAATGAAAAACAACAAAGCCAGTGGACCTGACAGAATACCTGCTGAAGTCTTCAAAGTGGGTGGAATTGAACTTACACAACAACTTCACAAGCTCATCGAAACAATCTGGGAGAGAGAAGAAATCCCAGCAGACTATAGGGATGCCAAAATTATCAATCTCTTTTTAAAAGGTGACAGAATTGAGGCATTTCTCTATTAGCTGCGGCTGGCAAAATTCTTGCAAGGATCTTAGCAAACCGTCACTTAACAATATCCAAGGTGACCCTTCCTGAATCCCAAAATGGTTTTTGGCCTTCTAGGGGGACAGTGGACATGATTTTCACCACTAGACAGCTTCAAGAAAAATGCTGAGAGCAAAACCAACCCTTGTATATGGCATTTATTGACCTAACTAAGGCTTTTGACACTGTAAATCATAATGCCCTGTGGACTGTTCTTCTGAAGATTGGCTGCCCAGATAAATTTGTGAACAACATTTGGCTCCTCCATGATAATATGACAGCCACAATCAAGGATAACAATGGCTCTCAGAGTGAACCATTCACAGTGGGATCAGGTGTTAAACAGGGTTGTGTTATTGCCCCAACACTATTCATTATTTTCATTGCCATGATCCTACACTTTGTTGAAGGGAAACTCTCCACCAGAGTAGATATTGTTGATTTAAAGCAGAGTCCCGTGCCCAGCGGAAGGATGAGGAGTACGTGCTGCATACTCTATATTGCTTTATTTACAGTTCAAAGCTGGTATATTACAGAAAGACATCTTGCCTCTGCCGGAGCAGAAAAATGCATCCTCTCTCCTCGACAGCTCGGAGAGAATCACAAAGTGAAACAGCAAAGTACAGTGAAAAACAGGAAACCAGTGTACGTCACATCCAGTCTCCCTTTCCCGTGAGAAACTCCAACAGTACAGACGTGTGGAATGTAAACACCTGTCTCGTGACAAGCCCTTTCGCTGCACAGTGAAGGAAAGCAGAAACCAACATCCTCCCCCTTTCTGTGAACATCACTGGGCAGCGTGTTCGTACAATATCAGTACAAACCCAACTTCTGCACATAGGTACAGTGTTGATCCCTCGATACAATCTTGGACAATACATCAGCAGGAATTTCATTACCTGGCATATAGGACACCGTTACGAGTCCCTTCTGAATACATTCCCTAGCATGCTGCAACTTTAATTGCAAGTGCTTCGTGCTTTGCTTACAACCTTCAGACTTCAGCAAAGCCAAACATGCTTTGTTGTCCTGGTAAACCTGGATTGGACATTTGACAGGAATTTTCATATCTTTGCACAATTGTACTAACCATTCACAATCCTTAAGTGAATAAGACAGTGCATTCAGTTCAGCTTCACAAGTACTTAAACTAACTGTTGTTTGCTTCTTGCATGACCAATCAAACAGACCTTGATTGTACATGTAGCAAACTCCAGACGTACTTTTCCTGTCTGTAGTGTCACTTCCAAAACTTGCATCTGCAAATATCTCAAGACCACCAGACTTCTGATTGTTAAATCTCAGTCTGTAATGCATAGTGCCTTTCAAATACCGCGCTATGCGTTTCAGAGCTTTCCAATCCTTGACACTAGGATTGTTGACTTGTCTGCTTAGCAAATTACAGCTAACAGCAATGTCTGGTCTTGAACATCTGGCAATGAAGTTTAGCTTGCCTAGCACACTTCTGTACAGGGTAGTGTCAGAAAATGCTTCTTCAGTGTCATCTACCTGATAACCTGTTGTCATCGGTGTGTCTACAGGGTTAGCATCCATCAGATTTAGTTTGCTTAACACATCAGCAATTTTCCGTGACTGGTGTACTAGAATGTTACCATCTTGATCTCTCTCTATTTCCAGAGATAAGTAGTTGTTTACCTCACCAAGATCTTTCATGTCAAAGTGCTCTTTCAGTTGAGCTAGGGCGTTATTGTACATTGCGACATCTTTCCAAAAGAATAACAAATCATCAACATAAAACAAACAGTACAGTTTCTTTTGCCCCTCCTCTTTGACAAATACACATGGATCAGCTTTTCCTTGCTGAAAACCTAGAGAAAACAATACTTCAGTGAGTTTTGTGTGCCAACACCGTGCACTTTGTTTGAGACCATAAAGGGATTTCTTCAGAGCACAAACAAATCCCTGTTTTACCTGTACGCCATCAGGTGGAAGCATATAAAGTGATTCATCCAGAGATCCGTACAGAAAAGCTGTATTAATATCATGGTGACTAATGTGTAGATTTTCCTCTGCAGCTAGCTTGAGCATAAGCCTAATGCTTTCATATCTCACTGTCGGTGAATAGGTCTCGTGATAGTCTTCACCTGGTACCTGTGCAAAACCTCTGGCTACCAATCTGGCTTTGTGTCTGACTATCTTGCCATTTTGATCTGTCTTCGCTTTGAAGACCCATTTGCTTCCAAGCAGTTTCATTCCTGGAACTACTGGAACTAGCTCCCATGTTTTGTTCCTTTCTAAGGAATCAAGCTCAGCCTTCATGGCATTTAACCATGGCTCAGCTTCCTTTGAATCCAAACCCTGGATGTCTTGGAAACTTGAAGGTTCAAATACCTTCTTGGAGCTTTTAACAGCTGTTACTGCTATCGTAGCAAACTCATCAGCAAATCTCTTTGGAGGTCTGCCTTTTGTGGCTCTTTGTGACCTGCGAATTAGCCTTAAGTCTTCAACACTCTCCTCTTCCTTCTTAGGAGAAAAACGACCTACTGTGAACAATGGTTCCTCCAATTCTTGATCAGAGCTTTCAGAGGGTCGCATAGAGGCTTTCGCACTCTTGAAATCCTCTGAATCACCCGATTCAGTTTCAGATTCAGACTCAGAACCTTCATCAGTGGGTGTGGGTTGTTGTGGTTGCTTTTGACTATCCTCAGTCTCATCACCGTCATCAGGATAACATTGGAAAATTCCCACATTCTCCCCCCACTTTGCATTATACTCAACACTTCTCGTGAGCTTAATTGTCTTAGAGTCAGTCATCATTATTCTGTAAGACCCTTTCTGATAACCTAGAAAGATACCATGCAATCCACGCTTGTCTAACTTGGAGTTTTGTGGTGAGCGAACCCACATGTCAGAACCAAAAATCTTCATGTGTTTGATGTATGGCTTCTTGCCAAACATCTTCTCATAGGGGGTACAACCAATCGCTGAAGATAACCTGCGATTGTAACTGTAAACAAAACACGAGAGAGATTCGGCCCAATAACTCTCTGGAAGATTGGCATCATGCAGCAAGGTTTTTAACCCTTGAAGCAATGTCTGATTTGCCCGTTCCGCAAGTCCATTCTGCCATGGCGAGCGAGGACTAGACAAATCGTGTTGAATTCCTTTCTCAGTCAGAAAAGCTTCAAACTGCTGAGAAGTGAATTCTCCCCCGCGATCACTGAAAAGAGTCTTTATCTTCTTACCATGCACATTTTCCAACCAAGCACAGAATTCCTTGAACCTAGGAAAAGCCTCTGATTTGTGCTTGAGATTGTACACAAAAATATATCTAGAAAATGCATCAATGAGAACCATGAAGTACCTATTTCCACCCAAAGAGGGCGCTAGTGGTCCAACTAAATCAGCATGAACAACCTGGTATGGTTCTGTAGCTTGCCTACTAGACACCTTACCTTTCGCAGCCATTTTCACCTTGTTTGCTGCGCATGCTTTGCACTTCATGTGGTACCTGCAGGGTTTAATAGTCATACCTTCAACCAAGGCAGGCATTTTAGATACTGCCTCAAAATGCAAATGACCAAATTTTCGGTGAAAATCATGAATACATTCTGCATGCAAACTTTTGTTAGAACCTGCAATGCAACAAGTGTCATCCTTTTCAACATCATCATAATACAAAACAAACAAACGATCAACATATTCAGCATGCAATACATAATCATTTTTCTTTGTGATGATGCACTTCTTGTTCTTGAAGGATACGTCAATGTTCCGCTCATTCAGCTGTCCAACGCTGAGCAGATTATGTTTGGCGTCTGGCACGTAAAGCACATTCTGTATCGATAAGTCCAAACTGTGAAGAACAACAGTTCCGTAGCCTTTACTGGGAATAGTGTGGTCATCCGCCTGGTGAATCGCACCTTCCTGCGGTGTAAAAGACACAAACAGTCTCTTATCGTTGCACATGTGGTGGGTTGCCGCTGAATCAACAACGAAGAAAGATCTAGACGTCTTCTGGACCTCTGCAACCTTTGGAGTGAAGCGTGAAACCATAGCCTTGTGCTGCGTTGTCCTAGACACCGGACCTTTGCCTTTGCCTCGGCCTTTTCCGCGCGATGAGCTATCGCTGCGCTGTTCTGTCTTGGCCCTGGGATATCTGCATTCCCTCTTCATATGGCCTAGACGTCCACACGAGTAGCATTTCACTGCCTTCAAAGCTTTGGCGCCATCTGGTGGTTCCACTGCACTATGGGATGACGTCTGTGAAGACTCCCCCTTGCCCATGCAGCTAGCACCCCGGCGATCTGCTTCATTTAAAATCACGGCAGTTACATAGTCCACTGTTAGCTGAGCGGTTGGTTGCACAGCAATCTGAGTTGCAACAGACTCCCAACCTGAACCCAAAGATTGTAGTATCATGAAAGAATACACAGCCTCTGGAAAGTTGAGTCCTCTCTGTTGCAGCTCATGTCTCAGATTTTGCATCTCCATCAGATGTAAACGCACATCTCCACCTTCAGCAAGAGCCATATTATGCAGCTTGTTAAAGTAAAACATAGTGGACCCAGCTTCTGTCCTTAAGTGAGCTTCTCTCAAAGCTTCCCAAATTTCTCTGGCTGAGGTCTTATCACGCAATAGACAGAGCTCTTCTGGGGATACTATCAATGTAAGAGTTCCCCTTGCTTTGGAATCCTTAGCTTCCCATGCATCTGTAACTGGAACTGGGGGGGTTTCTGTAATCACCTCAAACAAACCCTCTTTCCGCAGAATTGCCTCTGCATACAGAACCCAGTCCGCGTAATTTTTCTTGTTGAGCTTAGGAATCCCACAAGCATCCTGAAGGGCCATCATGACTCTGGCATTAGCCTTCAGCGTCATATATGCTGCTTTAAATCTTGCTGCGTCACTGCTGCAGCTGCTTTATTCCAAAAGCGCACTTAAAAGTTACTTTCGATTTCCCCAGCATAGTGACTTGTGCCTGGGAGCCTTTTGCCTATTCCCGGCAAAACGGCTTTGAAAGTTCAAAGTCCAGCCATAAAGCCATTAACTAGAAGCTGGCAGGCTGCCCGGAGCAGTAGCACATACCTCATCAATCACTTTTACGCGCAGAGCAGATTCCGTTCCGATCTGTCCCTCTGCATTCCGATCCTTTGCCGGCACTCCGATTTGACTTCTGGAGCCCATAACCACGTGTTGATTTAAAGCAGAGTCCCGTGCCCAGCGGAAGGATGAGGAGTACGTGCTGCATACTCTATATTGCTTTATTTACAGACTTCCGGGGGCGGCGCGAACGGCAATGGCGGTCCTCTTCTGAACGGGAGAGGAGGCTCCGCAGGCAACGGGTCGTCCGCTACGGCGAAGCGGAGACCCACTCTGGAAAACCCCAGGCGGCAAGAGCCTGGGGTCTTGAGGCTCGGTGGGCGCCTAGAGCGACCCTCCAAGTGCAGAAGGAACCCCGTAAGGGGCTCCGGAGCACGGAGGGGGGTTGCGGCGCTGTGAGCTGTTTCACAGCCTGAGGAGCGAAGCCGCGCTGCTACTGTCGGTGAGCGCTGATCCCTTTTCCTGCTAAATTACGGATCCGGACGAAAAAGCAACTAACTCGTGAGTAAAAGACTGAATCACTTGAATTTGAGACTTTAAAAGGGAAACTTAAATTGGCTTGAACTTGGCTGAGAGCGGAGAGACGTGGAAGCAGGAAGTCCGTCTTCCGCAGCCATTGAACTTGAAAAAAAAGCAATCAGCTGGAGGAGTGGAGGCTGAAAGAAAGAGACTCTAAGTTTTACAGATCTAAGCATCTATTTGAACTTGCATCTTAAAGTAAAGACTTTAAGCTAAAGATTTGGGATTTCTATTTGCACTTGACTTTCCTCCTCTTATTGGATTACAAACTAGAAGGTGAAACCCAGAATCAGGAGCTGCCTGAGTACTAAGGGAGCTGTCAGTACTGCAGATTTGGATACTGTATATTGGAACTTGAAACAATCTGAGGGTATTGAGACCTTTTAAATTTGAAACATTCTTTTTGGAGATAAATAAGCACTGTCTGCAACAAAGTGACCATTTATAAACTCTGCTAAACATTTGTATTTGAAGGTTCTTGGACATTAAATTAGACTCTGAAAGACAGATTAAGCTCCCTCTAGAGGATTGGATTATAACAGTGATTTTACATACACTTTTTACTTTCGATTCCCCTTGCTGTTTGCTTGCTCTGGACCTTTCCATTCCCATGGGAACAACTCAGTGTGACCTTGACTGACAGATAACGTTGGAATGAGTGGCACAAGAAAAAGAGGGAGAGCTAAACAAACAACTCTAACAACTCTAACCTCAGCCTCACAGACACGCAGATCATCTGTGCCTACTTTGCCCTCAGAAGTGGAGGGAGAGGGCGAAGCAGAGCAGTTACAACTGGAAGATATGGCCTCAGGAGCATCTGTTTCTGTACTAGACAAAATTTTTGAAAAATTGGAAGCTTTGGACAAGAAAGCAGATACGCAATCAGCAAAGATTGATAAAAACACAGAATGTCTAAATAAATTAACCACACAAGTGGTACAGAATGCACAAGCAATTGGACAGTTAACGGAGGCCTCAGCAGAAAATCGGAAATTGACTGAGGACACCAGACAAAGATTTGAAAATTTAGAGCAAGAGGTAAGACCACTCACTAAACAAGTCGGGGAACACCAGATTTATCTCTCGATGATAGAACTGCGAAACCGTGAGAACAACTTAAGGATTAGATCACTACAAGAGGCAGAAGAAGGACATCTAACTGAGTTTTTGACCAAAGAATTCTCCAAGTTCTGGAACTTGGAAGAAAAGGACTTTAAAATTGTGTCAGCTTTCAGACTTGGAAGATTTATAAAGAAGGAGAGGCCCAGAGACTGTTTGATAACATTGAGATCAAAGGAGGAAAGGGATAAGATTTTGGGACTACACTTTGTAAAATCACTGGAGGTGTTGGATAGAAGAATTGAAATTTATAAAGATATCCCAAGACTACTGCTTGATCTTAGAGCCGCCTATTCTGAACTTGTTAAACTACTAAGGAGCAACGCAATTCCATTCAGGTGGGAATTTCCCCAAGGATTATCTTTTACCTTTAGAGGGAGAAAGGTCAAAGTGAGAACACTTGAAGAGAGAGACAAATTCCTGTCTACATACGGAGAGGACCTTCAAAAAAGAATTGAACTACCTTCTGGGCCTGAGGCAACGCCAGTACCAACATCAGCATCTGTGGAACCTGAAGACCCTGAGAAGATACCACCCCTTGAAAAATAACCAGATAGTTCAGGATGTCTCTGCAACTGTTGAGCTGGAATATTAATGGTTGTAACATTCCGGAAAAAAGGAAGAAAATATTTCATATATTAAAAAAAGAACAATTGGACATTATTTGTTTACAAGAAACACATGTGACGAGGCTCCACAGAAAAGTGTTAATAAATAAAAGATTGGGCCAGGAATTTGTATCTTCGGACAAAGTTAAGAAGAGAGGCGTGGTGATATATGCAAAAGAGAGCCTGTCACCTAAATTCCTGTTTAAAGATGAACATGGAAGAATTTTGGCTATTGAGATACAATATCAAGGAGAGAAACTGCTGATATTAGGAATTTATGCACCTAATGAAGGGAAATCGGAATTTTACAAGAAGCTGCAGGAGACAATGCTGGACTATCTAGACTACAACAACATCATAATGATGGGAGATATGAATGGGGTCGTATCAACTAACATGGACAAGTCACAAAGTCAAAATGTTACAAAAGACGGCAGACTACCTAAAACCTTTTTTGAAATGACTGACAATATGGATTTGATTGACATTTGGAGGACAAAGAACCCACTAGGAAGAGAGGGAACATTCTTTTCTGAAGCCCAACTGACCTGGACAAGAATCGACCAAATATGGATTTCTAGAGGCCTGGCACCTAAGGTCAGAAAAGTGGAAATCTGCCCAAAGACCTGCTCCGACCATAATGCAGTAAAGATGGATATGACACTATTACCAACTGGATCCTTTAGATGGAAGATGAATGACAATTTGTTTAGAGATCAGGAAATTACCAAGAAGGCCCAAAAAGTTTTGAAGGACTATTTTGAGATAAACATGAATAATATGGTGGAAAAAAGAATAATCTGGGACGCAAGCAAAGCTGTAATGAGGGGATTCTTGATACAACAGAATGCAGTGAAGAAAAGAACACAAAATGAGAAAAAAGATAAGATCTTGGATAAAATAAAAGAATTAGAGAAGAAATTAAGAGTGAATCCGAAGTCACAGCCAACTCTGAGAGAAATTAAACTTTATCAAACACAATATTCTAAATTGATAAATCAGGAAATTGAATGGAAGGTTAAATTAATGAAACAAAAAACGTTTGAGTCGGCGAATAAATGTGGAAAACTGCTAGCTTGGCAGTTGAAGAGAAGACAAAGATTAAATACTGTTACAAACTTAGAGGTTGATGGAAAAAACATCCAGAATCCAGTGGACATTAGAAAGTGTTTCCAGAGATACTTCAAAAAACTATACACCCAAGGGCCGCAAGATGAGGTTGAGATTAAACAATTTTTGGCAAAAAACGGACTATCTAAATTGTCACAAGAAAATAGGACAACCCTGAATTCTAAAATAACACGACAGGAGATCGAACAAGCTATCCAGAACATGCAACTTGGCAAATCTCCAGGACCAGATGGGCTGACCTCCAAGTACTATAAGACATTGAAAGACTATTTGATACAACCTTTGATGGAGGTCAGCAATGAAATTATGGAGGGGAGGAGGGCACCGGAGTCGTGGAAGGAAGCGTTTATCACATTAATACCAAAGTCGGAAGCTGAAAAGACACAACTTAAGAACTACCGTCCCATCTCTCTTTTAAATGTGGATTACAAAATATTTGCAGACATTTTGGCAAATAGATTTAAAAAAGTTTTAAATGAAGTAATTCATAAGGACCAGGCTGGCTTTCTCCCAGGAAGACATCTGTTTGCCAATACAAGGAACATTATTGACATTTTGGAACTTTTGCAAACAGACATAAACACAAAAGCAGTTTTAATTTTTATAGATGCGGAGAAGGCCTTTGACAATATCTCCTGGAAATTTATGATGGGAAATTTGAAAGAGATGGGAGTGGGACGGGGTTTTGAGAATGGGATTGAGGCGATATATTCAGAACAGAAAGCTAAACTGATAGTTAATAATGTGGTTACAGAAGAGTTTAAAATTGAAAAAGGGACACGACAAGGTTGCCCTATCTCCCCTTTGTTATTTATTTCGGTTCTGGAAGTGCTATTGAACATGATTAGAAGGGATCGGTTGGTGGAAGGAATTCAGGTCGGTCAGAAACAATATAAATTAAAAGCTTTCGCAGATGACCTGGTTTTGACCTTGCAGAAGCCAGAGCCCAGTACGAAAAGAGTATTACAATTGATTAATGACTTTGGTCGGGTGGCTGGATTTAAATTAAATAAACAGAAAACTAAGGTTTTGGGGAAAAACTTGACTAATACAGAGTCAGAACGGTTTCAGAATGAGACGGAACTTAATGTGGTTAAAAAAGTAAAATACCTAGGGGTAAACATAACAGCAAAAAATCTAAGTCTATTTAAGGACAATTATGAAAAATGTTGGACAGAAATTAAGAGAGACTTAGATAGTTGGTCAAAATTGAAACTTTCTTTGTTAGGCCGAATTGCTGCTATCAAGATGAATGTATTGCCAAGGATGTTGTTCTTATTTCAAACACTTCAGGTTTTGGACAAAACGGAGTGCTTTCAGAAGTGGCAGAGAGACATTTCTAAGTTTGTCTGGCAGGGCAAAAAGCCCAGAATTAAGTTCAAGATATTAACCGATGCAAAACAAAGAGGGGGCTTTGCCCTGCCAGACTTAAAGTTGTATTATGAAGCCGCAGCGTTCTGCTGGCTAAAAGACTGGCTACTTCTTGAAGACACTGATGTGTTAGATTTGGAAGGGTTCAACAATACCTTTGGATGGCATGCATATTTATGGTATGACAAGGTTAAAGCAAATAAGGCCTTTAAGAACCATATTGTCAGAAAATCATTGTTTAATGTCTGGACAAAATATAAAGACTTGCTGGAAAATAAAACACCAAGGTGGCTTTCACCTTTGGAAGCCAAGGCCCGAAAAAGACCCAATATGGAGGCTAAATGGCCAAAATATTGGGAAATACTAGAAAAGGATGGAGACAATTGGAAATTGCAGAGTCTGGAGAAAATGAAAGACAAAGTGCGAGATTGGTTACATTACGCTCAGATTAAAGAAGTTTTTAAAAATGATAAGAAACTAGGGTTCCAGGTGGAGAAATCGAAATTAGAAACAGAATTGTTAGAACCAAAGATTAAGGTACTTTCAAGGATGTATAACTTGCTGTTGAAATGGAATACACAAGACGAAACGGTTAAATCGGCTATGATAAGGTGGGCACAGGATATTGGGCATAATATCATGTTTGAGGACTGGGAGAGGTTGTGGAGTAATGGATTGAAATTTACTGCATGTAACGCCCTGAAAGAAAATGTAATGAAAATGATTTATAGATGGTATATGACCCCAGTCAAACTTGCTAAAATTTACCACCTGTCTGATAATAAGTGTTGGAAATGCAAAGAGTGTGACGGAACGTTCTTCCACCTCTGGTGGACTTGCCCTAAAGTGAAGGCGTTCTGGGAAACGATTTATAATGAACTGAAAAAGGTATTTAAATATACCTTCACTAAGAAACCAGAGGCTTTCCTTTTGGGTATTGTCGGCCAAGGGGTGGCAAAGAAGGACCAGACATTTTTTATGTATGCAACAACAGCAGCAAGGATACTTCTCGCAAAACACTGGAAAACTCAAGATCTACCCACACTGGAAGAATGGCAGATACAACTGATAGACTACATGGAACTGGCTGAAATGACCGGCAGAATCCGTGACCTGGGAGAAGAGAGGATTGAGGAGGACTGGAAGAAATTTAAGAACTATTTACAAAAGTATTGCAATTTGAGTGAATGTTAAATAAGATGCTAGATCAAAATAACTGAGCACCACTAAATTTAGAAGTTTTTAAGAAAATAAGTAAGACTGTGAAATTTAGCTTCTTCTGAGAATTATAAGATTAGGAAATATAGAAGGGATATAAGAATTTAAATAAGAGGATAAATTGCTGACAAAATGTTTTAACGATGAAAATGGGAGCGGGAGATGTGAGGAAGTCCAAAGAAAATGTGAAAATATGTTAAGATCAATGTTACATTGTTTATCATGTTTATTTTTATTGTAAAATTTAATAAATTGCTTTAAAAAAAAAAAATATATTGCTTTATTTACAGTTCAAAGCTGGTATATTACAGAAAGACATCTTGCCTCTGCCGGAGCAGAAAAATGCATCCTCTCTCCTCGACAGCTCGGAGAGAATCACAAAGTGAAACAGCAAAGTACAGTGAAAAACAGGAAACCAGTGTACGTCACATCCAGTCTCCCTTTCCCGTGAGAAACTCCAACAGTACAGACGTGTGGAATGTAAACACCTGTCTCGTGACAAGCCCTTTCGCTGCACAGTGAAGGAAAGCAGAAACCAACAGATATCATATATTAAACAGATGGAAAGCTGTTTAATCTGAGCAGGCTGAAAGCAAAGATCACCAGTGTTGAACCAATGATTCTTCAACATCAACTTCATTGGACTGGTCATGTAGTGCGGATGCCTGATGATCGTTTTCCAAAGCAACTACTCTATTCCAAACTAAAAATGGAAAGTGTAATGCTGGTGGTCAACAAAAGAGGTTTAAAGACTGTCTTAAGGCAATTTTTTTAAAATGTAGCATTAACACCAACAATTGGGAAACACTTGCCTGTGAGCACTCCAGTTGGAGAACAGCCTTTACCAAAGGTGTCGTGGGTTTTGAAGATACTCAAACTCAGGACACAAGGGAGAAACCTGCTAAGAGGAAGGCATGCTTGGCAAATCCACACCAGGATCATCTCCCTTCTGGAAACCAATGTCTCCACTGTGGAAGGACGTGTGAATCCAGAATTGGCCTCCACAGTGACTTGCGGACTCATTGTTAAAACCGTGTTTATGGAAGACAATCTTGGCTACGAGTGATCACCAAAGATGAAGAAGAAATCCTGTTGCTGCTGCCTGCCTTACCTGGGTTGCACAGCAGTGTCCACAAAGTGGCAACAACAGGGGGCTCGGTGAGATCTTGGAAGATTTTGTTGAAATCTTGCCAGAAGCTGTCCCCTTTGCTTCTCCACTAGCAGCTGGCTAGGCAGCACACCCCCAGAGATGCCTCCTGTTGGCATTCCACTGCCCAAGGCAGCTGTCACAGCCTGCCTCATGGGTGGACTGGCCCTGTGCTTCATAGCTGGTTATGAAAAGAAACCCACAGACAATTTCCTGTATTTACAGTGGTAGCTGCTAGTGCTAGATTTCAGGATCTGTGGGTTGGTGTAATAAGCCAACAGTGGCATGAAGAGAGGGATCCAGTGGAAACACTGGCATCAGATATTTCAAATGTGTGCTACCGTATTTCACTGCCTAATGGTCACCACCACATAATAGTCGAGCTACTTTTCTCAAGCCTTAAAATCAGTCCCAAAGCATTCAACACACAATAGTCACAGGGCATTCTCAGTGTGCATGAAATTGCCTTGCCCTGATTTGGACTACCTTTACCTGTTCACAAGTATTCTGTGCATCCTAATCACACCAAAAACAGTTAGTAACAAGTAATAAGCAATGTTACCATAAGTATGTTTGTTAATAAAAAATGTTTCCTCGCATAAGGGTCATGCCTTAGTTTTTCACCACATAATTGTCACAACTCCCTTTTTTGAAAAGAATAATTTGCATAAAAATGTGACAATTATGTGGTGAAATTTGGCACTTCCCACTAAACATATTTAACAGTTCTTTTTTCACCATAATAAGCATTGTTCAAAGAGGGAAAGATGAAAATATATTTTGTCCTTTCTAGTATATGAAGATGGATGAGACAGGGATTTGAAGTCATAGTTAACTTAAGAATATTTTGTTTTGGATTTTCTGTTTTCTCAGTCCACATTTGAATGTCAGATAAACATCAATCCAAAAAATGCTCCAAAACAAGACCCCATAATACACTTAAGTTTCCACTCCTTTACACTCACATTTCCTAGACATTTCTATAGATACTTATGGATGGATGAGCAACTAATTTGACTATGAGAAATATTTGGAGGAAACTCAATGCGATTTTCAATAGAGATTGGGGGGAAAAGACACAGTGGTACCTCGGTTTTCGAACAGCTTAGTTCCCGAACAACTTGGAACTTGAATGCTGCAAACCTGGAAGTTTCGGTTTGCGAACTTTGCTTCGGAATCTGAATGTGCTCCTGAGCTTCCATTTTCACTGTTGCGCTGCTAATTTGCGCCCCCCCCCAATTGTAATCAAAGCCTTCCATTTCTGATTGAAGTGTTCTGAGGTGATATTTGGAGCTTATATTTGGTGCTTTTATTTTTGTTTTGTTTTTACGTTTTTGTTTGTGTGGCCTTTTCATTTTTGTGACTGTAGCTTGTTCTTCATTTTATGATTGACTGATTGATTGATTGATTGATTGAGTGACTACGGAAATGGATAAAAACCCACAATCCAAACAATGACTATCATCAGCGCAGGTAAGAAAGAATTTTAATTTTAATTGTTATCATCCACAATACTGTTTTATTTATTTTATAGTACAGTACAGTGATTACTGCTTTCATTTTATTAATCAATGGCCTCATTAGATAGTAAAATTCACGTTAAATTGCTGTTTTAGAGGTTGTGTATAAAAGTCTGGAATGGATTAATTCGTTTTCCATTACTTTCTATGGGAAAGCATGCCTCAGTTTTGGAACACTTTGATTTTGGAACAGACTTCTGGAACGGATTAAGTTTGAGAACCAAGGTACCACTGTACTGGTTTCCAGGCAAGGGATTAGTATTCACATATAACAGGGAATATAATGATTCCTTGAATGAGCTGCCTACAGTTTTGAAGCAGATACTCATTTGCATTCACATTTGTACATGAAAATATCTATCCTTTCCTAGCTATTTTAGTAGATGCCTATGGAAGGATGTCAACTCACTTTAGCAATTAAAATGACTATGGGGGAATGGGGGGGGGCAGAGAGAGGTATTGGTGTCCTGGCAAGAGATTAGTATTTACTTATATTTATTTTTTTATTTTTTATTAAAGATTTCAACATAACAATTAATCAAAAACATATCATTCTCAATCCCCCCCTATTTTCCTCTCCCCGAAAAGAAAGAGTTCCCTCAGCTCCTCTCTCTGTTTTTTCAGGATTATTATTCACTCATAAAATGGAATATAATGATTCCTTGGATGAGCAGCATTCGGTTTCAAGCAGATACTTACTTTCTCCATCTGAAGTAGATAGAAATCAATGAGATCCTGTGGCTCATGCACAGACTGATTCTCCTTATGCTTCTCTATCTCCTCCTTTGCAAATGAACGCACCATCTCCATGCAGGACACGGCCTTCTTGTGGGGCCCTGGGAGATGTTTCATGAGCCATGGTAGCATTTCATAAAGCTAAAGGAAGAATAGCAGAAATGCTGCCATTACCATGAGGAAGCTTGTTCAAACCATTTGTGCTTTGGAATTGCACTTTAAAAACATGATCTGCATTATTCTTCAGGGCTAGCATATTAGTTTGAGTCTCACTACGAAGACTCTCCAGCTTCTCTGGAATCCCACAATGATTGGATTCTGTGATTTATCCCTAGCTGAAAATGTGAAAGAAAACTATGGCTCAAAATATTTTTCCAGCTCCCAGGCATAATTCCAAAACTGGGCACAATCTCAGGACCTCTCCTGGAACAAGTTAGTGCCCTTTTGTGGTAGGTGGGGGTGGGTGGAGAATAGGGGTGGGGGGAAATTCAAGTAAGTTTCATGAGTACTTTTTTTTTTTTACAGATTAGGAATGGAGGTAGAAATGTGGAGAACTGAACTTAAATTTGAGGAAAGGGTTTAGTTGATCATACAGAAGGGGGCTGCATTCCTCAGCAATAGTGATAGTGCTTGAGTTGCTGGTCTCTCTTTCATTAAAAAAAATTCCAGCCAAGTGGTGGCTGCAGGGGCCTCACCATGGATGCCATTATGATTGCCACTGCTAGGTGGGTATAGAGTAGACACATTTAGTTTTTCATGATGGCAACAAAACGATGTAATTCCCTTCTTGAGAAGATTATTTTGTTCACCTCTCTTCCCCTTGGTGGGCTCTAGATGACCTGCTCTCAACTCATTGTTCCTCATTTTTGTCCCATCTTCCCTCCAAAGAGTCTCCTGTGGTGGACAAAATCTTCTTTTGTTGCTGGGGTGGGGGTTTGCATGTTTTTTATCTCAATGATAATCATGAGCAATTGATCAGGCTGTGAGATAGTAAGTGGCCCTTATCTCAGATCAATTTAAACCTGATCTCACTTCTCCAACCCTCTATCAGAATACTGATTTGTGATATTAAGGCCCTTGGGAGACCTGTTTGGCAGGAATGGAAATGACTACTCACAGCATAACCAAAGCTACATAGAAATTGTAGGGAAAATTCTATGGCTTCTGTCAGCTTCTGGAGCCTTTCATCTTCAAGAGCAAACCGGTGTCCAAAAGACACAGCACTTATCATGTTGGAGACTGAAGTAGCAATGGGCAAGGAGGGGTCAAGTGGTTGTCCTGCAAAATAAAGTTATACTAATGTTAGCTCAGGTGGTCCAGTTCATACTGAGAGTGGGGTTTCATGGTGGCCAAGAGAAACTGCTGGAATCTCCATTAGGAACCAAGAAAAGCATATCACATTCCTTTCTAAAATGGACAGAGGTAGGACACAAATATATCTCCATATGCCAGCTCAGCACCATCACTTAGCATCACATACCCTTTGAACGTGCAAAAGCCTCCACGAGCTGATGGGCCTCCTCTGCTACTTGCTGCTCCATGCCTTTCTTTTCCCGCCACAGCTTCCGCAGAGTAACTGCAACAAAGCGTCTCTGTTGCCTCCAGGTGTGACCATTTGATAATGCAATACCTATGGAAAATCAGTGAGAAATAACAACAATCATATCTCAGGTTAAAGTCGCTTCGGGTTAAATCTTTTCATGTTGCCTCCCACGGTGGCCCAGAAGTAATGGAACAGGTTACTTCAGGATTTTGCCGCTCACACATGTGCAGACGCTCAGAATGACGTCACATGCATCCGCACTTTACAGTATCAGCAAAAAGTGAGATTTTCGACAGCTCTACCGTTTTGATTTTTGAAGAGAAGAGAAAACTGGTATCTGATACGGTGTGATGTCGACAAGTTTAGATCTTTCCATGGAAGGCCGTCACGATCAAAATTCACTTCTCATTGGGAGACAAATGGATGGCAGGTGTTGTAGAAGGATAAAGGACTTAACTTGCTTCTGGCCACCCTAACCTGGTGGGTCAGTTTCTCAGCTAGAGCAACAGACCACACCAGAGCATATCATGAGTCTACTGAAAGCCCTGCTGTACAGTGTCAACATTTAGCTTTTTGTAAGCAAGCATTTATCAGCAAAATAGATGCTTTGATTCACCAGTTATTCCTAGCAAAGCTAAGAAGGGAGTTGGCTTTATCTATGTAAACAGTGGTGATTTCTGCAACAAAGAGTGAACTTGCAGGTATCACCTGAGTTTTCTCCTAATGTTAAATACTAACAGTAAATTCAAATCACAAACCCAATTCAGTTAAGGGACTTCCATGAAGAAAGATGGCTGACTAAATGTCTACTGCCGACACTCCACCGACAGAGATGATTATGTGGTGATTAATGATAGCCAGGATATAAATCTACCAATTGAACTTTCACTTGGAAAGCAAGCTATACGCTGGCACAAGAAGAGGCAATTATTAACAGGCAGAAAACAAAACAAAAAGCATGTTTTTATTATTTGCAACTAAGAAATATTCTAAACTCCTAAGGTTGTTCCGATGGCTAAGAATTCTCATTTTATATTACTTTTAACTTCTTTGCCCCTTTGGTGTAAATGCCAACTGCAAAGTGAAATTTACCTCTCTGATTGTGGGAACGAATATGCTCCTCTATTAAGGAGACAGATGCAGGTTTTCAAGGCAGACTATTAAGGTGGAGAGTGAGTTGTTAATAAGACCTCAGTATGGTATAAAACTGGGTGTAAAATAATAAATATACAACAAGTAATTAACTATGGATTATTTTTTAATAGATTCCTGTTTAAATAGAAATGAAGGATTTGTTTTAAAAAAAAAAAAAACATGGAGGAATGGTTGGAATTTTTGGGGAGATAAAGTCACCATACTGGAATGGAGGAAGACTATTGGGTACACACTTGAAGGTGATATCTGGCTGGTGAAAGACCCTGTGTGAGATGCAGAGAAGGAAAGATCTCCCAGGATGGGAGACTGGGGGAAGAAAGGGAAGCACCCAGGTGAGAGCTGGGAGGGTCCACTCCCGTCTGTGTGAGACAAGATATAATAATAATGATAGTAGTAGTAATAATAATAATAATAATAATAATAATAATAAAAATTATTTATATCCCGCCCTCCCCAGCCGAAGCCGGGCTCAGGGCGGCTAACAATAAAACAGTACAACAGTACAACACAACACTCTAAAATCATTCATTATAAAATTAATTCAAAGCAAACCACTGGCAGCCATTGGGCCAGAGCTCCACGAAGATTGCCGAAGGAGGGAGTCAGGCTGTGCCCTGGCCAAAGGCCTGGTGGAACAGCTCTGTCTTGCAGGCCCTGTGGAAAGATGTCAAGTCCCACAGGGCTTGTCCCTTGTGACAGAGCGTTCCACCAGATCGGAGCCACAGCCGAAAAAGCCCTGGCTCTAGTTGAGGCCAGCCTACCCTCTCTGTGGCCTGGGAACTTCAAGATGTTTTTATTTGAAGACCGTAAGTTTCTCTGTGGGACATACCAGGAGAGGCGGTCCCGTAGGTACGAGCCCGGTTTCTGCGGGGTCGCAGAGGGCACTTATGTGCGATCTCATCGATGGCTGGCAGGAGCTGGATATTCCAGCCCTCAACAAGCTCAATCAATGAGTAGCCAGGGGGAGCAAGGTCCCGCAAGGCTTGGCGGAATCTATCAGGGTCCATTAGCCTCTGCGGGTGAGCCCAAATCGGCTCACCACCTAAGCAGGGTGGGGGTGGAAAGTCAATCCTGGCTTTCAGAGCGTAGTGATCAGACCATGGCACCTTCATCGAAGGAGACATGATCACATCCATACCTATGCCAAAGATCAAATCCAGCGTGTGGCCTGCTTGATGTGTGGGGCCCAAACAAACTGGGAGAGCCCTAGTGTCGCCATGGAAGACACCAGGTCCAGAGCCTGTGAGGAGGGAGTGGTATCAGCATGGATGTTGAAATCCCCCAATACCAATAGGTTAGGGAACTCCAATGTCCAGCCGGCCAACGCCTCCAGTAGGCCTGACAGGGTGGCTGCTGGTGCGCTAGGTGGCCGGTACACCAGACAGACAGCCAAGATCTCCTTGGAGCCCCACACTAAGCCAACACATTCAATGCCGGGGATCGATGGCGATGGTAGAGCCCTGAAAGGACAATCTTCCCGGATTAATAATGCCACCCCTCCCCCCCCCGCCCCGGCCCACAGTCTGCGACTGGTGGAGGAAGGAGAAACCCGGGGACACCATCTCTCATAAGGTAATTGTTTCCCCTTTGTGCACCCAGGTCTCCATCACACAAGCCAGGTTGACCCCCTGCGAGGTAAAGAAATCTCGCAGGGTGGCGGTTTTGTTGCCTATAGACCTGGCATAGCACAGCACCAGTGACGGAGGTGAGTAATCCTTGCTCACCCTACCCTCGTCCCTCGGAATGAGGCGCAGATTGGAAGGGGTATGAGCATATCCATATCTCGATCCCCTTCGCCTATAAGATCTACTTTGAGACAGGGCTTGGCATTTCTTTCTCTCTTTTACTTTTTTGTTTGTTTGTTTAGTTAGTGTTGCTGAAAAGTTTCAATAAAAAAGTATGGAAAACCAAACAAACCCAATTCAGCCAATTTTTTGACACTGTTTTTAAGGATATAATGTGTGGTGTCAACCAGTTACTACTTCTACTGGTCCAACTAGACAGGTTTGGGATTTTTACTGAGGGTGAATTCTGCACCATATTCTTGACAAGATGTAATGCATCAATGGTGGATATATTCTGCTTTCTTAATTCTTCTGCAACGGTGCCTGAACTCTACTGCATTATTTCTGTCTGCGGAAACTATCTACACTGCAACGAAAGTGGGACAAAAATAAGTTTGTGCATTTGTAGTTTTCAGCAGAAAGTTAAAGGATGTGACAGAATGGAAATGAAACTGTATGATCACCTCAAAATCTTTGCAGGCATAAATAGTATTGACAATGGAGTTGGATATAACCACCTTGAAAGTATTATGAGCACAAGTCATTATGAATGTGCAATTAGTCCTTAGCACCAGTAATAAACTGTGGAGTTAGTGATGGGAATTATTGGGCAAGCCAGCCCCACAGTAACTCACATTGCGTCTTTCAGAGTGAATGTCCCTGTTCTTTGGAACTGCATTCAGAATATGACTCTGTACTTTCCAAAAATGAGGAAGACATTTTTCCCCAACAAGCTTTCCCAGTCGTGTACAAAGGTCACTTCAATAGGTGTATACCTTGTATTGTTTTAACCCATATTTAGCTGTTGTTGGTTTTTGTACTGTTTTAAAAACTTTTATAATAAATAATAATAATATTTTTTTAGTTATATCCCACCCTTCCCAGTTCAGAAAACTGGGCTCAGGGTGGCAAACAACAAATTTAAAACACTTAATTGATGCAGCCAAAAACAGCATAAAATACAGTATAAAACGTGAATAACAATAAATTCAGAATTCAAAAATCAATTTAGGGGGGAAATCCAGCCAATAAACATAAGATGATCACCAGGGCTAGCTGGCTATATTAGTCCTATTTGGGCCAGAGAGGAGACCAGGGGAGAATTAGCTGTGGGATCCCAGAGCAGGTAATTATCATAAAGAGGGGAGGGGAGGGGAGTAAGGCGAATAAAAGATCAGGCTAAGTTCAAATTGAAAGCCAGGCAGAATAGGTCTGTCTTACAGGCCCCGCGGAAGGAAGTTAAATCCTGCAGGGCCCTGGTCTCATGGGACAGAGCACTCCACCAGGTCAGAGCCATCACTGAGAAGGCCCTGGCCCTGGTGGGGGATAATCTGACTTACTTAGGGCCCGGGACCTCTAAACTATGATTATTCATAGTTTAAACTGCTTTTATATCTCTGTAAGTTGCCTTGAGGCATACATGCAAAATGCAATTCATAATTTATAATGATGATAGTAACTATGTGATTGCAAAGTTCACATGTTATATTTGCCACATGAGTCCATGCCCAAAACATGTTGGAAGAGCTTGTTGAGAGAAGCAGTGTATTGTGTTTCTTAGAGATGTCATAATCAATCAAATCTTCACATGTACTGAAGCCAGGTTTTCATGCACCCAAATGAACGTGTCATTTGATAGCATGAGGACTAGCAACTCTGAATGACCTCAGCCCCTAGGTCCTAGCTCCTAGGTAATGCATTTCCCATTGTGTGCAGCAGTAATAGAGAACCTTTGATCTGTTTTTCTGGACAGCCCTTTAAATGTTTCATCTTCAGAAAATACCAGTAGGAATTCTTATTCTTCACTACTTACCCTTTCCTTTTATCAGAGTCCTAAGTAAAGGAGTCTCAGGTCGCTCGTCTAATTCTTCAGAGTGGTCAATGAGCGCTTCTTTCACTGCTTGGAATCCAGACAGTACTACAATGGGTAGATGTCCTAACCATATGGTGTAAATATTTCCATGTTGCTTTCCCAGCTACCATTTGGGTCAAAAGAGAGGAGAGGAATGATGGATTCAAAAAACACAGTTGGATATTTCAACTTAATATGAGAACGTCATCCTCCCTCACCTCTGCAGTTTCTCACTATGTGCAGTTCTCTTGCTATCATCCTTCCCCCTCCTCCTCCTCCTCCTCCTTTCCTTCCTTCCTTCCTCCCTCCCTCCCTCCCTCCCTCCCTCCCTCCCTGAATTCCAACCCATTTGTTTTACTCCCTCCTAGTCATGTTGCCTCTGCCTAGGATCAGAGCAGCAGAGACACTTCATAGTAACCAGCCCTCCTGCGACAGACAAGAAGATGCACAAGTCACTGCCAGAAAATGATCTTGCCACAATCTTTGTGTGTGCAGGGATGTGGAACCTGTAGCCCACCAGATGCTTTTGAACTAGAACTCCCCCCATCCCTGACTATTGGCCATGGTGGTTGGGGCAGATGGGCATTGTAGTCCAAAACATCTGGAGGGTACCAGGTTGGCATAGGCTGGGCTAGAGTCCTGGGTCAGCTTTCAGACCCACGGTGGGTTACAGCAGGAGCATCACCACCATGCAAATATATGGCAAGGAATTAAGATGATACATGTCTGGCCTAGAGATTATTACCAATTCCAATGTTTTAAAAGTTAATATGTTCATATCCGATGGTTGAGTAATTTTGTATTTTTTGAAGAGTTTTTGCTGAAAAAAGGCTCATAATTGTATTTAAGAAACAAACAAATAAACTAAACTAAACTATGGTCTGACAAAGAGTTAATGCTTGCGGAGGAGGCAATGGAAAGGTGCCTGTTCTGTTTGTCTCTTGTCTTCTCTGGTTACACGTGAGCTGCTGCTGAGAAAGGCTGATGTGCTCCTGCTTCATTGCCAATTGAACTTGTTGCCCTTCCGTCTGTTGGAAGGGGAGAAGTACACAGCATTCTAGGCCAGGGATGTCCAACAGGTAGATCGTGATCTACTAGAAGATCGTGCTGTGTCTGTGGTAGATCTTGGGGGGGGGGGGCCCGAACCCCCCTGAAAGCTCAAGAACTTTAGCTCCCTAAAAAAGCTCAACCAATTTGGTAGATCACTGCCAGTTTGCTCACCGGAACAAGAGCATATTACATCGCTCCTGGTCCAGCTGCACCAGCTACCAATTAGTTTCTAGACTCAATTCAAAGTGCTGGTTTTGACCTAGAAAGCCTTAAATGGCTCAGAACCACAATACTTCAAGGACCGCCTCTTTTGATATGATCTTACCCAGACCCTGAAATCATCTTCTGAGGCCCTTCCTTGTGTTCCTCCTCCATAAGAGGTCCAGAGGGTGGCAACACAGGAATGGGCCTGCTCTGCAGTGACTCCCCATCTGTGGAATGCTCTCGCCAGGGAAGTTCACCTGGCAAAACCTTCCTTTTTAACTAGGCCTTTGGTTGATTTCATTGACATCCTATGCCCTTTTAAAATCTGATTTTTTTCTGTGGGGGCGTATTATTGGGTGGTTAATAATAATAATAATCCAATTAACAAAACAATTGGAATATAGAAATTTTCCATATAGAAAGTTACATTTGTTACTCAACAATTATACAGTGGTACTTCGGGTTACATACGCTTCAGGTTACATACGCTTCAGGTTACAGACTCTGCTAACCTAGAAATAGTACCTCGGGTTAAGAACTTTGCTTCAGGATGAGAACAGAAATCATGCTCTGGCAGCGCGGCAGCAGCAGGAGGCCCCATTAGCTAAAGTGGTGCTTCAGGTTAAGAACAGTTTCAGGGTAAGAACGGGCAGGTTAAGAGGCTAATGATGGGAGTAAATTAGCCTCCCGAGTTTTCCCAGGGGATGGGAAAATGCTGCCTCGTCCGCAGTTGCCAATAAATCACCCCCGAGTTCGAAGGAAGGAGGGGGTGGGGGCACTGGACGGAAAGCCCTCGAGTGAGTTTTTGGATCTCCTGGACGCTACTTCTGATTGTGATCCTAGTTGCATTGCTCAAGATAAATAATTGGAGAAGAGTAAATGCACATGTTTCGAGCAAAGGAAAGGGTGTACTGATTGCTAATTAAATCGACCACTGAGAAGCTGAGTGACGGGTTGGACTGAACAGAAGACTACATCGAAGAATCACAACTATGTCGGTATGTTGAAACGGATCGAAAAGGGGGGGGGAAACTTTTCTCTTTTTCAATATGATTTACCTAACAACCCGTCTCCAAGAAGAACCGCCACATGACTGATAGCAAGTGAGATGGGAAAATAAACTGTGTGGAAATAAAATTATCAACTAAAGGCTCTGTTTTGCGGAAGATCTGGAAAGGTAACAAAAGGCTTTTGGATGACGCAGTTCTAATTGGGAACCGCCATTATGAGACATACTTTGTTGCAAGATTTACAGTCAAAGGGGGAGGGAGCCAGTGTTCTGTTATCATATCTGAATTCTACATTTGATTTGGCAAGTACTCCCCTAGAAAGGCTGATTTATGGAGCAACTGGTCTGGGAATGTTAATGAGCAGACGCTTAGACTGTATTTTATGGGAACTGCTGAAATGGCGCCTGCCATTTGAATAGGACTTTTGGATCAGCGTGAAAATCCACACAGGACTATAATAATGTTTGCTTCAACTCGCTTGTGGAGATAACTCAGAGGTTATTAAGAAGAAAAATGATAACAGCAAGAAGATTGGAAGACGGGATTTGTTAAGGATAACAACAAAGAGATGGAAAGATGGGACTTGTGGACTTCCGGAGGTGATGCCAACGGTAATGGCGGATTCCCTCTGATTCGGAGGGAACCCGCTCCACAGAAATAGGGTCGGATACCGCTTCGGCGCAGCGGGGACCCCTGAAACCACAGGCGGGTGAAGCCTGTGACCCTGGGACTCAGCGGGCACTGTCTGCGCCCCCCCAATCTGCAAAGGAACCCGGCAACGGGCTCCGGAACAGAGCGGGGAAGGGGCGCTGTGCTGTGAGTCATCTGCTTCTTCTGTGGGGTGAAGCCGCGTAGCTGTTGCCGGAGAGCGCTGCCTTTCTTCCTTGACAATTTGGCTTCGTAAATAACGATCCGTGAGTAGGATTACTACGTAATTAAAGGAACTGTAAAAAAATTGGAAGTAATTGGCCGAAGCGGAGAGGTATAAAAGGGAAGTCTGCCTCCCGCTCTTGTAGATAGAACAAAGCATTGAACTTGAAAGCGGAAGCTTTAAAAGACGCGTAAAAGGATTACAATCCGATCATCTAACCGGGATTCCCCCCCCCTCAATTTGGGGGAAGAGGGGGGGAGTTTTGCACGTTATTTCCCCAAGAAGAAGTGAGAAAGAGGAGATACAAACCACCGCTCAAACCCCCTGGAACGGGTTCCCAGTGACAGTAAAAAGCCTAAGAGAATGTACTGTCTTTGAACGTATTTTGACAGCTAGCTCTGCATCTGAAATACAATTTGGATACAATATTGCTGATAGGTATCTCCTGGTCCTAAAGTAACTGCCTAAGATAGATTGTTATCTTTCTGGTGAATTGGGGGACTAAAGGGAGAAGTAAATTACTTTAAGAACTTTATGACTGTTACAGTGTCCCCCTAGTGGAATTTGTTTGTTTTTTTTATAAATGTTTATTAGGGTTTAACATACAAAATAGATATAATAAACAATGTAGCATATGTCTTAACATAGTTTCACATCTTCTTTGGACTCCCTCACATCTCCCGCTCCCACTTTCATCGTTATGACTTTTTGCCAGCAATTTATCATCTTGTTTGCATTCTTATGTCCCATCTATTTATTTATAATCTTGTAATTCTCGAAAAAGTTTATATTTTCTCAATCTCACTTATCATCTTGAATCATCTAATTTAGTGGTGCTCAGTTATTTATGATCTAGCATCCCGCTTAACATTCACTCAAATTACAGTATTTTTGTAGATAAATCTTGAATTTCTTCCAGTCCTCCTCCATCCTCTCCTCTCCCAGGTCACGGATTCTGCCGGTCATCTCAGCCAGTTCCATATAGTCTATCAGTTGCATCTGCCATTCTTCCAGTGTGGGTAGATCTTGAGCTTTCCAGTGCTTTGCAAGAAGTATCCTTGCTGCTGTTGTTGCGTACATAAAAAATGTCCAATCCTTCTTTACCACCCCTTGGCCGACAATACCCAAAAGAAAGGCCTCTGGTTTCTTTGTGAAGGTATACTTAAATACCTTTTTCAGTTCATTATAAATCATTTCCCAGAAGGCCTTCACTTTAGGGCAGGTCCACCAGAGGTGGAAGAATGTTCCTTCACTCTCTTTACATTTCCAACACTTATTATCAGGCAGGTGGTATATTTTTGCAAGTTTGACTGGGGTCATATACCATCTATATATCATTTTCATTACATTTTCTTTCAAAGCATTGCATGCAGTAAAGTTCAACCCAGTACTCCACAACCTTTCCCAGTCCTCAAACATGATATTATACCCAATGTCCTGCGCCCAGCTTATCATAGCCGATTTAACCATTTCATCTTGTGTATTCCATTTTAACAGCAAGTTATACATCCTTGAAAGTACCTTAGTCTTTGGTTCTAACAGTTCTGTTTCTAGTTTCGATTTCTCCACCTGGAACCCTAGTTTCTTATCATTTTTAAAAACTTCTTTAATCTGAGCGTAATGTAACCAGTCTCGCACTTTATCCTTCATTTTCTCCAAACTCTGCAATTTCCAGTTGTCTCCATCTTTTTCTAGTATTTCCCAATATTTTGGCCATTTGGCCTCCATATTGGGTCTTTTTCGGGCCTTAGCTTCCAAAGGTGAAAGCCACCTTGGAGTTTTATTTTCCAACAAGTCTTTATATTTTGTCCAGACATTAAACAGTGATTTTCTGACAATATGGTTCCTAAAGGCCTTGTTGATTTTAACCTTGCCGTACCATAAGTATGCATGCCATCCAAAAGTATTGTTAAACCCTTCCAAATCCAACACGTCAGTGTCTTCGAGAAGTAGCCAGTCTTTTAGCCAGCAGAAAGCTGCGGCCTCATAATACAACTTTAAATCTGGCAGGGCAAAGCCCCCTCTTTCTTTCGCATCAGTTAATATCTTAAACTTAATTCTGGGCTTTTTGCCCTGCCAGACAAACTTAGAAATATCTCTCTGCCACTTCTGAAAACACTCCGTCTTATCCAGAACCTGAAGTGTTTGAAACAAAAACAACATCTTTGGCAATACATTCATCTTGATAGCAGCAATTCGGCCTAACAAAGAAAGTTTCAATTTTGTCCAACTGTCTAAATCTCTCTTAATTTCTGCCCAACACTTTTCATAGTTATCCTTAAATAGACTTAGATTTTTTGCTGTTATGTTTACCCCTAGGTACTTTACTTTTTAAACCACATTTAGTTCTGTCTCTTTCTGAAACCGTTCTGACTCTGTATCTGTCAAATTTTTCCCCAACACCTTAGTTTTCTGTTTGTTTAATTTTAATCCCGCCACCCGACCAAAGTCATAAATCAGTTGTAATACTCTTTTCGTACTAGACTCTGGCTCCTGCAGGGTCAAAACCAAGTCATCTGCAAAAGCTTTAAGCTTATATTGTTTCTCTCCGACCTGAATTCCTTCCACCAACCGGTCCCCTCTAATCATATTCAGGAGCACTTCCAGAACCGAGATAAATAACAAAGGGGAAATAGGGCAGCCTTGTCGTGTTCCTTTTTCAATTTTAAACTCTTCTGTAACCACATTGTTAACTATCAGTTTAGCTTTCTGCTCTGAATATATCGCCTCAATCCCATTCTCAAAACCCCGTCCCACTCCCATTTCTTTTAAATTTCCCTTCATAAATTTCCAGGAAATGTTGTCAAAGGCCTTCTCCGCATCTATAAAAATTAAGACTGCTTTTGTGTTTATATCTGTTTGCAAAAGTTCCAAAATGTCAATAATGTTCCTTGTATTAGCAAACAAGTGTCTGCCTGGGAGAAAGCCTGCCTGGTCCTTGTGAATTACTTCATTTAAAACTTTTTTAAGTCTACTTGCCAAAATGTCTGCAAATATTTTGTAATCCACATTTAAAAGAGAGATGGGACGATAGTTCTTAAGTTGTGTCTTTTCAGCTTCCGACTTTGGTATCAATGTGATAAACGCTTCCTTCCACGACTCCGGCGCCCTCTTCCCCTCCATAATTTCGTTGCTGACCTCCATCAAAGGTTGTATCAAGTAATCTTTTAGTGTCTTATAGTACTTGGAGGTCAGCCCATCTGGCCCTGGAGATTTGCCCAATTGCATGTTCTGAATGGCCTGTTCAATCTCTTGTTGTGTTATTTTGCAATTCAGGATTGTCCTATTTTCTTGTGACAATTTTGGTAATCCATTTTTTGCCAAAAATTGTTTAATCTCAGCCTCGTCTTGCGGCCCTTGAGTGTATAATTTTTTAAAATATCTCTGGAAACACTTTCTAATGTCCACAGGATTCTGGATATTTCTTCCTTCGATCTCTAAATTTGTAACTGTATTTAATCTTTGTCTTCTCTTCAACTGCCAAGCTAGCAGTTTTCCACATTTATTCGCCGACTCAAACGTTTTTTGTTTCATTAATTTGACCTTCCACTCTATTTCCTGGTTTATCAATTTAGAATATTGTGCTTGATAGAGTTTAATTTCTCTCAAAGTTGGCTGTGACTTCGGGTTTAATCTTAACTTCTTCTCTAATTCTTTTATTTTGTCCAGAATCTTGTCTTTTCTCTCATTTTGTGTCCTTTTCTTTACTGCATTCTGTTGTATCAAGAATCCCCTCATAACGGCTTTGCTTGCGTCCCAGACGATTCTTTTTTCCACCGTGGTGTTCATATTTATTTCAAAATAGTCCTTCAAAACTTTTTGGGCCTTCTTGGTAATCTCCTGATCTCTAAGCAAGTTGTCATTCATCTTCCATCTAAAAGAGCCGGTTGGTAACAGTGTCATGTCCATCTTTACTGCATTGTGGTCGGAGCAGGTCTTTGAGCAGATTTCCACTTTTCTAGCCTTAGGTGCCAGACCTCTAGATATCCATATTTGGTCGATTCTTGTCCAGGTCAGCTGGGCTTCAGAAAAGAATGTTCCCTCTCTTCCCAAGGGGTTCTTTGTCCTCCAGATGTCAATCAAATCCATATTGTCTGTCATTTCAAAAAAAGTTTTAGGTAGTCTGCCGTCTTTTGTAACATTTTGACTTTGTGACTTGTCCATGTTGGTTGATACGACCCCATTCATGTCTCCCATCATAATGATGTTGTTATAGTCCAGATAATCCAGCATAGTCTCATGCAACTTCCTGTAGAATTCCGATTTCCCTTCGTTTGGTGCGTAGATTCCTAGTATCAAAAGCTTCTCTCCTTGGTGTTGTATCTCAATTGCCAAAATTCTTCCATGTTCATCTTTGAATAGGAATTTGGGTGACAGGCTCTCTTTCGCATATATCACCACACCTCTCTTCTTTACTCTGTCCGAAGATATAAATTCCTGGCCAAGTCTTTTGTTTATTAACACTTTTCTGTGGAGCCTTGTCACATGTGTTTCCTGTAAACAAATAATGTCCAATTGTTCTTTTTTTAATATATGAAATATTTTCTTCCTTTTTTCCGGAATGTTACAGCCATTTATATTCCAGCTCAAAAGTTGCAGAGACATCCTGAATAGATCTGGTTATTTTTCTAGGGGTGGTATCTTATTCACAGGATCTTCAGGTTCCACAGGTACTGCCGGTGCTCCAGGCCCAAGGGGTAGTTCAATTCCTTTTTGAAGGTCCTCTCCGTATGTAGACAGAAATTTGTCTCTATCTTCCAGTGTTCTAATTTTAACCTTCTTCCCTCTGAAGGTAAAGGATATTCCTTGGGGGAATTCCCACCTAAAAGCAATTGAATTGCTCCTTAGAAGTTTGACAAGTTCAGAGTAGGCGGATCTGAGGTCCAGCAGTTGTCTAGGAATATCTTTGTAAATTTCAATTCTTCTGTCCAGAATGTCCAGTGACTTTTCGTAGTGTAGGCCCAAAATCTTATCCCTTTCCTCCTTTGATCTCAATGTTATCAAACAATCTCTGGGCCTCTCCTTCTTTGTAAATCTTCCAAGCCTGAAAGCTGACACAATTTTAAAGTCCTTTTCCTCTAAATTCCAAAACTTGGAGAATTCTTTAGTTAAGAACTCAGCTAGGTTACCTCCTTCTGCTTCTTGTACTGACCTAATCCTTAAATTATTCTCACGGTTTCGCAGTTCTATCATAGAAAGATAAATCTGATGTTCACCTACTTGTTTGCAGAGTGGTCTTACCTCTTGTTCTAAATTTTCAAGTTTTTGTCTAGTGTCCTCAGCCAATTTCCGATTTTCTGCTGTAGCCTCCGTCAACTGTCCAATTGCCTGTACGTTCTGTGCGACTTGTCCAGTTAGTCTATTTAAACATTCTGTATTTTGATCAATCTTAGCTGTTTGCTCATCTGCTTTCTTGTCCAAAGATTCCACTCTCTTATCCAGAGATTCCAATTTTTCATAGATTTTCTCTAGGATAGAAGCAGATGATCCTGAGGCCATATCTTCCAATTGTAACTGCTCCGTTTCTCCCTCCCTTGCCTGTGGCAGAACGGCTTCTTCTACCTCTGAAGGCAGAGTAGGTACAGATGATCTACGTATCTGCGAGGCTGAGGTTAGAGTTGTCAAGGTTGTTTGTCTAGTTCTTCCCCTTCTTCTTGTGCCACTCATTCCAAAGTTGTCTATGAGTCAAGGTCAAGCTGAGTTATTCCCATGGGAAAACAGGGGCCCAGAGAAAACAGGAGGCCGGGAAAGGGAAAGTAAATGTACAGTCACTGTTGTAAGTCTCAAATCCTCTAGAGGGAGCTTAAGATGTCTTTAGGGAAGAATTCTAATAAAATTAAAGTCCAATTTAATGTCCAGGAACCTTCAAAAACAGGTATTTAGCAGAATTGATGTTAACAGCCACTTTGTTTCTACCAGTGCTTACTGGTCTTTCAAACGGTGTTTCAAAATAGCAAGTCCAAATACCCTCAGATTGTTGCAAGTTCTAATACACAATAGCCAAATCTGCAAAACTGACAGCTCAGTCTCTCAAAGAGCTCAGGCAGCTCCGGACCCTGGGTTTCTCATTCCAATTTGTAATTCCAATAGGAGAAAGATAGCTCGATACGAATAGAAGGTACCAAATCATAAACTTAAAGTCCTTACTTTGTTTAAAAGAAAGTTCCGTGGGTGCTCAGATCAGTAGGATTGAAAGTTCTTTTTACGCCTCCACTCCTCCAGCTCCTTGCTTTAAGGTTCAGTGGTAGCGGAAGACGGACTTCCTGTTTCCACGTCTCTCCGCTTTCAGCCAAGTTCAATGTTTTAGTCTCAAATTAAGAATATTCAGTCTTTACTCACGGATTGTTACTTTCTTCCGAATCAGAAATTTGCAGGAAAAGGGATCAGCGCTCACCGGCAGCAGCCGCGCGGCTTCGCTCCACAGATCGCGAAACGGCTCACAGCGCCGCTACCCCCTCCACGTTCTGGAGCCCCTTACGGGGTTCCTTCTGCGTTTTGGGGATCGCTTCTGGCGCCCACCGAGCCTCAAGACCACAGGCTCTTGCTGCCTGTGGGTTTCCAAGGTGGGTCTCCGCTTTGCCGTAGCGGACGACCCAGTTTCTGCGGAGCCTCCTCCTCACTAGTGGAAGAGGACCGCCATTGCCGTTCGCGCCGCCCCCGGAAGTCCCCCCTAGTGGAATTTGGAACTAGCTACAACTGCAGCTGGCCTGAGGAAATTTCTCACACTGTTTTCCTGGAACTTTCCATTTCAAAACAACTTTGACCCTGACTGTGTGACTGACCTTGAGTTTTATCTAGAGGGGTATGGCAGATGGGAAAGAGAAGTTAGATTTGTTACAAGCAACAAGGTCTGGCAGAGTATATCGCACAGACGGTGGATTACAAAGGAGAGCTTCGACATCTGGCCCCCCTGGAGTCCCAACAGCAACTTCATCGGCACAACCTAAAACTAAAGGTATGGCAAGTGACGATGCCCTGGCTCAGGCACTGGCTAAAATTAATGAATCTTTGGATAGAATAAGTAAACAAGTAGCAGAGGCATCGGATAAGATTGATCAAAATACGACAAGTATTAACCAAAATACGGCAAGTATCAATAATTTGGGACAGAAAGTAAATACTAATACAGAAACTATTCAGAAATTATTACAGGAATCTGCTTCGACACGTGAGATTGCCGAAGAGGCTAAAGAAATTGCTACAGCTACTGTTGCAGAGGTTCAAGAGAAGATACCACCGCTACATAAACAACTTGAAGACCATAAGTTAATCCTGTCTATGATCGAGTTGAAGGAGAAACAAGTGAACTTAAGGGTCAGAGCTGTACCTGAAGTGGAGAAAGACAACTTAGTTGAATTTCTTACGCAGGAATTCCTACATTTTTGGAATCCAGATTTGGGGAAAGACAGTTTTAAAATAGTGAATGCTTTTAGACTTGGAAAAGGAGGGGGAAAGAAGGTGAGAGATTGTTTGATCACTCTCCGAACAAAAGAAGAGAGAGACAAGATTCTGAGTTTGCATTTCCAGAAGACACTGGAAATACAACAGTCAAAAGTGGAGATATTCAAGGATATTCCGAAACACCTTCTGGATCTCAGGTCTAACTACAAAGACCTGGTTACCCTGTTGAGAAGTAACGGAATTAACTTTAGGTGGGAATTTCCTCAAGGCCTATCCTTTAGTTACAAAGGAAAGAAGATAAAAATAAGATCGGAAGACAACAAAGACAAATTTTGGAGAGACCACGGAGAAGACCTACAGAAGAAAGTTACAGGAGAGTTAAGAGCAATTGTAAGAGAAACTTTAGACACACCAGGACTATCTCTGGAACTAAAAGACCGCCTGAAAAACGTGATACCACCAACGGAACAGGAACAGGCACTGGGTGCTGTTGGAGGAGAACCAAAATAATTACATCATGGCCCTGCAACTATTAAGCTGGAATTGTAATGGTCTCAATTCCCCTCAGAAAAGGAAATCTGTGTTTCATTTATTAAAAAAGAAACAATTGGACTTGATTTGCTTACAAGAAACACATATAACAAGATCACACAGGAAATTACTGATAAATAAAAGACTTGGTCAGGAGTTTATTTCATCGGACAAAGTTAAAAAAAGAGGGGTTGTGATTTATGCAAAGGACAGATTATCACCGAAATTTATTTTTAAAGATGACCAAGGAAGATTTGTGGCAATTGAAATTCAAACACAAGGAGAAAAAATTTTGATAGTAGGAATTTACGCACCAAATGAAGGGAAATCTGATTTTTTAAAGAAGTTGCATGAGACTTTGATGGACTATTTGGATTATAACATGATTTTGATGGGAGACATGAATGGAGTGGTATCTACACATATGGACAAGGCACAAAGACAGGGAGTCACTAAGGATGGTAGACTACCGAAAACCATTTTTGAGATGACAGACAACTTGGACTTAGTTGATATCTGGAGAACAAGAAACCCCATGGCTAAAGAGGGAACCTTCTTTTCTGAAGCCAAAATGACATGGACAAAAATTGACCAAATATGGGTAACTAGAGGAATGGCACCAAAGACAAGAAAGGTGGAAATCTGCCTGAAAACTTGCTCCGACCATAATGCTGTCAAGATGGAAATGAAACTAACACCAACTGGCTCCTTCAGATGGAGGATGAATGACACCTTATTTAGAGATGAAGAAGTGTTAAAGAAGGCCCAAAAAACCTTGAGAGATTATTTTGAGATAAATATGAATACCAACGTGGAAAAAAGAGTAATCTGGGACGCAAGTAAAGCGGTTATGAGAGGGTTTCTGATACAACAGAATGCAGTAAAGAAGAGAATTCAAAATGAGAAGAAGGATAAGATATTGGAGAAAATAAAGGAAAGTGAAAAAAGATTGAGAACAAATCCAAAATCTCAAGAGATTCTGAGGGAATTAAAGCTACACCAAGTACAATACATGAAAATGATGAATCAGGAAATAGAATGGAAAATTAAACAAATGAGACAAAAGACATTTGAGTCGGCTAAGAAATGTGGGAAACTGTTGGCTTGGCAAATGAAAAAAAGACAAAAATTAAATACAGTTACGAATTTAGAAGTGGAAGGAAGGAATATACAGAACCCAGCTGAGATTAGAAATTGTTTCCAGAGGTACTTTAAACAACTATATACACAAGGGCCACTGAAAGAAACTGATCTAGATCAATTTTTGAAAACAAATGGATTACAAAAAATCTCTCAAGAAAATAAATTAATGTTGAACTATAAAATAACTGAACAGGAGATAGAAGGTGCCATTCAAAACATGAAATTGGGTAAGTCTCCAGGACCGGATGGATTGACTTCTGGATATTACAGATCCTTGAAAGAATGGCTAGTACAACCTTTGAAAGAGGTCTGTAATGAAATAATGGAGGGGGAAAGAGCACCAGAGTCGTGGAAAGAAGCTTATATTACACTTGTACCGAAAACAGAGACTGAAAAGACACAGCTTAAGAACTACCGCCCCATATCATTACTCAATGTGGATTACAAAATTTTTGCAGACATTTTGGCTAAGAGATTTAAAAAAGTGTTGATGGAAGAGATTCATAAAGATCAAGCGGGCTTTCTCCCAGGAAGACACTTGTCTGACAATTTGAGGAATATAATTGATATTTTGGAAAAACTAGAAGTGAATATAAATACTAAAGCAGTTTTGATATTTGTGGACGCGGAGAAAGCTTTTGACAATATTTCTTGGAGCTTTATGAAGAAGAACCTACAGGGTATGGGGGTAGGCCAAGGCTTTGAAAATGGTATAAGTGCAATCTATTCAGAACAAAAGGCTAAATTAATTGTAAATAATGTGGTGACGGAAGAACTTAAAATAGAAAAAGGGACGCGACAAGGTTGCCCAATTTCCCCACTACTTTTTATTTCAGTCCTGGAAGTTTTGCTGAACATGATTAGAAGGGACCAGCTGGTTAAAGGTATACAGGTCGGAGCTAAACAGTACAAATTGAGAGCATTTGCAGATGATTTAGTACTGACGTTACAGGAGCCAGAATCTAGTACCAAAAGGGTTTTAGAACTGATTCAAGAATTTGGTCAGGTTGCGGGATTTAAATTGAACAAGTTAAAAACTAAGGTTTTAGAGAAAAATCTAACACCAATGGAGAGAGAGAGGTTTCAGAATGTGACAGGTTTAACAGTGGTTAGGAAAGTTAAATACCTGGGGATCAACATGACAGCAAAAAATGGGAATTTATTTAAAGATAACTATGAAAAATGTTGGGCTGAAGTGAAAAAAGATTTAGAAATTTGGTCAAATTTGAAGCTTTTACTGCTGGGCCGTATTGCTGCGGTAAAAAGGAATGTATTGCCTAGAATGTTGTTTTTGTTTCAAACATTGCAAATTGTGGACAAAATGGACTGTTTCAAGAGGTGGCAGAGAGATATTTCCAGATTTGTCTGGCAGGGCAAGAAGCCCAGAATAAAATTTAAAATACTAACGGATGCAAAGGAAAGAGGTGGATTTGCACTGCCAGACCTTAAAATTTATTATGAATCAGCAGCCTTTTGCTGGTTGAAAGAATGGCTGCTTCTTGAAAACACTGACATTTTGGATCTAGAAGGTTTTAACAATGTATTTGGATGGCATGCATATCTGTGGTATGATAAGGTCAAAGCACATAAAGCATTTAAAAATCACATTGTCAGGAAAGCACTGTTTAATGTTTGGATAAGATACAAGGATTTATTGGAAAACAAAACCCCAAGGTGGCTGTCACCGATGGAAGCGAAAGCCTTGAAAAAGCTCAATATGGAGGTCAAATGGCCGAAATATTGGGAAATTTTGGAACAAGATGGAGATAGACTGAAATTGCAGAGTTTTGAAAAATTAAAAAACAAAGTGCGAGACTGGCTTCATTATTATCAGATAATGGAGGCATACAATTTGGACAAGAAAATTGGCTTCCAGGTGGAAAAATCAAAATTAGAAACAGAACTGTTAGAACCCAAAACTAAGAATTTGTCAAGAATGTATAACTTGCTGCTGAAATGGAACACTCAGGATGAAACGGTGAAATCTGCTATGATTAAATGGGCACAAGACGTTGGACACAACATTGTGTTCGCTGACTGGGAACAGTTATGGACCACAGGTATGAAGTTTACGCCATATAATGCCCTAAGAGAGAATATTATGAAAATGATATACAGGTGGTACATAACCCCAGTTAAGCTTGCAAAAATCTACCATTTGCCTTATAATAAATGTTGGAAATGTAAAGAAACTGAAGGTACATTCTTTCACCTTTGGTGGACATGCCCAAAGATTAAGGCTTTCTGGGAGATGATAGATAATGAATTAAAAAAGGTGTTTAAATATACCTTCTTGAAGAAACCAGAGGCCTTTCTCCTGGGCATAGTCGGCCAATCGGTGTTAAAAAAGGATAGAACTTTCTTTATGTATGCCACAACAGCAGCAAGAATACTCATCGCAAAGTATTGGAAGACACAAGAGCTACCCACACTGGAGGAATGGCAGATGAAATTGATGGACTATATGGAATTGGCGGAAATGACTGGCAGAATCTGTTACCAGGGAGAAGAGTCGGTGGAAGAAGATTGGAAGACATTCAAAGATTACTTACAGAAATATTGCAAAATTAATGAATGTTAGAGTGATGTTGGATTGAAATTAAGTGGCTTCTAGCTGTACAGGCTTTAAAGTTATATATAGATCAAGAATAAGGATTAGGATTAAAAAGGTTAAAAGAATGGAAAATTGGTTTTTAATAGGTAAAAATTTAATGTTATATTATATTAAGATTAAGGATTGGGATTAAAAAGGAGGGAAAGGAATTGCTGGACAAACAAACTGAATTGGAATACAAAAGAGGGAGGTATGAGGAGGTCCGGGAAATAAGTAAATGTAAAAGTAGTGATGAAAAGATGGAATTGTTTTTAACTGTTTTTTCTTTTTTCTTTTTGTATTCTGGGTGAGGACTGCAGGGCCTGTTCCTTCCAGGGCCTTTTCCAACTGGCCCAGGGGGCGTGGCCAGGCCCTTTCTCCCAGCTACAAAGGGACTCCTGCTGTGGGGAGGCCTCGGACCATCGGCTGGGTGAGGACTGCAGGGCCTGCTCCCTTCCAGGGCCTTTTCCAACTGGCCCAGGGGGCGTGGCCAGGCCCTTTCTCCCAGCTACAAAGGGACTCCTGCTGCGGGGAAGCCTCGGACCATCGGCTGGGTGAGAACTGCAGGGCCTGCTCCCTTTCAGGGCCTTTTCCAACTGGCCCAGGGGGCGTGGCCCAGGCCCTTATTTGGAACAAACTTTTGGGGAAGTATGGGAAGTGTTCTGCCATTGCTTCCCTGTTCCAGGTGGTTAATGTGCTTTAAAATGTCCTCAAGCAGTCGGTGGCAATTTCAATTTTTATTCCTTTTTTCCCTTTTTCCCTTTGTTGGGGTGGGTGGGTGGGATGGATAGTTGGTTGGGGATTAATTTTAGTATAATTGTTCTGTTCCTTTTTGTTGTTGTTGTTTTACTGGTTCTGTATAGTTTGTGTTTTGTTTTTAAGGGGCGGGATCAGGGCTGCCTGGGAGTGGCTCCCCAGCCAACACGATGGCTGGGACAAGTTCCACAGGGGGGGGAGCACTGGGACATCCGATCTCGGTGATCATGGGCAGGAGGCGAAGTTACGCTAAGACCAGACCATGTCATTACCGAGGAGGCAGGTTTAGTCATTGTTTGAAGACTATCCCTGCCTCCGGGTCTGGCCTTGACCGGATGGATACTGGAATCAACAGGGGAAACCCACATGACCTGAAAGTGTTGCTGTGCAATGCCAGGTCAATGATGAATAAAACCACTGCCATCCACGACTTGATTGTGGATGGAGGATTTGACCTGGCATGTGTGACGGAGACCTGGTTGGAGGAAGCAGATGGGCCTGTCCTTGCCGCTGCTTGCCCACCAGGTTTCTCTTACGCACAGCAACCCAGGTCGTGTGGGCGGGGAGGGGGGGTTGCAGTGATTTTTAGGAAGTCACTAGCTTGCACCAGGCGTCCTACTGGGAAGATCCAGTTCTCTGAGTGCATGTTCTGGAAGTTGGGCAATAGGGGCAGTACAGGATTCCTTTTGGTGTACCGACCTCCCCGCTGCACCAAGGATTCCCTGTCCGAGCTGCTTCAGGTCGTGGCGGATTTTCTCCTGGAGACACCTAGTTTGGTTGTCCTAGGGGATTTTAACATCTATGCCGACACGACCTTACAAGGGGCCACTCGGGACTTCGTGGAAAGCATGGCCTCCATGGGGCTGTCCCTGAATAAGTTTGGCCCAACTCATAGTCATGGACATGCCTTAGACCTGGTGTTCACCTCTAGTGACGTGGGTGATCTGACACTAAGTAAAAGTGAAACAAAAGAAGTGCCATGGTCAGATCACTTCCTGGTGCAACTGGACTTCTCCGCGACCCTTCCCCTCTGCAGGGAGTTGGGACCAATTCGGATGGTCCGCCCCCGCCACTTAATGGATCCAAATGGTTTCCAGAGAGTGGTAGGGTATGCTTTAGCCCATGTTGATGGCCTTTCAGCTGATTCCCTGGTGGCCCACTGGAATGTGGAGTTAACCAGGGCTATTGACTGTCTGGCTCCAAAGCGCCCTCTCCGATTGCATGGAGCCCGGACAGACCCGTGGTTTTCTTCGGAGCTGAGGGCGATGAAACAATCGCTGAGACGGCTAGAGTGTCGGTGGCAGAAAACTCACTCCGAATCTGACCGGACACGGGTTAGAGCTCAACGTCGAGCCTACCAAGTGGCGATAGCGACGGTGAAGAAGACTTTCTCCACTGCCTCTATTGCATCTGCAGAAAATAGTAGCAGGAGACTCTTTCAGGTGGTTCGCAATTTAACGGAACCACCTTTACCACCGGGGCATTGTAAAGACCCCAAGATCTCCTGCAACGATTTTGCAAATAAAATCACTCATATTCGGAAGGAGCTAGACACCACCGTGGGAGCAGGGCCAGGGCGGGAGAGTGCTAGAGCTCTGTCTGGTCAAGTTGCATGGAGTCAATTTCAATCCGTTACCCCCGAGGATGTGGACAGGCTGCTTGGACGCATGAAAGCAACCACCTGTCTCCTTGATCCTTGCCCATCCTGGCTAATAAAAGCAAGCCGGGAAGGGCTGGGCGATGGGCTCTGCGGGGTGGTGAATGCTTCCCTCTGTGAGGGAACATTCCCAGATCCGCTGAAAGAGGCGGTCATTAAACCGCTTCTTAAAAAACCATATTTAGACCCGGCCAGTATGGCCAACTATCGCCCAGTCTCAAATCTTCCATTCTTGGGCAAGGTGATTGAGCGCGTGGTTGCTGAACAACTCCAGGCACGCCTGGAGGATGAGGACCATTTGGATCCCTTCCAATCGGGATTCAGGCCTCACCATGGGACTGAAACTGCCTTGGTCGCGCTGGTTGATGATCTCCGGCGAGCTAGGGACAAAGGTGAGAGTTGTTTCCTGGTTCTGCTGGATCTCTCAGCGGCCTTTGATACAATCGACCATAACATCCGTCTGGACCGTCTAGAGGGGCTGGGAGCTGGGGGCACTGTTATACAGTGGTTTCGCTCCTTCCTCCTGGGCCGTGTTCAGAAAGTGGTGGGGGGGGATGAGTGTTCAGACCCCTGGGCCCTCACTTGTGGGGTGCCTCAGGGTTCCGTCCTCTCCCCCATGCTTTTTAACATCTATATGAAGCCGCTGGGAGAGATCATCAGGGGGTTTGGGCTGGGTGTCCATCAATATGCAGATGATACCCAGCTCTACCTCTCTTTCAAATCAGAACCAGTGAAGGCGGTGAAGGTCCTGTGTGAGTGCCTGGAGGCGGTTGGAGGATGGATGGCGGCTAATGGATTGAGGTTGAATCCTGACAAGACAGAAGTATTGTTTTTGGGGGACAGGGGGCGGGCTGGTGTGGAGGACTCCCTGGTCCTGAATAGGGTAACTGTGCCCCTGAAGGACCAGGTGCGCAGCCTGGGAGTCATTTTGGACTCAGCTGTCCATGGAGGCACAGGTCAATTCTGTATCCAGGGCAGCTGTCTACCAACTCCACCTGGTACGCAGGCTGAGACCCTACCTGCCCGCGGACTGTCTCGCCAGAGTGGTGCATGCTCTAGTTATCTCCCGCTTGGATTACTGCAATGCGCTCTACGTGGGGCTACCTTTGAAGGTGACCCGGAAACTACAATTAATCCAGAATGCGGCAGCTAGACTGGTGACTGGGGGCTGCTGCCGAGACCACATAACACCGGTCCTGAAAGACCTACATTGGCTCCCAGTACGTTTCCGAGCACAATTCAAAGTGTTGGTGTTGACCTTTAAAGCCCTAAACGGCCTCGGCCCAGTATACCTGAAGGAGCGTCTCCACCCCCATCGTTCTGCCCGGACGCTGAGGTCCAGCACCGAGGGCCTTCTGGCTGTTCCCTCATTGCGAGAGGCAAAGCTACAGGGAACCAGGCAGAGGGCCTTCTCGGTAGTGGTGCCCGCCCTGTGGAACGCCCTCCCATCAGATGTCAAAGCGATAAATAACTACCTGACATTTAGAAGGCATCTTAAGGCAGCCCTGTTCAGGGAAGCTTTTAATCTGTGATATTTTACTGTATTTTTTGTTTCTATGGAAGCCGCCCAGAGTGGCTGGGGAAACCCAGCCAGATGGGCGGGGTACAAATAATAAATTATTATTATTATTATTATTATTATTATTATTATTAAATTCTTTTTTTTATTAATGTGTTTCTTTTCATGTGAAACTTTAATAAATATCATTTAAAATAAAAGGAAAGATGGGACTTATGAACATCAAAGCAGCAGAAATATGAGATGATTGGACCCTTTCTGAACTCAAAGCATGGGCACCCCACCAAAAAATTTAAAATTCGGCTAAATATTTGGAGTTTATTATGTATTGGTATAATTTGGAATTAATGTGATATGATTGGTTTGTTAACTGGAAATTTAATAAACATTATAAAAAATAAAAAAAAGAACGGACCTCCAGAACAAATTAAGTACTTAACCCAAGGTATCACTATATTCCAATTCAACAAAACAAGTGATTTCCCACTCACCCAATATCAATGTTTATAACTCGAATTACATACTATTGCATTTTAAAGTTCCATCTTATCTAATTTGATCCTCTCTAACATGATTCTTAATATATTCTGCTGTTTTCTTACAGTTTAAACCCCACTGTGGTCTTTGCATATGGGAAATAACTTTTTATATAGATCGGAGAGGTTTTCTAATCTTTTTTAAAAGATTCTAAATTTGTATCTTTTATCAATTTTTGCCATCTCTGCATATTCCAAGATTTTCATAAAGCATTCTTCCTTTGAGGGTGTTCTCTCCTCCTTCCTCAGTTTAACAGTATACAATAAATATTTTTGATCTGTAGTTTTTAATGCGTATTTTCAACTTTTATGATGGTTTTGTGCTTTGCAATATTAATAATAATACTATTTACATTATTACTATTATTTGTATTGCTTACAGCTTCTGACAACGGAGGCTTATGGCATTTACCATTTTAACCCATGCCATCGTTGAAGCTGAAATATCACAATTGTTGGGGGAAATAGATAAAACAATTGCTGGCATCAGACTGAGTTATTACGAAGCAGTAAGTACCTGAATGAGAGTATTTTCATCAATCTTGAATCCAAACCTCCATATGGCTCCAATGAGAGGAAGCTGGAGAAGTCCTGGAGGATAATGCCTGCGTGACCAGAGCTGTTTCAGGTAGTGCAGAATCAGAAGAGCCACCAGCAGAGCAATCAAAAGTGCCCATACCTCCATCCTTCTCTTGCTGTCTCTTTCTCCTTAATTTTTTCTAGGTTGCCTGGTCAGGTTCAACTCTCTTTCTCTAAGGAGTTTTTGCTTTCGTCAAAGACATCAGCAGTATTCTCTGTTTTTATACGCTCAGTTATTAAAAACAAATAAGCAACAATGGGTGCAACACCATTTGTAAGTAGCCTTGGAATGTGATACAATCAAACACAAATAAAATCAAACGCTATAGTCCTTTTAATATGTGTCATGCAGATATGACGAAGTGTGCTTTATATCAGGCACATTGAACTCCCGAGAGACTGTGATCTACTTCCAGTAGCCCGAGAGTCATCTGGTATTTAATATGGATATCTTTCCCTCTTATGGAATTGCTACTCCTTGTAACCTGTGCCTTGGGAAGGTACTAATCTGATGTAGGCATCAACGCCTTCAGAAAGAACTCTGAGTTCAAGCTCTTATTAATCCAGCAATGAGGGCCAGGATAGTACATGCATTACAATTGCAAAAGCCAACAAACTTCTACCTGCAGTTGAATCGAACCACAGTGCAGTACAATTGCTACTTCCACAGAGCACTTGCTAGTTGCAATCCATCAGAGGTGCCAACTTGAATAAAATATGAGGAAGGGGGCAAGTGAGCCCCACCTCGCATAATCAATCACATAATGTGGCTCACGTCCACCATTAGAATGGCGATTGCCATGAACTTTGGCGGAGCCAGGCCCCTTCACATATTTTATAGGGGCACTGAAGGGACCTCAGCCCCTAGTTCTTCGCTCCTAGGTAACCTATTTCCTGTTGAGTGCAACAATAATAGAGAACCTTTGTTCTGGACAGCCCTTTAAATGTTCTCTCATAGTTATGAGGAAAGGAGTCTGTGGTCGCTCGTCTAATTCTTCAGATGGCAAGGCAGCACACCCCCAGAGATGCCTCCTGTTGGCATTCCACTGCCCAAGGCAGCTGCCACAGCCTGCCTTGTGGGTGGACCGGCCCTCTGCTTCACAGCTGGTTATGATAAGAAACCCACACACACTTTCCTGTATACAAGGTATACAAGTCGGAGCTAGACAGTATAAACCGAGAGCTTTTGCAGACGATTTAGTATTGACATTACAGGAGCCAGAATCTAGTACTAAAAGAGTTTTGGAACTGATTCAAGAATTTGGTCAAGTTGCAGGATTTAAACTGAATAAGTTAAAAACAAAGGTTTTAGAGAAAAACTTAAGAGTGATTGAAAGAGAAAGGTTTCAGAATGAGACAGGTTTAACAGTGGTCAAGAAAGTGAAATACCTTGGGATTAATATGACAGCTAAAAATGGGAACTTATTTAAAGACAATTATGAAAAATGTTGGACAGAAGTGAAAAAAGACTTAGAAATTTGGTCAAATTTGAAGCTTTCATTGCTAGGCCGTATTGCTGCGATAAAAATGAATGTATTGCCTAGAATGTTGTTTTTGTTTCAAACATTGCAAATTGTGGACAAAATGGATTGCTTCAAGAAGTGGCAGAGAGATATTTCTAGATTTGTCTGGCAGGGCAAGAAGCCTAGAATAAAATTTAAAATATTAACGGATGCAAAGGAAAGAGGTGGATTTGCCCTGCCAGACCTTAAACTTTATTATGAATCAGCAGCTTTTTGCTGGCTGAAAGAATGGCTGCTTCTTGAAAACACAGACATTTTGGATTTAGAAGGCTTCAATAATGTATTTGGATGGCATGCATATTTGTGGTATGATAAGGTCAAAGCACATAAAGCATTTAAGAATCATATTGTCAGGAAAGCATTGTTTAATGTCTGGATAAGATATAAGGATTTATTGGAAAACAAAACCCCAAGGTGGCTGTCACCGATGGAAGCAAAAGCACAGAAAAAGCTCAATATGGAGGTCAAATGGCCGAAATATTGGGAAATTCTGGAACAAGAGGGAGATAGACTGAAATTGCAGAGCTTTGAGAAACTAAAAAACAAAGTGCGAGACTGGCTTCATTATTATCAGATAATGGAGGCATACAATTTGGACAAGAAAATTGGCTTCCAGGTGGAAAAATCAAAACTAGAAACAGAACTGTTAGAACCCAAAACTAAGAATTTGTCAAGAATGTATAACTTGCTGCTGAAATGGAATACTCAGGATGAAACGGTGAAATCTGCTATGATTAAATGGGCACAAGATGTTGGACATAATATTATGTTTGCCGACTGGGAACAGTTATGGACCACAGGTATGAAGTTTACGGCATGTAATGACCTAAGAGAGAATATTATGAAAATGATATACAGGTGGTACATAACCCCAGTTAAGCTTGCAAAAATCTACCATTTGCCCGATAATAAATGTTGGAAATGTAAAGAAACTGAAGGTACATTCTTTCACCTTTGGTGGACGTGCCCAAGGATTAAGGTTTTCTGGGAGATGATTTATAATGAATTAAAAAAGGTATTTAAATCTACCTTCTTGAAGAAACCAGAGGCCTTCCTCCTGGGCATAGTCGACCAATCGGTGTTAAAGAAGGACAGAACTTTCTTTATGTATGCTACAACAGCAGCAAGAATACTTATTGCAAAGCATTGGAAGACACAAGATCTACCCACACTGGAGGAATGGCAGATGAAAATGATGGACTATATGGAATGGGCGGAAATGACTGGCAGAATCCGAAACCAGGGAGAAGAGTCGGTGGAAGAAGATTGGAAGAAATTTAAAGACTACTTACAGAAATATTGTAAAATTAATGAATGTTAGAATGATGACGGATTGAAGTTAAGCAGTTTCTAGCGGTAATGGTATAAAAGAATATGGAAAAATTGGTTTTTAATATCTAAAAACTTAATGTTATAATATATCAGGATTAAAGATCAGGATTAAAAAGGAGGGAAAGGAATCGCTGGACTAATAAATTGAATTGGAATACAAAAGAGGGAGGTATGAGGAGGTCTGGGAAACAAGTAAATATAAAAGAAGTGATGAAAAGATGGAATTGTTTTTAACTGGTTTTTCTTTTTTGTATTTTGTATTTTGTATTTTTCCTTTTTACTGTTAATTTTCTTTTTAATGTAATCTTTTTCTTTTGAAATTTTAATAAATATCATTAAAAAAAAAAAGGAAAATCAAGGAGAAATTATTACTTAGAGAAATCAATGTAAAAAGTTGCCATCTCAGAACAAACAATGTTTACTGAAGTTCATGCCTTTGCATGAAAGAGCTGCTTAGTCTCTCTAAAGCAGAGAATTACAAGATGATGCAGAAAGGATTCTGGGTATTATTTGGAGGGAATTTAGAGGAAAAACCTATCAAGCTTTTGGTGATGCTATTGGGGAAAAAATGGAAGTGGTAGAATGGAAGTGGTAGAAATGGAAGTGCTTTTCTTTTTCTCTTGATAAATTTCCCTACAGGAAATGGGATCGTAAGATATAAATAAAATACATGTGTAAAATAATGAATATACAACAAGTAAATAGCTATGGGGTTTTTTAAAAAAAAATGACTACAGTGGAGAATTTCCTGTTTAAATAAAAATGAAGGAATTATTGTTTTCAAACATAGAGGAATGGTTGGAATTTTTTTTGGGGGGGGGGAGAGATAAAGTCATCATCCTGGATTGGAAGAGGACTATTCTTGACTCATAGCAATATTTGGGGCTGAAGATGGGAGAAAATATCACCTAGCAGAACAAGGAACAGCTGGATATTATCTCGGAATACAATTGGATAGCATACTGGAATGAATATTTAGAATATTTGGTTTTGGTTTTTTTTTTAAATGATATTTATTAAAGTTTCAGATAAAAAGAGACACATCAATAAAAAAGAATTTAAAAGTAAAAAGAAAAATACACAATACAAAAATACACAATACAAAATACAAAAAAAGAAAAAGAAAAAACAGTTAAAAACAATTCCATCTTTTCATCACTACTTTTACATTTACTTATTTTCTGGACCTCCTCATACCTCCCTCTTTTGTATTCCAATTCAGTTTGTCTGTCCAGCAATTCCTTTCCCTCTTTTTTAATCCCAATCCTTAATCTTAATATAGTATAACATTAAATTTTTATCTATTAATAGCCAATTTTCCGTTCTTTTAACCTTTTTATTCCTAATCCTTAATTTTAATCTGTATATAACTTTACAGCCTGTGCAGCTAGAAACCACTTAATTTCAATCCATCATCACTCTAACATTCTTTAATTTTGCAATGTTTCTGTAGGTAGTCTTCAGCCCAACATTTTTCATAGTTATCTTTAAATAAATTCCCATTTTTTGCTGTCATGTTGATCCCCAGGTATTTAACTTTCTTAACCACTGTTAAACCTGTCACATTCTGAAACCTCTCTCTCTCCATTGGTGTTAGATTTTTCTCTAAAACCTTTGTTTTTAACTTGTTCAATTTAAATCCTGCAACTTGACCAAATTCTTGAATCAGTTCTAAAACCCTTTTAGTACTAGATTCTGGCTCCTGTAGCGTCAGTACTAAATCATCTGCAAATGCTCTCAATTTGTACTGTTTAGCTCCGACCTGTATACCTTTAACCAACTGGTCCCTTCTAATCTTGTTCAGCAAAACCTCCAGGACCGAAATAAAAAGAAGTGGGGAAATTGGGCAACCTTGTCATGTCCCTTTTTCTATTTTAAGTTCTTCCGGAACATTTAGAATATTTTGAATACACACATGAAGTTGATATCTGGCTAGTGAAAGACCCTGTGTGAGAGGCAGAGAAGGAAAGATCTCCCAGGGTGGGAGACTGGGGGAAGAAAGGGAAGCACCCAGGTGAGAGCTGGGAGGGTCCACTCCCTTCTGTGTGAGACAAGAGTTAAGACCTACTTTTGAGAGAGGGCTTGGCATTTCTCTCTCTCTTTTCCTTTCTTTGTTTTTGTTTTTGTTATTTATTTATTTGTTTAGATTAGTCAGTATGCTGAAAAGTTTCAGCAAGCAAACCCAATTCAGGCAATTTTTCCCACACCGTTTTTAAGGATAGAATGTGGAATGTCAACCAGTTACTAGTTCTACTGGTTCCACCAGGCAGTATTTTTATTGAGGGTGAATTCTGTGCCATATACTTGACAAGAATATTCTGCTTTGTTAGTTCTTCTGCAATGCTTCCTGAACACTCCCGCATTATTGCTGTCTGGGGAAACTATATCTACTGCAAAAGTGTGACAAAAATAAGTCTGTGCATATGTAGTTTTCAGTAGAAAGTTAAAGGATGTGATAGAATGGAAATGAAACTGTATGACCATCTCAAAATCTTTGCAGGCATAAATAGTATTGCAAATGGAGTTGGATGTAACCACCTTGAAATTATTATGAGCACAAATCATGATGAATGTGTAATCAAAAAGTTTTCTGGAGGAGTCCTTTGCTACATGAGTCCGTGCCCAAAAGATGTTGGAAGACCTTGCCGAGAGAAGCAGTCTTTTGTGCTTCTTAGAGATGCCATAATCAACCAAATCTCCACATGTGCTGAAGCCAGGTTTTCATACCCCCAAACTAATGTGTCATATGATGGCATGAGGACTAGCCACACTTAATTTAAAAAGATATCCAGCGGGAAAATCCAGCTGGGAAAGGAGTCAGTGCTTTATCTCTCATTAACATTCTGCACTTGCTCCTCAGGCTTCCTGCCATTCCTTCTTGCTCTTTGAAGTCACACAGAATGATTGGTGCTGATATTATTCTTTTAATTCCTGGCAATTGAGCTGTAACGTATGTCTATGATTAAATCCTAATTTCAAAAAGGTTTCTACACGCTTCTGCTGATGAGGAATAGACATCCTGATCCACTTGGGGGATTCTGAACCTATTGTGATTCATTCACACGAGTGACAGAAGCAGCAAGTCCTGCAACAAAATATGGGATCTTTGGGGCTTATTTATGTAAGATCACGCTCACAGTACACTCATTGGAATTAATGAAACTAAATTAGTCATGTCAGGCAATTTCATCATGTCTACTCTTAAGTGGGATTATGCTCTCTATAATCCTCCCATATGTACTTAAAGACTTGTACATGGTGCAATATCAGTTAGCTATTACTATGCTGTACACAAACACCTACGTGCCTCTTTTCTACTCCCCTCAGTTTCCCTGCTCTGGCCTCCCATTAGTTTACAAATTCTGCCCCCCTGTTGATTTCAAGCCAGTGAGAGTTACTCTTGAAACCCATCATCACAATAAATGTAATTACCAATTAACGTATATTGTCTCCCTGCTTATTTAACTTATATGCAGAATTCATCATGCGAAAGGCTGGGCTGGATGAATCCCAAGCCGGAATTAAGATTGTCAGAAGAAATATCAACAACCTCAGATAGGCAGATGACACAACCTTGATGGCAGAAAGTGAGGAGGAATTAAAGAACCTTTTAATGAGGGTGAAAGAGGAGAGCGCAAAATATGGTCTGAAGCTCAACATCAAAAACACGAAGATCATGGCCACTGGGCCCATCACCTCCTGGCAAATAGAAGGGGAAGAAATGGAGGGAGTGAGAGATTTTACTTTCTTGGGCTCCATGATCACTGCAGATGGTGACAGCAGTCACGAAATTAAAAGACGCCTGCTTCTTGGGAGAAAAGCAATGAAAAACCTAGACAGCCTCTTAAAAAGCAGAGACATCACCTTGCCAACAAAGTTCCGTATAGTTAAAGCTACGGTTTTCCCAGTAGAGATGTATGGAAGTGAGAGCTGGACCATCAAGAAGGCTGATCGCCGAAGAATTGATGCTTTTGAATTATGGTGCTGGAGGAGACTCTTGAGAGTCCCATGGACTGCAAGAAGATCAAACCTCTCCATTCTTAAGGAAAGCAGCCCTGAGTGCTCACTGGAAGGACAGATCATGAAGCTTAGGCTCCAATACTTTGGCCACCTCATGAGAAGAGAAGATTTCTTGGAAAAGACCCTGATGTTGGGAAAGATGGAGGGCGCAAGGAGAAGGGGACGACAGAGGACGAGATGGTTGGACAGTGTTCTCGAAGAGATGAACATGAGTTTGACCAAACTGTGGGAGGCAATGGAAGACAGGAGTGCCTGTGTGATGGCCTGGGAATCCGATTCAGAGGCTGTACCGGAGGAATCCCAGCCTGCACAGGAGTCCCCGCCTCCAGGGCCGGCTGAATTGGGGCAGGGCCTTGATTCTGAAGCGCCTGCACCTGTGCCGGATCCTCAGGAGCAGGCACCAGGTGAATCCACTCTGGCTCCAGAGGTGGTTGAGGACACAGTGCCTACAGGTGCGCCTCTCCCAGCCCTGTCAGGGGAAGGTGAGTCTCCCCCTGGGTCCAGTAACCCTCCAGCTTCTCCTGAGCTGCAGAGGCTCAGGGCAGAGAGGTGGAGGGAACTGGTTTCTCCCAGGAGGAGTGCTCGCCTTAAGGCCAGGAGAGGCGGGTCTCCTGGGGGCCGGGATCGCCCCTGGCCTCAGAGAAGATAAAGGCCAGTCAGCCCGGTCCCAGGTTGTGGGAGTAACGTTGTTGAAGAGCTGTTTCGGCCAGCACCCAGTCCTGTTCCCCCAGAGTTCCTGTCCTTGCCCGGCTTCTCACTGTGGACCCCGTTTTCGCCCGTGGAGGACTGTCTGCCGACCCTCAACTCAGCTGCTGGACCTCGCCCCACGGTAAACTCCCACGGGGACCAGCACAGCCTGGCGTGCTCTGGTCCATGGGGTCACGAAGAGTTGGATACGACTAAACGACTAAGCAACAACAAAAAGAAGACGATAACTCTTATTAGAATAATTAGAATATTAGAAGAAGCAAGGCCTGCTCACAGGTGCCAGGCCACAGCAACTCTTTTCAGTAGGTCTTGCCCCCATGAGGCAGTTGTGGAGGGTGAATATCCCCTCCTTCCCACAACTGTTTAGCTCTCCTCCTTCCCCAGGTCCTTTCCATGCTATCTAAGACTCCACTGATGCACCCTTCTCTGCTCCTCCCTCTTCATCCCTCTTCTGGTCCTGGGAGACACCGGGAGAGGGGAGCTTGTTGCAGCAGGAGGGGGGACACCCTGGCTCCTTCACTAGCCTGACTCATCTCTGCCTCTTGGCCTCTCCTATCTCCTACTTCTGCCTCTGCTTCTGCTTCTGGACTTTTCTCTGCCACACACTGTCCCTGTCTGATCACCAATCCCTGGGCTCTCAGTCTTCATCCCTTGGAAATTCCCCAGGTCATACTTCCCACCATTCCTTGGTGTTCAGCCAGTGTATGCCATCATTGTTAGGTAGATTTATTGCTTTATTGTCCAGCGTCCGGCACGCTTCCCCTGCACGCCTCTGCAGGTCGTAAAGCAATTAGCAGAATTGCACAGCGTCCGTGTTGAAAGGGCAGTAAAAGAAGTCCCACACGTTTCTTCTGTCCTAATATCACTTTATTTGCTCAAAAGTAGCATATTTACAATCAAGAAATTCCATCTGATTCAAGCTGCATCTTCTCCCTCTGTTTGCAGCTGCGTAACAAAGCTGCTTTCACTTTTCACTCAGCTCACAGCATTCCAAGCTGCTTTCGTCACGTCCTGGCTTACTTCCCTTGTAAGCGCCTCCTCTCAGCCTCGAGACACAGAAGGTTAACCCTTCACTACACCCAACACCCCCTCTTGTCTCGCGTCTGAGGGGAGAATCGACCCTTGGTCGTCCCAAACCCAGACCTTCACAAAACTCCCCATGTCTTTGGAAGGTGAGTGGCTTCGTGAACCCATCAGCTAGGTTCTTGGCAGAGGGACAATACTTCAGCGCAACTAATCCCTCCTGAACACTCTGGCACACATTCCGAAAGCGAATGTCTAGGTGTTTCGTTCTGGCCTTGAACTGACCTGACTCTGCCAAACGCAGGCATGGTTGATTGTCCTCGAAAACACGTATCGGCAGACAATCCACTTCGCAGAGTTCCTGCACCAAACAAGCATAGAACTCTACTTCTCTGCACATCTCTGAAAGAGCACTAAACTCAGCCTCAGTGGATGAGAGCGCTATAAGACTTTGCTTCTTGGACCTCCATCCAACTACTGAGTTCCCAAACTTCACCACTAGGCCAGACACAGACTTGCGATCCTCAAAATTAGCCCAATCCGAGTCGACAAAGCAAGTCAGTTTGACTTCTCCTTGTGCTGGCAACCTAAGACAAAAGTCTTTGGTCTCCTGCAAATACCTCAGAACTCTCTTGATGCCATTCCAGGCTTGCACACTAGGGTTTGATGCTTCCCTGCTGAGCAGATTGACAGCAAACGCTATATCAGGTGTGCTCCACTAGGACAAGTACAACAAACTCCCTAGGGCTGACTGAAACACTTCAGTATTTTCGAACGCAGCGCGTTCTACTTGCTGGCTGTCCTTCACAAAACTAGTCTCCATAGGACTTCTCACTCCTGCACAATCACTCATCCTCATTTTCTGAAGCAATTGCTCAATTTTACCTCTCTGGCTGAGCAAAAAACTTCCATCCTGTGCACGCTCAACATTGACACCTAGATAGGTTTTGACAGCACCAAGCTGTTTAAGCTTGAACCGTTTACCTAGCTCTTTGGCAAACTTCTCTGCCTGTTCATCTGTTTCTGAGAAGAATAGCACGTCATCAACCCAAATAAGCAAATACTCTTGTGTTGCTCCTGAACCTCTCAAATAAAAGCAACTATCAGCAACACTTCTCCTGAAACCTAGCTCTTCTAAGGCTTCATTCAGGCACATGTTCCAGTTTCTAGCAGATTGACGTAATCCATAGATGGATTTGTGCAATCTCCACACAACATCCTGCCTTAAATTCTCAAACCCCGGAGGAGGAATCATGTACAGCTCCGCCTGGAGATCTGAGTTAAGGTAGGCAACATCCACATCAAAGTGGTTTACCTTCCAGCCTCTCTGTGCTGCACAAGCTAAAAGCGTTCTCAGAGTCTCCGCTCGTGACGTTGGCGAATACACCTCCGTGAAGTGTATTCCCTTCCTCTGCGTAAATCCTCGAGCAACTAACCTGGCTTTATACTGCGGCTCTCCAGCATCAGTGGGTTTCAAGCGGTAAACCCACCTGGAACTCACAGCCTGCTTTCCCGGTGGCAACTCTGTGAGTGAGAACACACCTAGATCTTTCATGGACTTCATCTCTTTGTCCATTGCCCTGTGCCACTTGCCTGCTTCTTCCTCAGGTAAACTCTGAATATCCTCGAAGGATTCAGGTTCACATCTAGCCACACCTACCCAAACGCCTGAAGCGTCGTACCGATCAGGAGGCCTCCTTGTCCTCGCTGATCTCCTCAGTGTGAATCCTGGTGAACCTGCTTCTTCACTGAGTCCAGCTAAATCATCCTCAGTGTCTTCCCCCTCTAACCTGCTGCGCCTCTTGGGCCTTACAGCTGGTCCAGCAGGTGAAGAAGGCTCACTCTTTGGCTCAAACTTGACACTTGCCTGAGGAGGTGTTCTAGGTTCCCCCCTCTGAGGGATCCTGAGTTGTCCCTGCCTTGGCCTCTGTCGCTCTGGACCGTGGTCCCCAGCAACAAGTTCCTCTTCCTCCTCAACGTCTGAGTCATAGAACTGCTGTGGAATCATGTCTGGATTAGCGTGCAGACGCTTCCAACCGGCTTGCTCACAGAACTCAGCGCTATTGCTGATAACCAACCCAGACTGGTCTCCACTTGGGTACGCAAACCGCCAGGCCTTTGAGCCAGGCTCATACCCTACAAAGATCATTCTTTTAGATCTTGGCTCACCTTTCTTGCGTAGAGCCTTTGGAATAAGCACCCAAGCCTCACAACCAAACACACGAAGGTAGTGTACCTTAGGCTTCTTTCCATGCAGTAAGAAATACGGTGTATTTCCTACACTAGAGTTGTACACTCTATTCTCCGTATGGACCACATAGCGCCAGGCCTCAGACCAATATTTCTGGGGTAGCCCTGCGTCCCACAGGATCGCAGACACAGCTTCCTGCACCCTCCTGTTCTTTCTCTCTGCCAGCCCATTCTGTTGTGGAGAGTAAGGAGTGGTCAGTCTGTGGCTAATCCCCTTCTCCCTAAAGAAATCCTGTAAAGCAGAACCAGTGAATTCAGCACCTCTGTCACTTTGAAAACCATGAACTTTGGTGGAAAAAGTTACCTCAACTGCGGTGATCCAATCCCTGATCATTTTAGCCGCCTCCCCTTTCGTTTTCAGAGAGAAGGTCCAAGCAGACCTCGAAAAATCATCAATCAAAAGCAGAGAATACTTCAAACCTCCCAGTGACTCAACAGACATGGGTCCACACAAATCTGCATGAATTAATTCAAAGGGTTGTGTGGTCTGCCTCTCTGACTTTGGATATGAGCATGTCACAATTTTCACCTGTTTACATGCATTGCAATCTAAAAATTTGTCACAAACATTAAATTTGCACCCTTGTGTCAGCTCTGGTGCTTTCTGGAGATATTTCCAATTCAAATGGGCGAAGTGTCGGTGCCAAATATGTGAACAACCATGGTGAGGCGCTACATTCACACATTGGCCCTTCGCATCTTCGGTGTCATCCTCTCCTGTGGAAAAAGGCACATTTACAGCAAACAAATTATCTTTAGACTGCGCTGTGTACACGTGTTTCCCATCCTTGGAGAATTCACATTTGTCACCTGCAAAAGAAATATGAAAACCATCGATCAGTAGATCATGCACACTTAACAAACAGATAGTTAAACCGGGCACTGCATAAGCTTTGACTTCATGCTTAAGAAAAGGACAGAAGAAAAGTCCTGTCTCTGTTAGCCTTTTTCTGCTTCCATCTGCAATCGTAACAAACTTCTCAGTTTTTACTGTCCTGCAATTCCTCAAAAGACTGCTAGATGGCACTAGCGAATTTATCGCACCAGAGTCTATTATTACAGTGAGAAAGTCTTGTTGTTTACATTCCTGGGTCGCCAGGGCAACAATCTTCTCTCTACCCCCCTCCTTGGGGCTTCTGCAGATGTCCTCTCTGGTTGTCACGGCAACAGACTCCCCCCGGCAGGAAGACTTGCCCACGACCTTCACAGCTTCCGTAGATGCAACTCTCTCAGTTGCCATGGAGACTGGACTTGTCTCGGCGTTCCCACACAACTCTGAAGCTCTTATCTCTACTTGCTGCAGGTGGCCAGCCTTGAAGCCTCTAGCTCTTTTCAGCTTCCCAGGCTCCGACTCACGTTGTAAACAACTCTTGGCAGCTTTTGGAGAAAGAGGCGTCTCTGAGCTTTCACTGCTCACTGCCCACCCACTGCTCACGGGGTCTCCAGGACATTTTCCTGCACCCCCTCTGATGGGTAAAGGGCTTCCAACACTTGGCCTCTCTCCAGGTTCCTCACACAGACACGTTGCAGCATCCACACAGCTCCCAGGCTCAGCAAAAGCACAAGCAGCATTGCTAGCAACAACAACAGCAACAGTCCCTTCGCCCCCCCCGTGGGGGCTCCCAGCTCCTCCCAGCTGTGTATCGGCTCTCAAGAATGTGGTCGGCGCCATCTTGCCTTTCCCTTTCGGATGCAGCCACTTTTTGGCCCTTGCGTCCCACTACAGCTCCACAAGCTTCTTGGAGTGCTAGCCAAGCGGCCTCTGGCCTTCTTGCACCCAGGACAACAGGCACCAGATGAGCATCCACACTTTCTGCCAAAAAAGCAAGCACACGCTTCTCAACTTCACTTTGCTCTGCAGCCCTCTTAGCCTCTGCTTTCCCAGCTGCATTCTGTGTGGGGTGAATTACATTCCAAAGCTGCTCCCCAACTAGCAAAAGCTCCACTTGAAAACTCCACTGCAGCCAATTTTGGCTAGTCAGTTTCTGACATGGCAGTTTAAGCTCAAAGCCATGTTCATGGGGCTGAGCCATTGTCTCCCTTCTGTTGGCTTTTCCAAAAGGTACTCACTCAGCAGCCAAACTGGGCACTCCGGACGTCATGGCTCTCAGCTCCCACTCCGTCAGCCTCCTCCGATCTGCCCTTTGAAGTCTTGCTTGGCAGTCGATCAAACTGACGATCAGCAAATAAAGCTTCAAAGCCCTTTCTCACACGCTTCACGTTCACCCATAACCTTTGTTAGGTAGATTTATTGCTTTATTGTTCGGCGTCCGGCACGCTTCCCCTGCACGCCTCTGCAGGTCGTAAAGCAATTAGCAGAATTGCACAGCGTCCGTGTTGAAAGGGCAGTAAAAGAAGTCCCACACGTTTCTTCTGTCCTAATATCACTTTATTTGCTCAAAAGTAGCATATTTACAATCAAGAAATTCCATCTGATTCAAGCTGCATCTTCTCCCTCTGTTTGCAGCTGCGTAGCAAAGCTGCTTTCACTTTTCACTCAGCTCACAGCATTCCAAGCTGCTTTCGTCACGTCCTGGCTTACTTCCCTTGTAAGCGCCTCCTCTCAGCCTCGAGACACAGAAGGTTAACCCTTCACTACACCCAACAATCATGCCTCAAAACCCTCAGTGATCCCTGGCATATGGACTTGTGGCCATAACATATCTGCTTGACTCATGGTTCATTATGTTCCAATGAGAAACAGAGCTTGTACTAATTACGACTATGGTTACTACTTCATTGTGGGGCGGGACATCCGCGTTTGAAAGATATTTTGATTATTATTATTGCACCGCCTCCATTTTGGCCTTGTATCTTATAGATCAGATTCTACTGTAATTTGCCATGTTGATTTGGTAGTGTGGCCAGCTACAGGCCTTCTTGAATGGCACAGGTCTTCTTAATCTTTGTAAATCTGGTTCTTGGGATGGGTTGTGGGTGGAAAGTGCTTCTGACTCCACTTTAGAGTACCATCAGTGGAGAAGGACAAGGACAGTGCTTCTTAGAAACCGACTTAGAGCAGAAATATTAGAACTGTAATCACTCTCTGAAAGCAATGTATGATCCGAATTGCCTACATGCTGTGCTTACCCCAGTGGGTGTCTACATTTGGTTCTAGGTCATGGCATTCCCCCGGGTCCCAGTGAATTGTAGAGTTGGAAGGGACCCTGAGGGCCATCTAGTCCAACTCCCTCCAATGCTGGAATCTCAGCTAAAGACATCCATGACACATGGCCATCCAACTTCTGCTTAAATACCTCCAAGGAGGAGAGTCCACAATCTCCCAAGGGAGACCATTCCACTGTCAAAAAGCTCTTACTGTCAGCAAGTTTTTCCATATGTTTATTTCTGAATTTTCTTTTTTGTAACATGAAGCCATTGATTTGAGTCCTACCCTCCAGAGCAGGGCTGGATCAATCAACTGAAGCGATTCAGTTAAACACATTGTATTTTTTAAATTATTGTTCAATTTTACAATTAACATTCACATTCAAATAAAAGTCATAATCATAAACATAAACGATTCTCTGAATCCTTGGACTTCCCTGAGCTGAGATTCCATGGATTCCATTCAACTGCATCATATAATGTTCTCCATTTTTTCCTAAAATTCCATTTTTACCATAGTTCTTGTTACATTACAAGTGTTGTTACAATGCTGCCAATGTTTTTAATTGTGTACAGTGTTCTCCAAGGGAACTTACAAATTTTCCCCATTCCTTATTAAAGTTATTCTTCTTGGTTTCTAATCTTTTGGGTCATTTTTGCCATTTTGGCGTAGTCCATCATTTTTATCAACCATTCTTCTCTGGTAAGGACTTTATCTTTTTTCCTTCTCAGAACCAAAAGTATCGGTGCTGCTGTCGTCGCATACATAGTCGTTTCTGCTGCTTTGGTATTTCTGCACCTTAGATTCCTAGTAAAAACGCTTCTGGGTTTTTCCACAAAGGTTATTTTAAATATTTTTTTTAACTCATTACATATCATTTCCCAAAATGCTTTTGTTATCTTGCAGGTCACCATGTATGGTGGAGGGTGCCTTCTTCATCTTTACATATCCAACAAATATTTGTAGCAGTTCTATACATTTTTGCTAATTTAGTAGGTGTTAGATACCACGATACATCATTCTCACAAAGTTTTCCATGTACAGCATGCTGTGAATTTTAAATCTTCCCTCCATAACTTTTCCCAAGATGAGAATGGTAAGTGCAAACAGAAGGGGAAACGACAGGCTGCCAGAGTTCCGGAGTACTGACCCAGAAACTGAATAGCTAGAGGAGGCCAACAACCTACCTCTTGAAAGACTGACTCCTGTGACTAAAGGATTAAAAGAGCAGCAGTTACTGCTCTCCTTGCGAAAAGCACTGAGACACCACTTAGTGTGCTTTGGCATGCAGTTTTTTGACTTCCCTGTCTTCAAGAGCAGGGAACGTTTGGCTTACTAATGAAAGGCTTATCAAGAGTCAAGGTGTTGTAAGTGAAAATTCAGAGGTGTAAAGTGGAAACAAGCCACATATTCAGAATTTTGAATTGGAAAATATCACCAATGAAAATATCACCATGTTCAGGAGGAAGTTGCTTTGCAAATGTGCTTTGCAAACTGCAAGCAGCAAGTTTCATTCAGCCCAGGGACCCTGAGGGCCATCTAGTCCAACTCCCTCCAATGCTGGAATCTCAGCTAAAGACATCCACGACACATGGCCATCCAACTTCTGCTTAAATACCTCCAAGGAGGAGAATCCACAATCTCCCAAGGGAGACCATTCCACTGTCAAAAAGCTCTTACTGTCAGTAAGTTTTTCTGTGGAGACCATCTGTTAGGGCGACCAGAGCTGCCTCGGTCCCATGATGAGCACGGAAGCCGGATTGGAATGGATCCAGAGCTGATGTTTCATCCAGAAACCCATCAAGCTGTTCAGCAACCGCTCTCTCAATCACCTTACCCAGGAACGGAAGATTCAAAACCAGGTGGTAATTGGATAGATCTAAAGGATCTAATGATGTTTTCTTTAAGAGCGGGCGCACCACTGCCTCCTTCAGTTCCCCTGGAAATGTCCCGGTGCCAAGGGACAAACTGATGATATCCCCTAGGGGGGCCCCTCACCTCGTCTGGACATGCTCTAATCTGCCAGGACTGGCATGGGTCAAGAGGACAAGTGGTGGGCTTTCCAGCTCGGAGTAGTTTGTCCACATCGGTTGGGGATATCCGGTCAAAGTGGTCCAATACTGGACCCGAGAACAGTCAAGGAGGCTCCAGTTCCGTTATTGTATCCAAATTGGCAGGGGGGTCACGGCGGAGCAACAGGACCTTCTCCGCAAAAAAGCTTGCAAATGCCTCACAACTGTGTGTCAAATTGTTATTTAAATTTGGCTGTCCCTCGAGGGATGTTAAAGACCTAATTATACTAAATAATTGTGCCAGGCGAGAGCTAGCAGATGCAATGGAGGCCAAGACTTCTTAGCGGCTTTCACTGCCATCTTGTAGGTTTTCATAAAAACCCTATAAGATGTTCTTGAGGCTCCGTTGCGGGCACCCTGCCATACTCGCTCTAGCCGCCTGAGGTCCCAATTCATTTTCCGGAGCTCCTCGGTAAACCAGGGAGCCCGGTTTAGACGGGGTCGCAGAGGGCGCTTAGGTGCGATCTCATCAATGGCTGCCAGGAGCTGGATATTCCAGCCCTCAACAAGCTCAGTCAATGAGTCGCCAGGGGGAGCAAGGTCCCACAAGGCTTGGCGGAATCTATCAGGGTCCATCAGCCTCTGCGGGCGAGCCCAGATCAGCTCGCCACCTAAGCAGGGTGGGGGTGGAAAGTCAATCCTGGCTTTCAGAGCGTAGTGATCAGACCATGGCACCTTCATCGAAGGAGACATGATCACATCTATACCTACGCCAAAGATCAAATCTGGCGTGTGGCCTGCTTGATGTGTGGGCCCGAAACAAACTGGGAGAGCCCTAGTGTCGCCATGGAAGACACCAGGTCCAGAGCCTATGAGGAGGGAGTGGCATCAGCATGGATGTTGAAGTCCCCCAATACCAATAGGTTAGGGAACTCCATGGCCCAGCCGGCCACTGCCTCCAGTAGGCCTGACAGGTTGGCTGCTGGCGCGCTAGGTGGCCGGTACACCAGCCAGACAGCCAAGTTCTCCTCGGAGCCCCACACTAAGCCAACACATTCAATGCCGGGGATCAATGGCAATGGTAGAGCCCTGAAAGAACAACCTTCCCGGATTAATAATGCCACACACCCCAGCCCACAGTCCGCGACTGGTGGAGGACAGAGAAACCCGGGGGCACCATCTCTCGTAAGGTAACTGTTTCCCCTTCGTTTGGAGACTTGTTCTCCAAAGTCTCTTTGTCCTCTTTAATTCCACTTTCCATTTCATTCTTCTGTTTTCTTAGCTTTGGAGTGGTTGCTTCCGTACCTATCTCTGCTGTTTCTCCTTGTTAAAATGTTATATATACAAACACACATACACATACAAACACACCAATTGCTCAGTGTTCCTCCATCCCTCCCTTATTCCTAAAGCCACAGTTATCTCAGTTTTCCACCATCTCCATTTTACTCAAACTTCTGCCATTGAAGGAAAGGCTAGTGGAAGTCAGGGGAACGTCTGTTTCAAACTTCTCCCCCTTCCATTCTTTAACTGTGATAAAGGATGTGAAGCCTTCAAATATTGCATAGTGCCTCCACACAACCTATTTCACTCCTGATACCTTGCGTGGTCCGCGTTCCGGGTTCCGGGTTCAATGTAGTGATTTAGAAGAGATATTTTATTAACAAGCACACATGTACAGTATCCATCAAAGAAACTTAACATTCTTCAACTGGAGAAGCTGATAGCCTTGCTCTTAGGAGTCTACTCATCTTAAAGATACAATAACATAGCATGGGGGGTGTTAGAAGGGGGCTGCAGAAGAGGGAGAGAGGAGGAGGTGTGGGAATGTGTGTGTAAGGGAGATTTGAGAAAAGGAAGGGGAGGGGGAGGAGAAAAGGGAGCAAGAGTAAGAATGGGGATGCAAAGGAAGTTGTCAAAAAGGAGGGAGTAAGGAGGCATTGGGAGAGGGATGAAGATGAAAGCAGGGGCATGAAAGGGCCTGAAGAAAAGGAGGAGATGGGGTGAAGGGGAAAATGGATGCAAAGCAGAGCTGCAGAAAATAAGAGAGAAGTGGCTTCAGAAATGGGGCTGCGAAGGTGAAAAGAGACCTCAGTAGTTGCATGGGATGAGATGGGAAGGGAAGGGGAAATGCTATCAGGAGTGGCCAAGGGGTCACCGAGTGCAGGAAGCAGGGGTGCAGCCCCTAATATTTTCCTAATTTTTAATGTGTTGCAGCGGGGAACTGCACAGAGTTTATACGGATGGGGATGTGCTATAATCCCTATTATAGCCTCTTGATTGAGCTCTTTGACTCCTTCTGGCAGCTGAAAACTGAATGCCCTCAGCAGGCTGGTCAGGAAGATGAATATTTCGATCTTTGCCAGCTGCATTCCCAAACAAATGCGAGCCCCTGAGGAGGAGACAAGAAGAAGGCAGCAAGTGAGCAATAATTTACTTTCCCATGTTCATTGCTTTGTAGCTATAAGCATTCTGCATAACACTTTGGCAAAATAGACATAGTTAGGATAGGGAAAACATCAAGGCTGCTGTCAGTTTTCTAGCCTCGTCAGTGCTAACCTTCCTTTCTTCTTGTTATACTTATATTTTATTCTGTAATTTGAAGTTCCCTATCTCATATCAAGGAAGATACATTCAGGAAGAGGATGAATTGAAGATGAAGGGTCCTGTGGGAGGGGCAGGGCAGAGAGCATCTTCCAGGGCTAGAAGCCAGTGTAAGAGGGTCTAGCTCCCAGTGAGAACTGGGAGGGCTCACTTTTCTGTGTGCAGAATAAGGGTGAAGATTTAATTTTGATAGAGGACTCTGTAATTTCCTTTATTCTTTTCTATTTTTTCTTTCCTAATCTTTTTTCTATTTTCCCTTTTAGATTAGTATGATTTTTATTGTGTCTTACGTATAAAGCTTTTTAATAAAACTTGATTTAAAAAAATGAAAGGAAAACTTTGGTCAACTGCCCAAATCAGCAATGCAGAAAGTGGTTAAGACCATGGAGCAAACTCTCCTGCCAGGTTTACTTCACCTTGGTAGGAACTAGCATTGCTGCCTGAAGAGAAGTTGGGTGGCTTGCAGTGGTGATGTGTGACAGGGAACAGCAGTATCCTGGTGCTGGCAGTGCTGCCTCTCTCAGGGACAGGGCAGGGGTGGCAAATGTAGGGAGGTGCAGATGGAGACCACATAGGTGTATGTGCATGTGTGGGTCCCAAGCCACCAACCTAGAGATCCCCTTAACTTGCCAGTGCCTTGCCCCATTCTGCTGACCAGCAGTGCCCACTCCCTCCTGTGCTGCTGCTGATGTCATTTCCTGGAAGCAGACCAGTAAGCACATCTACAGATCACAACGTAGCTTGGTCTTCTGTGTTTACCTGCACCAAAAGGGAGATATTCTTCTCTGTTCACGAATTGTCCATCCCTGTCCAAAAAATGATTTGGGTTGAAATTTGCAGGTGTCTCCCATCGTGTTGGATCAAGAAGAACAGAGCGCAGATCGGGAACAATAATAGTCCCCTGCAAATAAGAAACAAGTGACTTGGAATGCATTCACATCAATACTTTTTTTTTATTGTCCCACACTATCCCAAGACTAATCATTGCAGAGACTGATCTGAATTGTTGTTGTTGTTGTTGTTGTTGTTGTTGTTGTTGTTGTTGTTGTTTTGGTGGGTGGCTTTGTATTCATCACTGTAAAAACTTTCTGTACAGGCAGGAACACAAGGGGTCTTTCCCCCACCTCTTTTAAAATGAAAGCTCAGAAGCAGGCTGAGACCTCTGGATACTTCAGGCTCCTCCCCTGCCACAATTGCCCCATGGAATGGCACTTGCCGATGGTGAAACATGTCTGCAGATGGAGCTCCTGCTCTTGCCCTTCATATTTTTGACTAGACAGGAAGTTCCTGTATGGCTGGCTGCATCTCTCAATATGAAACCTTCTGCTGCTCTTTGCTCTTGGGCTACAGGAGTGCAGCTATATCACACTGTTATACCTTGGGAATGAGAAAACCACGCAGCTTGAAATCCTTTGTACATTGCCTAGGGAACCCCAAAAAACTGGCAAATTTAAAGCGCTGTAGTTCATGAATCACAGCATTAGTGTAGGGCAGTTTCTTCTTGTCTTGATAGCAGATTGAGTGAGCAGAACCTATGACATCTTCTATTTCCTTGTGCATTTTATCTGAAGAGAATGATGGAAACAGAAGTTTTATTGTGAATACTGCATTTTATTTCAGATGGACATTTAATTCCCTTGAACATATTCCATAAATCTCTGTGAATGAGTCCCAGTTTCTTGCATTTTTAGGTCACCTGGTCCTCCAAAGAGCTCGTCTGTGTACATGATTCTTCCCCACTCTAGATCCCAGGTGTGAAAAGGCTGAAAGTGAAGCTGATCACAGTTGTTTCTGGTTACCAGAGCTGGCTGGATTTGCTGAAGGGCTGGGATCAAAGGCTGTCATATATTCATTCTCCACCCCCAGCCCTCAATATTTCCTACTTAGTTTCACTAATACTCATTTCCTCATCTGATTTTTGGCTAGCATCACTCATATAAAGGTAAAGGTAAAGGACCCCTAGACGGTTAAGTCCAATCAAAGGAGACTATGGGGTGCTTCGCTCATCTCGCTTTCAGGCCTAGAAGGGTGGTGTTTATCCACAGACAGCATTCCGGGTCATGTGGCCAGCATGACTAAACCATTTCTGGCACAACTGGACACCATGATGAGTGCCAGAGCACACAGAAATACTGATTACCTTCCCACCGCAGCACTACCTGTTTACTTACACTGGCATGCTTTCAAACTGCTACGTTGGCAGAAGCTGGGACAGAGCAACAGGAGCTCACCTGTCTTATGGATTCAAACTGCCAACCTTCTAATCAGCAATCCCTAGAGGCTCAGTGCTTTAGACCACAGTGCCACCTGCATCCCTCATGTAATGGAGCACGGAGAGGCAGGAATGAGGCTCAGTCACTTATCTCACAGCAGGGGCATTCTTGTACATTTGCTGCATAAAGAAACTGCTAGCTGATTTGCAAAACAAAACAGGCTGTGGAATGGAATCAAACTGGAGGGGGGAATGTGTTGATTCCTGCATTGCAGGGGGTTGTATTAGAAGACCCTTAGGCTCCCTTCCAACCCCACTATTGTAGGCTTCCTTATGAAACCTTTAAAGAACTATGCTCCACCCTAGTGGTCAAGAGAAGCCCTGGCTCTCCTCTCTCACCTTGGATATCTGGATGACTTGCCAGGAGGAGAAGTGCCCATTTCAGAGAACACGTAGTTGTGTCCGACCCTCCTACAAAGAGGTCAAAAATGCACTGGGTCAAGTTTTCTTCATCATAGGTGGACTCTGGGTCATTCCTGCTCTGGTGTTGAAAATGGGGAAAGTGACATGTCATTTACATGCATTACATTCTGTCCTTCAGCACTTTATCTTCCTTCCCCCACTTATTACCATACCAGGGTGGCCACACGTGCTTCATGAGAGGTGGGGTGTACTCTTATAGTGCCTAAGGTGAAATGGGAAGCTGCTGCCGCCGCCCCCCCCTTAATGTTGCTGCCCTCACTCGCTGGATCATCACCTTTTCGTGGTGAGTGGGCTTGCACATTCCTATGACCCTTGTGAGTGAAGCCATTGGGAATCTCGTACTCCCAGCAGGGTCACCCAAGGCGGTAAGGTCAAAGGGGAGGAGCTAGACAAAGAATGACCCAAGAAGTCATCAACGGCAGAACAGGTGGGTGATAACAAGTGGTATGTTACAACGTCTGTAAAGGTGGATGAAAGCTGCAGCAGATAAGAATTTACCGGTTGTCATGACAACTCATGCCATCAGAACAGAGCCTTACTGCGAAGACTGTTCATTGGTCAGTGTGCACTGATCAACAGATATAAAACAAATTCACGTACAGGCATCTTCCAAAAAACTCATCCCAAACCCAAACACCAAAAGTTCCATGATGATCAGCGTATGGTAACAGGGGCAGGATTGTGAAATCTGGAAGCCCTTAGTCATGAAACAGCACATGGGCGGTGGATACAGATTCAGTCATTCTGACTCAAGGAACAAGGCAGTTGAGCAGCTCGGCAGCTGTATCCATGACTGAGCAGCCCTTTTTAGGATCTACTCTGCTCACTCCAAAATGGGGGAGAGGCTAGAAAAGGTGCCCTAAACATAGTCTGCCTCTCTTTTTCCCTGACTGGATTACCACGCCCAGTGGGGTCACCACCCAGCGGTGGTAAAAGACAATTGAACTTTGGAACATGGAATATATGGACAGATATAACACAGATAATGAGCATCCTGAACGCAGAACTGCCATCATTGCAAGAGAGATGTGATGTTTTAACATCAATATTGCAGTGCTTCAAGAGACTCAAAGAGCAGGCAAGGGACAACTGAAGGAAGAAAAAGGAGGCTACACATTCTTCTGGAAAGGTCTATCTGAACAAGAATGTCAAATATATGAGGTAGGCTTCGCTATCAAAAACAATCTTGTAAAGCTCCTGTCAGAAGTCCCTACCAGACTTCTGGTAAACTCACCAAAAACCAACAGGCTACTATTACCAACACACTCGTTTGACAGAAAAATAAATTTAAAACTTCATGGAGGCATCCTCAGTTTAGTTTAAGAATATTTTGTTTTGGATTTTCTGTTTTCTCAGTCCACATTTGAATGTCAGATAAACATCAATCCAAAAAATGCTCCAAAACAAGACCCCATAATACACTTAAGTTTCCACTCCTTTCCACTCACATTTCCTAGACATTTCTATATTTGCTTATGGATGGATGTCAACCCACTTGAGCAACTAAATTGACTATGAGAAATATTTGGAGGGAACTCAATGCCATTTTCAACTGAGATTCAGAAAAAAAGATACACTGGTACCTCGGTTTTCGAACAGCTTAGTTCCCGAACAACTTGGAACTTGAATGCTGCAAACCTGGAAGTCAATGTTTCGGTTTAAGAACTTTGCTTCGGAATCTGAATGTGCTCCTGAGCTTCCATTTTCACTGTTGCGCTGCTAATTTCTGCCCCCTCCCCATTGTAATCAAAGCCTTCCATTTCCGATTGAAGTGTCATGAGGTGATATTTGGAGCTTATATTTGGTGCTTTTGTTTTTGTTATTTTTTGCGTTTTTGTTTGTGTGGCTTTTTCATTTTTGTGACTGTAGCTTGTTCTTCATTTTATGATTGATTGATTGATTGATTGATTGTGTGACTACGGAAATGGATAAAAACCCACCATCCAAACAATGACTATCATCAGCGCAGGTAAGAAAGAATTTTAATTTTAATTTTTATCCAGCCACAATACTGTTTTATTTATTTTATAGTACAGTACAGTGATTACAGCTTTCATTTTATGGACCAATGGCCTCATTAGATATAAAGATTCACGTTAAATTGCTGTTTTAGGGTTTGTTTATAAAAGTCTGGAATGGAATAATTCATTTTCCATTACTTTCTATGGGAAAGCATGCCTCAGTTTTGGAACACTTTGATTTTGGAACAGACTTCTGGAACGGATTAAGTTTGAGAACCAAGGTACCACTGTACTGGTTTCCAGGCAAGGGATTAGTATTCACATATAACAGGGAATATAATGATTCCTTGAATGCGCTGCCTACAGTTTTGAAGCAGATACTCATTTGCATTCACATTTGTACATGAAAATATCTATCCTTTCCTAGCTATTTTAGTAGATGCCTATGGAAGGATGTCAACTCACTTTAGCAATTAAAATGACTATGAGGTAATGGGGGGGGGCAGAGAGAGATTTTGGTGTCCTGGCAAGAGATTAGTATTCACTTATATTTATTTTTTTTATTTTTTATTAAAGATTTCAACATAACAATTAATCAAAAACATATCATCCTCATTCCCCCCCTATTTTCCCCTCCCCGAAAAGAAAACCAGCCCTCCCACCCCCGCCCCCCCAGACTTCCCTCAGCTCCTTTCTCTGTTCACTCATAACATGGAATATAATGATTCCTTGGATGAGCAGCATTCGGTTTCAAGCAGATACTTACTTTCTCCATCTGAAATAGATAGAAATCAATGAGATCCTGTGGCTCATACAGAGACTGATTCTCCTTATGCTTCTCTATCTCCTCCTTTGCAAATGAACGCACCATCTCTATGCAGGAGAAAGACTTCTTGTGGGGCCCTGGGAGATGTTTCATGAGCCACGGGAGCATTTCATAAAGCTAAAGGAAAGATAGCAGAAATGCTGCCATTACCATGAGGAAGCTTGGTCACACCGTTTGTGCTTTGGAATTGCACTCATAAAACATGATCTGCATTATTCTTCAGGGCTAGCATATTAGTTTGAGTCTCACTAAGAAGAAGGAAGGTGTCTATAGCTTCTCTGGAATCCCACAATGATTGGATTCTGTGAATTATCCCTAGCTGAAAATGTGAAAGAAAACTATGGCTCAAAATATTTTTCCAGCTCCCCGGCATAATTTCAAAACTGGGCACAATCTCAGGACCTCTCCTGGAACAAGTTAGTGCCCTTTTGTGGTAGGTGGGGGTGGGTGGAGAATAGGTATGGGGGGAAATTCAAGTATGTTTCATGAGTACTTTTTTTTTACAGATTAGGAATGGATGTAGAAATGTGGAGAACTGAACTTAAATTTGAGGAAAGGGTTTAGTTGATCATCCAGAAGGGGGCTGCTTTCCTCAGCAATAGCAATAGTGCTTGAGTTGCTGGTCTCTCTTTCATTAAAAAAAAATTCCAGCCAAGTGGTGGCTGCAGGGGCCTCACCATGGATGTCATCATGATTGCCACTGCTAGGTGGGTACAGAGTAGACACATTTAGTTTTCCATGATGGCAACAAAACGATGTAATTCCCTTGTTGATAAGATTATTTTGTTCACCTCTGTCCCCTTTGGTGGGCTCTCGATGACCTATTCTGAAGGTCATTGTTCCATTTTTGTCCCATCTTCCCTCCAAAGAGTCTCCTGTGGTGGACAAAGTCTTCTTTTGTTGCTGTTTTATGGGGGGGGGGTGTGCGTGTTTTTTATCTCAATGATAATCTTGAGCAATGGATCAGGCTGTGAGATAGTAAGTAGCCCTTATCTCAGATCAATTTAAACCTGATCTCACTTCTCCAACCCTCTATCAGAATACTGATTTGTGGTATTAAAGCCCTTGGGAGGTATTAAAGCCCTTTGGCAGGAATGGAAATGACTACTCACTGTTGGTTTCTGTTTTCCTTCACTGTGCAGCGAAAGGGCTTGTCACGAGACAGGTGTTTACATTCCACAGTCTGTACTGTTGGAGTTTCTCACGGGAAAGGGAGGCTGGATGTGACGTACACTGGTTTCCTGTTTTTCACTGTGTGATTCTCTCCGAGCTGTCGAGGAGAGAGGATGCATTTTTCTGCTCCGGCAGAGGCAAGATGTCTTTCTGTAATATACCAGCTTTGAACTGTAAATAAAGCAATATAGAGTATGCAGCACGTACTCCTCATCCTTCCGCTGGGCACGAGACTCTGCTTTAAATCAACACGTGGTTATGGGCCCAGAAGTCGAATCGGAGTGCCGGCAAAGGATTGGAATGCAGAGGGACAGGTCGGATCGGAATCTGCTCTGCGCGTAAAAGTGATTGATGAGGTATGTGCTACTGCTCCGGGCAGCCTGCCAGCTTATAGTTAATGGCTTTATGGCTGGACCTTGAACTTTCAAAGCCGTTTTGCCGGGAATAGGCAAAAGGCTCCCAGGCACAAGTTACTATGCTGGGGAAATCGAAAGTAACTTTTAAGTGCGCTTTTGGAATAAGGCAGCTGCAGCAGTGACGCAGCAAGATTTAAAGCAGCATATATGACGCTGAAGGCTAATGCCAGAGTCATGATGGCCCTTCAGGATGCTTGTGGGATTCCTAAGCTCAGCAAGAAAAATTACGCGGACTGGGTTCTGTATGCAGAGGCAATTCTGCGGAAAGAGGGTTTGTTTGAGGTGATTACAGAAACCCCCCCAGTTCCAGTTACAGATGCATGGGAAGCTAAGGATTCCAAAGCAAGGGGAACTCTTACATTGATAGTATCCCCAGAAGAGCTCTGTCTATTGCGTGATAAGACCTCAGCCAGAGAAATTTGGGCCGCTTTGAGAGAGGCTCACTTAAGGACAGAAGCTGGATCCACTATGTTTTACTTTAACAAGCTGCATAATATGGCTCTTGCTGAAGGTGGAGATGTGCGTTTACATCTGATGGAGATGCAAAATCTGAGACATGAGCTGCAACAGAGAGGACTCAACTTTCCAGAGGCTGTGTATTCTTTCATGATACTACAATCTTTGGGTTCAGGTTGGGAGTCTGTTGCAACCCAGATTGCTGTGCAACCAACTGCTCAGCTGACAGTGGACTTTGTTACTGCCGTGATTTTAAATGAAGCAGATCGCCGGGGTGCTAGCTGCATGGGCAAGGGGGAGTCTTCACAGACGTCGTCCCATAGTGCAGTGGAACCACCAGATGGCACCAAAGCTTTGAAGGCAGTGAAATGCTACTCGTGTGGACGTCTAGGCCATATGAAGAGGGAATGCAGATATCCCAGGGCCAAGACAGAGCAGCGCAGCGAAAGCTCATCGCGCGGAAAAGGCCGAGGCAAAGGCAAAGGCAAAGGTCCGGTGTCTAAGACAACGCAGCACAAGGCTATGGTTTCACGCTTCACTCCAAAGGTTGCAGAGGTCCAGAAGACGTCTAGATCTTTCTTCGTTGTTGATTCAGCGGCGACCCACCACATGTGCAACGATAAGAGACTGTTTGTGTCTTTTACACCGCAGGAAGGTGCGATTCACCAGGCGGATGACCACACTATTCCCAGTAAAGGCTACGGAACTGTTGTTCTTCACAGTTTGGACTTATCGATACAGAATGTGCTTTACGTGCCAGACGCCAAACATAATCTGCTCAGCGTTGGACAGCTGAATGAGCGGAACATTGACGTTTCCTTCAAGAACAGGAAGTGCATCATCACAAAGAAAAATGATTATGTATTGCATGCTGAATATGTTGATCGTTTGTTTGTTTTGTATTATGATGATGTTGAAAAGGATGACACTTGTTGCATTGCAGGTTCTAACAAAAGTTTGCATGCAGAATGTATTCATGATTTTCACCGAAAATTTGGTCATTTGCATTTTGAGGCAGTATCTAAAATGCCTGCCTTAGTTGAAGGTATGACTATTAAACCCTGCAGGTACCACATGAAGTGCAAAGCATGCGCAGCAAACAAGGTGAAAATGGCTGCGAAAGGTAAGGTGTCTAGTAGGCAAGCTACAGAACCATACCAGGTTGTTCATGCTGATTTAGTTGGACCACTAGCGCCCTCTTTGGGTGGAAATAGGTACTTCATGGTTCTCATTGATGCATTTTCTAGATATATTTTTGTGTACAATCTCAAGCACAAATCAGAGGCTTTTCCTAGGTTCAAGGAATTCTGTGCTTGGTTGGAAAATGTGCATGGTAAGAAGATAAAGACTCTTTTCAGTGATCGCGGGGGAGAATTCACTTCTCAGCAGTTTGAAGCTTTTCTGACTGAGAAAGGAATTCAACACGATTTGTCTAGTCCTCGCTCGCCATGGCAGAATGGACTTGCGGAACGGGCAAATCAGACATTGCTTCAAGGGTTAAAAACCTTGCTGCATGATGCCAATCTTCCAGAGAGTTATTGGGCCGAATCTCTCTCGTGTTTTGTTTACAGTTACAATCGCAGGTTATCTTCAGCGATTGGTTGTACCCCCTATGAGAAGATGTTTGGCAAGAAGCCATACATCAAACACATGAAAATATTTGGTTCTGACATGTGGGTTCACTCACCACAAAATTCCAAGTTAGACAAGCGTGGATTGCATGGTATCTTTCTAGGTTATCAGAAAGGGTCTTACAGAATAATGATGACTGACTCTAAGACAATTAAGCTCACGAGAAGTGTTGAGTACAATGCAAAGTGGGGGGAGAATGTGGGAATTTTCCAATGTTATCCTGATGACGGTGATGAGACTGAGGATAGTCAAAAGCAACCACAACAACCCACTGATGAAGGTTCTGAGTCTGAATCTGAAACTGAATCGGGTGATTCAGAGGATTTCAAGAGTGCGAAAGCCTCTATGCGACCCTCTGAAAGCTCTGATCAAGAATTGGAGGAACCATTGTTCACAGTAGGTCGTTTTTCTCCTAAGAAGGAAGAGGAGAGTGTTGAAGACTTAAGGCTAATTCGTAGGTCACAGAGAGCCACAAAAGGCAGACCTCCAAAGAGATTTGCTGATGAGTTTGCTACGATAGCAGTAACAGCTGTTAAAAGCTCCAAGAAGGTATTTGAACCTTCAAGTTTCCAAGAAATCCAGGGTTTGGATTCAAAGGAAGCTGAGCCATGGTTAAATGCCATGAAGGCTGAGCTTGATTCCTTAGAAAGGAACAAAACATGGGAGCTAGTTCCAGTAGTTCCAGGAATGAAACTGCTTGGAAGCAAATGGGTCTTCAAAGCGAAGACAGATCAAAATGGCAAGATAGTCAGACACAAAGCCAGATTGGTAGCCAGAGGTTTTGCACAGGTACCAGGTGAAGACTATCACGAGACCTACTCACCCACAGTGAGATATGAAAGCATTAGGCTTATGCTCAAGCTAGCTGCAGAGGAAAATCTACACATTAGTCACCATGATATTAATACAGCTTTTCTGTACGGATCTCTGGATGAATCACTTTATATGCTTCCACCTGATGGCGTACAGGTAAAACAGGGATTTGTTTGTGCTCTGAAGAAATCCCTTTATGGTCTCAAACAAAGTGCACGGTGTTGGCACACAAAACTCACTGAAGTATTGTTTTCTCTAGGTTTTCAGCAAGGGAAAGCTGATCCATGTGTATTTGTCAAAGAGGAGGGGCAAAAGAAACTGTACTGTTTGTTTTATGTTGATGATTTATTATTCTTTTGGAAAGATGTCGCAATGTACAATAATGCCCTAGCTCAACTGAAAGAGCACTTTGACATGAAAGATCTTGGTGAGGTAAACAACTACCTATCTCTGGAAATAGAGAGAGATCAAGATGGTAACATTCTAGTACACCAGTCACGGAAAATTGCTGATGTGTTAAGCAAACTAAATCTGATGGATGCTAACCCTGTAGACACACCGATGACAACAGGTTATCAGGTAGATGACACTGAAGAAGCATTTTCTGACACTACACTGTACAGAAGTGTGCTAGGCAAGCTAAACTTCATTGCCAGATGTTCAAGACCAGACATTGCTATTAGCTGTAATTTGCTAAGCAGACAAGTCAACAATCCTAGTGTCAAGGATTGGAAAGCTCTGAAACGCATAGTGCGGTATTTGAAAGGCACTATGCATTACAGACTGAGATTTAACAATCAGAAGTCTGGTGGTCTTGAGATATTTGCAGATGCAAGTTTTGGAAGTGACACTACAGACAGGAAAAGTACGTCTGGAGTTTGCTACATGTACAATCAAGGTCTGTTTGATTGGTCATGCAAGAAGCAAACAACAGTTAGTTTAAGTACTTGTGAAGCCGAACTGAATGCACTATCGTATTCACTTAAGGATTGTGAATGGTTAATACAATTGTGCAAAGATATGAAAATTCCTGTCAAATGTCCAATCCAGGTTTACCAGGACAACAAAGCATGTTTGGCTTTGCTGAAGTCTGAAGGTTGTAAGCAAAGCACGAAGCACTTGCAATTAAAGTTGCAGCATGCTAGGGAATGTATTCAGAAGGGACTCGTAACGGTGTCCTATATGCCAGGTAATGAAATTCCTGCTGATGTATTGTCCAAGATTGTATCAAGGGATCAACACTGTACCTATGTGCAGAAGTTGGGTTTGTACTGATATTGTACGAACACGCTGCCCAGTGATGTTCACAGAAAGGGGGAGGATGTTGGTTTCTGTTTTCCTTCACTGTGCAGCGAAAGGGCTTGTCACGAGACAGGTGTTTACATTCCACAGTCTGTACTGTTGGAGTTTCTCACGGGAAAGGGAGGCTGGATGTGACGTACACTGGTTTCCTGTTTTTCACTGTGTGATTCTCTCCGAGCTGTCGAGGAGAGAGGATGCATTTTTCTGCTCCGGCAGAGGCAAGATGTCTTTCTGTAATATACCAGCTTTGAACTGTAAATAAAGCAATATAGAGTATGCAGCACGTACTCCTCATCCTTCCGCTGGGCACGAGACTCTGCTTTAAATCAACACTCACAGCATAACCAAAGCTACATGCAAATTGTATGGAGAAATCTATGGCTTCTATCAGCTTCTGCAACCTTTCATCTTCAAAAGCAAACCGGTGTCCAAAAGACACAGCAATTATCATGTTGGAGACTGAGGTAGCGATGGGCATGGAAGGGTCAAGTGGCTGTCCTGCAAAATAAAGTTATACTAATGTTAGCTCAGCTGGTCCACTTCATACTGAGAGTGGGGTTTCATGGTGGCCAAGAGAAACTGCTGGGATCTCCATTAGGAACCAAGAAAAGCATATCACATTCCTTTCTAAAATGGACAGAGGTAGGACACAAATATATCTCCATATGCCAGCTCAGCACCATCACTTAGCATCACATACCCTTTGAACGTGCAAAAGCCTCCACGAGCTGATGGGCCTCCTCTGCTACTTGCTGCTCCATGCCTTTCTTTTCCCGCCACAGCTTCCACAGAGTGACTACAACAAAGCGTCTCTGTTGCCTCCAGGTGTGACCATTTGATAATGCAATACCTATGGAAAATCAGTGAGAAACAACAACAATCATACCTCAGGTTAAAGTCGCTTCAGGTTAAATCTTTTCAGGTTGCCTCCCACGGCGACCCGGAAGTAACAGAACAGGTTACTTCAGGGTTTTGCCGCTCGCACATGCGCAGATGCTCAGAATGACGTCACACGCATGTGCACTTTACAGTATCAGCAAAAAGTGAGATTTCTCGACAGCTCTACCGTTTTGATTTTTGAAGAGAAAACTGGTATCTGATACAGTGTGATGTCGACAAGTTTAGATTTTTCCATGGAAGGCCGTCACGATCAAATTTCACTTCTCATTTGGGAGACAAATGGATGGCAGGAAGGATAAAGGACTTAACTTGCTTCTGGCCACCCTAACCTGGTGGGTCAGTTTATCAGCCAGAGCAGCAGACCACACCAGAGCATATCATGAGTCTACTGAAAGCCCTGCTGTACAGTGTCAACATTTAGCTTTTTGTAAGCAAGCATTTATAAGCAAAATAGATGCTTTGATTCACCAATTATTCCTAGCAAAGCTAAGAAGGGAGTTGGCTTTATCTATGTAAACAGCCCCTAGGTGTTGGCTCCTAGGTAATGCATTTCCCGTTGTGTGCAGCAGTAATAGAGAACCTTTGTTCTGTTTTTCTGGACATCCCTTTAAATGTTTCATCTTCAGAAAATACCAGTAGAAATTCTTATTCTTCACTACTTACCCTTTCCTTTTATCAGAGTCCTAAGTAAAGGAGTCTCTGGTCACTCGTCTAATTCTTCAGAGTGGTCAATGAGCGCTTCTTTCACTGCTTGGAATCCAGACAGTACTACAATGGGTAGATGTCCAAACCATATGGTGTAAATATTTCCATGTTGCTTTCCCAGCTACCATTTGGTTCAAAAGAGGAGAGAGTAATGATGTGTTCAAAAAACGCAGTTGGATATTTCAACTTAATACGAGAACGTCATCCTCCCTCACCTCTGCAGTTTCTCACTATGTGCAGTTCTCTTGCTATCATCCTTCCCCCTCCTCCTCCTCCTCCTCTCCTCCTCCTCCTCCTCCTCCTTTCCTTCCTTCCTTCCTTCCTTCCTTCCTTCCTTCCTTCCTTCCTCCCTCCCTCCCAGAATTCCAACCCATTTCTTTTACTCCCTCCTGGCCATGTTGCCTCTGCCTAGGATGAGAGCAGCAGAGACACTTCATAGTAACCAGCCCTCCTGTGGCAGACAAGAAGATGCACAAGTCATTGCCAGAAAATGATCTTGCCACAATCTGTGTGTGTGCAGGGATGTGGAACCTGTAGCCCACCAGATGCTTTTGAACTAGAACTCCCACCATCCCTGACTATTGGCCACGGTGGTTGGGGCAGATGGGCATTGTAGTCCAAAACATCTGGAGGGTACCAGGTTGGCATAGGCTGGGCTAGAGTCCTGGGTCAGCTTTCAGACCCACGGTGGGTTACAGCAGGAGCATCACCACCATGCAAATATATGGCAAGGAATTAAGATGATACATGTCTGGGCTAGATAATATTACCAATTCCAATGTTTTAAAAGTTAATATGTTCATATCTGATGGCTGAGTAATTTTGTATTTTTTGAAGAGTTTTCGCTGAAAAAGCTCAGAATTGTATTTAAGAAACAAACAAATAAAATAAACTATGGTCTGTCAAAGAGTAAATGCTTGCGGAGGAGGCAATGGAAAGGTGCCTGTTCTGTTTGTCTCTTGTCTTCTCTAGCTACACGTGAGCTGCTGTTGAGAAAGGCTGGTGTGCTCCTGCTTCATCGCCAATTGAACTTGTTGCCCTTCCATCTGTTGGAAGGGGAGAAGTACACAGCATTCTAGGCCAGGGATGTCCAACAGGTAGATCGGAATCTTCTAGTAGATTGGCTGTGTCTGTGGTTGATCTTGGGGGGCCCCCGAACCCCCCCCCCCGAAAGCTCAAGAACTCTGGCTCCCTAAAAAAGCTCAACAAATTTGGTAGATCACTGCCAGTTTTTTTATAGTGGGAGTAGATCTCAGTCTCTTGAAAGTTGGACATACCTGTTCTAGGCCATGTCACAACATGCAATAGAACAAAAGGAAGACAAGATCAAGAACATACTGTAATAAGCTGTTTTATTAATTCAGCTTCTTGTGTTACACAATGTGTTTTGGAGATGAGTGCCCTTCAACCAGCAGCTATGAACGACAAACATTAAAACTAGTATAAAGGGGCAAGATTCCGATTAATACTGAAAAGCACAAAACCATACAAAGTAGGATAATGGCAGCATGGGTAGCTATGTGAAATCAGAGGGAAACACCAAGGCAACATAAAATGTTGTTGTATTTTCAATTTGTAGGTTGTAGCAAGACTTCCTTTCCAAGTGCCATTAGTTTCACAGCTTTCTAAATGACTCTCTGAAGCTGATTTCACAGCCCTGGCCTTGTAATCTTGGAGAAAGTATTACCTGGAGATTAGCACTTACTGTAGGTGTTGCGTTTGCAAAGTAAAGGAAGGATTGAACAATACACACAGAGACTTGAACCAGCAAGACTCTAGGAAGGGTGCATATAATCGTGTCTCTCTGTGCTTGTCCGATGTGCAGCCCCTGGCCCAGGCCGTTTTTATTCACAAAAAGCTTTTTACAGAGTGTTCGCAAGAACCAATCAGGTTTCTTCTGAGCATTTCAAACAAACCTCAAGTGGGGACAAAGTTAAACTATAAACACTAGTTATCCATGCATACTTTTGGGGTAAATGAATGAATACTACAAAGGAGCGAATACAGTAACCCCGGAGGTCATAAACAATCAGTACACATGATAAGGAGGATGGCCAGGAGGACAACAATCACTATCACCTTCATGTGAGATCTGTTTCCTGGCCCTAAGATTAACATCCTAAGATTACGGGCATGGGTGAATTCTGTGTTGGCTTTGACAGTGGCCAATGGAGTCAGACACCATGCAAAATGAAAGTTCCTGCTGTGGACACTCCTAGCGGTATGCTGCATATTTGGTAGCCTGCCCAAGTCTGGAATGGATACAGGTCTAAATTGTTTGCCACGTATTAGGAGTCAGGGTGGTAGTAGAAAGCAGGTGGCTGTGCATAGAATAAACAAGACACAAAGTTTGTTTTAATCAGTTTATGATTTGATGATTCAAACACAGAGTTGGAAGGGACCCAAAGTCTTTGTTCCTACCTAGGTATTTGGTTAAATTGGAAATACTAGTTGTTGTTGTTGTTGCTGTTGCTGTAGTTTTGCTTGTTTACAATAGAATTGTCTAGCTGTTTATTGGTCATATTTAAATTATTTTGTAGTTAGTGTGTATTGTTCTCCTCTGTTTATTTTTATTCTGTGTTTCCCTGCTCTGGGATTGGAAACATTCAGTGAAAAGCAAGAAAGATTATATTGGAGGGGAGGGGAGTTTCCTTTGTAATATGACTTTTCCTTAGACCAGCAGAATTAAATATCAAATTAATTAACCTAGGACAAAATTCTCAATAAAATACCGTAATACGTGAAATAAAATAAAAACTGCTTCTTAACAGAAAAAAACAAACAAAAAAAAAATCCTAAGATTACCTATTAGAAACTACAAAGACGAAACTGCCCAGTCTTTGAGGACACAGGAGGCCTGCCTGTCTAAGTGTGTACGTGATTTGTGGAGAGCAAGGAGAAATGGGCAGCAGAGGCAAAAGGGCATGGAAAGGACATGAATGTAGGATCTTATGGGATTTAATCAGAAATTATCGTCAATATATCAAACCCAGTCAACACAATGCTTTCATCGTGGACACGATGGCTTGATGTATATTTTATAATTCCTCATGGTAATCCCATCTGACCCCTACAGTAGGCTTGCCATACATCAGGAAAAATCCTGACATGTCCTGACAGGAATCGGCAAAATGTCAGGGAACACCCAGATGTACAGCAACCCAATGAAAAAAGCTCAACAATTTCCTAAAAAATGGCAACCCTAGTTTACCGCAGAGATCCTTTAAGAAGATTTTGGTATTTTAGTTTATAATTTGTTTTTTATAAGTGCTTCTGGTTTGAGTGAAAAAGATTGAATAGCGCATGGAGGTTAGTACCTGTTGAGAGGCTGCTGTGAATGAATGCTGTGGTCTGTCTTTTTTTTTCTAATAGTATTTTATTCGTTTTTCATATAGAAAGTTACATTTCTTAACCTTGGTAACCTCAAGGTAAGATTACTGCAACTTGTTATACATAGGGTTGCCTCTGAAGACAGTTCGGAAACTTCAGCTAGTGCAGAATTCAGCGGCCAGGTTGCTCACCGGAACAAGAGCAGATTACATCGCTCCTGGTCCGGCTGCACCAGCTACCAATTAGTTTCTGGACCCAATTCAAAGTGCTGGTTTTGACCTAGAAAGCCTTAAATGGCTCAGAACCACAATACTTCAAGGACCGCCTCTTTCGATATGATCTTACCCAGACCCTGAAATCATCTTCTGAGGCCCTTCCTTGTGTTCCTCCTCCATAAGAGGTCCAGAGGGTGGCAACACAGGAATGGGCCTGCTCTGCAGTGACTCTCCATCTGTGGAATGCTCTCACCAGGGAAGTTCACCTGGCAAAACCTTCCTTTTTAACTAGTTGATTTCACTGACATCCTATGCCCTTTTAGAATGTGGTTCTTTTTTGTGGCGGGGGGGTGTTATTGGGTGGTTAATAATAATAATAATAATATTCCAATTAACAAAACAATTAGAATATAGAATTTTTCCATATACAGTCATACCTCATGTTACGTTTGCTTCAGGTTGCACGTTTTCAGGTTGCATTCCGCAGCCACCCAGAAGTACCGGAAAGGGTTACTTCCGGGTTTCGCTGTTCACGCATGCGCAGATGCGCAAAATGATGTCATGTGCATGCTCAGAAGCGGCGAATCGCAACCCGCACGTGCGCAGATGCGCAGACGGGTGTTGCGTTCTTTTCAGGATCCCATTCGCAACCAGAGGTACCACTGTAGAAAGTTATATTTGTTACTCAATAATTATATTCCATTTCAACAAAACAAGTACTGCCCTCTCACCCAACATCAATGCTTATAACTCGAATTACATACAATTGCATTTTAAAGTTCCATTTTATCTAATTTAACACTCTCTAACATGTTTCTTAACCCCTCACTGATGACAGTGAGACTGAGGATAGGCAACAGCCACAGAAGCAGCAGCAGCCACAGCCACAGCTGCCGCAACAACCCACACCCACTGATGAAGGTCCTGATCCTGAATCTGAGACTGAATCAGATGATTCAGAGGATTTCAAGAGTGCGAAAGCCTCTATGCAACCCTCTGAAAGCTCTGATCAAGCCTACCCGAGAAGAATGGCAGATGAAAGTAATGGACTATATGGAATTGGCTGAGATGACCGGCAGAATTCGAGACCAGGGAGAAGGGTCGATGGAAGAAGACTGGAAAAAATTCAAAATATATCTTCAAAAATATTGTAATATAAAGGAATGTTAGAAAGAGGTTGGAAAAAGAATATTAGGTCGTTTTGGCAGATATGATATAATGGATTATGTAAAAATGAGGTATGGAAATTGATGAAATAGAGGAGGATTAATTACAGTATTGAACGTTAAAATAAGTAAATGAAAAGAAGGTTAGAAGGATTTGCTGGAAATACGATTTGGACTAGAATACAAAGCTGGGGGTGAGAGGAGGTCACGGAAATAAGTAAAGGGAAAAAAGGTTAGGTAAAGGTTTAATTTTTGTTTTATTTTAATGTAATGTATTATTGTATTTTTTGTTAAGTCTTTTTCACTGTTTGTTTTTTGTTATATGCTTATTTTATTTTGTATGGATGTTCTTTTCTTTTTTGTAATCTTAAACTTGGAATAAATATCATTTTTTAAAAAAAAAAAAAAGCTCTGATCAAGAATTGGAGGAACCATTGTTCACAATAGGTCACTTTTCTCCTAAGAAGGAAGAGGAGAGTGTTGAAGACCTACGGCTAGTTCGCAGGTCACAAAGAGCCACTAAAGGCAGACCTCCAAAGAGATTTGCTGATGAATTTGCTAAAACAGCAGTAGCAGCTGTTAAAAGCTCCAAGAAGGTATTTGAACCTTCAAGTTTCCAAGAAATCCAGGCTTTGGATTCAAAGGATGCTGAGCCATGGTTAACTGCCATGAAGGCTGAGCTTGATTCCTTGGAGAGGAACAAAACATGGGAGCTAGTTCCAGTAGTTCCAGGAATGAAACTGTTTGGAAGCAAATGGGTCTTCAAAGCGAAGACAGATCAAAATGGCAAGATAGTCAGACACAAAGCCAGATTGGTAGCCAACGAGTCAAGTTTATTTATAGGCACGAACAAGCTTATGGTTTCAGTTAATTTTTCTTGGCAGTTTCTTAATCTTAGTTCCTTAACTGTACTATGCGTTCCTAACAACTTCAAACTGATTATTCCAACTATCTATCTGACTCCACCTAACAATTCCTCTCATTCTCTCACCACACAACTCAACCAACCCACAGACTATTCTCCCTCCTCCTTCTTCAACTCCCAACTCTCAACTGACTTTCACACAACTCCCACTCTAACTCTAACCCCTCCTATCAGTTTCTCTCTGGCCAATCACATCACACTCATTTAACCCTTTCCTTATGACCCACCTAGGAGGCAAACGCCACAGGTGCAAACCTATTACACTCACTTGGTTATTGCTCCTGCTCCAGCAATTCCAGGAACTGTATTCATCCGGTTATGAGAGTTTATGGTTTCTACTGCAGCCTTGTTGGCATTTTATGGAACCTTTTGCCCCAGAGAATTGATGGCAAGCTGCAAGTCTGATGTCTTTGGCACTGCTTTTTGGAGATGTGATCACCTGTCAGACTCAAAGGGTTCTCTCCTCCCCTGGCAGCATCAAGGATCAAAGAAGAAACAAGAAAGTTCGTATTTTGTGGGCGTTTTATTCAGCAATTGTAGAGCTAGACAAACAGCTCCGTCTTAACTCCATAGTAACGTTGCTCACTCTGAGCCCTCCCCTTCCTTCCCCAGCAACAGCCTGTGGCTCTATAGGAGGCTTCAGGAGTCCATTGTCCTTGGGCCCTTTGCTCTTGAATTCTGAGTCAGCGACGAGTGCAAGCTTCTATACTGTCCAAGGAACTCTCTGTTGGCAGTTCTCCAACTCCCCCTCCTTTGCCTAAGACAGGGGTCAGCAAACTTTTTCAGCAAGGGGCCGTTCCACTGTCCCTCAGACCTTGTGGGGGACCGGAATATATTTGGGGGGGGAAATGAATGAATTCCTATGCCCCACAAAATAACAACAACAACAACAACAACAACAACAACAACAACAACAACAATTTATTTATACCCCGCCCATCTGGCTGGGCTTCCCCACCCACTCTGGACAGCTTCCAACAAAATATTAAAATACAGTAATGCATCAAACATTAAAAGCTTCCCTAAACAGGGCTGCCTTCAGATGTTTTCTAAAAGTCTGGTAGTTGTTGTTCTCTTTGACATCTGATGGGAGGGCATTCCACAGGGCGGGTGCCACTACCGAGAAGGCCCTCTGCATGGTTCCCTGTAACCTCACTTCTCGCAGTGAGGGGACCGCCAGAAGGCCCTCGGTGCTGGACCTCAGTGTCCAGGCTGAACGATGGGGGTGGAGATGCTCCTTCAGATATACTGGACCGAGGCCCAGAGATGCATTTTAAATAAAAGGACACATTCTACTCATGTAAAAACACGCTGATTCCCGGACCATCTGCGGGCCGGATTTAGAAGGTGATTGGGCCGGATCCAGCCCCTGGGCCTTAGTTTGCCTACCCACAACCTAAGATCTCAAAACTTGGCAGCTCAGCATTCTGCTGTAAAACAATCCTGTCTCCCTCTTCTCTGGAAACTACATGGGAAGGGGGGCTGATCTCCCCACTCCCACTCCTCCTCCAAGGGAAGCAGAGGAGAAGGAGGGGCTGGTTCCCAAGCCTCTTCTGCAGTCCAGTCCCTGGCATTGGCCCACAGGGGGGGTGCTACTGCATTGGAGGCAGTCTAAGACCAACCAAAGAGGTTTGGGGGCTATAGTTAGCCAGTTTCCCACACCCTGTCTTTATAGAGTGGCAACCATTAAGGGATACTTGTTAACTCAGCCTGCAGGCAACTTAATTCATGTTTATCAGTCCCCACTTCTGCAGTATCCTTTGCTGTCTCCTGTTACATGTGCAAAGAATGTTGTTGCTGGTCTTTATGCTTTTAGCATTGCTTATTGTGGAGCTTGCATTTATTTTGCCAAAGTTTGTGTCCTTTCTTCATCTCCTCATTTGGATGGGGCTTCCATGTTCTGAAGGAAGACTTCTTTCTTCTGATAGCTTCTTTGAATCACAGAATCATAGAATTGTAGAGTTGGAAGGGACCCAGGGGTCATTAACCCCCTGCAGTGCAGGAATCTCAGCTAAAGCATACACTTTGATGTCGCTTGTTAAGCATGCTGGCAACTTCTTTGCCCTGGTGGTACCTTTCCTGATCTCTCGTATACATTCTAGCCAAGTGTCTAATATTGTGGTTGGGGGGGGGGGGACTCCCCAGCATCTGAACATAGTATTTGGCCTTATGGCAGATCAGACCATTGGTCCAGCCAGCTCAGTTTACATGGACTGGGGGTAGATCTACACTCTTGGTTTTTAACACTAAAAAAGAGAGTTGAGGAATGGTTCTGATAACCATATGGCCATATGATGTTCTTTTTGAAACGTTAATAATGCATTATTAACATGTGACACCAGAGGGCGCTGCAAGGCAACCCTGTCCAGAAGCTCAGTAGACCTTGTGGAAAGTAAGTGAAAGGAAACCATAGGTTTTATAATAGGTTTTTGAGACTTGTCTGTTTTTTGTTTGTTTGTGTTTGTGCTATAACCTGCATTTGGTTGACCAATAAAATCTGACGATGATAATTATGAGCTTCTGCATGTCATGGAGAAAAAGGATAGAGAATTTGCCCTTTTCACAGCTGCAGCACACTGGGTCAACATCTTCACTGAGCTATCTACTGAGACCCTAAGGTCTTGACCCTGATCAGCCATCACCATTTCAAACCCCATGAGTGTATGTGTGAAATTAAGACTGTTTTACCCCAGCATGCATCACTTTTACACTTGTTTGCATTGAATCCCATTTCCCATTTTACCACCCATTCACTCACTTTGGAGAGGTCCTTTTGGAGCCACTCACAATCTATTTTTCTTTTAACTACATTTTGAACAATTTATATAAATCCGGAGTGGAGTCCCTAAAGTGGTTGGATAGTGTCTTGTATGCCTCCTTCTGGCAACTCCTGCTGCAAGGCTGGTGCTAAATGTATTGGTTTGGTCGTTTTAAAACCATGTCAGTGAGGCCGAGAGGGAGGTCTTGTTGTCTGGGGAGCCCAGGACCTCCATACACACTACCCAGGCTTGAACAATTTAGCAGCATCAGCTAAGCTTACTCCACCCCAGATAGTTTTTTGTTCTATTCCTAGTTTTCTCAAGTTTGTTATTAAACCTTTTTTTAAAAAAAAGTATTACTATGCTTTGAAATAATTTGTAAATAACCTTCCCATTGATTCTGTCTCTATTCTGTTACATGTTCACTCAAACATGCCCATTACATATTAATTCATAATAGGCTTATTTTGTCCTAATCTAATCCAAATATGGTGCTGGAGGAGACTCTTGAGAGTCCCATGGACTGCAAGAAGATCAAACCTATCCATTCTTAAGGAAATCAGCCCTGAGTGCTCACTGGAAGGACAGATCCTGAAGCTGAGGCTCCAAGACTTTGGCCACCTCATGAGAAGAGAAGACTCCCTGGAAAAGACCCTGATGTTGGGAAAGATGGAGGGCACAAAGAGAAGGGGACAGCAGAGGATGAGATGGTTGGATAGTGTTTTCGAAGCTACCAGCATGAGTTTGACCAAACTGCGGGAGGCAGTGGAAGACAGGAGTGCCTGACGTGCTCTGGTCCATGGGGTCACGAAGAGTCGGACACGACTAAATGACTAAACAACAACCACAATCCAAATATAAATAGTCTCTCAGAATTGACAAGGGCTTGAATATATTGCAGAAACCTCTAAAAACTAACACCCTATAGACATCTACACTGTGCAAGTATTTCAGCCTTATAAATGCACCGGCATCTTAAATATACAATTGCTCATAACTCGCTATCTAAGCACTTTTTTAAAAAACCTGCATAACATTAATTCCACACACCTTCCCATTATTTGTTGAAACTAAAATAAATTCTGTAATCCTATAACTACTCAAAGTCCTTAATTGCATATTATAATTGCAACACACACTTAGTAACACTTCTGAGCCATGATACATTACACAATCTTATAATTATACTAGACAATTCCAGAAGCTCCTTGTTCATATTTTGTTTAATAGTATAACCCACACATTATATGTGATTAAATAAAATTCCAGAAACTCTTTTTTTTATTTTAACCCTCCTGTTACATTAATATTCAGATCGGAGTCCATATTATCATGGTAATCCAAATATACTGCTGATCTCCTAGTTTAACTGTATCCTGGTTTAGCTCTATCTGCATTATTCAAGCTTTCATAGAGAATCATGGAGATGGAAGAGACTTGAAGGCAGAGCTGGCTCTGCCATTAGGCAGACTGAAGTCCTTAGGCAGAAGGCCACAAGGGGGCAGTCAGTGCCCCACCACTAGTGCAGAAACTGTGCTGGTATTGGTGTCAATTTCAACCAAAATTGGATGAGATCTTGCAGAGCTCACAAGATCTTGTATGATTTTGGTGGGATCTCACCCAAATTAAGCAAACTCTCGTCTGAAATTCGTACTTATGTCAGTGCCATTTTTTTGCCAGTGGCAGAGGCAGCAGGGCTGGCAGAGAAGTGGCACCATAATCAGCAGGTATTGGCAGCAGGGCAGGACTTGCTGTTTTGCCTCAAGCAGCGAAATGGGATGCACCACCCCTGCTTGGAGGTTGTTAAGTTCAACATCATTTGGAGAGATAACAGGTCTGAAAATTAACAAAGATAAAACCAAGCTCCTGGTAAAAAACATGAATGATGAGAGTAAAAATAAATGACAAAATATCTCAGGTCTAAAGATCGAAAAGAAGGTTAAGTATTTCGGTGTATGGTTAACAGTGAAAAATACAAATCTATATAAAGATAACTATTTGAAAACCTGGGAGGATATGGGGTAGAATAAAACTTTCGTTGCTGGGAGGAGAGTTGACCATAAAGATGAATGTATTACCAAGAATGTTTTTTTTTTTGTTTTTTTTTCCAATCAGTACCAGTGATCGGCAAGACAGATTGCTTCAAAAAATGGCAAAAAGGTATTTCTAAATATATCTGGCAAGGGAAAAAAACAAGAATAAAATATAAAATACTGATAGACACGAAAGATGGAGGAGGTTTTTCCCTGCAGGATATGAGATTATATTATGAAGCATCTTGTCTGTGCTGGTTGAAGAAATGGTTGCTATTGAAGAATCTGCATATTTTAGATTTGGAAGGTCATGATAATATTTTTGGTTGGCATGTTTATCTGTGGTATGAAAAAGTGAAAGTACGTAAAGGTTTTACAAACCATATACAGTGGTACCTCGGGTTACATACGCTTCAGGTTACATATGCTTCAGGTTACAGACTCTGCTAACCCAGAAATAGTACCTTGGGTTAAGAACTTTGCTTCAGAATGAGAACAGAAATTGTGCTTCAGCGGCGCAGCAGCAGCAGGAGGCCCCATTAGCTAAAGTGGTGCTTCAGGTTAAGAACGGACCTCCGGAACGAATTAAGTACTTAATCCGAGGTACTGCTGTAATTAGGAAAAAATGTATAGAATATGGGACAGATATAAAAATTTATTGGAAACTAAAACACCACTTTGACTTTCACCTTTGAAAGCCATAGCAATGGGTGGGGGGGGACATGATGGAAAGTTGGGTGACTTATAGAAATTTAGTAAGAGAGGAGGGTGGAGAATTTAAATTAAAAGAGTTTAAGGATTTACCAGGAATGTTAACAACATGGTTACAATAGCATCATGAAATATTTAAAAATGATATGAAGTGGGGGTTTGGGGGACAATTATCACAATTAGAGAGAGACCTGTTAAATTGTAATGTTAAAGTAATGTCTAAAATGTATAAGATGTTATTGGAATGGGAGACAAAGGATGAACAAGTGAAATCTTCAATGATGTACTGGGCAAGAGATGTTGGTCATAATATAGAAATGGAAGCATGGGAATGATTATGGAATACGGATATAAAATTTACAGCATGTTATGGTTTAAAAGAAAATTATATGAAAATGCTATATAGATGGTACCTAACACCTAGTAGGTTGGCAAAAAAAATGTATAAATCAAAGTCAAATAAGTGTTGGAAATGTAAAGAGAAAGAAGGCACCTTTTTCACATGTGATGGTATTGTAATAAGTTTAAAGCTTACTGGGAAATGATATACAGTTGTAGCCTGGTTCTCGAATGTAATCCATTCTGGAAGTCCATTCGACTTCTGAAAACATTCAAAAACCAAGGCATGGCCTCCGATTGGCTGCAGGAGCTTCCTGCACTCAAGCAGAAGCCAAATTGGACATTCAGCTTCCAAAAAACGTTCAAAAACCAGAACACTTACTTCCATTTTTTTTGGTGTTCAGGAGCCAAAACGTACGAGTACCAAGGTGTTTGAGAACCAAGGAACGACTGTATAATTAATTCAAAAAGATGTTTAAGTTAACATTCATAAAGAAACAACAACAACGAAAAGAAGCTTTTCTCTTGGGAATTATAGGATTAGAACTACCCAAGCAGTATAGAAATTGATTCATGCATGCGACTACAGTTGCAAGAATGTTATTTGCCCCAAAGCAGAAGGATGAAGAGGTCCCGATGAAAGAAAATTTGAAACAGAAAAGAATGGCGCATACAGAAATTGTGAAACTTACAGGAAGAATAAGAAATCAAGACAACAATTTTTTTAGAAAGGAATGGTAGTTGTTTATTGAATATTTATAAGCTTTTAAAATATATATGAGATATATACTAGAATAGACATATAAAAGAATAAGTTAAGACAATTTGGTGCATGCAGGAAAGGACCGAAATAAATGAAAGGAACTGCAGAGGGGGAGGGAGTCGAAATTGAAAATGTTTAAACTTGGCAAAATATGATGTATATAAATGAAAATTATAAACTTCTTAGCATCATACATTCACCCCAAAGGCACACTCCTTCAAGCTGCAGTGGCACAAGGGAAAGAATGAGCAAGGCCTTTGGGGTAATTCAGCTTTGGTACTGAGACTTGCATCTTGGCTTGAACATGTAGGAAACTCATCTTGGGCATGCCAAAGGTGGGGACAGGGTAAACTGCTTAGATGCAGAACTGGGAGTGTGCAGGAGGAGAAAGAGGAAGGCCTGAAGAGTTCTAATAGGCAGGAACATAGATGAAATGGGTGTGAACAAGTCATTCTATTGCTGTGACTACTAACACCTCCTCAGATGTATCAGTTGGAAGCGGAGCAAGAAAGATGCTTCAACACTGGAGCATTAACGAAACGTAGGTTTCACTCTCACACAACCCAGACACATTTGCTAACTAAAGCAAAATAGGAAGATAAGAAGAGCCCCACTGGATCAGACTAACCAGATGTCTAGGGGGTGCCCACAAGCAGGACATGAGCACAACTGCACTCTTCACACTTGGGATACGTAAGCTTGGGTCGCCATTATTCCGTCCTGAGACTTCTCTCTCGATCTGGATAGTATTCAGCAAAAGTGCACAAAGCTCTCATTCATAGATTTATTGAAGAGAATCAAGGCACAAATAGAAATATTAATCATATTCCAATAGGATGAAGTTCTCTTAGGAGTTCATGGGGTTATGTAAGAACAAATGAGTTCACCCTTCTTTCTAGGTATGCAAGCACTAGACCAGGGGTATCCAAACTTTTTTCAAAGAGGGCCAGATTTGATGAAGTGAACATGCATGAGGGCTGACCAAAGTTGCTGAGCTTTTTTTAGGATTGAAGTTGTTGACCTTCTTTTACGATCCCCCCCCCCCCAGGAAATTAACTGCCACAGGGGCTGGATTAAACCGACCAGCGGGCTGGATTAAGCTACCCGGCCAGACTTTGGACATGCCTGCACTAGACTGAAACAAAAGAAGAAGGGAGTTATTTTACCTCTCTGGGAGGCAGACCCAATAGGAACTAGAATATTGCTGTGCCTACATTTCTCAACCTGCCTTGAGGTTTAAAAAGTGGGGAGAGGCACTATCTTTTCTAAAAGGGGCAGTGTTGTTCTTCCTTCTACCTAATACTAATACACAGATAAATAGCTGACCCTTGTGGGGGGCAGAACAGTCATAATGCTGCTGTTGTGACAGATCTGATGAAGTGTGCAGTGCACCACATTACCCAGTTTCATGGAAATGGTTTTAGCTTTAATGGCCCAAGGATGTGGACAAGACCCTTGCAGCAGTTCAGCCAACTCCATGCTCTGTTGACCCTTGCCCATCATGGCTTATTCTGGCTAGCCAACAGGGGTTGGCTGGGTGGCTGAGAGTGTGGTTAATGCATCGTTAGACAAGAAAGGTAATGGTGTAACTACTCCTTAAAAAGGGGGTCTATGAGAACTACTGCCTAGTCACTACTACCTCTTTTGGAGGCAACATGCTCGATTCCGATGCCAAACCATTCACATCCATAATCAACAAAGTTGTGTCCTGTTTGATCCCGATATATAGTTATTGTCCTGTCCAGTTATTTGTTGCTACTGCAACAATGGGGTCACAGCGCTTTGGCCTGCAAACTCTACTACTGATATCTTTCAGGATGTAATTCATCGCCTAAGAGAGCATATGCAATCTCCTACGAGCTGATAAAATAAACCATAGCAACAATTTTATTCAATAAATAAGCATTCCTAGTGTTCTTTGAAAAGCACAAACTGATAAACATCTGGTTTTAAACATCACAAGAAATCTGTACTGAGTACTTGTGTATGAACAGCAAACAAAGAAGAAGAACTGTATTCGGCAACAGAAATTGATTTAGCAATGTATTATATCGTAGGTCTAATGCAACTTTTGATAGAAGTTCCACCTCAGAGCAGAACCGAGAAATTTATGGTAATAAATAGGCTGCTCAAACTGTGTTGATAGTTTATGATGCCCTGCTGCGAGGAATGGCAACGAGTTTATAAGAATGGGGATAGGTTGTCAGTCCAACTTTGTGCTGTTCACTGGATTTTTTCACACCACTTGGCAGCTGGAAGATGAACGCCCTCAACAAATTGCTGAAGAAAATGAAGAGTTCAATTCTTGCAAGCTGCTCCTCCAAGCACACAGAATCCACTGTGGAAGAAAGAAAGGAAAGGCAAGAAATTAGTAATGCCTATGGAGCCTTATTCTCCAGGTACATCTACCATAGACAACAACTAGTTTTGACTCTGGGTAGGGAACACAGGTTGGGAGGTGAAGCTCCTTTGCCACTACCCAAAGTGTTCCATCAGCAGCTCCCCTTGTTATAACTCCTGCTATCTCCACACCTCCTTTTTCAACTTTGGGCTGCCATGGGGGGTGGGGAGGCTTGCTTTGGCCCACAAGCTCATAGAATCATAGAGTTGGAAGGGACCACAAGGATTGTCTAATCCAACCTTCATGCAATGCAAGAATCTTTTGCCCAACACGGGGCTCAAACCCACGACCCTAAGATTAAGAGTCTCACGATCTACAGACTGAGCTATCCACCAGTAACTGACGGACCCCTGGTGTATAGAAATGTGAAAGCAAATCTATACTGATAAGCTGGGAGACTTGAGGCCTGAAAGCACTATGAGTAAAGACTCATAAGAGTAATTCAGTGCCCAACGATCATGAGCAGCATGACCCCAAAGCTATGAACAGCAAATAATCATCTATTCTTTGGAAATAAAAACCTTACAGAAGCATCTGCCTCTCTGAAACAACCCAGCAACTATAAAAAAATAAAAAATAAATCACTGCTACATTTACCTGAACCAAATAGCAGAAATTCTCCCCTGGCCACAAAATTCCCATCCTTGTCCAAAAAATGATTTGGGTTGAATTCTTCAGGGGTCTTCCATTGCTTATTATCAAGAACAGCAGAGTTCAGATCTGGGTTAATAAAAGTTCCCTGAAATGAATGAAAATTGACTTAGAATGCATCCAGACCAGCGCTATTCAGGTTGTCCCTCTGTCCCAGGACAAATCTTTGTGCACTTCTTAGATACCCAAGCTTCATCTGCGTGGTAATAAAAAGCATATTCAGGGAGATTGCCAAAAAGCTAGGGAAGAAGAGTCCTGTTGTGAAACCACTATGGAAAATATTTCAGCAAGAATAAACTGAAAACACATTATTCGCTGTTCTGTTTCAAATCCTCATTCTTGAATCTGGCACAGATGCTATGGCCATCAGTGGAACCAAATGAAGAGAGTTTGGTGTTAAGGCACTGTTCATGCAGTTTTTCTTTTGAAGAATGTGGGGCAGGACAGGAGGAGAGTTATTTTAGAAAGAATATTAACCCTGGGTCACTGCAATACCTTTTTTCAGGGGAAGGGTTATTGAATTGCTTGCCCTTCAGTCTATGCATATATTGAATTGCTTGCCCTTCAGTCTATGCGCAGAAGCTTCTGCATTACTCCTTACTCATGGAATATGGAGTACAACCGTATCAATTTTCCTTACCCTGGGCATGAGAAATCCAAAGATGTTCACATCCTTTGCATATTGTCTGATGATCCTGAATAAGGAGGCATATTTTAAGCGTTGGATCTCGTGAATCACAGCACTGGTGAATGGCATTTTCTTCCAATCTTGATAGCAGACTGACTGAGAGGAACCCAAAACACCTTCCACCTCCTTGTGGACTTTCTCTGATGAAAATGGTGGGAATGGAAACTTTATTCTGGACGCTTTGCTAATATTGCCTGAAATTGTGCTCTCTTTTTTGTATTGCTTCTAACAATTACGTTAAAGAAACCTGAAAGGCAATTGAGCTATGGGGTGAAGTGGAAAATCCAGGCATCTTAAAGGAAACTCAGTGGTGCTGAAATACGCTTCAAAATATGGTTGTGTTCCTATGGACCTCAGTTCCCTGTATATGCAGTTGGATTCCACTTTGACAGAACTGACTATAGATAAAACAGGTTTTTTTTACATACAGTCCAAAGCTTGGAGAAATTGGAACCATCTCATTTTCACAATTCCTTTAGTCAGAAATAGAAATGGAAGTTGGAAACTAGAGGGAGATTCTGCTACAGGGTGTGGGGTTGAAGGAGAGGGGAGAGAGAGCTTGAGTCAGAAAAATAGAAGAGTGGATCTTAGTTTACCTATCCTGAGTAAAGTGGAGAGAATTTTTTTCCCATTATCCCAAATCAATGGACATAGGAGCAGGTCTGTCTGTGTTATGTACTAAGCTTGGATCCTAGAACAATAGGCAAGTAGGATCCTAGAATGCAACAACTGATTGGCCTGCAAGAGAAGACCAATCAGGCTCCAGGAGGGAAGCAGAATCAGCCAATCAAACGGGACTCATTGTGTAAATAATGTATATAAAAGCCTGAGGTTTGGGGGGAAACTCGGTCACTGTTTTACAAGCTGCAATAAAGAGCATGAAATCACTGCAGGACTCTGAATATATTTCAGTCTGGAAACTCCAGAACCAGGGCAAATTGCAGGGGACCTGGCAAAAAGGAAATCTGAGCTATCCCTCTTGTTTGTACATTAAACATGGCCTGTTGGTTCACTGTTAAGATTCTTAACTCAGCTGTTTCTCCATACGGACGGTTGAAAGTAGATAGAATCTTGTCATTTTTCTTCATATTTCATAAGGCCTCACACCCTTAACCAAAACATTGCTGCATGAAAGGCATCGCACAGGACTCACCTTGGATATCTGGATGAGTTGCCATGAGGAGCAGCGCCCACTGCAGAGTAGTAGCGGTTGTCTCTGTCCCTGCTATAAAGAGGTCAAGTATACACTGGGCCAGGTTCTCTGCATTATAGACAGAGTTGGGGTCACCTTGGCTCTGTTGATGGCAGTAGAAAGATGAAAGATTATTTGTAACAAATTGCATCCTGGCCATCCCAGCATGACAGGTGAGCATGAAGAAATCCTTGCATGCAGTTCTGTACCTTAATTAGTAATCCCACATTGACATTGAAGGGGTGGGTGGGTTAAAAAAAGGACATCTCAGGCATCTTCCTAAAACAGCAGACAGTAAAGCAGCAGTTCTTCCCAAACATTTTGAGATTATGAGGAAGTAAGTGTGGAGTAGATTCATGCATATCAAATCTGGGTTGCTGAGGATCTTTATGCACACAACTCCCCCCCCCCCCATGTGCTGGGGAAACAGGGTCTTCTTTTTGCAGAGCCATGGAACAGAATGGAAGCAGGAAAAATGAAATTTCTTGTGTTTTAGATTAGTTCCTTGTAAGGTTAAGACATCAGTGTTTTATTCTCAAAGCCTTTTCTCTGGTTTTGCCTGAACCAACTTTCGATTTGGATCCCCCTGGACCCTATAAAGTGGATTCTGGGATCCATCTTTCTCAACTTTCCCACTGAGCTCACAGAAACCTGTCCCTATGGAGCTCTGCTTAAAGATCCTTCCTCCCTTTAAATTTTTTAGAACTGGTGGGAGTTCTAAGTGGAATTTGAGTTAAATAATAGATAAATTTGCCGCTCATTCTCATTTTCTCAACCTTAAGTTTGGTTCTCCACATTTCCTCACTAGTTTGCAAATTTCTTTTTTTTAAAAAAAAGTTCACATGAAATTCCATCAGCATCTTAGTGCTAATTTCTCTTAATAAATAAGTGTAATTTTGCCTAATGTGCACTTTTCTGACATTCCCCCCCCCCACACACTAATATATACATTTATATGCTCACTATCCTAGTATATGCATTTTTGTACCCATTACTTTGCTGAAGAACTGCACTGTAAGATTCAGAGAAGTGTTGATTTTGAAGTAGGCTGCATTTCAATTCGCTTAAAGGGAAAGTCAAAATTGTAAGAAATAAATTCACATAATCAGGGTGAATAAAAAATATTATCTTTTCTGCAATCTCAGAACATGTTTTAATTTGGAAAGGAGACTAATCTTTAGTCCTTTAAATATCATAATTACACAAAGAATGTATTTGAATACCCTTGACCATTCAAGCATATTTGCCATCAAACATATGAAAAAATTTCTTTTATTATTCTCAATGCATGCGCATGTGGGGTTTGTAATCCACTTTACTAGCTAACAATAATCTCTGGGAAGTGCCATTGAGGGGGGACTGAATGCAAATATTATCAGCAACCCAGAAAATCCTGGTGGTTGCCTTACAATCCTTGCAGGGAATGTAATGGCTCTTTGAATTAACCATGTTCACATACAAAACAGATACTTACTTTCTCCATTTGAAGTAGATAGAAATCAGTGAAATCCTGTGGCTCACGTAGGAGATGATGTTCTTTATGCTTCTTCATCTCTTCCTTTGCAAATAAAAGCACAAACTCCCTAGAGGACAGAGCCTTCTTGTGTGGCCCTGGAAGACGCTTCAGGACCCAAGGGAACATTTCACGGAGCTTTGAAGAATATAAAAACAAAATCCAATAATTACCATGAAGAAGCCAAGTAACATGTTCCATGACCCAACTTCTTTTGGACGCCTGTTTGTTATCATGGCTGAGATCAGCCTCTCCTAACCTGCTGGCATCCCGGTATCTTGGAGCTCAGTGAGTGAAACACCTTTTTCTGATTCCCATATCCACCAGTTTACTCTAGTAGAAGTTGTAAATGAAAATTTGGCATCGGAACAAATCACTCTCTCCCATATTTCTGGTACTATAGTAGTTGTGGGAACACTGGTATTTGTGGCATTCCCAAAACATGCAAATTATATTTATTAATAATATATAAGAGCAGGATTTTATTCTACAGGATTCCCATTGCATTTGGGCAGTACCAGCACTAACCCATAATATCTTTATGGCTGTCTAACGAACATACAGAGAACCTAATCCATTTACCCTGGATTAATTCAGGATTATGAGGATGTAGGGCCGCCTAATATGGAAGGTATCACAGCTTCCCTCCCTACCAGCAATCTTGCTGCCCATCTTCCACCTCCAAGGGAAGAGAGTCAATGGAGTACTGTCCATTTCCTAATCTCTGGGTGAGGAACACACTGCAGAATGTGATGTTATCCTTCTCCTTTTATCACTTTCCCTGAAGTTCACCTGCAGTATTGCAAAGCAATAAACTTGGTTTAGCAGATGGAGGAGGATGACATTACTTTTGAGGATGTCTCCTCCGCACTAGAGACAGGCGAGGCCTCTGGATGCACTATGGCATTTCTTGTCTCTGAGCTCCTCCCATCAGTCATTCCTCCTCTGGTCACTGCTGTGGATACACGACCTGACGGTCTCCAAGCACTGTGATCATCTGCAAGGGATTCCTACAAAAGGTGTGTGAGAGAGTGATGTTGCTTGCCTTCATGTCTGATGTTTGCAGATATCTTTGTAGCACAGAGTTGGTCTGCCAGATGGCCTGGTGCCTGAAGCCAGCTCCCCACAGAGCACATCCCTGGGGATTCTGCCATCTACGTACATGACCAAGCCAGTGTAGACGTCGCCAAGACAGGAGTGCAAGCATGCTGGGAATGTGGGCTTCAGATGCAGAGTAAATTGGAATGTGTTGTTGTTGTTTAGTCGTTTAGTTGTATCCAATTCTTCGTAACCCCATGGACCAGAGTACGCCAGGCACTCCTGTCTTCCACTGCCTCCCACGGTTTGGTCAAACCAGATCCCTGGTTTTTCCCATTCTATTGTTTTCGTCTATTTCTTTGCATTGCTCATTTAAGAAGGCCCTCTTGTCTCTCCTTGCTATTTTTCAGAAATTTGCATTCAATTTCCTGTATCTTTCACTGTATCCCTCGCATTTTGCTTGCCTTCTCTCCCCCGCTATTTGTTAGGCCTCGTTGAACAGCCACTTTGCTTTCTTGCATTTCCTTTTCATTGGCATGGTTTTCATTGCTGCCTCCTGTATAATGTTACGAGCCTCCATCCATAGTTCTTCAGGCACTCTGTCCAACAAATCTAAATCCTTAAACCTGTTCCTCACTTCCACTGTGTATTCATAAGTGTTTAGATTGTATCTTAGTGGCCCCGTGGTTTTTCCTACTTTCTTCAGTTTAAGCTTGAATTTTGCTATAAGAAGCTGATGATCTGAGCCAGTCAGCTCCAGGTCTTGTTTTTGCCGACTGTATAGAGCTTCTCCATCTTTGGCTGCACATATCATCAATCTGATTTCGATGCTGCCCATCTGGTGATGTCCATGTGTAGAGTCGTCTCTTGTATTGTTGGAAAAGAGTGTTTGTGATGACCAGCTTGTTCTCTTGACAGAACTCTATTAGCCTTTGCCCTGCTTCGTTTTGAACTCTAAGGCCAAACTTGCCAGTTGTTCCTTTTATCTCTTGACTCCCTGCTTTAGCATTCCAATCCCCTATAAGAAGAACCTTCTTTGGAGTCATTTCTATAAGGTGTTGTAAGTCTTCATAGAATTTCAGTTTCTTCAGCACCGATAGTTGGTGCATAAACTTGGGTTACTGTGATGTTAAAAGGTCTGCCTTGGATTCGTATCGAGATCATTCTATGATTTTTGAGATTGCATCCCAGTACAGCTTTTGCCACTCTTGTTGACTATGAGGGCCACTCCGTTTCTTTTACGGGATTCTTGCCCACAGTAGTAGATATGATGGTCATCCAAACTGAATTCGCCCATTCCTGTCCATTTTAGTTCACTGATGCCCAGGATGTCAATATTTATTCTTGCCATCTCATTTTTGACCACATCCAGCTTACCAAGGTTCATGGTTCTTACATTCCAGGTTCCTATGCAATATTTTTCTTTACAGCATTGGACTTTCCTTTCGCTTCCAGGCATATCCGCAACTGAGTGTCCTTTCGGCTTTGGCCCAGCCGCTTCATCAGCTCTGAATCTACTTGTACTTGTCCTCTGCTCTTCCTCAGTAGCATGTTGGATGCCTTCTGACCTGAGGGGCTCATCTTCCAGCGTCATAACTTTTATATGCCTGTTGTCTTTGTCCATGGAGTTTTCTTGGCAGGGATACTGGAGTGGCTTGCCGGTTCCTACTACAGGTGGATAATGTTTGGTCAAAACCTTCCACTATGACCTGTCCATCTTGGGTGGCCCTGCACGGCATAGCTCATAGCTTCTCTGAGTTGTTCAAGCCCCTTCTCCATGGCAAGGCAGTGATCCATGAAGGAGAAACTGGAATGTGTACATAGCCTAAGAATGTTCATTAGTTAAAATTAACCCCATCTTTCCTTGAAAGAACCTAATGTATGGCTCTCAACTTTTTTCATATCTCTGTGAAATGGGTTAGACTGATGAATAGTGTTTGCCCCAAGGCTGAAGGGGCATTTCAGGTCAGGTTCCCTTCATCTGTGACCAACCACAGTGTCTCTCTGAATGCTAGCAGGAGGCTAGGGCTCTGGGAACACCTGTGTGACTCAGCTGGAAAGAAAAAGTCTACTTACAGCATAAATGAAGCTACCTCCACATTTTAAGGCAAGATCAATAGCTTCAGTGAGCTTCTGGAAATTTCCGTCTTCAGCAGAATACCGATGTCCAAAAGCCATAGCGCATACCACATTGCACACTGAATTAGTGATGGGTAACAAAGGGTCAAATGGCTGCCCTGCAAGTGAAGATTTTTGCAGCTATATGAAGTAAAGACATCAATCCTGTTCTCATGATAATACTAAGAGTAAAATTTCATAGTGGGAGTAAAGAAGAAATTTTCTTAACATATTAAAAAGCAACTAAAATGCATCAAATTCTGCTCCAAAATATGCATAGATTGCAAAGGAAACAAAGCAAAACCTGGAGACTAAGATATCTGCCAGCATAACCATTTTTATGATTATTATAATCATGCCAGTCATTTTAATGGTGCTTTTAATGGTTTTATATTGCTGTACACTGCCCTGACACTTTTTGTGAGGGTGGTGTTAATATAAATACTCATATGAACAAATAAAATCATCTAGTAGTATCACATACCTTTTACATGGGCAAAGGTACCCACAAGCTGATGGGCCTCCTCTTTTATATAGTGCTCCAACCCTTGCTTCCTCATCGCCAGCTTCTTCATAACAGACTGCCCAATCTGTCTCTGCTGCTTCCAGATGCGTTCATTGGAAAATACAAGATCTGAGACCATTAAAAGTATTGTATGAAATGCCTCTTAGAGATACGATATTCAAGCCAACTATTCACGGAATACAAAGACCCAAAATTCTCTGCCATTTGTTGAGACGATGGTTAGCAAAGTTTATGGCATAAGGACTAGCTGTTCTAAACAAAGTAGACACAGTCCTCAGCTGCACCTTGGTTTCTGCTGTCAATGTCTACCACCAAGGCTGTAACATTCACCTGTGGGGATTCACCTGGCTTTCGTTTTGAAATTATAATTTGGAAAGCATGCATCTGGTGATGACTGTGGCGTCACTTGCAGGATTCTCACCCTAGCTGCACTTGACTTGCAAGTTACGAAAGTAACTATTGGACCTTGTCTCGTCACTGGAAACCCAAGGATCTTAGGGGGCACAGTGTCTTCCCCCAGCCCTGGTTTGTTTGACAGCTATAGATGTTCCTCAAACAAGACTAGCCACAGAAATGCATGCTCTGATAACCTCCTGTTTGGATCACTGCAGTGAGATCTGCGTGGAAATTGCAGCTAGTGAAATAGGCAGCTTGGCTATGAGTCACTATATTAATATTTTTTTATAAATTATAATAAATTATATAAATTATAATAAACTAGTCAGAGCCATGTTACATCTGTTGTGAAAGAATTGCATCGGCTGCCGAAACATATCTGATCCAAAAGCCAGGTGTTACGAATAATCTAGAAAGCACTGAATAATCTAGAGACCTTTCCCTGTATAGTCCTGCCCTTGAATTAAGACCTCCTGGGGAGCCATCCTCAGCATTCCACCCAAAGGTACGATACCTTTGGAAATAAGGCATGGGTGGGCTTTCTGTGTGTTGGCGCTTGAGATCCTCAGCTCCCTAGCCCATGAAATTCAACTCCCTTTTGTGTTGCTCTCATTCAGATGCCAGTAGAAAACATGGCTTTTTGTGAAGGCTTTTGGTAACTAATATTCAGCTGAGAAATGTTCACGATTTTGGGTTGGGTGTTATTATTTTTGTTGTTTAATTGATATTGTAGCTGATTGTGACCTGCCCTGAGATCTTCTGATTATGGGTGGAATATAAACAAAAAAAACCCCTTCAGTTGTTAGGGATTCTATCACAGGACCGGCTTAAGGAAGCATTTCCCAACTTATAGGTCATGACCCACTTTTGTATTTGGGTCATGCCCTTTATAAATGAACCCCAAATAATTACTTTTAATATTTAACAGGTATGATGACTACTACTTATACCTTGCAATTAAACCTCTTACAACCTTCAACAGAACATCGGGAAGGCTCAGGTCTTACATTTTAACACTTGGGAACTGCTCTCTTAAGATGTCTCTGGAGAGAAGACCAGTAGACTTCTTCCTTGGAACAACTTACCCTTTTCATTTGCTACAGCTCTAAGGAAAGGCATCACAGGTCGCTCCGTGTTTCCATTTTGTTTTGTCCACTGCCATTTGGATAAAAAGAGAGGAGAGACATTAGTCACACAGTTCTTTCAGGTTAGTTTGTGAACTTCAGGTTCTCTCACCTAGTCTGTGTCTTCTGGTTATATCCAGTTCTCTTTATTCATGGCACCAAAGTAGGATACATAATGGTAATCTGATTTTTGATACAGTGCATATCCATGCATGCTTGTAGGCCTGTTCCATCATACGCTTGCAAGGTTATTGTCAGTTTCTGCATGGCTTTATTCAAAAAGCAAAGGCTCTTCCATGGAAAACTGCCCCAAGTTTTCATATCCTTATTGTGTCTGCTAACCTGCTAGTCTGTTAATGTGGGCTGGGTGTTTTTAACTGGAAGGCAGAATAAGATGAAACAGTGGGGAAAATCATGTTTGGTGATGGTTGTTTTTAACAAATTCAGATCATACCTTTCTAAAGCAGATTTGCCGCAAAGGTCAAAATATATGGCAACCATTTGTATTTGTTTAATTTGCACAAGTAGGCAAATAGTAGATTGGGAAGTGGAAATCAAATCAAACTGTGATCCAATCTAAATCTGGCACACTCCTATTAGTTATAATAACAACAACAACAACACACTGATGATCCCAGTTCTGGATGTCCTGCCATCTCATCCAATGGAAATGGAAATAAAACCAGAAGGAAGAATGATTGCAGCAACATTCTGTTGGAAAACTTGCCCCCTCGGGAGAGGCTGGCCCCTCTCCCCGGCTCCCAGGGCTTGTTTACCGGTGATCTACCCTGGCTGGCTTCCCCGCAGTCCAGGAAGATCTTGATAGGCGACATCTCCCTGCGTGGAAGATGCACACCCCCTTTGCTCCTTGCATACCAGCAGGAGAAAGAAGAAAGTCAGAAAGTCTGTTTCATCTACGGTTTATTTCTGACTGTACAATTGTACAAAACATGTCCGATCAGTTCAGTCTCCTCCGAGCAACTGCGATAGACTTTCTTCACAAAAGCAACAGGAAGGTCTCATATTACACAAAGAACAAATCCCTGTGAACTGCCCTGTGAACTGCCTGGTGCATCCTTTCCCAGGGCTAGCCACATCATGTGATGTAAACATCGAGCTGCTTGTTTACAGTTGCGTAGTACTCATATTCCAACACATTCAGGGTTACAGCAAATTACAAGTTGTTCCAGTTGGAGCTGCTCGCAAAGAATGTAGTTGCTCCCATAGCATTAAAAGACACAGCAAAATGAAGTAATCAATTCGCTTCAGTTGTGCCCGGGCTTGAAATCTAACTTGGAATATGAGCATTGTCTCACTTGGCATGGAGCATCACCTCCAACTTCTCAATTCAGCTTCAGTCTGTTTGACCTCATCCCTTCACCCAGGGCTTCCAGAGATTGTTTGAGAACAAGGCAGCCACACCTAAGTGCTTCAAATCTGGAGGCGACGTAGACAGCCACTCTTCTTTTTGCCTGGCCCCACTGGCCCCACTTTTGCCTGATCCATCCAGCCACTCCTATCACTACCTGTATACCTGGACTGCTAGTAAGTCGTGAAGTTGTCTGGCTGCTCTTTAAATAATTTGAATTTCCCCTCCATCCCTAATCATCACATTCCCCTACTTTTGCTAACAAGACATTCCTCTGTGGGCTGCTGGCCATTTCCCCACATTTCCCCCTTCAAACCACTGTTTTGTACAAGCCTGGTATATCAGAAAACTATCTCGGGGGGGGGGGACTGTCTGTGTACACACAGGTGAACAAATCCATGTGTACATGCCCACAATGGACCTCAGGTTTCCAGAACTGAAGGAGGGTGGGCTACTGGTGGGGCCAAGCGAGACACACACTGCTTTTTAGCATACTGTTTTGTGCAAGTCTGATATATCAGAAAACTTGCATCTCCTGCCCCCCCCCTTCATAAAAAAGGTCTGTGCACCTGCATACATGCCTAAAAGGGACCTCAGGTTTCTAGAATTCAGGGAGGGTGAGGAAGTACTAACTGAGGGGAGGGAACAACAACATACAGTGTGAATATATTCATTAAGAAGAGCTTGTGAGCTGTGCCAGAGGATCTGCTGAAAGGAGAAGTATGAAGACTTGGTTTGATGGCATAGCAGCATCTAGGGTATACTTTATCATGCATAAAGTGATGTTGCAAACAGATGGGACAGCACCCAGAGATGCCTCTGCTCTTTGTTTTATGCTGCCTACTTTGGTAACACATTTGATGTTTCAGCCAGCTGTGTGGTAGGTTTCTAATGGGTGTGCCTGGTAACATCACTAACTGGTAATCCATCTCCCTTTGGGGCCAACTGCTAGCAGCTGCTTGAGTAATGCTGGTGCAGCAACATTTTGAAACAGATAAATGCATCAGCACATGTGTTTATGAGCTTATATGCCTCCTAGCTGGAAGTTAAAGGGAACACATTGTTGTGGCTCCACTGGATAAGCTTCTGAGTTGAAACAAACACACTGATCACTAGCTCCTGATAAATTGCTTAGCTTTTTTCTTCCCTCTTCTGAGTTTTCTGAGCCACTCTCATTGTACAACCTCATGTTTCATTGTAAAGTTTTCTGAGCCACTCTCATTGTACAACCTCATGTTTCAATCCTAGCATGCCTACATAGCTAACCTTTCCTGTACCTTTAAATTTTTTGAGCAAGAGGGGGTTTGCCCATTTGGCATTGGTCATTCATACTGTGAATCGGATTTTAAAGTACCGGTATTTGCGCATTTCACTTTTTATCTGGGCAGCTGAAAAAAGAAGAAGCCTATTTATTCTCCAGTCTGAACTAAGCTATCAGATTTTCTGTCCCTGAATCTACCCACAAGTGTGTGAGAGTGCACTGGCCTCTGAAGACACTTCAGAGGTCTTTCTGTAACTCAAAGATGCTAACAAGAAGTCAGTTCTTGAGTGTGCCAGACACTTTCAAAATGCCTTTCAGGTTAAATTCGTTAGAGTACCCAGCCCTGGCGAGATGCTTTTCTTTGATGACTTTCCAATGGGCAGAGTGTTGGACTGGGATTGGGGAGAAGCGGGTAGAAAGCACAATTCTGCCCCAGAGCTCACTGAGTAACCTTGGGCTAGTCTCTAGCTCTCAGCCCAACCGCAGGGTTGGTGTGAAAATAACATGAGTGCTTAAACTAACTGCCTTTGAACATCCGCCATGTCCTGGAAGACTGCACCCTTAGTCTCCTAGATATCACATACTGATTTCCCATGTACAATTCATGCCAGAAGATTTCACAAAGACCATAGTTAACCACAGTTACCACGAGAAGAAAATAATTCATGCTTCGCTTCATGAATTCTCCTTCTCAGCCAATTATTTAGAAAGAAGTACCTTAGTGAATGTCTCTTGATAGAGCCTGATCGCAGTTCGCCACATGCTTCCAATGGCAGGAAGTGGAAGGGGCCCTGGAGGGAAGCGTCTGCGTGACCACCAGAGCTGTTTCAGGAAGTACAGAATCAAAAGACCCACCAGCAGAGCAATCAAAAATAATCGTATGCCAAACATTTTCCTGCCTTCTCTTTCTCACTCTGTCACTTGTCTCCGTCTAGCACTTCTGGCTGTGTAGGATGCTCCTTCTCTGTTGGCTTTTAATTTACATAGACATATACTTGCAACACCCTTTTATACAGGACAATAAGGCTAATGGTCTGAGACCATATAATAATAGTTTTGGAATGAAGCCTTCCAGGGATTAATTCAATGTGAACCATTTATTTTTATTGCACCACCAGTATGGTTAATTATAGTATGTGGAACTGTAATAATTGAAGGGAAGAGAATAACATGAAAGGCTGTCATCAGCCAACTGTGGGCTATCACGGGGCCAAATTTGTGCAGGAATATTCTGAAATTTTTATTATGTTTATAAAGTATATATGATGTTTCTATAAAGTATATATGAGGTCTTTGCATTCAATGTTATAAACTATATTCCAACTCACAGATGTAAATTTCAGGGGGGGGGGCTGCAAATCCACCCTTGAATTTCTCTCAGGGAGCTCAGCCCCACCCCCAGGCAGCAGCTACTAAGAAGCATACTACTAAGTGTGCACGAAAGCTCATACTAATAACAAACTTAGTTGGTTTCTAAGGTGCTACTGGAAGGAATTTTTTTATTTTGTTAAGAAGCATATTGTTAGAGTCGCATAATGAACTTGGTTAGAACAGCGGCTGCAGCAGCACAGTACTACCCCATCTCTCTGTTGTGTCATACTACAATTTCCATGGTCATCCAGGGGCACTGATCCTGCTTTCCAGTATTTGTTTATCTGTTTGTTTATTAAGAATTTATACTCTGCCTCACATGATGGCTTGGCCCTTAAACTTGGCTCCAGGCCTGGCCCACCAATGAGGCAGAGTGGTGACACCGTCTTGGGCGTTGGAAGTCCCAGAGGCAAGGCATTGCCCCCCTGAACACCCTGCCGCCTCAATCGCTGGTGAAGTGGCGGCAGCATCGGTGCTGATTTCTGGTGAGATCTCACGAGATTTTGTCAAGATGTCGCTAGAAATCTGCAGCAATGCTGGCACTGCTTCTTCACCAGCAGTGGAGGCGGGTTAGGTGGTAAAGTGGTGGCAGGGTGCGGCAGCTCGATCCGTTATGCCTCAAGTGGCAAAACCGGGTGTGCCAGCTCTGCCTGACTCCATCCCCTTTATGTGGAGAAACAGACTGCAAAGCCTCAGTAGGGCCCAACAGACTGAAAACTGAAAAGCAGTCTGAACTAGTCGAAATAAAAAAATTCCTTCCTGTAGCACCTTAAAGACCAACTAAGTTAGTTCTTGGTATAAGCTTTCGTGTGCATGCAGAGTGTATCTGAAGATACAGAGTGTATCTGAAGAAGTGTGCATGCACACGAAAGCTTATACCAAGAACTAACTTAGTTGGTCTTTAAGGTGCTACAGGAAGGAATTTTTTTATTTCGACTATGGCAGACCAACACGGCTACCCATCTGAGTCTGAACTAGGTAAGTCAAGAGCCTCCATAATATTATAGAATCATAGAATCTTAGAATTGGAAGGGACCCAAGGGCCACCCAGTCCAATCCCCTGTAATGCAAGAATGTCAACTATAGCATCCATGACAGATGGCCACCCAACCTCTGCTTAAAAACCTCCAAGGAAGGAGAGTCCACAACCTCTCAAGGAAGTCTGTTCCACTATCGAAGAGCTCTTACTATCAGAAACTTCTTCCTGATGTTTAGTCAGAATCTCCTTTCTTGTAACTTGAATCCATTAGTTTGAGTCCTACCCTCCAGAGCAGGAGAGAAAAAAGCTTGTTCCCTCTTCCATGTGACAGCCCTTAAGATATTTGAAGATAGCTATCATATCTGTTCTCACATTTTAAATATAAACAAAATATTTAACTTATTTCACAGGGACGATAACAATTTTATTACAGTTGAGGGGGTGGGTGTGTCTCAATCACCATGGAAAAAAGCAGAGACTATGTGATTTTAATGACTGTTTATATTACTGTAAGCTTTTGTAGATCAGAGCCTACCTCCAGAGAGAGAGAGGGAGAGAGTTCCAAAAGATGACAACAGATTTCTCAATAAAAAGAAACAGACCATCATAAACAAACTATTTTTGGAACAAAAAAAAATATTCCTTCCAGTAACACCTTAGAGACCAACTAAGTTTGTTATTGGTATGAGCTTTCGTGTGCATGCACACTTCTTCAGATACACTGAAACAGAAGTCACCAGACCCTTATATATAGTGAGAGGGTGAGGAGGGGTATTACTCAGAAGGGTGGTGGGAATGGGTGATTAGCTGATAGGTGTGGCAAACCTGTTGACCACTGTTAACGACTGCAATTTGGTCTTACAAGAAAAAGCAAGGGGTGAGATGGCTAAAAATAGCTTTATCATGTATAATGAGATAAGAATCCAATGTCACTATTCAGACCAGTTCTCTCCATGGTTTTAAGTTTGGTAATAGAGTAAGCTGCAATTCAGCAACTTCTCTTTCCAGTCTATTTCTATTTTTGGGTTATTCTTTTTAGCCATACGCCATGTTGAAGCTAAGCTCTTTTGAGCTTGTTCTTAGTGGCTTTAAGCTCTGTAATTGAAATCTACCCAGCCTGATTCATCACTCATGCATCTGAGGAAGTAGGTTCAGGCTTATGAAAACTTTTACTTTAAAAAAGAAAAAAAGAATAAATACAGTTTGCCTTTAGAAGTGCCACAGATTCCTTGCTTGCTTGTTTTCCTGATAACATGGACTAGGAATAAGATTTGTTAGACTGATGCTTTCACTGGTGAAAGTACACCCACAACATCCTGCAGCAGAAACCTGAATGCAGCGCTAGGAGAAATCCGCTCACCTTATCTGGTAGGCAGTGTTGTGGCCCAACCACAGGCCCAGCGGTGATCCGGCGAATGGCAAGGGTTGCATGGCCTGCCTGCTTGCGACTGGACAGTGCCAGCAGGTTTTGGGTGGGCTATCCCAGGGGTGGGTCCAGGCAGCCAATCAGCACCATCTGGGGGGTTAAATTGCAGCCTAGCCTGGCTCTCCTCACTCTGCCTTCTTTCACCAGATCTCCCAGCCTTTAATTTTGCTTCAGTTTACACTTTGACCTTGCTATGGACATCGGCTGCCCTATTCAGGGCCAAGCAGGAATTTTTCCACTTGGCAAATTGGCACTGGCCATTTAGTTTTTGCCTACCTCATAGCAATCATCACAACTTTGTGAGGTTAGGCATTGGGTAAGCCTTGGTCTTGGGTGGAGGGGAGGTTGTAGCCTCTGCCTGCTCCTCCATGGTTAAAGGTATCCTCTTAAAGGGATCTGTGAGCGGGAGCTTCTATCTGACGTCCAGGTGGGGGCTAGGGCCATACCATTCCTTCAGTGGGGACCCCTTGGGGGGGTACCTCTATTTGATGTAGGTCATAGGGGGCCCCTGTGGTGGTTTACTTTTTGATACGGAAGGGGGGGGCATGTCTTCTTCACCTTCTTCTTCGCTACAATATATCCATTTATTTCCAATTGTCAATGTCAAAAGGGACTAAAATCTATAAAATTCATAGAAAATCAACGTGCCAATTTGCTCAATTTCTCTAGGACTCCACATGACACCTCCCCTGTCCTCCATAATCCCTCAACCAAAGTGTCAAGACCCTAATCCTGTCAAATCACTCTGCCAAGCCTTTCCTCCGGGCAATGCCAGGTGACAGAATATGCATACATGGACCATTGACTTCTCATCACCGGTACTCAGGAAGTGCTTATCTGCGCATATCTCCAGCTCTGCATATCCCCCCCCCTCCCTCCTCCATATGTTAATCTGGTGTAACCCAACCTCTCCTTAATGTATTCATGATGTAACTGTGATGTATTTTGCACTGTATTCTGGGACATGGAGGGAAGTTTCAAAAGTTCATGTCACCCCTTTCTCGCTGTTCAATCTCGTCTTGAACCTGTTGCGCAATAAACTTGGATCTTCTGCAGTTTGCTCCTGTCTCTGGCTGAGCTCATTTTCTTCCGCAGGGACCCACGGACTTAGTCCGACGAGCTGGGTGGCAGAGTAGCCCCGCACCCAGATTTTACCGTAACACTTTTAGATGTGTGGGGTGTAAAACTTATAGCAGTCAAGTACAACATTCCTGCAGTGGACATGTTAGGGGATGCTTTGTACCTCTCAGGAGAAAACTTCCTGTTTCCTCCTGAGCTGGGACAGACTTCCACTACATATGACTTGAAGAGGGAGTGGTCTATTGTACTAGCATGGAGGAGCACACAGCCTCCATGTTCTGATCAGTGTGTGTTCTCCATTTTGTATGTTGCTGTGTGTTTGGAGAAGTGATTGCTTAGCCGCAGTCACTTGGGACTAACTTCTTTATGGAATAGTTCTACTTGTTATGTAACCTAAGTCTGCCTTCAGGGATATGTCTGTGAACCTGAATGAATCTGTGGGTAAGCTACTTTTATATTAACGTTAATCAGATTCTTGTGTTTATTCTTTTGAAGAGGGATTAGAAGGGGTTTTACCAGGAAGGAATCTTTAATAGAAAGCCTAAGATGAGTCAGCAACAAGCTGATCGCTGCGTAATTTTAAAAGGGGGGTGTTTGGAACTCTGCTAGAATATGGAACTTGCTAGCACAAGTTCGGAAGGATATCATTACATAATATATCCTCTCCTGCCTCCCTAATCATCCCCACAAGATGCGGTGAAATCCCCACAAGCAGATGTGGTGAAATAATTTGGCTTCACCCAATGCCTATGCCAAACCATTCACATCTGTAACCAATAAAAGTTGTGGCCTTTTCAAACCCATAAACTGCGTGTCTTGTGTAATTATTCACTCCATAGGGAACTGCTGGGTCATGGGTTCTTGGCATGCAAATATCTACTACTTATTCCATGGCAGGAAACTTAGCAAAGGGAGAGGGGGAGTCTTCAAAAACTATGGCTCCTGATGTGAAGGGAAAACCAGGACAACAGTACCAAGATATTTGTGGGGAAAGCTGTAAGTGGATCTTTAGTAATTTGGTAACAAAGCATACTGTGACATCTTTTGGTCTGCAGCAAATAACATGAATGTTCATCTTCAAAACACATTGAGACAAGGATGCATGCAAAAATTTTGTTCAAAATAGACATAAACAGATCTCTCAGGAAATTGATCTTAGTGTTATAGCTAATGACCTTATCCAGAGAGCACCAATGAGAAAAAAAATCATTCAGTGCAGAAGAAGTCTATAAATATCTGTAAATTGAAAACTTACAGTGGTACCTCAGGTTAAGTACTTAATTCGTTTCGGAGGTCCGTTCTTAACCTGAAACTGTTCTTAACCTGAAGCACCACTTTAGCTAATGGGGCCTTCTGCCGCCACGCCGCCGGAGCACGATTTCTGTTCTCATCCTGAAGCAAAGTTCTTAATCCGAGGTACTATTTCTGGGTTAGCAGAGTCTGTAACCTGAAGCGTATGTAACCTGAAGCGTATGTAACCCGAGGTACCACTGTACTGGGTTTTGCAAACCCTGTGTAGCTTGTTTGGATTGTTACATTATACAGCGATCATGCATAAAACAAGGTGAGTCAACGTAGTGAAATTACAGGTTTTCCACTAATCATGCAAATGAATGCTGCCTTTGGTGGGGGCGAAGTTAAGGGAAATTGGGAGGGATATCGGGGGGCGGGGCAGATACAGATTTTTTTCTGGATATGAGCGAGAAGGTGCTTGCAGGAGGAGAGGAAGGGGGATGATGGGATTATTTGACAGTTTTTTGAGAATTTTCAAAAAAATTGTTAGTGTTAATTAAAAGTGAAAGGTTGTATTTCAGCTGACTGTGTATCATTCATTAAAGCCAAATGTGTTTTACAAGTTGAACCTACACAGCAGAAACAAACACCACTGAGTTTGATTGTATTTACTTCCAGGTAACCATAATTGCCCATTCATGGTTGGGGAGCCCTAAGCGCAGAAGCAAAACTCTCAGCATTTCTCCCTTCTGGCTCACTGACAAGCATCCCGCCAGCCCACCTTGTCACCTGGATGCAGCTAACTGCAACCTACCTCATCCCTTTGAAGTGAAGCAACACAGCAAAGTGGCCATCTGATCATCATCAAGAACTCATCTGACTGGTGCCCCAACCTACCCCAAACTCATAACTGTGGAATGGGTTTTAACAGGCAAGAGAGAATAATTGCAATTTATCCCTCCAGGCACCCACCTGTGTGAGTTGAACAGAGTTTCAAAATCCCATTCTTGGCAGCAAATTTTAAAGCATGGGACTGTGAGCCTTTGTTTTGAGCAGCTCCAGCTATGAAGTAAGTTGGCTCCCCTTTCTTACCCCACTTATTAAAGTATCAGACAACAACTTGGAAAGTAAGTTTTAATGTATAATTCACGTATAATCTTGCGCTGGTTCACAGCAATGGAGAACAGGCGGGGGCGGGGCTGGCGCGCATCCTAGGGGCATGGTGCGCCGCCCACAGGGTGTGGCATAAGTCCTGGGGGCATGGTGGGGGTGTGGCACCCAGCACGGGGGGGGGGGTGAGGCCACCATGACACCCCACTGGGATCACGCTGCCAGGGGCAGTGCGCTCCCCCCGCACTCCTCTTCCTCCACTGGGACTTCCAGTGGACCCAGGGCAGGGCTTGGCAGGTTTTATAAGGGCTGCTGCTGCTGCTACTGCTTTAAAAAAAAAATTTTAGTATTTCAACTGTTTTTAACTGGGTTGTAAGGGGACGCAGGTGGCGCTGTGGGTTAAACCACAGAGCCTAGGACTTGCTCATCGGAAGGTCGGCGGTTCGAATCCCTGCAACGGGGTGAGCTCCCGTTGCTTGGTCCCTGCTCCTGCCAACCTAGCAGTTTGAAAGCACGAAGTGCAAGTAGAGAAATAGGTACCGCGTTTCCGTGTGCTGCTCTGGTTCGCCAGAAGCAGCTTAGTCATGCTGGCCACATGACCAGGAAGCTGTACGCCGGCTCCCTCAGCCAATAAAGTGAGATGAGCGCCGCAACCCCAGAGTCGGTCACGACTGGACCTAATGGTCAGGGGTCCCTTTACCTTTAAGGGCATTTGGTGGGATGTGCCTGGGAGGAGAGGAGTGGGGGAGAGCAGGGGGAGGCCTAATTACAGTAGTTCTGGGTAGGGGGAGGGATGGTGTGGGAAGAGGGGCAGGCCGGGTAAGGGGCACATAGCACAGGCAGTTAGTGACTGTGCCGTGTGCCAGCCCTTCCTCCAGCCTGGGGAATTGTGGTTGTCATATCAGCCAGACCTCAGGTGAAATATACTGAGTCGCAAAGTGATTTCATGCTCTTTATTCAGCTCATAGTGGTGAGGAGGAATGAATGAAAGTCCCCTCACAGTATCTGCTTTATATACATTATTTACACAATGGGCTGCACATGATTGGCTAATTCCGGAATTCTACTGTAAGCCAATCAGGTTGTGGATTCACTTCTATCTGGAGCATGATTGGGTGGTTCCTGCCAACCAGTCATACTGCTGCATTGTTCTAGGACCAATCAGACTGCTGCATTCTGAATCCTATTGTTCTAGGACCAATCAGACTGCTGCATTTTGGATCCTATTGTTCTAGGACCAATCAGACTGCTGCAGTTTGGATCCTATTCAACTCAGTACATAACACCCCTCCCCTCTAAGTTCCAGTCCTGCCTGGGAGGTCGCATTCATAGTCCTCAAGGTACACCGGTGGCCTACGTGTGCGTTGCGGCCTGGGGTGTTCCCTGGTCCGAGCTCCAGGTTCTGGCTCATGTTCCAAGGATGCTGGCTGTGATGGGGCTGTTTGGTCTGGCGCAACCGGCTCACTCAGTCGTGGTTCTGGTTCCGGTGTCCTTTCGGCCTCACAGGTCCTCTCTGTATTTACTGCTTCTGCCTCTCCTGCTGGCCCCTCCTGCTCTATGGGCCTCACTGCCCCGCTGTTCCCTTGGGACTCCTCTGACCTGTCCTCCTCCTGGTTTTCTCCCAGGAATCGTCACCGTATCTGGTCGCAGTGGCGGCGCCAGCATTGCCCCCATCCATTAGCACCTCGTACGACACGGGGCCAGTGACCCTGGTGACTGTGGTGGGTACCCATGCTGGGCCTGCCCCAAAATTCTTTGCGTACACTGGGTCCTGGGCCTCGAAGGTACGGGGGTTCCTGCCTTCCCCCACCACTACCTCATCCTGAGCTCTATCCGGGTGAAGGCGGTCCAATCTGATTGCAAGGCACCGACCCATTAGTAGTTCAGCGGGGCTCCGGCCAGTCATTGAGCTGGGGGTGCTGTGCTAGAAGGAATGTGGCAAGGCGGTACTCCCAATCCCCTTGCGTCATGCGGCAAAGGGTGTCCTTGGTGGTCCGCACCATGCGTTCTGCTTGGCCATTGGTGGCAGGGTGGAACGGCGCCGAACGGATGTGGCAGGTGGCGTTCTGCGCTGTGAAGGTTTGGAATTCTCCTGACGTAAATGCAGTCCCATTGTCTGAGACGAGAGTGTCAGGGAGCCCGTGGGTTGCAAACAGCCTGCGTAGTACCCGGATGGCTGCGGACGTGGAAGTGGACGGTACCAGTGCGACTTCCAGCCATTTGGTGTAGGAGTCCACCACTATGAAGAATGTTTTCCCCTGAAAGGGGCCAGCAAAATCCACATGCAGGCATGACCATGGTGCTCAGGCGGACTCCCAGGACTGGACTGGGGCCCTTGGGGGATCTGGGCGGGATTCTTGGCAGGCCTGGCAGTGTTTGACCCAGGCCTCTATCTCTCCGTCAATCCCCGGCCACCACACATAGCTCCTGGCAAGGGCCTTCATTCTTACTACCCCTGGGTGTGTCTCGTGTAGGGCTGTGAGGACCCTTTTGCGGAGGGGCTGGGGAACAACGACCCTGCTTCCCCATAACAGGCACCCCTTGTGGGCCGACAGTTCATGTTTGCGGGTTGTGTAGCCGGCGAATTTTGGCCCGGGGCTGCTGCTGGGCCATCCCCTCCACACCCAGTCCAGGACCCGGGAGATGACCCTATCTTTCTTGGAATGGTGTGCAACTTCTTGTGCCTGAATGGGGCGGTCGGGAAGCAGCTCCAGGCTCATAACCTCTTGTGCAGGTGCTGGGTCGGGGCCTGTTTCCGGTAGTGGTAGCCTGCTGAGGGCGTCCGCATGGCCCATCGCCTTCCCAGGTCGGTGAATCAGTGCATACTGGTAGCTGGCAAGGAAAATTGACCACCTGAGGACGCGAGGAGACAGCACTTGGGGGGTCTGCTTTTCTGGGGCAAACAAGCCAAGCAACGGCTTGTGGTCAGTCACCACGGTGAAGGGCCGCCCGTACAAGAAATCATGGAATTTTTTTACTCCCTTCACGATTGCCAGACCCTCCTTGTCGATTTGCGAGTAGTTCCGCTCGGTTGCGTTGAGTGTCTGGGAAAAGTACGCCACCGGTACCTCTCTTCCATCCGGGAGTTGGTGCCCCAGGACAGCGCCAATGCCATAGGGTGAGGCGTCACATGCTAGCACCACCGGCAGCCTCTTGTCGAAGTGTGCCAAGACCGAGTTTGAGACAAGCAAGTCCTTGACTGCCTGGAATGTGGCCTCCTGGTGCTGGCCCCACACCCAAGGGGCCCGCTTGTCCAGGAGTCTGTGTAGGGGCTCCGCTACTGCCGCCTTGTGGGGAAGGAAGGAATGGTAAAAGTTCAATAGTCCCAAGAAGGCCTGAAGTTCAGTCTTGCTCTTGGGCGCTGGGGCATCACAAATGGCCCGTACCTTGTCCCCAGTCGGGTGGACCCCTTCTGCGTCCACCATAAACCCCAGAAAAGTCCACCTGAGGCACTCCTAGTAGACATTTTTCCCGCTTCACCTTGAGACCCGCCGTCTGGAAACGGTGCAGAACGGTGCAGAGGCGGTCCCCAAACTCCTCTGGTGTGGGCCCGGCAATCAACACATCATCGAAGAAGGGGGTGACACCAGGAATCCCTTTAAGGAGAGAGTCCATTAGATTCTGGAATATGCCTGGTGCCACGCTGACACCGAATTACCCTGAACGCTCCTCTGTGCGTCACAATCGCCTGCTGTGGTCTCATCTACTGGCAGCTGTTGATTTGCTTGGGCCAAGTCCAGCTTGCCAAAATTTTTTGACCCAGCCAGGGTGGCAAGGACATGGCTGACCACTGGCACTGGGTATGCGTGGGCCGTGAGGGCCTTGTTTATGGTACATTTGTAGTCTGCGCAGATGCAGACCGAACCATTAGGCTTGACGGGTGTGACGATTGGGGTTTCCCAGGGGGCATTAGGCACCGGCTCCAGCACTCCTTGCTCCACGAGCCGGTCCAATTCCTCGTCTATACGGGGTTTCAAGGCGAATGGGACCCGGCGGGCCTTGAGCCTGACCGGTCGTACTGCGGGGTCAAGCTGTAGCGCAATGGGGGGGCCGTATACTGTCCCAATTTCCCATCGAAAACCCCTGGAAATTCCTTGCATATGGCGTCCACGTCCACTTGTAAGCTAGTGTGGTTCACCCCAGTGACGGCTAGCCCCAGTGGTCCAAACCATGCCAATCCCAGTAAGCTAATGTAGGGGCCCTTGACCACAAGCCAGGTCGGCCCAGAATGAAATCTCCCTCCTCCATGACCTGATTATGAACGAGAGGGGTGATCTGGCGTGTATCACTGAAACCTGGGTGGGTGAACAGGGTGGAGTTGGTCTCACCCAGCTGTGCCCACCTGGGTACTCAGTGCAACATCAGGCCAGACTCAAGAGTCGGGGAAGGGGAGTTGCTGTGGTCTACAGAGATTCACTATCTCCAGGCTCTCTGTCCAGTTGGGGGGGGGGGTGTTAGAAATTGGTCTTGAGACCCTCAAAATAAAATCTGAACAAAATTGGTGAAGTAGCAAAGACTTTATTGACTTCCGGGGTGGCGCCACCGGCAATGGCGGACTCCCTCTGAACTGGAGGGACTAGCTCCGCGGGAAACGGGTCTTCTCCGCTACGGCGAAGCAGGGACCCTTTTAAAAATCACAGGCGGATGAAGCCTGTGACCATGGGACTCGGTGGGCACCATTAGCGCCCCCCCAACCCGCTAAGGAACCCACTAACGGACTCCGAAGTGAAGAGGGGGAAGTGGCGCAGTGCTGTGAGTCAACTGCTATTTCCGTGGAGTGAAGCCGCATAGCCGTTGCTGGAGAGCGCTGCCTTTTTCCTGGGACAATTTGGACTTTAAAATAAGCACCCGTGAGTACTTAGACT